>NC_141687.1:2015358136-2016558136 GCF_964263255.1 Lissotriton vulgaris | reverse complement strand
CTAGATAGGCTATTCCTGGCATCATTCCACAACAGCTGTGATCATTCAACATTATGTAGCTACCATTGGAAAGCTGCCTAAAAATTGGATCTATAACCGCTGCCGGGAAACCCTGCAAGTTGTTTGAAGAACCCTCACAGGCTCCATGTAAATGAATGCCTTGACACAGAAGTGTACCGCTTAATGTGTTTTTACAATTTCTTCCACTAAGAAATACCTCCTTTCCCCCACTCCAACATTTGTGTGTGTATGGTAAATCCCGGGTCGACCTTATGTATTCTTTGCCCAACCTTTCATACAGGCCTGCTGACATGTGTTTGAAGCAATATTGAAATTTGAAAATCGTCACTGGTATTGTGATGGTGCCATGTATTATCCATTCAACTGATGGTTTCTCAGAAACGGTCAATGGTAATCTCTCCAGTTTTTCTATGCTCAGCACCTTATAGTCTGCTCCCCTCTGTGTCAAATAGATTTGTTTATCTGTAAGGTTAAATACAGTAAACAGTGACCTGGTGTTGATTAGACGCCAAGGCACATAGCCAGAACGAAGGTTTTGTAACATCCAGCCTAACAGCACTATAGAACGTAATTGAGACTGGCCATGTTGTAACATTCGCAAGTCCTGTTCTATGGCAGAGGATACAATGCTGTCCAAAGAATAAATTCTGGACGACAGAGTTGTTAACGCATTTTCAATTACAGATAGTGCTTTCTCTAAATTAATACGATCAATTTCTCGTATTCGTTCCGCAGTTTCCATTTGCGTGACTTTCCAAGCTTCATTGTAAGCAGCGTATATACCGGCGTATATGAAACGTTTATGACGTGGTTTACGAGGTCCAAGTAAGAATTATCTTAAGTCAACGCCATCTTTAAGTAAAGTTAAGTCTTGTTTTATATCTGGGAGTGTGGATTTTTGTAGCCATTCAAGGCACAGTTTTCCTACACTCTAAGTTGTTATTATCCCTGGATGTTGTCTCTGGACATATCTTGGATCTGGCCGAGTTACTGTAAACCCTTGTGTCTTGTTCAGGAATCTATCTTGACAGATTTTTGTGTCTGTGAGCCAGATTAACAATTTTTTCCATTCAGGACTACTTCTGGTTTGTTGTAAAATATAATTTACGTCTTCCTCCTCATCTGTAGTTCTATTACTATCAGGTGTGGGCTTAGGTATGGACGGTTTGCTTAAATCTTTTATCTTAGCCAGGCCAAGACAAGATGTCTGTTGTACAGTCTCATTTAAGAACAGCATTTGTTCTGGGATGATGCAGGCTCTGAACAATGCTTCTAAACCTTGTACCTGCCAGTCTTTTGTGCCCCAAACCGATTTTGTCTCAATGTTGTCTTTCCAAAAGTCAAAGCCTAATGTGGAAAATTGAGCATAAAAGGCCACAGAATAAATCTGTTTAGTATTTGTCAGCATACTTTTCATGCCTGTCTTATTCACATTTTTAAAGTAAAAGCTTTCTGGATTTGTGACATTAAAACCTGTAAAGTATGGACATTTTCTATAGAATGTTTTAGAGCTACCTTTTGGAGGTGTTGGACAATGTTCACATTGATTATAAGTTAAAACATTTCTAGGGTTTGCAGATTTGTGCAAATAATTATGACCAAAATGATTAAAACAGTACATTTCTTCATAATTTGATGAACCTTCTAAGTATTCATGGTTTGCAAATTTTGCTGACATTTCTAAGTCTGTCATCATGTTATTAACAGTCTCAAAGTCCCAATCATCAGAAAATCTGCTGGGTGAAACAAAATCACTCAAGGAAACCTTAAATTAGTGTGGAATCTTCAACAGCTCTACAGGACTATAAATGTCATACATAATCAGTTCTATCCCATGCTATTCCACCAAGTAGAGGAATGGCTGTGTTATTCACTGATGACAGGTCTCCTTGTTCACGATGAGATGATCTGTGTGGTTTCAGGAGCAAGTTGATGTTCTTATTTGCTGTGTCCATTTTACAATATTTTCCATCTATCAGCTTCCCTAAACTTAAAACAAGAATGAGCCATAGCAGGAGAAAAAGTACACCTAACACAATCTAAAATTCAACCCATGGTGAAACTAGATATGTATTTGCAAGCTGGTGACAAAGTTCCGTTAATTGGTCCTTGAAAGTTTTATTTGCTGGCGTTGTTTCTGGCACACTTGGATCCTCAAAAACCTACCAAAGTTGATGAAATAGCTACAGGCAGTTCTGTCAATTGTTGGTATCGCATCCGGATTATTTGAAATTGCTGGAGCTGCTTGTTCCCTTGACATGATTTTATAGTCAGATGCTACATCATTTAGACAGGAGTGTCTTGACGAACTGTTATTTGGGTTTCAAGAGGCACAAGTTCCATGGCTTTATTGCATAGTCCTTCTTTTCTCACTGCAGAATCTTCAAGGATGTTGAGTCTTTCAGTTTGAGCCTCTTGGATAGTAGCAAGATTTGTTCGTCTGCTACATCTTGGGAGTCCACTGGGCCTACTAATTATTATCGGCCACATGGTGTGGTTATACCAGGTCTATTGATATGAACCAGTTCTCCTTTCTTCCTGCAAGGGGCGACAGTAACACTGTTCTTGATCCGTGGACTGCTAGTACAGGTACTGGTTTTCTGTAAGAAGGCACAAATTCCTTCTTATCCACTATTTTCTCTCTGACCAGATCCCCAATCTTTGGAATCCAGACAGGTCTTATTGGGACAGGTGGGTTTTCTTCAGTGGTCGTTGGCTTTTGTATGGTGTTGCTTAGACTTCTTCTTGTTTCATTTAAGTCCTGTAAAACAGATAAACGATCTTTGATATCAAAGGGTTTATGTTCCACCACTGAAGTATGATGATCGAGGTCTTCAACCAACATTTTAGTACCAAAAAGGATTTCATATGGAGTGATTCCACCCAGAGAATTGCTTGGCAGGTTATTAAGACTACGATGGACATTTATTAGATGTTTGACCCACCCATCACCCGAACATAATGCCCTAGCTGTTATAGTTTGCTTTATGTCACGGTTTTTCTCTCCACGACCGAATTTCCCCAGGATGGAATGGACTCGAAAACCGCAATGCAACGCCCAAACTGGCTATGGCCTCTTTGTAAGCCCTAAAGCTAAACGCAGGACCCTGGTCAGAATGTAGCGTGCCGATTGCGTATGTGCCAATAAAGACTCGCAAATCTTTTATAACAGTTCAGGCGTCAGCCGAGCGCTGAGGCCATATCCAAATGAATCTCGAACAGGAATCCACTGCGACCATGATATATTTGTAGTTACCATCCCTCTGCAGGGGACCACAGTGGTCCAGGTAAACGCATGCTAATGGTTTATCTGAAATTAGGAGGGGCGTCTGCGCCGGGCGTTTCACTGTTGAAACTTTCATTTTCTGGCAGATTTCACATTCCAAAACATAGCTTCTGGTTTGTTTCCTCATACGCGGCCACCAGTATTGTTGCTTTAATAATGAAACTGTGGCGGAAACACATGCGTGTGCAGAGGCTAGCCCTTCATGTGCTGCTAAGATCAGTCCTAACCTGTGTTCCATGTTTGGGATTACTCTATCCTCCACTCCAGGGATTCGAACAAACGGAACATTATTTGCATCAGTTATATATGAGTACTTGAGTGGAAAGCCTTTTGGTAATGTTTTACCACTGTCTTTTATTGAGGCAGTGACAGCTTGCATTATTTCGCTGTCTACTTTTGTTTTTGAATGAGTGATTGCAGCTACGGAAGCCATTTGCACAGCTACCTTCACGGCTCCATCAGCCAATGAATTCCCTTCAACGTGAACGCCATCACGCTGATGACTCAGTGTATGGATCCCGTGAGTCTTTTGTAGTTCTTTCTGTAAAAGAACTACTTGTTCCCAAAGCATTTTATGCTTGATTGTGCCACCTTTTGTGTCTTTGAAACCGTTTTGAACCCAGTTCTGCAAGTATTCGTTGTAACATTGGATGCAATAATACGAATCGCACACCGAGTGTGGGTAATTCGCGATCTGTATTTTCAAGCGCCATCTTGAAAGCCTGTAGTTCAGCTCGCTGAGCTGTACATTCTCCTACAAATTGAGTTTTTGTGACCATGGGTCTGACTTTACCATTGCGCCAGCGACCTTTAACTATTGCGCATGCAGAACTATAAGCTTGTTTTCCCCTAATTGCGGGCTGTGCTGATCCGTCTGTATATATATTATACAGCCGTAATGTTCTAGAGGCAGAATCTCAGTGGGCAGAGGACATTCTTGTTCGTATTGGAGAAATTCTTGTGTCGTCAAGTAAGGATCAAAAACCTATTCAACGTCTGTCGCAGCAGAGTATTAGCCCATTGTATCCATCTTGGATGTAAAGCTTTTGCATTTGGAATGCTTGCCTTTGTCACTGCTTCTAATGCTGGTACAGGAGTAACGTTTTTTATTCGCGAGGGCTATTTCTTTTGCTACCGCAGTCTGACCCGCTGTCAGAATTTTTTCTGTTGAAGTGAATTTCATTTCAGCTTGTGTGTACAAGTTTGATTTGTAAGCTATTGATACCTTTTCACCTTCATTAAAGGTTAGGTATGTGAATCCGCATCTTCCTGGGATGATTCGGATTACAAGGTTGCGTTCATTTACGCTTGTTTGTAAATATGTTGTTGCTAACATGTCTGTTTGCACTGAACGCAAAATTTCTGTGCGTTTTTGATTCCAATTAGTTGGTTTGAAATCAGGTTTTATTAATTCATACAGAGGTTTTACCCTTTCTGCGTAATTTAGAATGTAAGTTCTTCCAAAATTCAGGAATCCTAAAACTGACTGTAAATTTTTCTGTGTTTTTGGAGGTTAGAGCAGCACACATTTTTCTAAAAAGTTTGCTGCCAGGCTTTTGCCTTCACTAGAAAGTTTGTATCCCAAGAATAGGACGTTGAGGTGGGCAATTCTTGATTTTTTTTAATTGAATTTGTACCCCTCAGAGGCAAAACCAAGTATTATGGTGTTCACCATGTTCAAGTGCCTGTCTAAATCATCATCTTTAAGATAGATATCATCGACATAAGATAATGCCTCATCATCATACGTTTGTAGTAACTCTGTTACTCTGGCCGAAAATAATCCAGGACTGTTCTTGAATCCCTGGGGGAGACGACAAAAGTGTTGTTGTGTACCCATCATCGAGAAAGTGGTCAAATTCCTGCTTTCAGGTGCAATGTGTTGACAGAAGAAACCGTTTGAAATATCTAATGTTGTTTTATATTTTTTGCGTACAATGTTATTCATCAGTGCAGCAATGTGTGCATTTAGTACTGCAAAGGTTTTGCAGCAGGAGTTTAAATGTCTGTAATCCAAGACTAGACGATATGTATTGTCTGGTTTGGAGACAGGAAACAAAGGATTGTTCATGGACGAGGTGCATGTTTCAATCACCCCTTGGTATTCTAGTTGATCTAAGATCTCCCTGACCTGTTTTTTAGATCCTTGTTTAACCGGATACTGCTTCTGAGCAGTTGGTTGATTTTTTAACAGGATCTCATGGTGAGGAGAATCCTCATCCCATCCCACATGATTTTTATATAATGCTGGAGTCTGGGCCATAGCCCATTTTCTGGCATAGGTATATTTTTTATGAATAGGAATATGATTTGAGAAAGCTGGCATTATGATCTCTTCACTCAGACACAACCGTGTCTTGTGCAGGAATGCACTGTTCGAACTTGCACAGGTGCAATTCACTTACTTAATTCTCTTCTTTTTATATTCACCTATATTTCAACTTTTTCAACATTTAAAAAGGTAATATGATCCCTACGTCAATTGTAACTTTACTGCCAGTATTTATCCCAAACACATAAGTGAAATAACAAAAAACCTTTATGCCAATTCACTAATCATTTACTGATGATTTTCAAAAGTGTTTCATATTAGCATTTCTACATACATATTCACAATTTAAATTCATTGAAAATATGATTCATTTTCTTTTGGCTCACGCCAAACTAGTGTAGATATAGCACAGTGATTATATTGCACATCGCGACGACTCCTAATGCATCGTCAGGGGACAAGCTATATCTAAAAAAACATTTTTTGTAATGAGATCAGACCATGATGTATATACATATTTTTCAATTACATTTTTCACACATTCTCTTGTGCTCATGCTTTACGTGAAGAGTGAACATATCTCATAAATGATCATGCAATTATATGATTTCATAATGTCCAGGCTCACCAGTGAACCAATTGCTGCTTGTTTGCTAATGTTTTGTGGTTAAACCCTATGCATGCCATCAAGAGTGGTATAGTGCTTCCAACGTGTGCATACGTGTACCGTTACCAGAAATGATAGAAGACTACGAAAGGAAAACGAAAAGGAAGACATTCCCTCCAAGCGGGTGTAATATCTCTTGGTGAAATTTCGTATCGACAACAACAATATCTGCAAACCAACCAGACCATTGTAAATGCGTGGATGGAACATCTGCAATTATACGTACGTTACATAGATGACATTCTAATAGTCTGGCAAGGAACAAAGATACAATTGGAAAGGGCAGTTGAAGCTCTAAATGGATGTCATCCTAGGATTAAGTTCACCCACCATATTGACCCGAACACCATAAACTTTTTGGATATCACTATAACTAAATTGGGCAATTCAATTACAACTAGAACATTTAAGAAACCGACAGACAGAAACAATGCTCTCCATTATTCTAGCTTTCATTCGCAGTCTTTGAAGAATCATTTGCCGTTCTCGCAGTTCATCAGAATAAAAAGGATCAGTAGCGATGAAACACAGGCAGCTATTGATATAGAGGAAATGGCGCAACAATACAGCAACAGGGGATATCCAGACAAAATACTAAATGAGGCAAAATTGAAAGCTTTATCAAAACCCCGGGAGGCTTTACTCAAAAAGACAGAAAAGATTCCAGCAAGAAGAGAAGTATGTGTTCTGAAGCAATCCACGCTCACCCCTAAAATCAAGAAGTGCATACTGCGAAGATGGGAATTAATTGAGCAGGAAGAAGACTTTAAAACGGTTTTTGTTGACAAACCTATCTTCGCGCTGTCAAGATCCAAAAATCAAAGAACTTTTAAAACACAAAGAAAAAAAGATATCTCAAGAGAACACAAAAGGAATGCGCAAATGTTTTAACTGCGGACATTGTGGAAACGTATTAATGGGAGACACATTTACACATCCACATACAGGCAAACAAATTAAGCTCAGGCACACTTCGGATTGTAACACGAGCTCAGTGATATACGCCATTAAGTGCCCGTGTGGCCTAGTTTATGTAGGCCGCACAACAAGGAAAATTAAGGTCAGGCTCACAGAGCACAAATCGAACATAAGGTTAGGAAATGAAAAATCAAGTTTGGCGCAACACTGGAAGGAGAGACAACACACTATTCCTCAACTAAGATTTACTGTACTGGAGCAAGTGTTGGTCGAGCCCCATGTGGACCCCAACATACGTATAGCTCAAAGAGAAACATTTTGGATGAGGCACTTGAATACCGTTAAACCGGGAGGGCTGAATGACAAAATTGAATTTGCTTGCTATTTATGATGATTCTAAATGTTTGCTATTGTGGTATCAATAAGTTGTGAATACAGAATTAAGTTTGGATAAAGTGCATCCAATGTTAGTGTACACAGATGCGTCTATCTTATTACTCACATTAGTATTATTATTATTTTTACGTTTTATTATTAAAAACAGGACTTAATACCAATTAATATAGGATGTCCACCATTAGAAATTGACTCTTGACTCCGGTCTCTAGTTGTGTTTTTAGACTTGTTTTGATGTGGTCAAACTGAGGGGAATATCCCAGGCAGAACGATAGTCCGTCTTTGATGACTTGTAACTCTTGGTTCCTGAGCAGCATTAGTCCGTAATTTAAGTTACAGTCTGCAATTGCGTTTATTTTTGTATTTCTCTTAGCATTCGGCTCATGGTCACAGCGACAATTTAATTATAAACCCGCCTTTTGAAACATGAAGAATCCTTTTAAGACCAGTTTTATTGATATAGACATGATGAAAGAGGGAGGGACAACAGTCCGTTGTTTGTGTTGAACGTTATTTTACGTTCAAGCACGTAACGCCTGGAGATGGCGTTTTCTCACACAGGAGCAGGAAGGAGAGAGCCGGTATCAGTGGTTCGGAGGGAACACTCGGTAAGAATTAGAATAGTTATGTTACGGGTCTGTTTTGACCATAAGATCAGGCTGCATATAGTAAACAAGTGCAAATATTAAGGGTGGCTTTTGTTTTATATGCCGAACCTTAAACTCAAGACTATTCGGGTTTTTTGGAAACACGAAGTAAGTAAGTGATGAACGTGTTAGGCGTATTTTCATTCTCAATAGCGCTGGTTCAGCCTCGCATTTACAATGGTCTGGTTGGTTTGCAGATATTGTTGTTGTCGATACGAAATTTCACCAAGAGATTTTACACCCGCTTGGAGGGTATGTCTTCCTTTTCGTTTTCCTTTCGTAGTCTTCTATCATTTCTGGTAACGGTACACGTATGCACACGTTGGAAGCACTATACCACTCTTGATGGCATGTATAGGGTTTAACCACAAAACATTAGCAAACAAGCAGCAATTGGTTCACTGGTGAGCCTGGACATTATGAAATCATATAATTGCACGATCATTTATGAGATATGTTCACTCTTCACGTAAAGCATGAGCACAAGAGAATGTGTGAAAAATTTAATTGAAAAATATGTATATACATCATGGCCTGATCTCACTACAAAAAATGTTTTTTTAGATATAGCTTGTCCCCTGACGAAGATGCTGAAGCATCGACATGCATTGGGAGTCGTCGCGATGTGCAATATCATCACTGTGCTATATCTACACTAGTTTGGCATGAGCCAAAAGAGAATGAATCATATTTTCAATGAATTTAAATTGTGAATATGTATGTAGAAATGCTAATATGAAACACTTTTGAAAATCATCAGTAAATGATTAGTGAATTGGCATAAAGGTTTTTTGTTATTTCACTAATGTGTTTGGGATAAATACTGGCAGTAAAGTTACAATTGACGTAGGGATCATATTACCTTTTTAAATGTTGAAAAAGTTGAAATATATGTGAATATAAAAAGAAGAGAATTAAGTAAGTGAATTGCACCTGTGCAAGTTCGAACAGTGCATTCCTGCACAAGACACAGTTGTGTCTGAGTGTTCAGTTCAGTAGGAACCTGACAGGGGTTAGTCAGGCAGCAGGTCTGCACCGATTTGTCTACAGGAGAGCACTAAGATTCAAAAAATAGGGGTGTGCAGATCATATACACATTTTGTATAATGATCTCTTTGCCATGTGGGCACTCCCTGACAAATTCAGGTGCCAGTCTTTTACAGCCAGAAGGATGTCATAACCCTTTGATAGTTTTTCCCAAATGAGATCTTTTATTTTCCTAGTTATGTCTCCCTCTATTCGGAGTGTGACTTCATATAACTTGTGTGGTACACTAACCCTGGTATCTGCAGTTTCAACTTGAATGCATTCATTCAGATTCACTGTCTCCAGATGATCCTTCAGGATTCTGCGAGCTATGGTGACCTCTGCTGCACTGTCCAGCATTGTCTGGGCCCTCTCCCCATGGTGAATTGAGTTTTCTTATTTTTTGGAACGTGTTGATCGTCTTTAGACTTCACAAGTTCTTCTTTGTGTTCTGATCGTCCTCTTCTTTCGTATTTCTCAAGGAATTCTGAAAGGTACGAGAGGAACGTGTATCAGTATCTTGATATCTATCAGGTTTTCTCAAATTATCCCTGTTTCTGAGGTTATACCTCTTTTCAGAGTGCTCCTTTTGAGGAGATCTACCTCTGGACTGAGAACTCTTCTCTTTAGGAAGTGACTGTCTACTATTTTCCCATTTCTTTTTAGGTGTAGTGAGATTGTTTTTGGTAAAAACTTTTTCAGGATTTTCTGTCAGTTCAGGTTTTACTGGTTTCCCACCCAAACTATCTCTTCCAAGTTCTTCATAGGGTTTTTCAATAATTCTAGCAAGTTCATACGGTTGCTCAGAAATATCAAGTTCTTTTAATTTCTTGCGGATTGCTACGGATGCTGCTTCACCTTTAATGTTGGCTAATAATATAGCCGAGACCTGTTTGTAATCTTTTAGTAATTTCATACCAAGATTCAAGGCAGGTTCCGGTCCATATTCATTTTGAATCTGTTTCAGGACGTCAGGTATTACCGCCATTGATGGAACACTATGTGTTTTTGTGTAGACTGAAGCAAAGACTGTACCCCAAGTGTCACAGTCCTCAACGTGTGGTGCAATCTCCATTGGTAAACAAAATCGTAAAAATCCTGTGTTTCTCATGAGGTGTACTATCCGGAAATACTGCCTCTATTTGAGTAATTTTTTGAGCTAACCAAAATGGAATTTGTTCTCTTTTTGCGGGCAATTTACTAAGGACTGATTGTATAGTCTGTGGTGTAATTTTGTTTGTGTTCCCCTGACGAGGGGTATGCCTGGAATCCTTATAGCAGGTTGGACTGTTAGAGTCCGCATGACATATTGTACCAATTGTCTTTGTATTTTTATTATTTGTTTTAGCTGAGCTAACAGTTCTGGACCTGTCATTTGTTCAATGTCAGGATGTGGTGTATAGCTGGCTAGTACCGGCCACGTTGCTCCTGGTGTACCTAATGGACTGAGCCTGGTAATGTGATTTTGATGTTGTAGGGCGCCTTTAAACCAGAGCTGTTGCTCTTAGTATGTTAATGGAATTTCAACATCCTCGAAAGGAGTGTATTCCGCTGGAGGTTCCTCTGTCTTATAGAAGTGGAACACATGTGTTGTTGGATTTGCTTGTGGAAAGGTAATCCATGAATAGAATACCGCTGTCTGTCGATATTCATGTGCCTCTATGACAGAAATGACCCTACCATCTCTTGGTGATACTCCATTTTCTATAAGCTTTATAGCTATGGTTTTTCTTAAGTTTTCCGGGATGATTATAGCATCATCGTGGTCTTCATTAAACCCTGCAATGTCAAAGCCCGGTTGGTTTGCATTTACTGTAGCTCCACCGGTTGCGGTGTTGTCGTTATTCGTTATTTAATGAAGGTTTGCAGAGCAAGTTTCAAGGAAACAAAGATTAGGTGCACAATATTTCGGAACACTGTATCCTTCAACGTTGAACAAACCAAAAACTAATACATAGGATTTTTCGTCCTACTCAGTTTAAGGTGCATATTTTTATCCTTTAACCCACTCCAGACGTCTATTGGAGTTTATACGGGATAAAAGGGGTCTCTGTGAAAAGCACGACTGAGTTACTCTAGTATCTAGCCTTAAATTAGTGCCTTACCAAACGTTGGGCCCCAAGTAGTGTTGTTCCTATATTCCCAATAGGCTCTGCGCATTGGAATAATACATCCTATAGATTTGACGTAGGAATTATATCTACTAGGTCTCTATCGAATATATTAGACTTAATTGTGAGTGCCAGCTAGCTCAGAGGTCACTAGACACGTTCTAGAGTTCACAAGAAGGGATTTAGTTTCTGACAACCGTCTAAACATGACAACTTTGTTTCCCCAAGATAAAAATGATCTTCAGAGTCGTGGAAACAATTGATAGATATTTCACTCAGTCAATCGTGCATGCTTTGTTTCATCAGAGGTGCTAAAAAATAGATAGACGGGCGTTTTCAATAAAAGGATTTATTGAACAGTCTTCTTTCTCAAGCATAAGAAATGAACTGCTATAATCTTAAAACTGGTTGCAAAATATAATGCATACAGTATAAAGAGTAGAATAAAATACTACTGTAAGAGCATTGTATGGTTCCTAAACCATAGATAAATACATACATAAATAACAGAGGCTAAAAGTACTCAACTGGTGCTTCTAAAATACGTCTACTCCGATGTACCTAACCTAAGCTTAGTACGAGGGAAGAAGTAAGTGAGGTGTAGCATAAATGTACTATTCTTTGCCAATAAACTGTCCAAGATTACTCTTAGGGTCTAATCAGCTCCGTTCCTTGATTTGGAATGAAGAAGGTCTGGCTCAGGACTCGATTTCCCAACAACCAAGGGTGGCTTGGAACCTCTGGAGCTGGATTTCTCTGCAGGAGAAAAGACTGCGTCTCTCTCAGTGCGTCTGCAGGAGGGTCGGCTTCCTTCTGCACTTGCTGTAGCAGGATGCGTCGGGCAAGTAGATAGTCGAACTGCTCCAAACCACTGTGTGTTTGCTATGGCAAGTGTGGACATATTTATACCTTGAAGGTACCAAGTTTGACGTAAAGGTGGACATAATAACGTCATCAAAGAGTCTCAGTTCTTTGAAAACTCCATGAGTTCTTGGACAAGTCAGTTCTCGAGCAAGGGGAAGTCCCTAGCTGCTGAAGCCGAGTTTTCCAAGAAATCTTTGTAGTAGCCCTGCCGTATTTGGACTGCATGAGCTATGTCTAAATATGGTTATGATTTCTATGCCGATATAAGGATATGGTGATTTATACCTATATAAGGGCATGAATCAGGAAAATTACAATAGAGTCCTAAAATGGTACACAACACCGTCAGTGCAGCAGGCAGGCTCTTCTCAGAGTTTCTTGGTAAATATGTGTTTGATGCCTGGGAGGGAGTGGGTCGAGTTTCCTTAAATGAGGCTGAGTATGCAGGTGCAGTGCATGAACTCCTGTGTGAGTGAGACATTCTGCCTGGGGCTCACTCAATTCAAAGTTGTAAATTGCGCCTGCACCAGGCTTTTTCTCATTTGCAAAGCTCGGCGCATGAGCACAGCTACGCAGCCCCCACACACCCGGTAATGATTGCTTCCTACAACTAGAATGGAAACAACATTCAGAGCAATCAAAACAAGTTCATTTGATGCAAAGAACTGTTAACAAAAGCCATGTCCAGCTATCGTAGATCTGGCAACTTCAACAAAACATCAACAAAAAATAAACACGCATTGGCATAGCCAATAGGTCTCGCTTTTTGGACCCTATAAGCAGTAGAATATCCTTGGTGCAACAACACCAACTGTTGCATGGCTAAACACTTATAAGGTCCCAAATGTGAGACCTATTGGCTATGCCATTGCTTATTGAAGTGATATGAAAGGGGCCAATTCTACATTGGGACATTTAGTGCAGGTGTCTACATCAATCAGGACCTGTTTTTGAAGATTGGTTCTGGTGGAGACGGTGCTCTGCAAGCTGATAGCAGATAAGCACCACGGTAGTTTACTCCATCAGCAGTGCTTCATTAGTACAATAAGTGCTGGGGCACAACATTTTGCTGAGAAGCCTGGGGTTGGTGCAATCAAATTTCAGCAGTGCCAAATGCCAAATACCAAAGCTGAGCAGATTTGATTCCACTTTGCCCCTCTTTCATCCACCACCAGACACTCCCAGTACCTTTATCTCACTGTTTGAGGTTCTTGTTCATCTCTGCTGCCTTTCTCTGTACAGTTTTTCCGTCTTTCTCTTTCTTTCCACCTTTTGTACTTTTCACCTTCGTGTCCTGGGTCGATGTTTGATGAGGAAAAATAAGTGCCAGTCTCCCAAAATGCTCAAATTAAGCACTGTTGAGAGTATCAAAGTTTGGAACCCATACAGTTTCCCTAAACCCGATTTGGTTTTGACAATCCTTTGGCAGCCCTGGTAGGCAAATGTGAAGTTTGTGGTATTGGTGTCTGTGAGATGATGAATCTGTGTCACAGACATCGTTTAGAGGACGCTAGGGGTCACAGCTGCAGCCCCAGCTTGCCCCTTGCTTCCCCTGGCACTTCCTTTGCGACCCCTGGCCTCAGCAGTGACAAAATCACTGCCTGGAACACAGGAGCAGCTCACCCTAATGGACGTCATTTGGTGCTCCATTTTCCTGTTTTTCTGTTATTCGATATTAGTGTTAAACAAAAATGGAGTATTTCAATTCAAAAACTTTATTTGATCATTAGTTAATAATCATAAAAGTACATACATACATAAGTAATAAAAACATAAGGATACAACAAATTTAAGAATAATCACGTATCAAGGAGCATGTTATTCCTCAAGCGTATCGCCTTTAAAATGAATACAGCAGTAAAAAAACAGATGTCCTGCGAATCAAGTCCAAATAAAAGCCCCATGGCCGATACAATAGTATAATAAGCTGGAATATGACCTATATTCATGCATGCTTGTAGGTAAGTGTGTGAGAATATTTTTCTAGTGAGTTTTATATAGCACAACTCGACCCGTTGGAATCAAGCACCATTTGCATTACAGACCGACACCTCTTTTTGTCCGGCACGGGGAGATTAAGTGATTCGCCCTGAATCACAGGATCACGGGACGTTGAACGCACCTGCTGAGACTCAAACCCAGTTCCCCAGCTTTGAGGTTCTACAGTCTAGCTGTTAGGCCACATGTGTGTGAGGCAAAGTGAAGGTCAAATAGTGTGTGATGTCACTTACGCTACCCCAGGCATTTTGGTGAATTGACCCCCATGGTCTGTGTCTATGCTGTGTCTCCTTCCCACTCTACACCCCCTGACACTGAAACCGTTAATCTGGCGTTACTCAATCTAGCAGTTTACCGGGACGGAACAAGTATAGCGGAGCAGCAGCCCGGCACGATCTGTGAGGGGGCGGGAACCAGCAGTAACTTTCAGTTTCAATAGTTCAGGTTCACAAAACAGGAGTTTACCCATTCGTAACTCCCGCCGTCACTCTAGCAGCTGGCTCTGTGTTGCAAGCCTTGTTCAAGATTTCACTGGTGAGTATAGAAATCATCCGTTTAATGGAAAATAGTCAGCAATATTGAGTGAGTATACAACACCTTTCCCAGAGAAGAATACTGCCAATCTATTCACGCTTTAATATTCCATGAAGGTCCTGAGCACATTCTTAAGTAGAACTTTATATGAAATCTTCTGTACTTGCAGAAAGAGACACAGGTGGAACAGGAGCCGCCTGTCCTTGCGCATGTAGCTGAAGCAGTAATGCCTCTTCCTTCGAGTTGGTGCAAGGAGGTATTTCGCCTTGGGCAATGTTGAGAGCAAAAATGGTGCCCATAGCCCATACATCCATTAAACTGCCTGCCTCCCTTGGCCCCTTATTCGCACTGCCTCCACGTAATGGGCTCCTCGGCAGTAGGCGGCCTGCTCAGCTGATGCCCGAGGCTGTCGCTGTAAGCACTGAACAGCAGAGGAAGGGTGTCGTTAATAGACCTAAACGTCTGCGTCGCCTGTTGCAAAAGTGCCATCAACACATCCCGAGACATCAGCCGAGCGCTTTGTTTGCCCTTGTTTATGTAAAACAGCAAAGCAGCAGTGTGCTCTCCTATTTTTGTGAAGTGAAAGGCGGTAGGTGAGCCAGGAGTGGCCTCCCTAATCTGGCTTTCCACAGAGCGTTGTAAACAAGCATTAAAAATACAATAGGTCTCGCCTTTTATTAAGTTAGTCATTTGCTTTGCTATGCAATACCATTAGCAAAGCAAATGGCTTTAACTTAATCAAAGGCGAGACCTATTGCATTTTCAATGCTTGTCTGACATGGTGTTGGTGGTTCTTGGACTCTGGACACTTTAGCACTGCTGTCCAGTGTAAAGTGCGTGTGCCCTCTGTGGTAAATATGGTAAAGATTGATCTACACCTGTTTGGCATATCTCATTTACCTGTCAGTCACTTGTTGAGTGGTAAATTAAATGCTATTGGTGGGCTTGCTGCTCTGATTGCGCCACGCACCAAAGCAGCCTTTGAAACCTATCTCAGGCCTCTGCAATTGCAGGGCCTGTGTGCGCAGTGTTACTGCCGCTGTGACGTGGCACCTAAAGTGTGTGCCATGTCTTTGACCCCCTTTTACTGCATGTCAGTCACCCCTAAGGTAGGCCTTAGCTAGCCCTATGGGCAGGGTGCATTGTAGGTGAAAGGTAGGACATGTACTTTAAGTGTGTGACATGTCCTGGTAGTGACAAACAGCCATTTTGGTTTCTCACTGATGTGAGGCTGCCCTCCAATAGGAAAGCATTGGGGATTAACTGATAAGTGTTTCAGTGGTAATTCCTGATATGAGAGGAGCAGCGTGGTCAAGTTTGTTATATTTGTAATAGTGATAATAAATGCTATGCAATGTTGTGCGCAGATTTATTACAAGTATTTTAGAAATGCCACTTTTAGAAGTTGCAATTTCTATGTGCTATGGGCCTGCCTGCCTGATATGGATTGCATGTCTGGTTTTGGAGTGACAGGGGCTGGTGAGGTGTGTGTGGCTCCAGGGAGGGCAGGGTGAGTCCGCGCTAGGCTGAATGGGGGATCCGCATTTGGAGTATTGGTAGGAGTAGTCCCCTGATCATGAACAGGTCTCTGCCTGCTAGATGAACGCTGGCTCCGCCCCCCTGTGGAGTGTCTGATGACGCAGCCCCACCTGACAGAGGTTCATTGATGCTGATTTGAATAGCTGGAGCCCACCCCGCAATTGTATTTATTTTAAAATGGGAGCCTACCCCGCATTGCCGATATCCGGAGGAGCCGCAGAGATCTAAGAGAGAACACCGCTGCAACCTAAACCGGAGGCCAGGCGGCAGTGCCTGGTTGGGGGTGTGGCCAGCTAGGAAAGAGTAAGTCCCACTGCGCCGAAGAGGGCTCACCCGGAGCTTTGCGGGCTCCAGGTCAAAGTCCTGAGACAGCCGGAAGGTGGGAGAGACCCAGCCTGCGGCAGCAGAGGATATCAGAAGAGGTCCCGGTGTGCCTTCCCTCTGCGACCGGAGGAGTCTGCACGAAGCCCTAGTGAGTGGGGCTAAAGTTGTTTGAGCGCCAATCGAGGGCACCAGAAGGAGTCCCAGAAGGAGCTCCCAAGCTGCACAGTGGTGCCAGTGCCATTTTACTTTGGGGGCAATTTTGCGAGTAGAGTCCCAGAGTGGGGCTCCCCCAGGCACGGTGGTGCCAGCGCCCATTTCCAGCTGCACTGCGAGAGAGAGCGGGCAGCTGCAACGCAAGGGCATTTTCTTGTTGCCATTTCGGAGTCCCCGAGAGAGTCTACCAGGGCACAGTTTTGGCCAGGCTAATTTTGCCACAGATGCACCGCGAGAGAGAGTGGGCAGCTGAAACGTGGGGCATTCATTTTGGGTATTCATGAGAAAGGAGTGAGATATCCTGACCTGCCCCTTCGCATTGCGCTATTTTGCTTTAGCTGCATGGGCTGCCATAGGGCTACTTGAAAGGCCCACAGTTTGCACCCTGACATTATGGACAGAGGGAATTTTGAGCCCCAGTGAAAGGCCAGTTGGCCTGGGGTCAGTTTGTAAGGTGATGTATGCACCTGGTGGTAGTGTTACTGTGGTGCACTGCTGATTTATGCATAAAGTGTTTATGCCTAATGTGATGTTGCATAATGTATTTATGCTGATGCATAATGATGTTTTATGCTGATGCCTATTGCATAATGGGTTTATGCTTATGAGGTCAATGCATAATGTGTTTATGCCCAACGTGATGCAGACATAATGTGTTTATTGTACAGGTGATAATGCTGAGGTCATTAGTGCGCCAGTAGTTACTGGTTGTGTTTTGCAATTGCTACTTGTGCTTTCTAAAGGTTCTGACAGTGGCCAGATTGGCCCTGTCATGTATATAATCCCCTGTAAATATTGCCTAGTACCAGTTGGCACAGTGTATATTGTGTGATTATGATTCTAATGTGTTGTTAGATAATACAAAGGCTATTTTTGATATAACCTTGTGTGGAGTGTCTTTTGTGGTGTGCCTAGTGTGTTGCTGCTGTATGTATGTGTTGCGCAAATGCTTTACACATTGCCTCTGGGATAAGCCTGACTGCTAATGCCAAGCTCCCAAGAGGGTGAGCAGGGGTCATCGTCAGCGTATAACACCCTTGCTCCGGCTAGAGTGGTGGTTTCTGCCTGGCTTAGGTGCAAGTCCTAGCCAACCAGAAATCCAATTTCTAACAAAGCCCTATAAGAAGTAGGAGTTAGAAATAACTGCCAGTTGTCATTATACAACGTAGCGATATGCTTTGAAAGAATGCTCATACTGTAACGAGGAAACCTGCATTCATGCTAATGTGCTTCCTTAGTACTTCATTTGATTTACAAGAGAAGAGTGCTCCATCTCAACAAGCTTACGATCATAGAGCTCTCTCCTTAACTACCCTTCACATGACCCATTACATGAATTGCAAAATGGAGGATGTTGGGTTTGGCTCTTTTTGCAGGGTTATCTTAAAACGTTTTACCGTCTTTCTCCAATTTATTTTGACCTGTTTTTGTTGGCTGTGGAGCTCTCGACAGTTTACCACTGCTAATCAGTGCTAAAGTGCATATGCTCTCTGTGTAAATTGTAATCGTGATTGGTTTATCCATGATTGGTATATTTGATTTACTGGTAAGTTCCTGGTAAAGTGCACTGTGTGTGCCCAGGGACTGTAAATCGCTACTTGTGGGTCTGCAGCACTGGTTGTGCCATCCACATGACCAGCCCTGCAAACATGTCTCAGGCCTGCCACTGCAGTGTCTGCACGTGCAGTTTTAAAATGCCATGTCGAGCTGGCACATGCACACACTTGCAGGCACAAACCTTCCCTTTTATTACATGTAAGCACCCCTAAGGTGAGCTAAAGGTAGCCCCATGGGCAGGGTGCAGTGTATGTAAAGGTAAGACAGGTACTGGTATGCTTTACATGTCCCGATAGTAAAATATTGCTGATTTCGTTTTTCTCTATTGCACAGAATATCTCTCCTATAGGTTATCATTGGAGGTGCCTAGTAACACCTTACAAGTGTAACTTTCAAATGGGAAAAAATAGAAATTTGGAGTTTGGGTTCCCTGAATGATTTAAAAACATATTTTTGTGAGGGTGGTTTTTAAATTGCATGTTTGAAAATGCTACTTTTAGAAAGTGGGTATTTTCTTGCTTTACCTTCCTGTGCCTCTCCTGGAATCCACTTCTAGTTTAGACTGACAGTTGGGCTGTTTGTGCATTCACTGTAGACAGTCACACAAAAGGAGCTGAGGTGTGCCCTGCATATCCTGGTTGCCCATCATCAGGCTGATGGGCCTTCCTGAGCTAAAGTGGTAGGACAAGTTGTCACTGACACCTGAATAGGGCTGTGCTTGTCCTCACACAAAGCTGCCTCTACCCCCTTTAGCGTGTCTGGAGCCAGGACAGGGCAGGGCTGGGAAGGATCTGTGAACTACAAAGACTATCCTTTGAAGAATGCCTAATTCAAAGGCGAAATGGTGTATAAGTATTGGACCTGTAAATCCACATTTATAGAACACTTCTGGATCAAGAGGAGACTACCATGAGAAGAGAACTGGAGAGCTGTCAGGAGGATTACTGCCCTCAGCTGTGTTTCTTTGCTGGGTTGGCCTGCAGTTGATGCTTCTGTCTTGAAAAGGACTGGACTTTGCTTTGTATCCTGCTTGAGAAGATTCTCCAAGGGCTCCATCAAAGACTTCACCTGCAGCCCCTGTACACCTCTGCTGGCAGTTCTGGCCTGCCAAGTGGTGCCAATTCCAGTTCTGAGCCTTGGAGGTGGCTTTACTGCAGAAAATCCACGCAGTGACCCTCTGCCCCTATTTTTTCCACCACAAGCTTGTCGTGCGGGTGAATGGCTAATGCATTGCTGTGCTGCAAATCTGAAGGATTGAAGCAGCGCATGTTCATGGCTAGGAGAATCGGTGCCGAACCGGTTCATGTGGTTCCAAGGTTGTTGAGCCCCGGGCACCATGTCTCTGACGTCTGAGACAAACGCTACGACTCTGACGCAGGGTCGGCTGAGCGACAGAAAAACTATTCCATCGCCACGCTGCAGCCAAAGGATCGACGCACTGCCTGTTTACGGCTGGGAGCATCAACCCCAGCACGTCCAGATTTTCCATACATCCAACCTGTGCGCCTAGTTTTCAGCGCATCCCCTCTCAAAAAGGACTTTCTTTCAGATTTCATCGCATCGCTTCTCCTCGCAGCAAGGAATCGATACTACACTTTTCCTGCATGCTGCAGAACTGACGCATCCATTACTATAATGGCCTATTGGTGAAGCTCTTCTAGCTGCTTTTGAGGGTTGGCATCTCCGAGCCCTAAAAAGTTGCTATCCAAACGATCAGCCAGCCCACTACACACATTTTACATGCCACAGTCAAACTGTTTTAGACTACACGTTTTGTTCAATTGCACTGTTAACTTATGTAAAATCTTTCTTGATTCAAGTTTGCTGCGAAAGTGACCATATGCCTCAGCGGTTGCTCCTAGAACATCAAGCCCAAGTCTTTCAAGACATTAGAGGCAATTGGCTAGCAAAGTCAGTAACAAAATTGGAAGCAAATTAAATGGTCGAGTGATACTGCCACAAACTATTTAATGTGGAAAAGAACACTTGAGAACCAGGTTCTGATACAATGTCATACACTAGAAGTCTGGAAACCATTTATGCACCAACTTAGTCTAACTCTCACTCAGTGTTCTGTTCGTGGCGCAGGTCAAGTAAGATGTACTCAAACACGACCATGGTTCTCAAAGGAACTTAAAATGTTTAAAAGAGCCCAAAACAAAAAGATCAGTGGGCATATGCATCAAAAATCGGTAATACATGTTGGTAATAGCGAAAAATAAGGAATCGCTATTAAGGACATGCAAACCGCGATGCATCAATGTAATCGGTAAAAATTACCGATTCGGTAAAAATCGCTATTAAATATCGAAAGTACGTCAACGAGACTAGCAAATACCGAGTTAGCACATATCGATTCGGTATTAGTGAATCCGGTATTTGCGAATTCGGTAATAGCGAAAACGGGAAAAATACGTGACGCATCGGAAGCAGGCCGATGACATCACAACCAGGAAGTAGGACAGCCCATGCTCCATTCAGTGTTCAGAGGAGGAGGCAGAGCACAGGAGCTGAGGACCCAGACTGAACCAGCAGCAACCAGGACTAGGCAAGCAGGACAAGATGGAGAAGGAGGCCCCCCAGCAGGGAAAGGACACACACAGAAAGAGAAAACGCAAGTTCTCTGATAAGGAACTGGAAATCCTAATAGAGTGTGTGACCAGCAACAATGACCGACTATTTGGGAAGTTGTCGCTGAAGGTGCCTGAGGCCGAAAAACGAAAGATGTGGCTGCGCATCAAGGACAAGGTAAATGCCTGCGGAGTCACCCACCGCAGCATCGACGACTTAAAAAAACGCTGGTATGACTTGCGTAAGAGGGCCAAGGAGAGGATTGCGCAGAGGGTCAAGGATGCTGCTGGCACAGGAGGGGGCACATCCAATGTGACGCCTAACACAGCCCTGGAGGACCTAGTGGAGTCCACCATAGAACCGGAAGCAGTTGTGGGGGTCACACGTCTGGACACCTCTGGTGCTGCGGAAGGAGGACAAGGTAAGATGCATGGCAGCGTAACAATGCAGCGTGTAGTAAGTCCCTGCCCAATCCCCCATGCCAGACCCAGTGCAGATGTAGCGGTGCCCAAAACACATACCCTCACCACTGTGTTGCACCATGGGAGTTGTAGTCAATACATGTATGGGTGCAAGCCAGAACCCAGAGGTGAATACAGCTGCAAAGGGCCAAATGTCTGTCCGAAAAAGTTGTTTATTGTGAGATGCCAAAGCAATTTTCACATACAATACCATGATAATAACTATGCACTGTTTCACACACAGATGCATCCCCCATCGATTCTGACGACTGTGGCCGCCTCGTCATCTCAGAGACACCAGTGTTGACCAATGCGGAGTGCTCACAGGGACCTGAAGCCATGTCCTCCCCTTCACCACCACGGCGGACAACACCTCCACCATCCCTGCGGTCCAAGACACCACCACCACCACCGCCATCCTCGCGGTCCAAGACACCACCACCCCCATCCTCGCGGTCCAAGACACCACCACCACCAGTGCGGGCCACTCCGCAGAGCCACAGAGCAGATGTTTCCTCCCTGCCCGTGATGGATTTGGATCAGAGTTCACCACCCCAAAATGTCCCACGCCAGGCTGTCGTCACTCCAACCAGCCAAACTGCAGCACAACAGCGTATCAGGCAGAGGGCTGTGCCCCCGGGTCGGGCAGCTGCACGACCAGTCGATCTGTCCGAAGGGTACGGAGTTGTGGAGACCCGGATGCTGCGTGTCCAGCGTCTGCAGGGGAGACACATGGGTGCCATGAAACTCTCCATGACCAAACTTTGCAACAAACTAGGCAACATGACTGACGCTGTGCGTGAGCACACCACTGCCGTTGCTGCCGGCAACAATGAAATCAAGCTTTGCCTGCAGGAACTGACACGTGCCGTAGTCGCAGGCCAACAAAGTGAGCACCGGCGTCACAGGCAGATCATGCTGGCAGTGAATTCAACTAACAAGGCCATCAATAAGCTGTGCTGTCTCGCAGGTCCGTGTCCCTGCAAGTGGACCTAGGGCATTATTGTGGGGATGTGGCAAAGGCCCTTGAGAGGGTGACAACTGCAGTGGAGCAAATGCAGCCTGGGTCAGCCAGTGTCAGCAGTCTGGGAGGGGAAGAGGGGAGTGAGGCAGCCTCCAGTGTCAGCAGCGTCTCCCTGCCGGAGACCAGCGGGAGGAGGTGCAGTGGGCGCAATGCAACTGCCACGGACACCCATCGTGGAGAAGCCGAGGAGTCACAGGACAAGAGACTGGGGGTACGCGGCAAACGCAAGTGAACATGTGGCAAAGTCACACTGTCCTTGGTGACGTACCCATGGCCAGACTAAAGTGCCGCACGCATCACCCGTTCTGAGAAGGGACAATTTAAGTTAGACTTCAACTGCAGCAGCAGCATGTTTGTGTTACGTATATCTGCACCAGTCAGGTGTCCATGCCCATTAAACCTTTGCAAATCTGATCCTGTTGTCAAGGCACTCTCTTACCTGTCTCAGAAATGATGCCGTGTGATGTATGTCCGCCTCCGTTGCCCTTCAGATGTGTTGGGCACATGCGCCTGTCGGTGTTGGGGGGGGGGGGGGGAGGGGGAGTTGCTGTGCACGTAGTTCATCTTCTCCATCCACCTTTATGGGTATCCCCCTGCGTGTGGCGATGTTGTGCAGGATGGCACAGACAGCAATGATCTGGCAGCAGGTCACTGGGTCGTACTGCAAGGCACCTCCAGTCTTGTGCAGTATTCGGAAGCGACTCTTGAGGATGCCGAATGTACGCTCAACCACATTCCTTGTGCTGATGTGTGCTCTGTTGTAGCGCTGCTCTTGCGGTGTAGCTGGGTTGAGGTAGGGAGTGAGTAGATATTCATGCAAAGCGTATGCGCTGTCACCTGCAGGATGGGGAGAGAATGGTCATCAGCATGAATGCAAATATACATGTGGGGATGGAGTGGATGGAGAGCACGATGCATCAATATGTACCTAGTAGGTGTCCCTCTCCAAATTCACCGTTGATCAGGAGCCTGTGAAGGCCACAGTGACGGAATATGTAAGCGTTGTGTGTGCTCCCGGGGAATTGGGCTACAAGGTCTGTGATGATGAACTTGGCATTGCACACCACCTGCACATTAATAGAATGATATGACTTCCGGTTGCGGAATATGTATTCGGTGGCTGATGGAGGACAGATGGGGACATGCGTGCAGTCAACACACCCTATGACATGGGGGAATTGTGCCACCTGGTTTGGTGCGGGTCAGCTGCTGGGGGGTTGTGGGGAAGGTGATGTGGCGATTTATTAATGTCAGCATGGCCTCTAGGAACCGGTGGAAGAAGCGTGATAAAGCGCTTTGCGACACGCCACCAGTCTCAGCTATTACCCCCTGGAAGCTTCCAGACGCAAGCAGGTGCAGGCAGCATAGGACCTGGACATGGGCTGGTATGGGGTTGGTCCTACGGGTCTCGTGCTGCAGTAATGGTTCCAGGTCTGCTATTAGGTGCATAATCATGACACGGTTGAGTCTGTACTTATCATACACCTGTTCCTCGGTCTGCCCAAGCAAAGTGATGCGCACCCTGAAGATCCTGTCCGGGATCATCCTCCTGCGCTGGGCCTGGGCGTTGATCCTCCTCCTCCTAGCAAGCACGTAGAGGGCAGCCATTTTGGATGACATGTGGGGTTTCCCAGGGCATTTGTGAAGGGTTACTGATTGTCAGCACCTGCTGATGGGGTGTATTTTTTTTTCCTATCCTTCAGTTTACTTTACCTCCTGATTGTGATTCCCCTTATTTTGCTCATGCTCATGTATTTCGGTATTAGCGACTTTTCATGCATTCCATTGCGATTCGTTAATAGCGATTCGGTATTTCCAAGGTCAGCTTTGGGGTTCGGTATTTCCGATTGTCTGTTTTGCGATTCGGTAATTTACCGCGGGTTTTTTTTACGATTCTTTATTTTTTACCGATTTTGGGTTGATGCATAGCATTTTCTAGTTTTGCGTTCGGTATCGGCCTCTTTTACCGATTCGGTGTTTTACCGGGAGGTATTTTCGTTGATGCATCTGCCAGCAGATTATTAAAAAATGGATCCGGGCTTGTTTCCCCAGAAGAAATCAAGAATCTTCGAGGGATATATAAATGCTCTATTTGGCAAGCAAAAAGGAAACATGAAGAAGCATTACAGCTGGAGCTATTTTTGGCTTGTCAAACGAGAAACTCAAACCCTTTTTGGTTTATTATAAACCAGCTAAACAATGAAAACACCATTCTTCGACACAAAGAAAAGAATGTGACTGCGGACAGCTGGGCTCACTATATCAGTAATTTCTGAAAACTTCAAAAGATGTTAAAGGGCAAACTTATGTCTTAGCGCAAATGATTACTGCTAAAAGGATAGCCACGTTAAATAAAACAAGCACTTGCAATGCAATTGGTCTCGCATTTTTGAAAGTTGGAGAAAATGGTGTTGTACATGACAATATCTTATTGAAGATTATGGAGTGGATGTATGTAGTGTGCAGTTTAATTGTATGGGTTGGATTGAACTTGTTAGTTGTGGAATTGTGTGGCGTGGAATAGTGTGGTGCGGATTTGTGTAGTGGAATTATGTGGTCTGGTGTTCAGTGCAATTATGTGGATAGTAATTATGTGGTATTAAATTTACTGGAATTATGTAGAATGGGATTGAGTGTTATGGAGTGCAAATATGTGGATTGTTATGTGGTCTTGTGGCGTGAAATGTAGTGTAATTTAATTATGTGGTGAGCTGTTGAAATGTGTGACATGATGTTGAATTTTGAGGTGTGGATTGGATGCATTTGTGTGTAAATGTTTTGTTGATTTGAATTATGTGGTTTGTTGTCAAAATATGTGGTGCAAAATATTAATGTGTGGAGCTGAATTGTGTGGCATGGAACTGTGTGGTATTTTGAGTGAAATTATGCTGATGGGAATTATGTATATTTACAACAAGGGGTGGTGAGGGACAGAGTCTCTGAATTAAGCAGAAAGCTCTCACCCAGTCAAGAGATCAGGGCTAGATCCAACACCGTTTTTTAGCTCACTGCACCATCCCAGTTTCAGAACCTGGCTGTATGCAAATTAGTCTGTTCCTGTTCCAGTGCATGATGGGAACAGGGCAAACCAAACTACAAAAGCCAATTCTTACACTGGGAAGGAAACAAGCTCCCGGGGACCGGTTTCTGGCATTACAGCCGTCTTCGGCCCGGTTTGCTTGAATCCTGATGGTGCAATGAGCAAGGGTCTCACATCTGAGAATACCCTTCCACGCTTAGGGTGGACAAAAATATTTACAACAAGGGGTGGTGAGGGACAGAGTCTCTGAATTAAGCAGAAAGCTCTCACCCAGTCAAGAGATCAGGGCTAGATCCAACACCGTTTTTTAGCTCACTGCACCATCCCAGTTTCAGAACCTGGCTGTATGCAAATTAGTCTGTTCCTGTCCCAGTGCATGATGGGAACAGGGCAAACCAAACTACAAAAGCCAATTCTTACACTGGGAAGGAAACAAGCTCCCGGGGACCGGTTTCTGGCATTACAGCCGTCTTCGGCCCGGTTTGCTTGAATCCTGATGGTGCAATGAGCAAGGGTCTCACATCTGAGAATACCCTTCCACGCTTAGGGTGGACAAAAATATTTACAACAAGGGGTGGTGAGGGACAGAGTCTCTGAATTAAGCAGAAAGCTCTCACCCAGTCAAGAGATCAGGGCTAGATCCAACACCGTTTTTTAGCTCACTGCACCATCCCAGTTTCAGAACCTGGCTGTATGCAAATTAGTCTGTTCCTGTCCCAGTGCATGATGGGAACAGGGCAAACCAAACTACAAAAGCCAATTCTTACACTGGGAAGGAAACAAGCTCCCGGGGACCGGTTTCTGGCATTACAGCCGTCTTCGGCCCGGTTTGCTTGAATCCTGATGGTGCAATGAGCAAGGGTCTCACATCTGAGAATACCCTTCCACGCTTAGGGTGGACAAAAATATTTACAACAAGGGGTGGTGAGGGACAGAGTCTCTGAATTAAGCAGAAAGCTCTCACCCAGTCAAGAGATCAGGGCTAGATCCAACACCGTTTTTTAGCTCACTGCACCATCCCAGTTTCAGAACCTGGCTGTATGCAAATTAGTCTGTTCCTGTCCCAGTGCATGATGGGAACAGGGCAAACCAAACTACAAAAGCCAATTCTTACACTGGGAAGGAAACAAGCTCCCGGGGACCGGTTTCTGGCATTACAGCCGTCTTCGGCCCGGTTTGCTTGAATCCTGATGGTACAATGAGCAAGGGTCTCACATCTGAGAATACCCTTCCACGCTTAGGGTGGACAAAAATATTTACAACAAGGGGTGGTGAGGGACAGAGTCTCTGAATTAAGCAGAAAGCTCTCACCCAGTCAAGAGATCAGGGCTAGATCCAACACCGTTTTTTAGCTCACTGCACCATCCCAGTTTCAGAACCTGGCTGTATGCAAATTAGTCTGTTCCTGTCCCAGTGCATGATGGGAACAGGGCAAACCAAACTACAAAAGCCAATTCTTACACTGGGAAGAAAACAAGCTCCCGGGGACCGGTTTCTGGCATTACAGCCGTCTTCGGCCCGGTTTGCTTGAATCCTGATGGTGCAATGAGCAAGGGTCTCACATCTGAGAATACCCTTCCACGCTTAGGGTGGACAAAAATATTTACAACAAGGGGTGGTGAGGGACAGAGTCTCTGAATTAAGCAGAAAGCTCTCACCCAGTCAAGAGATCAGGGCTAGATCCAACACTGTTTTTTAGCTCACTGCACCATCCCAGTTTCAGAACCTGGCTGTATGCAAATTAGTCTGTTCCTGTCCCAGTGCATGATGGGAACAGGGCAAACCAAACTACAAAAGCCAATTCTTACACTGGGAAGGAAACAAGCTCCCGGGGACCGGTTTCTGGCATTACAGCCGTCTTCGTCCCGGTTTGCTTGAATCCTGATGGTGCAATGAGCAAGGGTCTCACATCTGAGAATACCCTTCCACGCTTAGGGTGGACAAAAATATTTACAACAAGGGGTGGTGAGGGACAGAGTCTCTGAATTAAGCAGAAAGCTCTCACCCAGTCAAGAGATCAGGGCTAGATCCAACACCGTTTTTTAGCTCACTGCACCATCCCAGTTTCAGAACCTGGCTGTATGCAAATTAGTCTGTTCCTGTCCCAGTGCATGATGGGAACAGGGCAAACCAAACTACAAAAGCCAATTCTTACACAGGGAAGGAAACAAGCTCCCGGGGACCGGTTTCTGGCATTACAGCCGTCTTCGGCCCGGTTTGCTTGAATCCTGATGGTGCAATGAGCAAGGGTCTCACATCTGAGAATACCCTTCCACGCTTAGGGTGGACAAAAATATTTACAACAAGGGGTGGTGAGGGACAGAGTCTCTGAATTAAGCAGAAAGCTCTCACCCAGTCAAGAGATCAGGGCTAGATCCAACACCGTTTTTTAGCTCACTGCACCATCCCAGTTTCAGAACCTGGCTGTATGCAAATTAGTCTGTTCCTGTCCCAGTGCATGATGGGAACAGGGCAAACCAAACTACAAAAGCCATTTCTTACACTGGGAAGGAAACAAGCTCCCGGGGACCGGTTTCTGGCATTACAGCCGTCTTCGGCCCGGTTTGCTTGAATCCTGATGGTGCAATGAGCAAGGGTCTCACATCTGAGAATACCCTTCCACGCTTAGGGTGGACAAAAATATTTACAACAAGGGGTGGTGAGGGACAGAGTCTCTGAATTAAGCAGAAAGCTCTCACCCAGTCAAGAGATCAGGGCTAGATCCAACACCGTTTTTTAGCTCACTGCACCATCCCAGTTTCAGAACCTGGCTGTATGCAAATTAGTCTGTTCCTGTCCCAGTGCATGATGGGAACAGGGCAAACCAAACTACAAAAGCCAATTCTTACACTGGGAAGGAAACAAGCTCCCGGGGACCGGTTTCTGGCATTACAGCCGTCTTCGGCCCGGTTTGCTTGAATCCTGATGGTGCAATGAGCAAGGGTCTCACATCTGAGAATACCCTTCCACGCTTAGGGTGGACAAAAATATTTACAACAAGGGGTGGTGAGGGACAGAGTCTCTGAATTAAGCAGAAAGCTCTCACCCAGTCAAGAGATCAGGGCTAGATCCAACGCCGTTTTTTAGCTCACTGCACCATCCCAGTTTCAGAACCTGGCTGTATGCAAATTAGTCTGTTCTTGTCCCAGTGCATGATGGGAACAGGGCAAACCAAACTACAAAAGCCAATTCTTACACTGGGAAGGAAACAAGCTCCCGGGGACCGGTTTCTGGCATTACAGCCGTCTTCGGCCCGGTTTGCTTGAATCCTGATGGTGCAATGAGCAAGGGTCTCACATCTGAGAATACCCTTCCACGCTTAGGGTGGACAAAAATATTTACAACAAGGGGTGGTGAGGGACAGAGTCTCTGAATTAAGCAGAAAGCTCTCACCCAGTCAAGAGATCAGGGCTAGATCCAACACCGTTTTTTAGCTCACTGCACCATCCCAGTTTCAGAACCTGGCTGTATGCAAATTAGTCTGTTCCTGTCCCAGTGCATGATGGGAACAGGGCAAACCAAACTACAAAAGCCAATTCTTACACTGGGAAGGAAACAAGCTCCCGGGGACCGGTTTCTGGCATTACAGCCGTCTTCGGCCCGGTTTGCTTGAATCCTGATGATGCAATGAGCAAGGGTCTCACATCTGAGAATACCCTGCCACCTTTGCATATAAAAGGGGGTGGTGATGAACAGAGTGTCTGAATTGAGCAGACCACTCTTACCCAGTCCAAAGATCAGGGCTTGATCCATCACCGTTATTTATCTCACTGCCCCATCCCAGCTCAGAACATGGCTATATGCAAATCAGTCTGTCCCTGGCCCAGTGCATCATGGGAACAGGGCAGACTAAACTACCAAGCCAATTCTTTACCAGAAAGGAGACAAGCTACCGGGGACCGGTTTCTGGCATTTCAGCCTCTTCGGCCCGGCTTGCTTGAATCCTGATGGAGCAGTGAGAAAGGGACTCATGTCTGAGTATACCCTGCCACACCTATAGTGGCCAAAATCGATTTACAAAAGGGGGTGGTGATGAACAGAGTGTCTGAATTGAGCAGACCACTCTTACCCAGTCCAAAGATCAGGGCTTGATCCATCACCGTTATTTATCTCACTGCCCCATCCCAGCTCAAAACATGGCTATATGCAAATCAGTCTGTCCCTGGCCCAGTGCATCATGGGAACAGGGCAGACTAAACTACCAAGCCAATTCTTTACCAGAAAGGAGACAAGCTACCGGGGACCGGTTTCTGGCATTTCAGCCTCTTCGGCCCGGCTTGCTTGAATCCTGATGGAGCAGTGAGAAAGGGACTCATGTCTGAGTATACCCTGCCACACCTATAGTGGCCAAAATCGATTTACAAAAGGGGGTGGTGATGAACAGAGTGTCTGAATTGAGCAGACCACTCTTACCCAGTCCAAAGATCAGGGCTTGATCCATCACCGTTATTTATCTCACTGCCCCATCCCAGCTCAGAACATGGCTATATGCAAATCAGTCTGTCCCTGGCCCAGTGCATCATGGGAACAGGGCAGACTAAACTACCAAGCCAATTCTTTACCAGAAAGGAGACAAGCTACCGGGGACCGGTTTCTGGCATTTCAGCCTCTTCGGCCCGGCTTGCTTGAATCCTGATGGAGCAGTGAGAAAGGGACTCATGTCTGAGTATACCCTGCCACACCTATAGTGGCCAAAATCGATTTACAAAAGGGGGTGGTGATGAACAGAGTGTCTGAATTGAGCAGACCACTCTTACCCAGTCCAAAGATCAGGGCTTGATCCATCACCGTTATTTATCTCACTGTCCCATCCCAGCTCAGAACCTGGCTATATGCAAATCAGTCTGTCCCTGGCCCAGTGCATCATGGGAACAGGGCAGACTAAACTACCAAGCCAATTCTTTACCAGAAAGGAAACAAGCTACCGGGGACCGGTTTCTGGCATTTCAGCCGTCTTCGGCCCGGCTTGCTTGAATCCTGATGGAGCAGTGAGAAAGGGACTCATGTCTGAGTATACCCTGCCACACCTATAGTGGCCAAAATCGATTTACAAAAGGGGGTGGTGATGAACAGAGTGTCTGAATTGAGCAGACCACTCTTACCCAGTCCAAAGATCAGGGCTTGATCCATCACCGTTATTTATCTCACTGCCCCATCCCAGCTCAGAACCTGGCTATATGCAAATCAGTCTGTCCCTGGCCCAGTGCATCATGGGAACAGGGCAGACTAAACTACCAAGCCAATTCTTTACCAGGATTCAAGCAAACCGGGACGAAGACGGCTGTAATGCCAGAAACCGGTCCCCGGGAGCTTGTTTCCTTCCCAGTGTAAGAATTGGCTTTTGTAGTTTGGTTTGCCCTGTTCCCATCATGCACTGGGACAGGAACAGACTAATTTGCATACAGCCAGGTTCTGAAACTGGGATGGTGCAGTGAGCTAAAAAACAGTGTTGGATCTAGCCCTGATCTCTTGACTGGGTGAGAGCTTTCTGCTTAATTCAGAGACTCTGTCCCTCACCACCCCTTGTTGTAAATATTTTTGTCCACCCTAAGCGTGGAAGGGTATTCTCAGATGTGAGACCCTTGCTCATTGCACCATCAGGATTCAAGCAAACCGGGCCGAAGACGGCTGTAATGCCAGAAACCGGTCCCCGGGAGCTTGTTTCCTTCCCAGTGTAAGAATTGGCTTTTGTAGTTTGGTTTGCCCTGTTCCCATCATGCACTGGGACAGGAACAGACTAATTTGCATACAGCCAGGTTCTGAAACTGGGATGGTGCAGTGAGCTAAAAAACGGTGTTGGATCTAGCCCTGATCTCTTGACTGGGTGAGAGCTTTCTGCTTAATTCAGAGACTCTGTCCCTCACCACCCCTTGTTGTAAATATTTTTGTCCACCCTAAGCGTGGAAGGGTATTCTCAGATGTGAGACCCTTGCTCATTGTACCATCAGGATTCAAGCAAACCGGGCCGAAGACGGCTGTAATGCCAGAAACCGGTCCCCGGGAGCTTGTTTCCTTCCCAGTGTAAGAATTGGCTTTTGTAGTTTGGTTTGCCCTGTTCCCATCATGCACTGGGACAGGAACAGACTAATTTGCATACAGCCAGGTTCTGAAACTGGGATGGTGCAGTGAGCTAAAAAACGGTGTTGGATCTAGCCCTGATCTCTTGACTGGGTGAGAGCTTTCTGCTTAATTCAGAGACTCTGTCCCTCACCACCCCTTGTTGTAAATATTTTTGTCCACCCTAAGCGTGGAAGGGTATACTCAGATGTGAGTCCCTTGCTCATTGCACCATCAGGATTCAAGCAAGCCGGGCCGAAGAGGCTGAAATGCCAGAAACCGGTCCCCGGTAGCTTGTTTCCTTCCCAGTGTAAGAATTGGCTTTTGTAGTTTGGTTTGCCCTGTTCCCATCATGCACTGGGACAGGAACAGACTAATTTGCATACAGCCGGGTTCTGAAACTGGGATGGTGCAGTGAGCTAAAAAACGGTGTTGGATCTAGCCCTGATCTCTTGACTGGGTGAGAGTATTCTGTTTAATTCAGAGACTCTGTCCCTCACCACCCCTTGTTGTAAATATACCTTTGCATATAGCCAGGTTCTGAGCTGGGATGGGGCAGTGAGATAAATAACGGTGATGGATCAAGCCCTGATCTTTGGACTGGGTAAGAGTGGTCTGCTCAATTCAGACACTCTGTTCATCACCACCCCCTTTTGTAAATCGATTTTGGCCACTATAGGTGTGGCAGGGTATACTCAGACATGAGTCCCTTTCTCACTGCTCCATCAGGATTCAAGCAAGCCGGGCCGAAGACGGCTGAAATGCCAGAAACCGGTCCCCGGTAGCTTGTTTCCTTTCTGGTAAAGAATTGGCTTGGTAGTTTAGTCTGCCCTGTTCCCATGATGCACTGGGCCAGGGACAGACTGATTTGCATATAGCCAGGTTCTGAGCTGGGATGGGGCAGTGAGATAAATAACGGTGATGGATCAAGCCCTGATCTTTGGACTGGGTAAGAGTGGTCTGCTCAATTCAGACACTCTGTTCATCACCACCCCCTTTTGTAAATCGATTTTGGCCACTATAGGTGTGGCAGGGTATACTCAGACATGAGTCCCTTTCTCACTGCTCCATCAGGATTCAAGCAAGCCGGGCCGAAGACGGCTGAAATGCCAGAAACCGGTCCCCGGTAGCTTGTTTCCTTTCTGGTAAAGAATTGGCTTGGTAGTTTAGTCTGCCCTGTTCCCATGATGCACTGGGCCAGGGACAGACTGATTTGCATATAGCCAGGTTCTGAGCTGGGATGGGGCAGTGAGATAAATAACGGTGATGGATCAAGCCCTGATCTTTGGACTGGGTAAGAGTGGTCTGCTCAATTCAGACACTCTGTTCATCACCACCCCCTTTTGTAAATCGATTTTGGCCACTATAGGTGTGGCAGGGTATACTCAGACATGAGTCCCTTTCTCACTGCTCCATCAGGATTCAAGCAAGCCGGGCCGAAGACGGCTGAAATGCCAGAAACCGGTCCCCGGTAGCTTGTTTCCTTTCTGGTAAAGAATTGGCTTGGTAGTTTAGTCTGCCCTGTTCCCATGATGCACTGGGCCAGGGACAGACTGATTTGCATATAGCCAGGTTCTGAGCTGGGATGGGACAGTGAGATAAATAACGGTGATGGATCAAGCCCTGATCTTTGGACTGGGTAAGAGTGGTCTGCTCAATTCAGACACTCTGTTCATCACCACCCCCTTTTGTAAATCGATTTTGGCCACTATAGGTGTGGCAGGGTATACTCAGACATGAGTCCCTTTCTCACTGCTCCATCAGGATTCAAGCAAGCCGGGCCGAAGAGGGCTGAAATGCCAGAAACCGGTCCCCGGTAGCTTGTTTCCTTTCTGGTAAAGAATTGGCTTGGTAGTTTAGTCTGCCCTGTTCCCATGATGCACTGGGCCAGGGACAGACTGATTTGCATATAGCCAGGTTCTGAGCTGGGATGCGGCAGTGAGATAAATAACGGTGATGGATCAAGCCCTGATATTTGGACTGGGTAAGAGTGGTCTGCTCAATTCAGACACTCTGTTCATCACCACCCCCTTTTGTAAATCGATGGGAATTATGTGGCATGGTGTGGAGTTTATTTGTATGGATTGTTGCTATGTGGCATAGTGTTTTTATGTGGGGTGTATTTATGTGGTTTTTAGCAGAGTGTAGTCTGGTGGCAATCATAAATGTGAACGTATGTGTAGAGGCTATCTTGAATGTATTTTATTATCCTTTATGAATAACGTTAACAACAGCTGCAGGAGGACTGTCAAAATTATATGTGTTTGCAGGGCCTAGTTTAGCCTCAATAAGTTGTTGAATGCAAAGTTACTAGACAGAAACCTCCACAACATTTCCAAAAAATAAATAAACACAGATCCTGGAGATGCTGCCAGAAAGAATATTTAAATGAAGGGTTTCAGATGATATTACAACTTGAATGCAGCGCTTTAAATCATCACTTGCCTATGACTTGGAAAAGAAATAACTTTTTAAACATTATTTAGCTGGTGAATGCAGATTTAATTAATAAAGCATCAATAGAATTTCAAATGTTCAAAAATGCAAACTCTAAACATGTTTCTTGAAATAGGATTATAATTCAGACATACAAAGTGCACAGCAATCTATATAAAAAGTCTTGATCTGCTAGTGTGCTGGGTTTATGACACTGCCCTGGTAACATTACATGTCAAGTATAATGGCTGACTGAAGGAGGGTGGAGTAGCAGACGCAGCCATAAATCTCGGCAGGTAGCTCATTTATGGAAAGGAGCAACCTAGCAAAGCAAAAAATAGGGGCATAACTCGGCAGGCGCTCGTGTGAGAAAACAAGCATTTGCAATGCACTAGGTCTCGCATTTGTGAGAGTTTGAACTATTGCCATTGTAAATGACAATGCCTTTTATTTATGTGTTTTGAATACCTGAAAGCTATGCGTAAAAGAGGTGCAGTATGCCAGCCTTGCTTCTAAAAAGCAATGACTACAAGTACAAAGTGTGTGTTTTCGCACCACTTGTTATTGGTATGTTCAGATACTATAGTTTGTTTTTATATATAACGCCTTGACTATCTGTATGCAAGTGACTCCATAATACAGTTAATGCTTGTGCACTCTTGGGAGTGCACTAATGTTAAAAAGCAGACGCGCAAGAAAAAATGACACTTTCAGCCTTTCACCTCCAGTGTATAACACAGAGTACACAAGCAAAACTTTGAACAGATGTTCCAGTATTCAGTGATGTTAGCATCCAAGTACCTTTTTCCAAACACAGGTGTGACAGTTATTTTCAAAAGCATTTAAGGTTGTTGCTCGCAAGTTCAAAAACAACCTTAAAATAAGCGAGACAATAAAAGCTATGCGCTAGTTATTGTTAACGCCACCGTCATTTTTGTTGCCCTCTATTCACTCACTCAAGGAAGTTGGCATGAATGAAAGAGGGGTGCTGTCTTTTGGCAATTGTTGTGGTTCCCCCATTTGAAGGAGTGTTACTGTTAATATTGAGCCCAGGCCTTTAAGCGACATGTTAAGATACCATATTTACTTCCTTTTGTAGAACTCTTTTTAAATGTCTGTTACAAAAAAGAAATGCCTCTTGAAAGGCATTATTTAAACAGGATGTGGATCACAGATGCCATATGGTGATTAGGTAAAATATACAGCATAAGGCAGGCGATTTCTAGGTGCCCCTAATTCACAGTCGAGATAGTCTGAATGAAAAACGGGGGAGAATTGATGCTAGGTCAAAAAGCACAGGCTCCAGTAGGGAGAAACAGGCTTTTGACTTATGAACACAAATTTCACACCAGATATTTCAATGCTAAGCCTTACGGACTGCCCAATCTACACACATGTAGTAGCTATGCTGGTTAACATAAAAACCTATTTCATATATCTTATTGATTCATGTTTTTTTCTATAGATTGTCCAATGACTAAATGAATGATGCCAGATGAAAGGCTGTGTGTCTCTCTTCTAGTTGGTTTTAGGAAATATGTTTTAGGGGCATCTGAAAAGCTGCGTGTGTTTTTGTTCTTATTTACATTTTCAAATTGCACACCTTGCGTATGCACCTAAAGACATTTTTTAAACATTACCCCCACATATGTGAGGTTTGCAATTTAAAAATGTAAATAAGGACGAAAAGACAAGCTGCTTTTCAGATGCGCTGTAAAGCACATTTCCAAAAAAACTATTACAAGAGAGACACACATTCTTTCAATGCGCAGAAACGCACCCATAAACATGAACTTTTAAATAAACAAGCCAATACATTTTCATTAGGTAAAAGTATGGCGTTGAATGCAAAGACTGTAATAGTTTGGAAGACAACAGAAAGACATCCCACCTTACAACTTGCAAAAAGTGACTGATAACATGTCTCTTTCTTTCGTTTGCTAAACTCTTACAGTATTTTCATTATAGATCACATTTATATCTAATGTAAAAGTATCGCTACCTTTCAATTAGCACAAATGATCTGGGAAATGTGAGTGTAAAACTACAAGCAGATACACTTTTTCCATTCAACTTTGTGTTAGTGCCTCTGCAAAAAGTATCTGCTAGTTTATTCAAACTTTTACATTAAACATGCATCACGTTTTCATTTTTTCTATTACACGGTCACTTTTGATGCCAGAAAGACTAAAATGTACATAACACCAGATGTGGGTTTGAAAATACCAAACTTATTTGCAGCTTTTAAAGTAGGGTCCTGTCTTGGTGGGAAGCTTCTCATCCTGTGATTTATGGAAATTCACTGAATGTTGATGTTCCCAAATGCAGTTCAGGAGGGTGATAACAATCTTTACAGCTATGCCTCTCCTTTCACAACAGAACTAGAAACTATTCCGGCCTCTTCCATCTGCCACCCCTCCCTCCTGCTGGTAACTGTATCTCTTCCCCACGAGAAACAAATCAACTAATGTGTCTACACACTCCATTTCCAACTCTCTAAACTCTGTCAAATCATGTGCTCCGACGTTGTTCGACGTCTGTGGTGGTGGATGGGGTCAAGGGGTGCGGGGGGAGGGGAGAGTAGAAGGTAGCGTCTCAGTCTTGCAGTGTTTAGGAGCATTTTTAGGCGGGACATCTAAAAAGCTCAGTGAATCGTGTGTATACTTTTCCCAAAAAAACACAAATGATTGCAAAGCAAGCAGGCACGTTTTGGGTTGCATGATTACATTGTTATGTTTATCATTAATAGTAAACATTATTAACAAGTTCTAATGCACTTTGAAACGAGAACGGACAGCGTGCATGCCTGCTATATTGAAAGCCGCTCCTCTTTGTTAGTTTGCCCTCCTGTGTAGAGAGACAAAGATTCTCTCTACAAATGACTCTCATAAAAAAAAAACAAGAGAAGTTCTTAGCAGAACAAGGCTATTAGCCAAATAAAATCTCGTGCCATGGAAATCTGGGGAGGAGCACAATGCTCTTCACCCTGCTCATCGTTGACCTGTGTTTTGTGTTTTTTTAGCTTTAAAATGGAGCCACTTTTTTCGCCTTTAAGTAAATATGTTGAGCGACCCAGATATTATCATCAAGGGTCTTCAGCATGATGCTCTGAGGGAAAGGGTTGAAGTTCGCCAAATGTGCTGAGATAGGAGCGAAGAGATAGAAAGGCACAGGCAGACAGTAACAGACCAGAAAACAAGAACTAAAAGAGTCCCCCTCAGAACACATAAAGACCAATAGCGGAATGAGGCAGTAGTTAATCCTTGCTGCCTGTGAGGAACTGAAGAGACAAGCATTTGCAATGCAATAGGTCTCGCATTAGGAAAGTTTGAGCTGTTGGTATTGTAAATGACAAATTTTTATTTATGTGTTGGTTTTGAAAATAGCGAAATTAATAGCTTTGTCATTTACAAAGACAGTACTTTTAACTTTCGCAAATGTGACACCTATAGCATTTGTAATGCAATATGTGTTGTATTACGTGTCTTAGATGTATTGATATTACAAATAACAATTGCTTTTAATTTTTTTAAATAATTAATACTTAAATAAAAGATATTGTAATTTATAATGGCAATAGCTTAAACTTTTGTAAATAACTTTTGTGAAGATTATGTTAAGTGTATTTTATTGTGACGAAAATCCAAGAACAGAAGTGAAATATTAACATTTTTTTGTGACATTTGTAATAAAGCTCGAAACATTGAGAGAACATATTTGAACCAGTTGTTGTTGAATGGTTGCACAGATTGAAGCTGTGGTGGCGCTGAATGATGTTGTGGTGGTGACGAGTGATGCTGTGGCATTCAGTGATGCTGTGGTAGCGTATAGTAATGTTGTGGTGCCCGAGTGTTGCTGTGGTGGTGCTGTGGTGATGCAATAGAGTGTAATTATGTGGCGTGTAACTATGTGGCACTGAGTGGTGTTTGGAGTGTATGTTGCGTTGAGCACACTTATTATGTAGCATATAATTATGTGGCACTGAATGGTATTGTGTAGAGTGTATGTTGAATTCAGTAGAGTAATTGTGTGGCATGTAATTATGTGGCACTGAGTGGTATTGTTTGGAGTGTTTGTAGCATTGAGTGCATTGTAATTATGTAGCATATAATTATGTGGCACTGAGTGGTATTGTGTGTTGTGTGTGTTGCATTCAGTAGTGTAATTATGTGGCATGTAATTATGTGGCACTGAGTGGTATTTGGAATGTTGCATGGAGTGCAGTGTAATTATGTGGCGTGTAATTATGTGGCACTGAGTGGTATTTGGAGTGTATGTTGCATTGAGCGCGCTGACATTTTGTATCATATAATTATGTGGCACTGAGTGTTATTATGAGGAGTGTATGTTATGAGTGTAATTGTGTGGCGTGTAATTATGTGGCATTGAGTGGTATTGTTTGGAGTGTATGTTGCATTGAGTGTAGTGTAATTATGTAGCATATAATTATGTGGCACTGAATGGTATTTGGAGTGTATGTTGCATTGAGTGCAGTGTAATTATGTGGTGTGTAATTATGTGGCACTGAGTGGTATTTGGAGTGTATGTTGCATTAAGTGCAGTGTAATTATGTGGCGTGTAATTATGTGGCACTGAGTGGTATTTGGAGTGTATGTTGTGTTGAGCGCAGTGTAAGTATGTAGCATATAATTATGTGGAACTGAGTGGTATTGTCTGGAGTGTATGTTGTATTCAGTAGAGTGTAATTATGTGGCACTGAGTGGTATTGTGTGGAGTGTGTGTTGCATTCAGTGGGAGCATTTCTGAGAGCCCCTACTTATTATCTCGGCCAAAGCATTGCTAACACAATGCCTTAGACGAGACCTAAAAATTAAGGACTGGTTATAATAACTACAAGCACTTGAATATATACAAAATATAGGCGTTAAAATAGTGAATCCTGCACCATTAATGCACATAAACATGGCAACCAGAGATTGAAAACCCGAGCAGTGAATAAAGAAGCGTGCCTCGGAAATAATCCAAAGAGACAACACTCAACACCACCAAAAGTGAGCCAACAACAAAAGAACGCTCAGATTGCATCTCAAGGTAAACACTCAATAATATGAACTCCTGCACCACTGTATTGCAGACCAACCAAGTGAAACACAAATGCATGTTAACTGGTAGCTTACGTGCTGAACACCAAGATCTAATGTTGAAGATGTGAACTGAATGTTGCTATCTGAACAGAAGGGGAAATGAAGTATAATTGTTCAAATAGACATAAATGAACAAACGCTGGTACCCATAATACCAAATTAATGAAATACCCTACCTTTCTGAGCATGTACGCAAAGACGCACCACTGAAGTCTCAATACCCCGCGTACAAGGAAACGTCTGATGTCGTGAGGTAAAATGGGAATGGATCCTATTACAACAAGACCTATTGCATTGCAAATGCTTTTTCTTACTTGAAGAGAGCTGCAGGCAGCAAAGCGTGCTTCCAGGAGCTGTCCTCGTCTCCATTGTGACACTCTCACCCATCCATTCATACCAAGGTGCAGCTTCCTGATAGGTCCTGGGGACAGGGCCATCCACCAAAGAATGTAAATCTAACTTAGATTTGTCTCTCTTTCTGTTCACCTATTGTATTGTGTAAAATAAACTAACAATCGGGTCAGTCGTGAAATATGTAGGTGTAATTCAGTTCACAACACTGCACTCCCTCAGTCTCTATTCCTATTTTGCTTTTTAATCCCCCTCTTCTTGGTCTTCCAGAGTCACTGCTTTCTTGTTTAAGTTGCGTAACCAGAGGAGATAAAAGAGACACCAGCCGTATCTGAACGCTGCTCTCTGATACCTTGCGTCACTTCCACCTGCACTCCGAGACAGACAGATCTCAAATGAAAGAGAAGACAGCCTGACTCTTATCTTATTGACTCCATAGGTCCGCCCGGCTTATCAAGGCAACAGGTCATTCAGTAAATGTTTTCAGTTCCCTAAAATCCTTTCTTCCTCTAAGTGCTCACCCGTGTTCTGTGATTGTGTGCAAATGCGGTTGTATATGTTTGTGGCCATGTGTGTGTGCTGCATGAGCAGATGCATCTATAGCGCCACGGAGATAGCTCCTGGTGATGCCCGCATTGATTTCCTATGCAAGGACAGGATGGCGCTCGCAGATCCCAAGTATAATTAAAGCAAAATTCTGGGTTGCTGCTTCTACATACTCAAAATGTGTCTATAATTTCTGCATCTTGCATTCTGCGAGCTAATGTAGAAACAATTGCCTGTCTATCTTTTCTATAAGTATTTGGAGACAAACCGCTTCGTAAGGAGTCGGTTTTGGTCTGTCATTTGAGTATTTTTCACATGCTCGATGGTTGCAACGTTTGAGTCACTGCCTTCTTGGAAAAAATCTGTAAAAACAGATTAAAACGAGGCACCTGAGAAGGGCACCGCAGGTAAGACTGCTCCCGGAGGAGGAAGGCAAAGCACTTTCTCTTCTGACGTCCGCTTCCACCAGGCTGTGCACTGCTCGGAGTCCGGGCGTCGCTGGGAGGCCTTGGTCAGCTTGCGACAGGTGTATCTGGAGCGAAGTTGACTACGAGGTGAGTAGACACAGGTGTGAATGAGTAGAAGAGAGTCCAGGGCTAAAGGGAACCCCAGTAGGGAGCGCGCTCAATTCTGTCCATACATTTGGACTCGTTAGGATTGGATAATGCCGTCAGCACAGCTACCACATTTTCAGTTTGTTTACCAATGATATTTCCAGGTTTTTAGTGCGCATTAGGGAACATTTCAATGCATTACGCCTGCCCATGACTTTAAATGGGACAAAAACTCCAAGTTCATATTGTAGAGTGCCGCCGCGCTGCCCGCGGCGACCAGGAAGCTCTTGGCCGGCCAGGTGGGAGTGTGTGCGCACGTGTGTGCGTGTGTGCGCGAAGGAAAGTGTGTGCGCATGCGTGACTGTGTGTGATTGTGAGAGAATGCGAGGTAGGGGATAGTGTGCCTGTATGTGTGCCTGTATGCCTGCGTGTGCATGCGCGCGCCTGTGTGTGTGTGTGCGTGCGTGCGTGCATGCAGAGGGGTGGGGGCTGTCTGTGTCTGTGTGAGAGCCAGGGCTTGCACCACGCATGCGCAGCTATCAGACGCTCGCTCCCGAGGTGAAATCCGACCTCGTCAAAGCGCGCGTCTGGTAGCTGTCCACTCTCCTGAATACGGGCAGCATAAGTTGTCGAGCTGATGCATTCATGCTTCGCATGAATGCAACATCAGCTCGACCTAAAAAAGGAGGGACAAAGAGGCAGGACTGACCACTAGCAAGCAAGGATTTTAAAGGACACTAAAACAAACATATCAGATGCAGGGGGATGGCTTTAAGCCAACATGAGAAATTACTAAAGGTCTCAAATGCTCGACCTAAAAACAGAGGAGCAGGACAACATGCCAGGTCCATCATTTAGAGGAAGTGTACAGACCAGAGAGGCACACTGGTGAGAGGGCCATGAAAGCATAAATGTGGGGGAAAGAGCAACAGAAGGGAAACAGCTGAAACAGCCCTGCCGCTGCGCATCAGGGTTGAACGCCAATTAAGTAATTTTCCCCTAATTCCAGCACAAAAAGGAGAAACATTGAGCAATAGATCTTACAGGCTACAAATAAATGAATAGTGCACTAAACACAAAACATGTACAACATAAAGCACACGTAAATGTGGCCTAAAAATAAAGCGCCCATTGAGTTTCAAAATCGGACTCTTTTTTACAATACTACATTAATTTCAGAAACATAAATTTCTCATTTTGTTTCACATTATAAAACAATTTTAGATTAAATAAGAAAATACTTTTTAAATTAATCTATAGTATCTTAATGATGCAGATAAACGTCAGATACCGACACATTACGTACTGCAAACAACGTATGCTGTCAAACCCCAGTGTGGCTGATAGGGTGTAGTGTTAATTTTTAACCAGTTTATTTTCATGTTTACATTCAGGGCACAAGTCCTACGGAAAATAGGAAGGGGGCTTACTATATTTTGAAGGGACCTGGTAATTTTGAAGAGTGCTTCACGTTTGCAGTTCACCTCGAGGCCAGGTTATAGCCAAACGCTTTCGAGGAATACGAAGCGCTGCAGTGCTGGGGCCAAGGTGCCCTTTCTTAACCTCAGTCGGGGGCACACACAAATGCACCAATAAAGACCCTGGCAGTGGGGTAACAGGGGAGGGGGAAGCGAGTATGGGCAGCTTGCAGCTGACAGGCTCCCTGGTGTCGCATGCTGATTCAAAATGCAGCAGCAGTAACGTGAAAAGTGTGAGAAACAGCTGCTACTTGCACACGGACACAAGACGTTTTTCGTGCAGCTTGGGCTGGTAGGGACTCCTTGGGGAGCCGGCCAAGTACTAGGATATTGAAAAGAAGTGGCAAAGCAGGCGCAGCATTTCGCTCGACTCGTCTAAAGTACAAGGAAGTAGTCCCTAAATGAAAAGATAACAGCCCAGCAGCGTAATTAAACTGTAGTTGGTTGATGCTGCTTCCTACAAAACTGAAGTGATGGATCGGATCGCCAGCCAAAAATAAGCCAGCTAAGAAGAGCAATGCCAGAGTTAACCAGCGCTAAGGTCCCGATGTGTCAGAGAGGCACCTGTCTTCGAGGCTCCTCTGGAATTCTGTGTGAATGTCTGATGCTGGTCAGAGCTTCATCAGAGAATCCCTGTACATTTAAATTACTTTTATTTACACCACCCAATTTATTTCCTACCTGCAGAAAACCTAATTTCTCAGGTACAGCCCGTTATTATGGCTGTAATAAGAGAGCTGTACATGCACACACTATGCTGGAAGCAGGGCTCTTGCAACGCACGCTCCTATGAAAAGTAGTGTTATTTCTGTATTGTGTTACATGAAAGTCCAGACGAAAAGGTGTGTAAGCGTGTGAGTGTGACTGGCTGTGTGTGGCAGTGGACAATAGCTGACAGACTCGCAAATGCTTGTTTTTTCTGTTTCTAAGAGGACATGTGTTTTCAGTGAGCTCCCACCCAATTCATCCATGTATTATTGTGTGTCATTCACAATTTGGCCTACTGAGTGCTCCCGATGAGCGCGCTGATTACTCAGTCTCAGGCCAGGTCTGAGGGCCAAAGGAATTCCATTGCAGCCTTGGGGCACCGGCCCTGCCTGCTTTCTCCCATCTGGCAGGCACATAGTTATAGTTCTCGGAGTTGTCAAACATTGCTGAAAGCAGGGCTGCGCAGCCTGAGCTGAAGTAATGGATTATGCCAGGCTGCCCCGGGCCGGGCCGGGGCTTGAGCATTGCACATCACATGTGTCCCGCCCGACGCCAGTGGCATCATTGCTCGGGTCTGGGGCGACAGGCCTCTGACTCGGTTCAGGTGACACCACACAAAAAAGCAGTTGGAGCACGAACATCAGATTTTTTTATGACGTAGATATAACTTACTGCGGTCATCGGTCAGTTACTGGTGGCAGAGCACCTTCTTTATTGAGGCCTGTTGCGTAGCTGAATAAAAGGGCCCAGCTAGTGGTCGTGCTGACTGCTGCTGCTTCTCATCCGCTGCAGTGTGTGTGTGCGTGGGCGTGGTCCACCATCCGTTGAAGGGTAAATGTTACGCACGGCACACGCAGCCCGCCGTAGCCCCCTACCACCACCATAGAACCAAATGCAGCCCAAATTAGTGGCCCGCCCACCGGAAACACTCCATTTAACATTTGCTTTCAATTGCAGTTATTTATCTGGCTGACTGCGCGCCGCTCTCTCAGGAGCTGCACTGCATGGCGTCATTAACACTCTTCAGCGAAGGACTGGAGACTGTCTCAAACTGCAGCAGAGTGTTGCACAAAACTGCATGCAGTAAACCGGCAATTATATTTAATTTTTACTTTCACATGACGTGCAGACTGCAGTTATGTAAGTTGGCAGTGTAGACCCGGCCCTGATAAAAAGGTGCCGGTGCTTAGCACCGGCAAGCACCGGCACAAATTAAGCACTGGTCCTCACTGGACTATTGCAATGGGTTGTTTATAAACACCCAACAGAAATTGATTCGTAAGTTGCAATCGGTGCAGAATGCAGCTGCCAGAATGCTATCAGCCACACCCAAATTCATGCCTATCGCCCATGTAATAAAAAGTTACCATTGGCTTACTGTGAAGAACAGAATAAAGTTCAAGGCCTTGTGCATTGCTTATAAAGCAACCCGCAACCAAGGACCTCGCTTTCTTTTAAATGCCTTTTCATTTCAGGTCCCCAATAGACCACTACGGTCCGCTAATGCCTTCCTGATGTCCGTGCCTAGAACCAGAACAGTTTCCTGGGGTGACAGACGTTTTGTGGTGTCTACCACAAAACTATGGAACTCATTGGATTTAGAGATACGATCATCCCAATCCTTGATGATTTTTCGCAGAAAAATCAAAACATGGTTATTTAATCAATAGCTCCCCGTCGAACGCCCTCTAGAGTCTTAGTTACTGTTACTAGCGCCGAGACGCCCTCGGGCATTTGTGCGCTTTACAAGTTTCATAAATAAATAAATACCATCTTATTACTCTCCAAGATGTCAAAGCGAAATGTTTGGCTTCTTTATTATTAGAAGATCTAGAGACATGGGCTTGCTCAAAACATCTGATTTCATTCAATCAAACCGGTTTTAGACCAATGCTTGGAACTACGGACAATCGTGTAGCAATTAGAATGTGAATATCAAAAGAAATGCAGAAAAAACTACTCCTTTATAGCTGTTTTATTGACTACGGCAAGGCTTTTGAAGATGTCCAACGGATCTTCTCTGGACAAAACTCAGAAACTGTGACATCCCTGATTCACTGCTTTGAGGCATTCAACTACTCTACTCTAAACCTGGGTCAGAGTCAAACTCGATAATACACTAACAGTCTCCAATAAGATTAGAATAGAGCAAGGAGTGAAACAATGGTGCGTCCTTGCTCCAACTCTTTTTAATTTACTGATGAGCGACTTGGTTCCCACTTTGGATGCTGTCATTGACGCGCTTAAACTGGGACAAACTCATATTTCATCCCTTCTTTATGCTGACATGGTTCTTTTCAGTTAAGCAGCCAGGGTTCTACAAAGACTGCTCAATTTACCAATGTTGTATTTTTTGGATGGAAAAAGAAGTAATTTGGTACAACAATCAGCATCTGTCTACTGCTACTAGTTATAAGTACCTTGGCTGTTGCTTAGATGATAAGGGTGGGCATTTAACTCATGAGAACTCCCCCAAACCAAAGCGTGTGTTATTACTATTGCATTCCAATCTATTTTCAAATATACCAAACAACCTTCTTTAGAACCCCTGTTGAAAATAGTGAAAACCAAGCTTATTCTTACGTTAGAATATGTTCGGAAGCCTTTCCCAGGAAACTTGGCTCAGAGCCAAGTTTTTATATCCTCATTTAAACTCCCAAATCATTCTGCAGCTGCCCAAATTAGATTAGAAATTGTATAGTGGGATACATTTTTAGCTTAAAATGCCTGCATTCTTAAATATCTACATGCTACCTGTGCTGCCAAAGCTGGGAAGGACGCATCATCAACGAACCACACAGTTGCTCAAAACTCTTGGTCTATTTCCTTTAATAAAGCACTAAAATTTAAAACAGATGCAATTTTATGAAACTGAAATCTCCCACACCAGTATTTCAAGAAAGTATTAAATCAATTAATTAAAAAAGCATAATTTGTACAAGATCGTATGACCCTTATAGCTCGAAAGCATGCTTATCCTATTCAAAGTCGTTATAACTAAAGAATGAATCAAAAATACCTAACTGATACTTTCGCAGTGCACTATAAAATCAAGTACTGTCATATTAGGATGGGAAATTGTACATCATTCAACCTTTCACCTCCATGGTCGACAGGCCCAGCATCAACCGAGTGTCGGCTATGTGGACAATCTCAGGAGAATCTATCTCATCTTCTCTGTACTTGTCCGGCCCAAATCAACAACTGCAAGAAATTTCTTCTTCAATCATGGATTTCGCAAGGCTCTCGGACACTTCAAGCAGCAGTATTTTTTTTTGGGATCAATGATGCTCACCCACAAGCTATTTGTAGTTTGATCAAATTCCTACACAAAACAGATAAGCTGCTTAGAGCTGCTGACTTGGCAGTCACCTGTGGAATATAATTGGTTTCCCCTATCTTATACTCTATATGTGTTTTGGTACGTAAAGTTGGATAGTATGCACTGTATTACTTAAGTTTCATACTTCTCTAAATGCATGAATTATTGACTTATGGGTAATTAAATAAGCACCCAACGACTATTTGTTATCAAACAGGCTTTGTAGGCAAAATTCTTCTCAACATATGTATTACTACCAATTCACTTACAAGATTCTGACAGTCTAGCAATCCAATGGTTTTTATAATTGGTTCCGTGCCATTCTTCCATTTTTCATTTTATTCTATGCCAACATGCTTTTATACACATGTCCTGAATCCACAACAATAGTTTTAAAGTTGCTTCACATAATGTTTTTATGATATATTCTGCATTTGAACCAAATTTTTGTATAGTTTTATCTGGTTTAAAAAATGTTATAATGACTTTAATTAGCTTAGAAAAAACAAATAAACTTGAACTATGGTGAGTAGGTTAACTATTTACCTGATATTAGTAAGTAAGGAATTCCGCATTGGACTGTTTGGAATAAAGAGTACGTGCATCGTAAGAGTTGTAGAAACTGGAATCTGCTGGTGGAGCAGATTCTCTGGCCAAAAACTTTGCTTCGACTTGCAAGTATGCTGCCATTGCTGTGTATCTAACTTTTCAGATGGTGATTGTGGTATAAGTAAACAACACTATGATGGATTTCTTTAGCTACTCAGTTTTAAGAGAATTCTAATAGAAGATAGGAACAGTCAAGAATCTGACTAAATACCATCATGGATTCTGGAGGTACTAAAATGAGTCACAGCTCTATTGTGTATACCTAGTTGTTCCAGAAAGAAATCTGGAAGGAATGTGAAGAGTGAATTTATGTCTGAAACGTAATTAATGCAGTGTCACCCGGTATTATATTAAGATTTTAAACTTTGTGCTTAGAGAAGGATCATTGTAGTGAATATTGACCAGTCACTTAGACTCTCAATAACACAAGTAACTTCCTGTGGAGTGAGGTCAATGCTGGAAAACCACAGGCCTATTCAGTTCTCCTGGGGTTATTTCCTATTCTTAAGCGGAACCTCAGTGTCAAACGCAGAATGAGCAAGATTTTCCACATCTCAGAGGTATTTTTGGACCTGTTAAGGTCATATCGTAATGAATCACAGTGTTTATTTAATCAATATTAAATGACATGAATCTTTGAATAACAACTACACCTCTTCGGGTTAAGTGAGTAACAGACTCGTGGAAATCATTTTTCTAACAAAAGTGAGTTAAAGGTAAAAAAAACTAAACTTAATTCTGGATCTTCCGCCTATCTGGTAAACAAACTATTGCATCATTACCACAACGCTGAACACATGATTATGATTTCGTTTATTTCACTTATTGTCAGTTCTGTCAAAATTTAAAAGTGTAAATCCCTGTATATTTGTTTAAATATGCATGCTACCGAGAGTCTACATCATTAAATCTATGACTGCTTTGTTAACATCTACATTCAAACTTTTCGATTTCTCATACCTCTACATCATCAATACATGCTTTATATATACTTTCCTATCACATCTACACCATTACATGGGCACAGGTTTCATATAATCAGACCCCTGAAACATGGATGTCATTTAAGGGTCGCAGCTGCGACCTGTGGCTTGCCACTTCCGATCCCTGGCTCTGCCTTTGCCACCCCTGGCCTTAGAGGTGGAAAAATGACTGCCAAAAAAACAGGGGAGGCTTCCTATTCTTAATTTTCCTCCCTTTTTTCATTCCACTATTTGTGAATATTGTTGTATTATTCACTGTTTGTGTCATAAAAAAATGGTACACAGGAAGGGAAGAGGTGTGGTGCAGCAGCCAGGGTACCTGACTCCAGACCAGAGGGTTCACGGTTTGATCCCCGGTGCCGGTGGCAGTTTAGTCCAGCACCATGTGACTCTGGGCAATAGCTCGCTTAATCTTCCCAAAGCATATATGTGTGAGTGAAAGTGAGTAAGAGGTAGTGAGAGAGACTGTGTGAGATAGGAGGCCCAGATTTACTATTCTTTGATGCAAGCCAACGCTGCACCAAAGTTGCTGCACTGCCTTTCAACAAAAGGAGAGATAAAACATTTCCTATATCTACTATATGACGCATGTTTTCTCTCGCCAACGCACACACTCTTGCGCCATAATGCAAGGGTGCATGTGTTTGCTGAAGAATATGTTTTGTTCTAAAAGGCATTCCATCCAGTACAAAAGACAACCCTACGCTTTAAAGCTTTTCCCACTTTATATGTGTGCTGTACAATGCATTACACGTGTAAAGTTAAGAAAAACGAAGAGAAAAGAAAACATTTCTCCATGTTTCACCTTCCTCGAGGAGACTTCTAGACTTTAACGGTGCGTTAAGGACATTTCGCCCTAACGTTTGAGTGGAGCATATAGGAGATTTGCTCTCCCAACCCCTGGTTATTTCTGCCATATTAATTCATGCAGCCACTGGGGAGAAGCCTTTATCAATATAAGTTGTGCATATCACAACTTTACATCACTGTATCTAGAATTTTAATTTCCACAAGCCTTTGGTCAGGTGGAATTTAATAACATAAGCTGTGCATTTCACAACTTTGCATTGTGTATCTAGAATTCTGTTTTCTGTCGTTGTGTACAATTTTTGTACACCACTCAAACCTGTGAAATCACCTGGGGTCGCAGTATATCAATGAAATAGATTTTCTTGTACACTCAGTGAAAATTAATGTCCTGATGATGACCATGTAATTATACAAAGGTCGAAACGCCGTCGACGCATATGTGGCCGTAACTAACGAAGGATGCATCGTCTTGCTTGTTGTTGCTTCAGCGTTGTCCTGAACCTCCCTTGCTATATAATCCCTTCTGTTTGCCACTTGTCTGGTTTTGTATTGCACAACAAATATTATATGTACCAGTTTATATTTCTGAGCGCATTGTCTTAACATTGTTTTTATTTATATATTAAATACATTTTGTATACTTTTCTAATATTTCTCATATGGGTTCCTCTTTTTCTATTTCTTCTTCTATTTACGTTTATTGCATAGTTTTCTCTTTTTAAAAAAAGCTCAATTTATTGATTGTTTGTGAGATATTTTCATAATACCTTGAACTGCTGTTAGGACTAAATATTGATTGCCCCTGGTTCTGGTGTATAGGGCTGCCCGTCTTGTTGATAATGATTCCTCGAGGAGGAGGCATAACATTTTGGGGAAAATTTCTGTCGACCAATGTTTGTAGACAGGGATTTGCGTCAAACCTTTGTGTTTGGAATACTGTCTAATGCAAATCCTGTTTGCGTTGGACAGCAAATCCCACCATAATGCTTTGCACCTGGTTTGCTTCACAAAAGTCAGTAATGAGTAAATGCAAGTGTGAACGAAAATGTGATGTGATGCTTATGAATTTGTAGTTGGTCCTGGCATACTGAAGTTAATTGTTGTCTTGTAGAAACCCCCAAATCAAAAGCCTGTCACACTGGGTTTAATTCTTGGTACAAAGGGAATCAATGAGAAAATACTGGTTCTGGCATACTAGAGGTTATTCATGCATATGGGGTACCCAGGTTAAAAATACTGGCATACTTTAAATTCTTGGCATTTGGACACCAATGGTGGTAGTAGCACAATGGAGGTAATTCTTAGCGTAAAAGTGAAAAATCTGGCATATGATAGTGTGGCAACCAGGAAAAAAGGTGGGGCCTGACATACTGAGGTAATCTTTGACGTAAGGGTCACCTATGGTATATGGAAGGAATAGAATGCAAAATTCTGGCACTGGCATAATTTGTAATTTTTAATGTAAGGGGTCACTCATGTAATAGGAGGGCGCCCATGACAAAGTCAACTCCAGAGGAACGTCAAGGTTCATTGGCTTGGAACACCATGAAAAGATATGCCTATTAAATAAGTGCCCTTTCACCTCCTATTGCATTTTATTAACTTTATAGAAAAACTGTGCTTTAACATCTATTATTTCACCCTGTTCATTTCAATTTGTCTTATGGTGAGAAACCCCCTAGTAGTAGCCTGGCTTATTAGCTTTACTCGCTCACTACAATTAAGGGAAAGTATCATGCTTCAGAACTTTCAAAGATCAAGCCTATAACACCTGCACATCCCAAACCTCTACATGAGCACACTCACATAGGGTTTCATACTAGCCTTTTGTTTCCAGAGACAAGCTGTGACGAGGGCAGAGAGGCAGGACATTCCAAGCAACTCTGGGGGTGGAAACCTCTAGAACGTTCTCTTATTTTAAAGCTGGCACCAGGTGTAAATATTGGATCCTTGGGGCCCAATTCATCAGTACACCTCTGGACCTTTTCAGAAGGACTGCTGTGCTACTCTGCAAGAAGGACTGCTACTCTGTTACCCTGATGCCTGAGTGAAAAGAACTAGACCTGCATCTTGAACCCAGGACCACCAGAGTGACTGCAAGGGCAGGTTGGCTGGCCTCCTTACCAGAGCCTAAGGGACAAAAAAGCTCCAACTACATTGAATCCTGCACGTGGACTCTGTCTGCTGTGAGTGCTACCCCCCAAGTAGTACCACTCCAGTCGTGAACCTTGGAAATGTGCTGGACTGTGCCCTGCCAGCCCAGCTGTGGTCCTATGAGAAGAATCAGCACAGAGTATTGCATCTCCTTGCAGCCGCATCAGAACTGCCATTGTGCGATACATCACAGACGAAGGATGTTGCATTGCAGCTTCCTTGGAACTACTGCTGCGAGACGCATCCTTGGCGGAAACCTTTATATCGCAAGCCCCTCATTGACAGCATCCCCGCCGATGATGCAGGACTTTGCATCAAAGCTCCTCAGCTTCCTCAAAACCGCTGCTGCGTGATGCATATTTGACTCAGGACTTCGCATCGCAAGTCCGTTGTCGACAGCATCCTCGACAACAACACAGGACTCTGCATCGCAGGTCCACAGCTTCCTTAGAACCACCCATGTGTGTCGCAGCCTCGATGCGGGATCCTGCAATGCTCTGCAACCAGGATCTGAGGTACTTTGTTGGGCAGAACGTACTTGGTATCTGTATCCTACGCGCTGTCCATCGACGCCAGCCTCAATTTGTGACTTTGTCCCCATTCGGCGCAACTGGTTAACCCCAGTTGGTGCTTTGTGTTTCTAGGCAGTATTTTCAGATAAATGTTTAAAATTGCATATCTCTTGTTATACTGATTGGATTTTTGTTGTTTTAATCTCAAATAATTAATAACATTTTACTTTGTTTTTCTAAATTGGTGTGGGATTATTCTTCTGTTATGTTTTCACTTTACTACTGTTTGAAATGCTGAATAAATACTTTACACATTGCCTCTCAGTGAAGTCTGACTGATTTTGTGCCAAGCTACTTTGTGTTTCACTGTGACAAAGATTGTGGTTGCGACTTGAGTAGGGTTTTACATCCCTCAACCAGTAACCCAATTTCCATGAACTGACACGTTCTATACTAACTGTGATGTGTCAGTGGTCTTTGGGGTCTACTTGGGACCCCTGAATAGGTCAAGTAAAATATGCACATGTGCTAATGAACAATAAATGTTTTTGAAAATTAAAAAATATATATATATGCACTTGAAAGTGTGGGATTCAATCCTAGTGTTATGATGTAAGGATATTACCAGGCACAGTATTAGCACAGGTTAGACTCTTCTAATGTGGGCCTTAAATGCATCCCAAAAGATGGCATATTGCAGGACCGACCCCGCATTTAGTTGAAAATATTCCACAACCGCGTCCTGGAGCTTCGAGTGAAAAACCGTGTCCAGCAATGCAGTCAATGGGAAGGACCGATGGCGCTCCCAGCCACAGCTATAGAGAGGAGCAAGAGACTGTTGGACCACGGGGTGGTCTGACAAATGTGGTAGTGCCCGAATATGCAAGAGCCACGGGCCGCCAAGATAAGCCAATAATCCATTTGAATCCCCAAGAAGTGTGGAGCTGAATAAAAAGTGTAACGTGGGGTAGCAGGATAATGTATGTGCCATGCATCCTGTAGAGAGTGTGTGTGGACCATGCCCTGACAAGCGTGTAGAGGACCCGGTTTTGTGCACTGGATGGCGATGAAAGAGATGGAGAGTCCAGACGGAGATTAAAGTCCCCACTGACCAGGGCGATGTCTGCATCAGAGCTGTCAAGTAGAGCGACCACTGATCGGTATAAGGGGGGTCTTCAGTGTTCGGGTATAAAGATTTAAGAAAGCAATGCGTGTCCACAACGTGGTCCCCGTCACTAAGATGTTATGGCCTTATGCTTCTGCAATGGTGGATTTGTGTATAAAGGGAAGACATTTATGGATAAGTATGCAGACACCGCTGAAAAAGGAGCTGTAGTTGGCAAAGAATCGGTGTGGGCCCCATATTGTTGCAAAGATCAGGGACGTCTTTGGGGGGGGGGATGCGTTTCCTGTAGAAATGCGATCTTGGTTCCATGTCAGTTGAGATACAATAGTACCAGTGTGCTTTTGCGAGGATTATTCAAGCCCCGGACATTCCAGGTAAGGAAAGTCACACCCACACTTTGCACAGTGCCATTCATTGAGAAAGGAGTGGAATAGAGTTTGTCCGCTCAGCGGGTACCATCAGGGATGGGAGCACGTATTTCTGTCTCGTCACAGGAAAGGAAAGGGAAAATAGGAGAAGAAAAAGGCCTGAAGGGGCATAGAGAACCAAAGAACAATCCCTTAGGAACAACCCCCAACCCACACTAGGAATAGGATTACTAGCGAACCCCAGGAAACAACATACTTTTCAGAGTCATCCTAGGGGAGTGGACAACGCAGCGGAGCCAGGTGCCCATACTGAACGGAAGAGTTTATGAGAGCTCCATAAGGGTCAGCAGTAGTTGTTCAGCGCTAGGAGGGATCATTGTGAGCCAGAGCAAGTAACATCGCCAGTCAGTCTGGGTGCAGGTTCTCTACCAGGATTGAAGAGGTCAGCACTCGCTGGAATATCGTCGTCTTTCTTGAGAGGGGTGGTCTTGTGTGGGGCGGTCTGACAGAGAGCCACCCGGCCCCAGCTTTTTACAGAATGCGAAGACATCAGCTGGGTTTTTGAAGAACCAATGTTTGCCGTCACATTGCCACCCAGAGTCAGGTGGGGTAGAGCATACCATATTAGCTTTCGGAGCTGCATCTTAGCAGCAACGAATTTTCGACGTGCCTTTTGCACGGCAAAGGTGAATTCTGGTTAAATGGAGAGGGTAGCGCCCTGGTAGAGTAGCGGGGAGTATTCCAAGTCCTGCCAAAAGCACATCATTGCAGTCCCTGCAATTTATCTCCAATCGCAGCGGCCTTTTCGGGCGGTGGCCGGGGTGGGTGCCCTCTCCACGATGAACATTTAAAATTGCTCTCTGATTATTTTAACTATCGCATCAAATCATTTTAAAGCGTACTTTTGTTTGTATATTGAAATTGTACCTGTTTATAATTATTGCCATTAATTTGCTTAGTCCGATCGTGCCGGTCTTAGCGCTCGACCCCAGCGGTACCCAGAAGTTAGGCGGGACCGCATTGCACTCGGGGTTGGCGCTCTAGTGTTCTGCTCGGCCGACCCTATTTAACGCTATGATTAGGCAAGCGCGCAGCGGACGCGGCAGCGGGCACGCCGAAGGAGCGCCAAAGGAGGGCCCGTCTGTGCCCGTCCGTGTCCCGGACGGGCCCAGGGCCGGATCCCCTGCCTGCGTATAGCGGATTCAACAGACCACTCTGCTGAGGTATTCTTCGGAGGACCTGGTTGCATTGAATTTCCCTAGATGTGAAGAGGGAAACTCCTGGGTGGTGACGGATAGTTTTTCGCGTATATGCCCCTAGTGTAATTTTTGCTTCCATAACACACGGAGCCTCCCTGAACAGGCGAGCATTAACCCTACGTTGATTAGGGCGGGGTTAATTAACGCTAGGTCACTGGTGAAGTACGCCGCTGATGTGTTTGAAATTCTGGCTAAGAACCAGTTTGATCTTTTTTTTATTACTGAATCCTGGCTAAATGACTCATGTGCCCCGGTTGTGGAGCTAGCAATTCCCGTGGCTTCAAGATCACAAGGGCAGACCACCCGTCGGGCAGAGGGGCGGTGTTGCCGTGATCCATAGGGACCAGTGGGTCTTTTCGAGTGAGCCCCAAGATGCTTTGGGAGATGCGGAGTTGCTCCATTTTGCCTTGGTGTTTAATCCCTATTTTACCTTGGGAGGCACACTCCTATACCGTCCTCCGGGCTATGTGGGTAACTGGAGCTGGAGGAGGTCATAATCCCGCGGGCTTTAAGATTCTCAAGATACCTCCTTTTGAGGGATTTTAATATTCATGTCGATATGTGTGACTCCACTGAGGCTATTCGTTTAGGTGAGGCCTTAACCATGGCCCACCTTAAACAATGGGTCGATGCCCCAACTCATGTGGGCGGCCATGTTGTAGACTTGGTTTGCTCTAACTTTGACATCATTATGACACGTCCTGAGAGGGTGACATGGTCTGACCACGATCTGATCCGGTTTTCTTGATCCCTGGATAGAAGCGGGGGAGGGGGGAATACCCCCTCTCTTGCTCACTCACAGCGGATCGACCTGATCACTCTGTCGGACTCTCTTTCCCGAAACCGTCGGGTACTGTCCTCGGAGATTGTTTCCGCGGTCAGTGCCTTAAACACATGGGTAGAACAAGGGTCGGCTGCCCCCATTAATAAGGAACGGACTTGCAGGACACGGTCTACCCCCTCTAAGCTATGGTTCACCCATACCCTTCGGGAATTGAAAATTGGATGTAAAAAATTGGAGCGGGTGTGGAGACAAGCCTACTTGCCTGAAGCTAAGATCAATCTGCGCACAGTGCAAAAGAACTGCTATGCGGCGATTAGGGCTGCCAAGAGTAGCTATTACGCAGGGAGAATTGGAAAAGCAAATAATAACAGTAAAGAAATTTATTGTCCAGAGTTTCCTATCTCCCTGCGCTGCGCAACCCCTATTGCCCTCTTCCGCTCTTTGGTGCGAAGTGCTTTCGTCTTACTTTGATGACAAAATCGCCAAGATCCAAGTGGATTTGCAGAGTGTATGTAACAACTTTCAGCTCTCCCCGGCACTTCCCTCCCCTGAGATGCCTAAACCAGGCGTGCAGTTCACCGGCTTTTTTCCGGCCACTGAGTCTGATGTTCTGGCAGTTCTTGAAACCCTGAAGTCAGGGTCACTGTCTGATCCTTGCCCAGCGAGAGTTTTTGGGGGGGGGGTGGCGAAAATAGTCTGCCAGGAGGCGACACAGATTGTTAATCTATCCTTCTCCTCTGCCATCGTTCCGTTCTGCTGGAAGCAGGCTAAACTCTTACCGCTTTTAAAAAAGGTGGGGCTGGATCCTACCGCCGCCTCCAGCTGTCGGCCTATTTCACTGTTACCAGCTTTGGCGAAGGTTTGTGAAAAGATTGCCTTCAGACAGTTGGACAATTTCATTGAATCTTCTCAGGCCCTCTACCCGGCACAATCAGGGTTCAGGGCTGCTTACAGCACTGAAACGGCGCTGGTGGAGATGTCTGAGGCTATCCGGGATTGTCTTGACGGTCCTGATTTTGCTGGAGCTCTCTGCCGCCTTCGATATGGTGCCCCATGCTTTACTTCTTGCCAGACTGGCGGCCGTGGGCAACTCTGGGCTTGCTCTTGATTGGCTGACATCATTCCTGGCCAATAGGATGCAACAGGTGTGGATCCCTCCCCACGCTTCCCTGCCAAAGAAGCTCACTACTAGAGTCTCACAAGGGTCCATCTTGAGTCCCCTGCTCTTTAATGTGTACATGACCCCCCTAATCCATCTGGCGGAACAGTTGGGGGCCAAAATAATGGCCTACGCTGATGACACCCAACTGCTGTTCACTTGGGCAAAGGACAATTCAGATGCATCGACTGTGCGGTCTTGTTTATCATCGGTCTTCCGCTGGTTAGCACTTGCTCAGCTCAAGTGCAACGAAGACAAGTCCGAGGTCCTCTTTTATGGTTCCTTCCCTGACAACTTTAGAGACCTCTTATGGCCAGTGGACCTGCCCTGCCCCAAATCAATGGGGGGTCCGGCCAAAAACTTGGGGGTCTGGTTTGGGCAGGACCTTAAGTTTGAGGACCATATAAAAAAACTGACGGGCATCTGCTTTGCTACCCTCAAAGCCTTGAAAAGGTTCTTTCCTTTACTCCCGAGAGAGGCCAAAGAGACTGTATTGCGCGCTTGCCAGACTTGATTACGCCAATGCCCTGTTTAGTGGCTTACCTGCCTATCTAATCCAACGGCTTCAGGTCATTCAAAGCTCAGCAATGCGTCTCCTGTTTAAGCTTCCCAGGAGAACTAGTGTGCGGTCCCATCTACGCAGTCTCCATTGGCTTCCGGTCGCTCACCGGATTGTGTTCAAATCCCTGGTTCTTGCTTTTCGAGCAATCCATCAATTAGGACCACTGTATTTGCGTAAAAGGTTTGTTATGTATGTTCCCAGTCGCGCCCTACGCTCAGCTAACTTGTACCAAATTACTCTGCCTGGATTTAAGTATTCTAGACTGGGAGGCCAGTCTATCTCTGTCAGGACCGCTAGGGCCTGGAATGCGCTTCCATTGCACCTGAGAGTTCCCCCGACAATCTCTGCCTTCAAGAAGGGGCTGAAAACTCATCTGTTCAACCTTACCTTATAACCCTTCTGTCTCTCTGTCTTCCATATAAGCTTCACTCACCGTGCCAGGATACTTTTTAGTAGTAGAGCGCGATATAAACGTTTTTATAACATAACATAACATGGAGGAGAAGTGCTGGGCGCCAAATAGTTCTACCAATAGAGTTTCCACAAACTGCTCCGGCCGGCCCATGATGGTGGTCTCAGCTAGGCCGACAATACGAATACTGTTGCGCCAAGAGTGCGCCTCCAAGTGCTCATTTTTAATTGTGACTGCTTTTAGGAACGTATCCGTTTTCTATAGCCGCACCTCAGCGGCATCAAGATGGGTGCCCATGCAGTTTAGACAGGAAGTGAGGGTATCGAAACGCGTATCAATGGCGCGGAATCAGCGCGCAGCTCGGCAAGAATAGATACCATCCCCTCCAGAGGGTCCGAGTTAGCAGTGGGGTCCTTGTCATCGTCCATGTTGGATGAAGGGCTCTGGCGATTCGCTGGCAGTTTGCGTTGTTTGGTGTCACCTCGACCCATGACAGGGCAGCCGGAGAGAGCGCTCCAAATCGCGCCAGACAAGCACAGTGGGTGCCCCATGGAGCCCCATCTTCTCAGGTGAAGGAACCAGCCACCCGGTCACAGTTGAGGAGGGCCCTGTTGCTGTGCGAGGAGATCAGTCGTCCCGAGATCCAGTCCAAGACATCCTCCACAGGGATGTGTAGAATAAGTAGAGCTGGGTGGAGTGGGAGCTGACGCCAAGCGCAGGCCGTTCACCAGGATGCCCCCAATGCCCAGCAGGAGTACCCACCCACAACAGGATCGGGTGGAAGCAGGGTCCGAAGGGGGGCCAAAACATGGGAGCACCAGCCGCGACAGGCCCAGCACCAAACAGACCACGGGCCCCCCGCAAGCGAAGGAAATCAGGCCACAGGTGAGGAGGCAGAAGAGCCCTCACCAATGGCAATCAGCAAAGTGAGGAGCAGCGAGATGGAAGCCGCAGGCCCACTGCTGCGGTAGTAGAGCTCTCCCGGATCACCAATGAGGTGCAGGCCATACAGCACCAGGCCGGTCCCCAGGCGCTCGTGCAGCAGCCACATCCTGGCTCAGCCAATCTGCAGAGAGAGTGCCTCCAATACCAGAATCCACTGCGGGGCACCGGACCATAACCAGGCAAATAGAAGGAGGTAGGCCCGGGTTCAGTCCGCCCCTGGCACCACCGTCAGTAACTGCAGCCCCTCTCCGGATACGCACCAAGGGACAGTCCGGCAGCAGCTGTGAAGTAAAATGGGCAGAGGCCTAGTGGGGCTCCACAACCCTGGCCTCAGGCTCGCCCGCTGCCCCTGTCGCATGAGACCTTCAAGGTGGGCTGTGTTCCGCTACTGCTAAGGGGCTGAAGAGAGCATTCGACGTCCCCCAGCCAGTCCAGTGGCCCCCGAGACACATCGTTCCCCTCAGTGGCAGCAAGCGGAGTGAGGCTGGAGGTTGAGATTCACAGGATCAGGATGTTGGCTTCGGAGCTTCACAGCGGTGTGGCTATCACGGTCGACGGCTAGGCCACGCCCCCCCCCCCCCCCAACAGGAGATTTATAACACAACAGTTAGTACCCCTAGTGCTGAGGGTGTTGGCATCAGTCAACATCCCCAACTTAAACCGGTAATCCCTGCAGTGTCCTGTCTGAAACTTTCAGCCCGCAAACCATCAAGCATATCTCTCTCCTCCCCCATTAACACCTCTCTTTAATCGTTCCCTTTAATTATGTCACTGTCAACAATCTTTCAAATTTGCCCATGTCTTACTATTGCTGAAAAAAGCATCCTCCTTTACCGTTGATCTTTAGAATTCCAACTCCTAGTTTTATGCAAAACACTTGAACACCTTGTATTCAATTGTTTTACTTATCGCTTTACCCATAATCTCCTTAACCTGTTATAATACGACTACCAAGCAAACCACTCTATGTAAATCTCTTTATTCATGTTTCATACATTATTTTTTTTTATCAGCTGTTTTTTATTTATTTCAAATTATTAAGCAGTACAGAAGGTAAGCATACTATAAGATGCATTCCACATTTATAAATAACATTTCAGTATCTCATGAAGGGGGTTTAATGTAAAATACTACTGCTGTGGGCAGTCCTTCGTTTGCACTTGGTGGTGTAATTATACTCACATGGCTGCCATACATGTATCCATTTCTGCAAGATAGTAATACAAACGGGGGATTGTGTGAGGTTTTACTTTCTAAAACGTCACCTAGCTCCTTTAATACCATACAACAATACGTTTGAATTCTAGGACAAGCCCAGTTTGTGTGATGGAAGGTTCCTTCTTCGTTATTGCATCTCAGACAAATGGATGTGTAGGATTTCCCTATTTTGCCCAGTTTGGCTCTGTCAACATACACTCTGTTCGGGACCTTTAATTGATGAGGTGGAATCTAGTTCTGCTTGCCCCCTTCCAAGGCTGCCTCAGGACAGTTTCCCAGTCTGAGCGCCTACATTACATTCCCACCTCTGTTGCAGATTTATAAGATTATGGGGATGTTGTTTTGTCTTGGGATATAGATAAGACCGCCCCATTACCTCGTGGGCCATAACCCTCAAGTGATGCATAATCAGGTATATTCTCCCAGTCAGTCGCCTCTGAATGTATAGCATTTTTGAGTTGAGTGTACTTGCAATATTGTGTACATGAGAGTTCAACTGTTCAAATGGCTTGATGGTTCCACCGTCTATTATATTCGTGTTTCATACTTAATCACCTACACATTACATTCATTGTCCTCTAAAATCTAAATTGATTACTTGGGTCTGCATTTGACACAGTCAACAAAACATCCTTAATCTCAATTCTTGAATCTCTAAATACATTCACAGTCTACAACTGGTTTCCATTTTAAGTTTGCAATGGACTTCTCTCTGTTTTGTGGTCATGTTTGCTCTCACAAAAATCCCCACCACCTGTTGCCATTCCTGATGCTCAGCCTTGAGGCATCCTCTCTTTTCTTTATACACTCGTTCCCTTAGCAAAATCAAATTTGGCTTTTCCAAAAAGCAGTATAGTATTGAAAAACAAACATTCTTTTCTTTCCATTCTCCCACCACACCACGACTCGAGTCTCTGAATGTTAACAACTAGCCAATGTTAGATGGCCCTATGTTCAGCTATTCTTACCATTGCCAAAACTGAAATTATTTACTATCATATAAAATTCTAAAATGACTATCTGGCACTATTCACTTACACTTTATATCAACTTCCTACCACAGAAAATGAGTGTCTGCTCTTTAATTCCAGCATGACTTTTGAATTATTTATCCCAACCACAGCTACTGATGCTACAATGTGAGGTGTAAACATTTCGAAAACAAGCCCTTATTAACAGCCTTGACCTGAGCAGAATTTATTATAGTAATAGACTCCTATTCGGCCTGTATCAGTAGTCGCGTGTGCCTCTTGTTTGCATCACCTAAACCCTTTTTATTTTCCCAATGTGCACTGTCACCTTCTACTGCCACCAAGCTGGTGGCTGTCTACAAAAGACAGGACTGCCTACAACGAGTTGTACAAAAATATAGCTCTCAGGTTATTGTCTCATATAAATATTGTGTCATTAATAAAATCTGAATACAAAGAAATGTGTGCGTGACCTGCAAGATAGCCGCAAAGACGTAGCTTTTATAGCTCCAGTCATGTCAAAAGGAGGCACTTTCCTACACCATTGTTCGGACAAACTACGGACAGCCTACCTGTCAAAATCTTAATTTATTGGCAGTCTGATCAAGTCAAGCAATGCCTCAGAGCTGAAGTCAGCAGGATGCTGGAGTTATGGGTGATAGAACCCTTTGATAGTCCCTGGACCAGCCCAGTGGTCTCCTTCCCCAAATCTGATTCCAAGGGGGGAACCAAAGCTGAGTTTTTGTATGGACTTTAGAGGTCTCAATATTGTCACTAAGACAGATGCATACCCTAGTCCTAGGGCTGATCAACTGATTGACATGTTGGGTGTAGCCAAGATTCTCAGTACTTAAAAATGTATATTTTTATATAAGCTTTTCCGTAATTAGCAAGACACACCAATTTCACATATGGTACAGATATGATCAACAGGCAATACACATTTCTCATGTAGTTACAGAAAATACTCCTTTCCTGACACCTCGAAATATTACTGTTTATGATCATGGCATTTGACTTCCACTGGGTTCTACTCCTGTTCCCCCCCCTCCTCCAAGGGTGACTGTTCAGTAGGGTCTCTCTTCTCCCAGGGCGTTGCTACGGTTTGTGGCCCCCTATGTGTCCTGAAGCTCAAGCCCGTATGTGAAAGGGATGGGCGGAAGGAAAAATGAGGAGGCCGAATTCAGGGATCAATTGTGATTGAATTTATTAAAGATAGCAAAAGTCAACCAGTAAGGCAGTTCGAAGAGTGATATCAATAATCATTTCTCTCTCCGGTACGGTGGTTGCAGTCCTCCTTCTGGGTAGTCTTAGGGTTCTTAGCTTGGTTGGGCACCTCGGCAGGCTCGAAAAAGAAGGAGAGAAAAGGCGGTAAGGTAATCTGTTGCCACTATTCTACTGGAAAAGAAACCTTCACTGTCTTTAACAGGGTACACCCATCGTGCTGGACAAAGGACTGGCCGGTTTTAACTGGATGTACAAAAAGGTACAACTTAAAGGGAAGAAACTGCCAGCGTAATGGAGGAAACACCTGTTCTCAGACACCCTTAAGTCAGGAGTCTTTCGGTGTAACAGGAGTCGAAAAAAAGGATGCAAGGAAGGTGGGAGAGGTGCTCAGGGAAACAGGCTAGTGTTATGGCAGTGGTACATTCAGTGCAAATCTCATACACGTGTGCAACACTATTTACAGTGCACCGTGAGGTGGTTTACTCCTCACTACCCACCCTTTACTCCCTCCCCCCTCCCGGGTCATGTACTGCGACGAGTTGTGGCGGCTCAGAGGTATCCTCCGGGGACGTCCACCACTCCTCTGACCAGGTCTCCGCATCTCCCTCTGGTTTGAGGACGACGTTGGGGCCAACTTCTAGGCTTGTCTATCCGTGATGTTCGCCTTCCGATCCACACTGCTTATCTGGGTCGCTCTCCTCCTCGCTTGTACTGCTCTCCTTGCTCTTCCGGTCCAAGATGACCCAGCTGTACTTCCGTGATCACTTCATACGGTGTTAGCCACGCCTCTCCGTCTTCCCATTGGCTCCTGTCCTTCCCTGGAGGAATTCCTCCCTTTACGTGAGAGACAGTAGAAGAGAATAACCCTTTCTCTCCCTGCCATCCTGAACCATCGTTACTCCGCTTCTGATAGAAAGGAAGGAGGGGCAGGGTGTCTTTGAAGGCAGCCTCCTCATACCGTAATACCTAATCCAGGGGGACCAGATCTTAAAGAATTTCTGCGGACAGCCTCTCATTCTGTATGTCACCTGCTCCGCACCCATGTACATGTCCATCCCAGTTTTCCACTCTTCTAGGGTCGGAATCTTCGGCGCTTTCCATTTTTTGGCTATATTTCTTTTCGCCACTATCATGCCTAGTTTACACAAGCTAAGAATCCATCTCGGTAAGTCTACGTAGGAAGGTATAACAAGCAATGCATATTTAGCATCTATTGGTAGCTGAGCCCCTAGAACTTCACTAAGTTTCTCAGTACTTCTGATTAGACATCAGAATACGGGCAGATTGGTATCACCACAGGATCCAAAGAAAAATCATCATTCTCGACCCCAGATTGCATTGCCAGTTTACTGTAATGCCCTACGGTTTAAAGAATGCCCCTGCCACCTTCTAAAGGCTGGTGAAAAACGTCCTGGCTGGCCTGGAGTCTTTCAGTTAAGCATACCTTGATAATATTGCTGTCTATAGCTCTAATTCGCAGGATCACCTGATCCACCTTGGAAAGGTCCTTCAGGTCCTGCAGAAAGCAGGACTATCAAGGCAAGCAAGTAACCGATTGGGCAGAGCCCAGATGTATACTTGGGCCACCTTGTAGGTGGAGGCCTAGTTCAGCCCAAGGTCCAGACTAATCTGGACTGGGAAGCTCCAACAACCCAGAGTCAAGTCAGTCCATTCCTTGGCTGGAATGGGTTATACAGGAATATTGTAAAGGCGTATGGTACTGTTGCTGCACCTCTCACAGAACTGACCTCCAAAAAACAACCCAAGAAAGTTAACAGGACAGTGAGCTGTCAAAAGGCTTTCAACACTCTGAAGGAAGAAATCTGCTCAGAACGCATTTTAAAAGCTTCAGCAGTGCTATCAAAGATCAACGATGAGGGCCACAACTAGCCTATTGCTTTTATTAGCAGGAGGTTACTCCTAAGAGGACAGCTTTGGAGGGCCATTGAGAAGAAGTCCTCTGCTGTTGTTAGGCCCCTGAAGAGGCTGAGACCATGCCTGTTTTGGTACTCACTTCCTTGTACAAACTGACCACAGGCTTCTTAGAAGGCTGATGCAAATGAAAGGGGAATGTCCTAAACTATTAAGATGGCCCATTTCCCTGCAGGGAATGGACTTTACAGTGGAACACAGATCTGGGACTGACCTTGCCAATGCAGATGGCCTTTCCATGTTCTTGCGCATAGACAATGAAGACTCTCCTGGGAAAACGTTAGCCTTGTTCCCTTTCGTTTGAGGGGTAGGGAGGGGGGGTTGTGTAGAAAAGTGCCCTTTTTGACATGGCACCCCCACTTTATGCCATAGTACTGATGTTTTTTGACTGAAAGTGCACTGGGTCCCTGCTAACCAGGCCATCATTACCCAGGCTCTTTCCCTTTAAACAAAGTAAATGTCTAATTATAACACAATTGGCAAGGACTTTAGCAACCATCTAAGTCCCTAGTAAATGGTCTGTAGCATGTATTATGCCACCCAGAGGGACCCACACAAAAACTTCATGCAGACTGCCATTGCAGGAATGGGGTGCCAGAACAGATCTCCCTGGGTGCCTTATGCTGGGAGCAAGCATCCTGCCTGTTTATTGTTTGGCAGGCGGCAGGGGCCTGGGAGCAGGTGGTCATGAGTTTTCTGCATAGGGCTCCATACGCCAGACTGCTGCCCCTCAAGTGGCTGCCATGCTTCCAGCAAATACAGTCTGTGATGTAAATGTAAATTGATACTTGTATAGCGCACTACTCACCCGCAAGGGTCTCAAGGCACTTGTACGAATACCGCTGTGGAACCCATCCTGGCTTTCCCTGTTAGGCGTCCACTCTTGGGCACCCCCAAGGTGGAGGCCAGGCATCCTTAGCGTTGTGGGGGCCGTTGTGGAGATTAAGCAAGCTATTGCCCAGAGTTGCAGAGTGAGACTCCATGATTGGAATAGGCACCGAGTCGAGAATTATCAGGTCCGTGGAATTTTTGAGCCCAAGATCCACCGAGGCAGGGAATTGAACCCTGGTCCCGGGCTAGACCTCTGCATCAGGGTCTGCTGCTCTAATCATTGAGCCACACTTCTCCATAGATTCGTCACGATGGTATGATGAGGGCTGTACCACGACTGGTGATCTGCACCTCAATGGCACTTTCCTCACAATAGAGGAGGCACAGGAACTGTTTCAGCTACATCCAGGCTAGTTTTTGCAATATGCCAAGATGTCCCGAACGGCTCACGAGATCTGGACAGATTTTCAAAGCCCTGAAGAATGACCGTAGGATAGATATGTCCATAGTCCATGATAGACGGGCAATTTGCCTGAGCCACTCACGAAGGACAAGTGGAAGCGAGCCTGTTCTCAGGTTGGAGAGGTAGCCAGTAACGCATGGTTCAGACTCAATTTTATTATTTACACCGCACCTACTTAACACCTCAACGATTACATAGGTTTAATGCAGCACAATTAGCCACATGTCCCAGATTCATGTTAGAGCTGGTAACGTTCCTGCAAATAAAGTGGGAGTGCGGTAGGTTTTAGAGTTACTGGGAGGAGATACTGTAGGAACTGTGGGGAATCAACCTTATCAAGGTTGAGGTCTAGGTCAAACACTGCTTGTTAGGGGTACTCCTGACCCACAAACGAGGGGCCAAAATGAAATACAAGTTTGCCGTGGTGGGATTGGTGCTGGATGAACGATGCCTCGTAACCCACCGGATGCAGCCACGACAGCCCATGTTCCAAAAATGATTGCTGGCTGTGTGTGAGTGGGACGTGACGGAAGAGCTGTGGTTGAGATTGGTGCATACGAATGAGAATGCAGAGAGACCTTGAGATTTGGGGGGGGGGAGATATGCTGGAACGTTTAGTGGCAGAGAGCCGCTGCCTGATATCTCTCTCGGGGCTACATGGGATGCAGAGTCGGTGGAACTAGTTAAAGCGTAAAGGCTGACTCTCAGAATCTGTTTTTTTACCTGTGCATGTTTGTGGATCCCCGGAGGATGGGGGCGCTTGCAGACTATGCCTAAGGAGGGGCCCTTGTGTTCTTCCCCCTTCCCCTCCATCCCTCCTTCCCCACTTGTGTGCCATCTCACCCACTCCTCCTCCTCCCCTTCTCTGCTTGGCCAGGTGTTGGTGGGAGAAGCTGCCGCTATAGATGTCTACTGCCGCTGCTGTATGTTTTAGAAGTTTAGGCCCAGATGTACAATGCCTTTTAGCATTTCTTAACGGGCCGAATTGCTAATAAAAGGAGAGTTTAAGGCTTGGGAAAGGTGTTAAATATCTAGTCGAAGTAGCAGTAAACTGCACACCGAGGCCTTGCAATGGCAATACAGGTTTGAAAAGCTGCTTGTGTGGGTGCGACAACCAGTGCTGCAGGCACACTAGTAGCATTTAAATTGCAAGCCCTGGGTAGATATGTCTATACACCAATTTGTATGGGAGAAGCACATGCACTTTAGCACTGGTCAGCAGTGATAAAGTGCCCAGAGTCCTAAGGCCAACACAAATATTTCAGCAAAAAGAGGAGATAGGCAAGGAATTTTGGGGGTGACCCTTGAGACAGGGTCACTTTCCAACATACACCTTCTCCTTTCTCCCCTTTAATACCAAGTAAAAGAACAATAGTTACTTACCTGTAATCTGTGGTTCTCCAGTGTCTTTCATAGATTCACATGCCTGAATCATTCCCCGTCATCGGAGTGGGAGTCCCACGGTAAATAAAAAAGTAATAATTTGCATATAAGAAACCAAAATCCTTAGTAATAACCAACCAGGAAGTAAAGTAGCCCTAAGCTACAGTGCAAAAAACTTCCACACTCATGACTATCCTTGTCATTTTGTATAGACCAAACTGCAGCCAATCAGGCGACAGCACCCACCAGAATGTTCTCCCCAGAGGCTCAGGCTCTCAGATTTTCTCGCACAGGAGTAAAACCAAACAATCGCCTAAGGAGCCTCTGAGGGGAGGTGGGTGGGTGCATGTGAATCTATGAAAGACACCAATACTGGAGAACCACAGATAACAGGTAAGTAACTATTGTTCTTCTCCAGTATTGGGGTGTCTTTCATAGATTCACATGCCTGAATCAGAGTAGATAGCAGTACACATCATAATGTTCATAGACGCTCCTTGTATCATAGTACATACACATGCTTTGCAACATAGAATAACATGTAAAATAAGCATCTAAAAGAGCATAGAGGAGGAGGGAGAACAGAGGCTCACCTTATTTAAAAAGATTGCGAAGCACTGCTCGTCCTACTGTAGTATCTGCGTCGCTTGCAGCATCCAAGCAGTAATACTTTGTTAACGTATGCCTGCTGCACCAAGTTGCCGCTCTGCAGATGTGATGGAGAGGCACACCAGCGAAAAGGGCTGTTGAAGAGGAGACCGGTCTCGTAGAATGTGCCCTCGGCAACGATTCCAGAGGTCTTCCCGCTAGCTGATGACATAGACTGATTGCTGAAGACACCCAGCGGGCTACGGTCTGTTTAGATACAGCGTATCCTTGATGTAGCCTTCCGTATGCTATGAATAACTGATCTGTCTTACGCAATGTTGTGTTTGAGGATCAGGAAATAATGTCCTTGGAATCACTGGCTCATTAAGATGAGTCGTATTGAACTTTAGGCATGTAGCTTGGATAGGTACGAAGCACCACTGAATTTGAAGTGAATTGTAAAAAAAACGAAGGCTTGGTGGTGAATGCCTGAATGTCACTGACCCTATGTGCCAATGTCGGTGCTAGAAGTAGAGAAACCTTCCATGAAAGGAATTTGAGATCCACTTTATGAATAGGTTCAAAGGGGTGACGCATGAGCTGGAAGAGCACCACATTTAAGTACCAGTATGGAGGTGGACGTCGAACAGGAGGAGACATCCGGAATAAACCTTTCAAGAATTGTTGGATTATTCCAGCAGAATAAAGAGAGTTAGAGCCATCTTGACAGAATCTGGAAGTGTTTGCAAAAAACACCTTCCGTGTGGAATGAGATAAGCCTGATCTGGCCAAATGAAGAAAGAATGGCAAGATCTGTTCCAGTTTAGCATGAATTGGGTGTAAATTGGCAGAGTGACACCAGGTACAGAACCTTTTCCATTTAAGTTTGTATGTCTTAATAGTGGCAGGTGCTCTAGCAATAGCCAAAACCTCTTAACAATCCTCAGGGATATCTAGATGGGCGAATTCAACGTGTTGAGGAGCCAAGCTGCTAATGTCAAGAAAGCTGGGTCCGGGTGACAAATTCGACCCCCTTGCATGGTCATAAGATTCGGTATTGATGGAAGCTGAATGGGATCGCTTTCCGAGAGGAGCAGAAGGTCTGTGAACCAATATTGGCGAGGCCACCTGGGCGCAATGAAAATGAGGCGCCACGGCTGCCTCTTCATTTTCCGGATGACTCTGGGAACCAAAGGAAACGTAGGAAAGTCGTATGCATATATCTGAGACCAGTTCATCGGAAGCGCATCCCCGCATGAGTCCATGTGAGGAATCCAGCTTGCAAAGTGTGGGCATATTCAGTTCTGAATTGTTGCAAACAAGTCCAGGTCGGGGTGACCGCACTCTTGAAAGACTCGGTCTTGAGTCGGTTGATGGATATTCCATTCGTGATTTGATATTGCAGATCTACTGAGAGAATCGGCTAGCACATTGGACATCCCTGGATTGTGGACTGCTGAAAGATCTATCTTGAGATCCAGAGCCCAATCCCAAATCTCCTGGGCTTGCTGAGACAGAAAGGCCAATCTTGTACCCCCTTGCTTGTTTAAGTAATGCATACTTGTTGTTTTGTCTGTCCTGATTGGAACTCTGGACCCCTGTAATACTGTTCAAAAGGACTTCAAGGCCAGAAAAATAGCTCTCAGCTCTAGCAGATTTATGTGCCAATTCTTTTGCTGAGTATATCCCTTTCCATTGACGTTCATTCCCTGATGGTGTGCCCCCCATCCTTCGAGGGAAGCATCTGTGGTGATGGTATACTATGGCACTTTCATCAGGAATGTACATCCTTGTTGTAATTTTTTTTTTTTAGTCCACCAGGGAAAGGCTTCTCTCATATGGTAAGTTATGCTGATCTTGTCGTCGAACGATCCCGAAACCTGCACCCATTGGAGGCAGAGTTCCTCTTGCAAAGTTCTCATTCATAGACGACAATTGGGTACCAGAGGGATGCAGGATGAAATCATCCCTAAAAAAGACTTGAACAGTAACTGAAATGCACTCTCTTTGTTGTAAAAGGAGAGCCATCTTGTAAATCTTGAGCTGCCTTTCTATTGAAACGAAAGCCTGAGTGAGCCGAGTATCTAGTGTGGCTCCCAGAAACGACTTTCTTTGTGACGGAGAGAGATGAGATTTTTCGAGACTGATTGAGAAACCCAGAAATTGGAATAGCATCAGGCATCCTTGTACATGCGCTCTTGCTGCTTCTAAAGAATTGGCCTTGATAAGGCAATCGTCCAAATATGGAAAAACTTGAATGCCTTAAGCGAAGATGCGCCGCTACTGGAGCTAACATTTTTGTGAATACACAGGGCGCTGGACGAAGTCCAAATGGGAGAACCTTGAATTGAAAATCCCTGCCAGCCACTCTGAATCTTAAGAACTTCCTGTGCCTGGGAAGGATTGGTACATGAAAATAAGCATTGTGAAGGTCGAGGATGGCCATGTGATTCCCCTTTGGAAAGAAGCTGGAGGATTTCTTGAAGTGTTAACATCCAGAAGGATAATTTCTTGAGGTATTTGCTGAGGGCACTCTGGTCGAGGATAGGGTGCCATTCTCATGACTTCTTGCGTATGAGGAAGAACTTCGAATAGAACCTTTTACACTTTGCAATTGAGGAACTTTCTCAATTGCTCCTTTCCGAATCATTACATTGATCTGGGAGAACAGCTCTTTGAGGTGGGCTGGTGGTGGACCTTTTAGAGGAGAATTTGGAGGGGTTTTGACGAAATCTAAAGCATGGACCCTGGCCACTACATCCAGTACCCACCTGTCCGTAGTAATTTGGACCAATTCAAGAAGAAGTGGGATATTCTTCCTTCAACTTTTGATCTTGGGGTGGGCAGAGGTAGTGGCAGGTTGTATGTCTCGTTGCTTTCTAGAGGTATCTCGTCCTCGGTAAGAAGGCTTCTTTTTTCCCTGCGAGTGGTTGTTACCTCGCTGCCCGTATGTTTGTTGTTTATACGGTTGGTATCGCTAGTTACCTTGTGAAGACTGGTACGAGCGCTGTTGAGAGTAGCCCCCTCTATTGTAATGGGACCCATGACCTTTGGCACCATGAAAGGACGATTTACGAAACTGTAGGTTCCCAGCGACCTCGCAGTTTCTGTATCTTTCTTTATGGCCTGCAGGGCCTCATCAATATGCTGGCCAAAGAGAAACTCCCCCATCATAAGGCATATCGATGATCTTAGCCTGGACCTCCTGGCGGAATGATGCTGACTTTAACCAACCTTGCCTTCTCAGCACTGCTGCACCTGCCAACTGCCGGAAGCCTGTAGATGCAACATCCACTGCTGAGTCAATGAACTCTGCAGAAGTACACTCTCCTTCAAGCAATATTTTTCTAGCTTCTGATCTTTCTGGCTCTGGAAGCTTTTCAATATAAGGTGATATATCCGACTACCTTTGTCTGTTATATATCTCCCCAATATTGCTAGGGAGTTTGCAGCACGGACAGTAGTTGCAGCTATCGTTGACACTTTCTTGCCAAAGGAGTCCAAGCATCTGCCATCCCTGTCAGGTAGAGCGTGACTTGTGAAGATGGGTTTCTGGCCCGTCTCTGAGCTGCTTGGGTGACAACTGACTCCGTCTTTGATTGCCCTATAAGGCATGCAGGCGATGTGAGGATCGCCTTATGCTTTTTGTCCACACGAGGCAAGACAGCCGGTAACGAATTTAGAGTTGACATGATTTTAAGTCCCTCCTTCCAGATGAAGTTTATTATCGGAATTATCTTTGAGGGTGATCCTTAAAGTTATATAGGAAACAGTCATCCTGTGTAATTTCCATAGAAATTAGGAACCTCTTTGTTGCTCTTTCCATTACGAGATGAAAACCTCTTAATGTCTACAGGCGGAGAAACCGCGGTATGAGGAGCAGTAGGTGATGGGGTTTGCGTATGGTAATATACCCACTCCGACAATACACCTGAAGTTACAGCCTTCTGAGTTTGGTGGGATTAACTTGGGGTTCTCCACGTTGATGCAGGTGCTCGAGGCATGGGTGTTAAAGGCAGCGACTCTGCCGATTCTGATGGAGGAATCGGCGATAGTAGTCAGTCAACATTTACTGTAAGCTGTTGAGGAGATCTAACGGCATCTGTGCTGTTGGCACCGCGGCCGGAGCCTGATCCGTAGGCTCAAGAAACTTGTCTTCCTCTTGACCCTCGTCTTGCAATTTTATAAGCAGCTCAGAAGGACTTCTGGCTGCACGGTACCATCACGCCATCACAATGATGTAGTGGAAAAACAGTTTACGACTAATATACAGGCTACAAAACCACTGTCCATATGGCCAACTGTCAACTGGGTTAACCGTAGACGAATCCAACCGTTGACTGGGTCAACCATCGACGAGGCCAACCGTCAACGAGGCCATCTGCGTCAACACAGCTAACTGTCGACGATGCCAACCCTCGACGACAAAGTTATTGTTGAAGTTTAACGTCTACGGAGCTGACTGTCGACGAGGTCATAGTGTACGAGCCCACCATCGGCGCAGCTCTCAGTCGTCAACGAACCAAATCGTTGACTAGGCCAATGATCGACGAAAGTTACCATCGATGAAGTACACCGTCGACGAAGTTTGCCGTCGACGAAGTTGACTATCTACGAGCTACCGTTGACGAGCTACCCTCGACGGGCCAACCTTCGACAGGGACAACCGCTGACGGGCCAACCATCGACGAGGACAACCGTCCACGAGCCCAACCGTCGACTAGGACAACCGTCGATGAGGACAACCGACGATGGGCCAACCGTCGACGGGCCAATCGTCGACGAGGCCAACCGTCGACGAGGCCAACCGTCGATGAGGCCAACCGTCGACAGGACCATTGTCGACGAGGTCAACCGTCTATGGGCCAACCGTCGACGAGGCTTGCCGTCGACAAGGCTTACCATTGACGAGCCAGCAGTCGACGAGAGGGCACTGTCCTCACAGTCGTCAACGGAGCCACTGTCGACGAAGAGGCCACCGTCGTAGACGAGGCCGTCGACAAGGCCGTCAACGACAGCAACTTAAAAGTTGAAGAAGCCCCTTAGTCTTCAACTTCGTTGACACACTCAACGTCGTCGTCGATGAAGTGACGACGACGACGGACTGGCGACGGACTGGCGTGTCAACGAGCCTGTCGACGGACTGGCATCTTTAAGTGTAAAGGCGGCGGTAAGAGTCTGAAACGCCAGAGACCAGGTCCCGTAGGCGTGGAGGCCCGCAGACTCCGTGGGGGAACAATATCCAGAGGATCCTACTTTATCATTTGAGGCTAAGGAGAAGGAATCCCAGTCCCACACCCATGCTTAGAGAGGTCTTAGCCTGTCCAGAACTAACACTCTCCATGCCAGAGACAGGGATGTCCGAAGTCTACAACCTCTGTAGTCACAGAAGGAGACGGGCCTCTCCTTTCTCAAAGGTCCTTTGAGAAAAAGGTTCCACAGAACCTGCGACCTCTCACCTCAAGTTCTGGAACAAAGACAGTACTATCGTGAGGGTCCTTAGAAAAAGGGCGAAGCTTTCAACAGGCGAAGCAGGGTTGAAAATAAAGACTTCTTTGAAGAAATGTAAAAATATTTGCAGAATGTAGAAATTTTGAAGAAAAAACTGAGCAGAGCTCAGGGAGACTCCCTGCACACGACGTGTGGTAGAAAATCTGAGAGCCTGAGCCTCTGGGGAGAACATTCTGGTGGGTGCTGTCGCCTGATTGGCTGCAGTTTGGTCTATACAAAATGACAAGGATAGTTATGAGTGTGGAAGTTTTTTGCACTGTAGCTTAGGGCTACTTTACTTCCTGGTTGGTTATTACTAAGGATTTTGGTTTCTTATATGCAAATTATTGCTTTTTTATGTACCGTGGGACTCACACTCCGATGACGGGGAATGATTCAGGCATGTGAATCTATGAAAGACACCCCAATACTGGAGAACCTAACCTTTACATCGGTACATAGTTTTCTGTTGTCTCAGTCACCTCTACTCATTTTCCTCACTTACCTCTAAAGGTCACCACCAACACTGCTTTTGTTACTGTGTACTGAATACCACTATACAAACATTACTGTTAGAATGAATGTTAATTGAAACAGACCCCAAATCTCAGTGCAATGGATCATTAAAAACATGCTACCCATCACTGGGAACAGTCCTTCTCAAGTAGTAAGATAGAAAAAACACATGAAATGGACTACAGTGTTCCTGACGATGAAAAACCATCAAGTCTCAGATTACCTGATCGAGTATAAGGAAAAATGCCCTCTACAGTATTGGTAATTCTCAATTACCAAGCTGATAGGAGTAAAAAATGTCCTAACTCACATGAAGGAAAGTTTCAGTTCTAATGAAGGACATGCAGGTCAGGATTACGCTGTTCTTCAAAGAGCATTAATACATTTCCAGTAGGAAAATTTTGATCTGACTGCTGTTGGTTGTTTGTATAGTTACCAATATTTACGTTTTATCACAATACAGTAGAAAAATCAATGTGTGAACAATAGACAGCAATGCATTGGAGGATAGATACTACAGTTTGCCTATGCACACTTGAGAAGAATTCATTCACAGTCGTGTATAGTATGACACACAATATAAAAGGAAAAAGGGCCAAAGTCAGCAGAATAACACGCCAAATCATTAACGTAAAGGTGCTTTAGGAAGGTTTGATAGATCCACAACCAGCCTGGTTGTGGAACTATCAAACCTTCATAAAGCACCTCTCTGTGTTGGTGTGAGACTGGATTTCTCTGTTGATGCCGAAGACCAAGAATTCTAAAAGAGAGGCTGCATAATGTAGCTTTGTGATAATCCCTGAGGGCATTGGTCTATCAGGAGGATGTTATCTAGACAGACAATCAAGCAGATGCCCCTTTCCCTCTGATGGTCTATCGCCGGTTTGAACACCTAGGCTAAGTACCAGGTACCAGGGGGCCGACCACAGGCCAAACGGGAGTGTCATGAATACAAACACTTGTCACCTTCACTGGAATAGGAGGAACCTACAGTCGGGAGGAAATATGGGGATCAATAGAGTTGTCCTTTAGGTCGAGGCGCACCATTCAAGCTTATGGATGCAGCAGGTCCCGCAGGAGGTGGATTTCTTCTATCTTCAAGTGGCAGAATACCAGCTACTCCTTAAATTCCTTGAGATTGATGACCAGTCATTAGCCGCCATTGTGTTGGGGGACAGTGATGGGTCGTGGATGGCTTGGTTGGAAAGGGGAGCCATAGAACTTGATCTGGAAACCCTGTATTCCCTGTAGCACCCAGGCATCGGAAGTGATCAGTTGCCATTTGTGTATAAAACCAGCAAGCCTGACCCTAACTATTACGTAGGACTTTTCAGTATTACTTCTTTGGGCGGACTGCCCTCTGTGGTTACCTCTGGAGCCGTGATTACGTGACCAACCTCTGGAAAGAGACCTCTGAACCGTGCCATATCCTCCCACCATCCTCTCATGGGGTATTGGCCTCTGAAGGAGGGGGGCTGTGCTGTGAGGTGGCTGGTCGAACGCCCCCTGCCACAACCGGCCCCTGTGAAAACCTTAGGGCTGAAGATCAGTTTGATGGAGGCTTGAGCCTTGTCGAGGGAATTGAGGGTCGCTAAAAATGTTCCCTGTTCTTTTATGAGCGGGTCCTTGACGTGGGTCCTTGAGCCAGATCCCCTGCTTCTGAAGATACCAGGTGCCCCTGTTTAGGGTCTACCTCAATGAGGAAAGATCTGCAGCGTTCTGAAGATATAACACAGTTGACTGTGCCTAGCAGAATATTGGCCCATTGGGCCCAGCCCAAGAGGACGTCTGGGGAGATAAGGGACCCTGTGACCTTAGCCTCCTCCGCCAAGGGACCTGTCACATCCAAAAGTTTGTCCTGACAGGATTACCATGACCAGTCTATTTCCTTCTTCGGGTCCCGCACGTACTTGGTCAGGGAGGTTGCCATTTTTGGGTCAATCTCTGGGGTCAGAGTAACTTTGCCTTCTAGGGAGGGGCGAGGGCACTCTGCTTTCAGGTGAATCCTAACTTCTTTGTCTAGGGCTTTCCTGTACCTGGTTGCCACATAGGCAGTCACTTTTGATGGAGGGATCGTCTTCCAGGTACAGAATGTCCCCTAGGGAACTGTGCTCCTCTGGGTTTGGTGGTGCGGGAGGAGAACCCTCTGTAGAGGGGCGCCACTGCCTTGAATATTCCCCTTCCTCCTCCCCATCTGACTAGGCTTGGGAACCAACTGCGTCAGGGACTCTATGGGAGGAGGGACTGGACCGGAGGTCTCCAAGTCCTGGCTCCCAGAGGGAGTTAGTAGAAGGGGGCTCTTGAGTGGGAGGCATCCCATGAGAGGAAAGTCCTTTTAAGCCTGTCAAAGTCCTCCAGGCCTGTTAATTCTTGCACTTCATCTTTGCTTTAACCAGCTGAACTCCTGGTTGTCCTCGAGGTTGTGGACCCAGCAGGGCACCAAAGTCTTCCCTCCAGAAGAGATGTCCATTATAGCTTTAAATAATCCGTTGCAAGTTCTTCTCATTAGGGAACTAGGGCATAAGTGACTGCTCTATGGATAGACATGTCAACAGCATTGCAGGACTCATCATCCAGAGAGAAGTACTAGATTTCTTCCTCCTCGAGGAGGGAGGCTTCTTTGGCCTACATGGCAGGTGGTATGGGCACTGGGGTTACCAGGTGTATATCATTGATAGTAATAGAGGCGGTCTCCTGAATGGAGAGTTTTTCCCAGGGACACCTAACATGCCCTGTGTTATATTTGGATAAAAGAGGAGTTAGGCCTGTTGGGCAAGGTGCAGGCCGGGCCGTACTATTATGTTAAAAAAAAGGGGTTAAGCCTGTACCTCAAATTCTTTTTAAGCATTCACAATTTTAATGTGATGTATTTTGTACAGTATGTTTTATCATTTATGTGTATTCAAAATGTTTTGTAAAATGGTTATATACAGAACATAGAAATGATTAGACACTTGTCTTTTTCATGCTGAAACAAACTAATGGAGAACATAAACAATTAAAAAAAAAAAAGGTATAAATAAAATACCGGTACAAACAAAAAGCAATGTGTTTGCCCATAAAGCGAAATTATGAATGCTTAAAAAGAATTTGGGCAGAGCCTGAGTCAGTGACCCAATGCAGAATGCTGTGTGCTTGATGTAATGTGAGCTTACAGCTGCGTACAGACCACATGGACCCGGAGCGTCAGACTCCAGTTCTCGCGGGATGAAGGACAGGCTCCGCGATTGGCCACCTACTCCTGTGCCAGTAGGAGCATTGATCATTGTGTACCGATCGCAGAACCAGAGAGGTGCTCACCTCAATGAGAGAAGTGTGAGTGTCCTCTGGCAGTCGGCAGGGTGAACCACGCACCGGGGTCCTTCTAGACAAATTATCGACTGTGGCTCACGGAAAGGGTGGCATGCGATCCCACGAGCAGCGCTGCAAGAAAGAAACAGCTGCTAACAGGAGATGAAAATAACGTGAAAATCACTGGGTCTAAATTGAGACCAGAGTACCTGACCGGAGGGCTGCGGAGCAGCAAATAAAAAGGGAGAGAAAGGACTATGGGGCACATACATCATTGAAAATTGCGGTCGAAAAGGGGCAGATTTGCAGAATCCAGCCCTTTGCGACCGCAATTTTTGCATTTGGGATTCATCATCTCAAATGCAAAAATTGATATTTAAGTAATCGCAACATTTGCGATTACTAAAATTGTGCTTGCATTTAGGGAATCGCAAATTGCAATTCCCTTAATGCGATGCAACAAAAAAAAATGCGATTTTGCTTTTAAGAAAAGCAAATTACCATCAACTCAAAGCTTTTTTTGTTGAATATTTTTTATTGAGAGTTTATATCGCAATACATCAAGTATCCTGGCAAGCGTACACAGTTTTTACGGTATCATAAAAAATACAGTTATTCATGACTAGTAGCTATACATCGGACAGTGGTAGGATGCCAATTCGACAGTTGTGGTTAGCATCCCAGACTTAGTCCCCTTACGTATCTGTAACTATCACTCATTGTGGGAAACTCCCAAGTCCACCCTCCAGTGTATAACCCTGTGGGGCACGGGACATGCAGACGATATTGTTTGGGGTGTCTGGGGACTCTGTGCATTACTTGTACATGTCTCAATAGTGCTCCTTACCAGGCCTTTGGTGCATGCATTCCTGAGAACTGTGTTTCGGAATCGGAACTTCCGAAATGTAAGGAGAACTATTAACTTTTGGGGGGAATGAACTGGGGGAGGGTGCTGCGGACATCTTATTATGGGTAGAAAAGGGAAAAATTATAATTCTGAATCCGGGAAAGTGGCGTGGGCTGTGGTCGGTGCTTCATGGGTGGTGGGTGCCGAGGGTGGTAGCTTCGTATCTCGTGAGGGGGGTGGGGCTAGTGGCAGGCTATCCTACAGCCTAGGGACCAGTATTTACTCGTGAGACCTCTCCTATCTGTCCCTGTGGGGAGCCCAGTGCGGATTGAGTCTGGGAAGTGGGTAGGGGGGGTGGTTCCGTTGTAACCTGGGTGAATAGGTGCATCAGTTACGCCCATGCAAGGGAAATTGGGTGTTTTCGTATGCCTTTCACCTCCTTGTCTCGCAACACTGCCTCTTCCGCTGCCCCCCCATTTCTTCACTGCCCCTGTCCATGCTGGCTCCAGGGGCCCAGCCGGGGCCCGCCAGTGCATGGCTGTCCCCTTTTTGCTAGGAGAATGGCCAACGAGGCAATTCGGCAAGTCACTTTTTCGGTTTTCCTTTTGCGGAACAACCCCAGGGCGCTTGCCTCCCATGTAGACATGGTTGTGTTACCAGTTACTTCCTGAAGTATATGATGCACCCGGTTCCAGTATTGTTGAATGATGGGGCAATCCCAAAACATGTGTTTAAAGTCAGCTTCGGGGACCTGGCATCGGGGGCAGACGAAAAGTGTGTTAGGATAGAACCAGTGGAGTCCTTGCGGGGTGAGGTACGCTCTATGGAGTATATTAAATTGGATGTTTCGAAAGCGGGCATTTCTAGAGACTTTTTTGGGATACTCCAGGACTTTTTCCCATTCCTTCTCGTTAAATACCCAACCAACTTCTTCCTCCCACGTCTGCCGTGGTGAGTCTAGGGGCCGTAGAAGCAGCTCTCGGATTGCCTTGTATAACCATGTGACTAGTTGTCTACCCACTCTCATGTGTATGATGGTGTGTATTACCGGGTGTGTCGGGGGTTCACCCTTCTGCGCGTTCCAGAACGGGCGGCATCTGTCTATGTGTCGGTGTAGGAGGAATTGGCCAGGTGGGAGGTCATAGAGATCAGCAATTGGGCGTATGTCATTAACTGTCCGTCGTCAAAAAGGGACGCCATGTCTGTGATGGAGTGGTCCGTCCAGACCTTGAGAGTGCAGGTGGTGTAATAGATAACATTACATGGGAGTAATGGTGAGTATGGGGGTTTCCCTTTGGACAGTCGGTGGATCCTTAGCATGCATTTGCGCACCACTGTTACCTGCAAGGGGTATGTGCGTAGGGGTTTTGTGCCAGGGATAGCCGGTAGGGGGATCCGTCCGTGCTCTGTAAGTGTTTCCCCGATATGGCGCTCCGCTGTCCAGTACGACAGCCACTGGAGTTGAACCGCCAAGAAGTACGACTCGAAGGATGGGGCTCCAAGCCCTCCCTAGGTAGGAAGGCAAAGCGCGGGACCATTATCATCTTTGCAAGTGCGATGCGACTTCTCGGGGCTAGTGGTAGTTTTCCAGAATCGTACTGATGTTCGTTATCCCGCTAAGACCCTACGGTGATTTCCATTGAATAAATCCGTGGGGGGTGTGAAACAGTTGTACACCTAAATATCGAGGTGCTGCTGTACTCCAGGTGAGCGTATGGGGGCCCACCAGAAGGTCGTGTGGAGCTAGATGTGGGCTTAAAGGGAATATTGTGGACTTTGTCCAGTTGACTTTGAGACCTGAGGCCGCCTCAAAGTCCCGTCGCGTTGACCAGACCGTAGATAAGTCACTCGTGACGTCTCTGACGTAAATTAAGAGATCATCCACGTAAAGTGACACGCAGTGAGTCACGTCTGCTATCGGTATACCCCATGTCTGCCCCTCCTGATGTAATTTAATTGCAAGTGGTTCGACTTCTAGGGTGTCATGGTTTGTCAAAACCTCGGGGCTATCTCTGCCGTGTATCACCCCTGCCCTTCCCTCCTGCACCCCACTCCGTCCACTCACAATCTATTGATTGCATATCTTCCCATTAGATTGATCCGCCGGGGGTATAGGGTAAGTCTTTGGGATAGGGAAACAAAACTTGAATGTCCGGGAAACTTCCTAACTGGAGGGACATAGCGTCAGAAACGGGATGTCCAAACTGTACTGCATTTACTGTACTGTCTTTAAGTTGTTTTGTGGAGGGGGGTTGGTCGCTTGGTTGCGGGAATCTCTAACCGTCTGGCTGCCCGCTGCATAAATACCAGTTCTTGTTTGTGGGGAGACGTTCTCTCTTAGTGTTGTTCATGTTGCAGTTCGTGTTGTAACCAGTCCAGGTAGGTTACCCTCGGGGTTGCCTAGCTTTGCCAATCAAATTTGCTGCGTGTATACTGGCAGTGCAGGAGGATAGACAGCGAACAGGGCATTGCAGTTTTTAGTGTGAACTGTCTTTCTCATTGCTGTCTAGATCAACGTATCTGCCGTTTGTGGGGTGACCAGCGGCGGCGTGCCAGAGCTATCATGTGATGTATGGGTATTGCTGGCTTCGTCGTCGGACGTGAAGATGTGGGGAGCGCCTTCTATGTCGGAGATGTGCTCAGCTTCCCTTCTCGCTGCTGCAGCTTGTTGGGCTTTCCTGCTCTCTGCTATTATTTGTTCCAGATTGGGGGTGCGGTGTGTGAGCGACCCCGAGTGGGAGGTAAATTGTGTGAGGGTGACCTTTTTCTGCTGCCGCCTGGGGCGGTTCGAGTGTCGGCGGTGTGGCGAGTCCCCTCCGGCCTCCTGGTCGGGTAGTTGCTGGTCTATCCAGGTACTTGCTTCCGCTCGGTTGGTGAAAAAATGTGTAGAACCTTTATGGATGATTTTTAAACGGGCTGGAAAGAGAAGAGCATACTGCACCTGTTTCTGTTGTAGGGATTGTTTTAACTGCTAGGAAGGTGGCTCTCTGTTGTTGAACAGCTCTTGAATAGTCTGGAAATAACATGACGCGTTTATCCTCCATGAGCAGCGCGCCCTTCTCCCGGGCTTCCCGAAGAATGGTGTCTCTATCCTGGAAGTGGAGTAGCTTCAGGAGGAATGGTCGAGGTGGTAAGCCTGGTATGAATTTACGAGCCGGCACTCGGTGTGCTCTTTCTATGGAGAAGAAAGGAGTTAGGTCTTCTGGTCGGGTAAAGGATCTTATCCAGACCTCCATGTGTGTGATTGGGTGGGACCCTTCTGAGCCCTCCGTCAGATTTAAAATGCGGATGTTACTCCTCCGAGAGCGTCCTTCAAGGTCGTCTGTCTTATTTTCCAGGGGTTGTATTCTACGCTGCTTGTCTGTTAGTGCATCCTGGTTCGTTCGCACCTGTGGTTCCATAGCTTGAAGCGTCGTTTCGGCATGCTTAACTTTATCCGCCTATTTCCGGTGGTCATCCCTTAGGATACTAATGTCCGCTGCTAGCTCTCCAAACGTAGTCTCCATCGTTACTCTGGAGTGTTCAATGGCGGCGAGGACTTTATCCAGTTTATCTGATGTGGATGGCTCGTGAGAGGGCTCTTCGCCTGCTGAGGAGTGTGGGGGTTTCGGGTAATCCTGCCTGCGATTCCATGCCTGTGTGGTTTGTTGGCGCCCCATGATGTCGCAGGTAAGAGGTCCGATCTGGCTCCCTGGTTTGCGCCTCGGGTCCCAGCGTCGGGAGCAGGTGGGAGGTTCCGGGGGGCCGCCGTCCGGTGATGGTCGGCGAGATGCAGTCTGTTGTGGGTGGCCGTCGAGGCACTGTAGCTGCGGCGTCCGAGTATGTTGTCCGTAGTGCCGAACACTGCGTTTCTGGACAAGCGGGTGTCGGTCTTGTTTGCGCCGTCCCCTGGCCACCTACGGTCACCGTGTCTGCTGTAGTTATGTGGGGCGCTCACCTGCGTCTGTCTGCCTAATGCGGTGTCCACAACTGTTCCCCACGAACTTTGGATCCCAATGCCTGATGGGAGTGGAGGACCAGAGGGCACCGTCCCACGCTAGTACGGTGCTGAGGTGAAGTGGAGGGTATGCGAGGACCTCTGGCTTCGTGGTGGTCGTGCTCTGTGGCCAACGTCGTGTGTACCGACGGTATATGGTAGGTTGGGGTCCTCGAGTGTCGAGGTGCAGCCGGTGTAAGGGGGCTCAGTTGTCTCTGTGTGAGGGCGCCGCGCGATGAGACTTCTGTGTTGCCTCCTCCGCCGGCACTCGCGCCATTATGTCTTATCTCCCCACCCCGCGCTTCGAACCCTAGTTCCGATCAGGGGGGCGGGGGTTTTCACCATGCCTCTGGAGTGGTGCTGGCTTAGCGTGTTCCGTGTCAATGTTGTGGCGCGGGCTGACGGGCCTTTCTGGGGGTCTCAGTGAGCAATACAGCGCAGGGGGTGTCAGGCTGAGTAGCGCCTCTGCCCCGCAGGCCACCGATCCGTGGCCTGGAGTCTGTCCCGCATCCGGGTCCCCTTCGTAGCAGGCAGGTGGGTAGGGGGGCTTCCCAGGGCAACCGGAAGGCTCTCACTACGGCCTCCAATAACATGGCTCCGAGGTGAAGTTTCCCCCGCGCGTGTCACTCACTGCCAGCCGGGTCCGGTGAACCGCCGGAGCAAACGCTCTCACCTTCTGTCCCGGGGACGCCGGGGGGCTCCGTGCCCGTCGCCGCCTCCTCCACTCTGGGTAAATCGGCAGTCAGGGTCACCCTTGGCCACTGATGGGGAGACCCCGGACCCGCTGCCGCCGGGCTCTGTTGCCGTCCGTTCACCAGGGCGCCGTCATTTTCAGTGTTTTTCAGGCCGCAGGTCGGCCATCTCGTTTGTGCGGAAATCCCGGGTCATATCGCTTCACAGTGGTGTCAGAGGCGTCCCGGTGTGCTCAGCTTGATGGCCTGGTGGTTGGGGAGTCAGGAGAGGATCCCCATTGTGTTTAGCGCGGTTTTTGGTCGGCAGCCGGGACGGAGCTTTAGAAAAGCATGTCCGCCATCTTAGGCTGCCAGGCCAAGCCCCACCATCAACTCAAAGTTGATGGTAATTTGCGAAAACTTTGAAAAATGCACAAAAGTGCATTTTTAAGTTCTATGTTGCAAACAAACATGCCCTTGTAAATGAAAATGTAAATGTAGGTATACTTATATAGCGCAACCTGTCACCACAAAGGGCATCCTGGCGCTTGCCTAGGGAACCCGTCCTGGTATTCCCCTGTGAGAAGCCCTGACAGGGTGTCCACAGGGTGAAAGTCAGGCATCCCGCCGCGAGGGGCCGTTGTGGAGATTAAGCAAGCTATTGCCCAGAGTCGCAGAGTGTGAACCCGTGAGTCGAGGAGGCACCGGGACGAGAATTATCGAGTCCGTGGAATTTTTAGCCCAAGACCCGCCGGGGCGGGGAATTGAACCCTGGTCCAGGACCGATCTCAGATTCCGGGTCTGCCGCCTCTAACCCCTGAGCCACACTTCTCCACTTTTCCACTGCCCTTGAAGCAAGTGTGTGTGCAACATATGTTTTAATTGCACTTTCAGGGGTGCATCAGGGTGTCCTTTTGGCACCCTTGAAATTGCATGCTAAATTTGCGAGTACCTATTTGGTACTCGCAATTTGAACATTGCCATTGCCTCTAGGTCCATCGGAATGAATGGGAAGCCATTTCTTACTTGCGAGTCGCAATACAGAATGTGTAGGAATTACAATTTTTTTTACGATTCCTACATACTTAAGGAATTAAGGGCCCGATGTAGGTAATCCCAGATTACCGATTCTTAAATACCGAATCATACCGATTCGGTATTTAAGAACTGGCAATCGGGATGTAGGTATATTTACCGAATTATTTACCAAATCGGAATGAATCGGTAATTACCGAATCGGTAAATACCGATTCGGTAATTGCCATTCATTCCTATGGGCTTGGAGGCCCATAGGAATGAATGCCAATTACCGAATCTGTATTTAACGATTCGGTAATTTAAGGAAACATTGAAGGGTGGCAGGGTGTCACGTTGACACTCTGTTGCACCCCTCAATTATGTATAGGTGCACATGTTGCAGCCATACATGCCCTAAGGGCATGTATGTCTGCAACATGGCTCCGTTTAAAAAGCAAACAAAATGCTTTTTAGAGGGTTTTCATTATTTACCACCAACTTCTAGTTGGTGGTAAATTATGAATTCTTACACCCCTGTAGCACTGATTTCAGTGCTACCTACATTCCAAAATACAGATTCAGTATTTTTACCGATTCGGTATTTTACACAATCTGCAAAATTACCGATTCTGTATTTTGAAATGCCCCTACATATCAATATCCAAATACCGGTCGGAAACGGCCGAAAATCGGTATTTTCGGCCGTTTCCGACCGGTATTTCGATACCTACATCGGGCCCCCAGATTCCTAAAATCAAAAAATTAGGAATCACATTTCCTAAATTTGATGCATGTGACTCAGTCATTGGTTAGTATTTTTTAAATTCTTTTTAACAATGTTTATTAGAAACAAAACTGCAGCAATGATGACATTACATAGACATCTCGGCAGGGGACACAAGCTTTTAGAATTACATTACGACCTGCAATCCAACAGGAGCACATAAGATTACACTCTATGAAAGGCCTAACTGAGACAATAAGGGTTAAAACTACGTCTTCGGGTCAGGGAACATCACTTATTCTCTATGTTCTTGGTAGCCCAGAATTTATGTCATCATGTCTTCACCCGCCCCCTCCAACTCTGAGAGTCTCTCCCTCCTAAGTTCCACCATGGGAGGAATGCAGAAGTCACCCCTGTATTTATTCCAGCGTCCCCACTTTTGATCTCATGTTCTTGGGCATCCTCTTTCTTTATATACAGTTTTCTCTGCTACCATAGCGTGGTCCATGTCTTTTGCCCAGTCCCGTAAGTGTGGTACAGTGCCCACCCCAAATTTCTGGGCAATGTTTTGTTTCGCTATACTCCACCCCAAGGTGGCCCACAATTGTTCAGCTTGTGTGAGGTCTGTTGCCTCCCAGATATCGACGAGTCATACTTTGGGAGATGGTTGTGTCTCAAGTCCTTATTAGTTGTCAGGTGACGTCTATCCAGTATTGATGTACGTAAGGGCATTCCCACACGATGTGCATAAATGTACCAGTTTGGTTATAGTGTCGAAGGCAGAGTGCATCTGGTCTCCTACCTAATCTAAATACCAGTTTAGCATCAAAATGTACCCGATGAAGAATCTAAAACTGGACCAGCCGGAGTCGCATCGAGACAGCCACCTCCCGGGGGGAAGTCAGAGCCTCAATCCAGTCCTCGTCAGCCATTTCCCCCAAATCCACCTCCCAACTTGCATGTAGCTTCTGCATTGGGTTGGTCCTGTTATTGATCAATTTCTTGTACGTGAGGGAGATGGCCATGCGGTCCATTGGGTCCAGCAAAAGTCTGTCCTCAAGAGGAGAGGAATCTGGGAGGGGAGTGTCTTTAGGGAGGGCACAGTTAATGGCATGGCAGATCTGAAGATAGCGGAAGTACTCCGGCGGTGCTAGTTGATATTTGAGTTGGAGATCCGCAAACAACGCTTTCTTGCCCTTAAACTACATATCACCCAAAGTGGATATCCCAATCAAGTCCCATTTGTCAAACCCTGCACAGGCAATCAGTCGCCCAAAATGTCAGGTTCCCACAGGGGCATAGCCTTCGTTAGGCACCCCTGCCAACCCATCCGCCGCTGGACTCCATGCCATACTTCTACTGTACCGGCTGTGGGACCAGTCAGACGTAATTTCCTGTGGCTTGTGTATAGTGCTCTGCTGTAGCCTCCCTTCCCCATTGACTAAAGGTCGGTGCGGAAGCGGGGGTCGGTATGTGACCCAAACACCTATTTGTTGATGGCAATTAGTTGCGACGCCTGGTAATAGAGGCACATGTCCGGCAGCCCGATACCTCCATCGTACCATCCCATAGTGAGTTTATTTATGGCTATCCGAGGTGGCCTGTTATCCCAAAGTAAGTCTCTAACTGCTGCCTAGATCTGCAAAAAATAGGAGTTCGGGACCAGAATGGGGGTATTTTGCAGGCCATAAAGGAAGCGTGGTAAGATGAGCATCTTGAATAAAGACGCCCGTCCCAGAAGAGTAAGGGGTAGTGTCTTCCAATGGGTGACATCTAATTTAAACTGCTGCAACGGTCCCAACAGATTATGTTCATAAAACAATGCTGTGTCTGTTGTTATAAAGATGCCAAGGTACCGAAAACCCTGGGAAGCTACTGGAATGTTATATCCTCGAGGACTTTGCGGAGTGTCACCCAGAGGGAATACATCTGGGATTTGGACCAGTTTGCCTGGTTACCAGAGTGTGCCCTAAATATATGGAAAATATGTAGAACGCGGTGGAGTGAGCGCGCTGGTGAGGCGAGATAGAGCAGAATATCATCCGCATATAGTGATATGCGGTCTTCATGTTCGTCCGTCCATTTAATACCTCTAATACCTGGGTCCCCCCTAATCCAAACCACCAAAGGTTTAAGGACCAAGGCAAAAAGGAGCGGCGATAATGGGCAGCCTTGCGTCATACGCCGACAAAGGGGGAAAGAATTGGAAGCGATGATTGTTCACTGGAACGTGCGCGATGGGGAGCGTATATTGAAGTCCCATCCACCCAAGCAACTTGGGTCCGAGCCTTATGCGGGTCAGAACCGCAAACAGATTTTCCCAAGCCACTGTGTCGAATTCCATTTTTGCGTCAAGCAATATCGCTTCTTCCTCTTGTGTCTCCACACGGCCCAGTGCGCCATGGACTCGACAAAGGTTTCGCACTGTATTCCGACCCGGCATGAATCCCGACTGGTCAGGGTGAACCAGGTCATTAAGATAAGGAAGCAGACGGTTAGCCATCTGTTTGGCCAGAATTTTGGCCTCCACGGTTATCAGCGATTTGGGTCGGTACGATGTGCACTCTTCCACCGGTTTACCAGGTTTGTGAATAACCACGATGGTGGCCAGGCGGATATCAGCCGGGAGGAGGCCAATCTCCTAACATTCATTGTATAGATTTAGCAAGTGGGGGGCGAGCTTCTTAGCCATGGGTTTGAGCAGTTCGATCTCCCATTAGGGCCCATCGCCTTACCTGCACGAATGTCCTGAATGGCTTTCTGAATTTCCTCAACCGAGATATCAACGTCTAGAGCCTCTCTGCCCTGATGGGAGATACATGTTACTTCGATAGTAGCGAGGAGATCTGTTGCCAACTGTGCTTGTGAGTCTTGTCGAATTCCGTACACTTGCTCGTAGTGGTTCGTAAACATCTCAGCAATGCCCTGGGGGTCGGTGCACAGAACGTCATTAGGCCCCTTAATTGCACGCACCCATCATTCTGACTGTTCCTTGCGTTCCAGCCATGCCAATAATTTTGCAGTTCGCTCGCCCTGTTTGTATATTCTATGACGGGTGGCGAGAGCACGCCTATTGGCATCCTCCAAGAGCAGTTGCCTATAATCCTGTCTCTTAATATTAAGGGTGCCTGTGTTGAGTATCCTGATCAGGGTCCTGCGAGGTGGAGCATTCAAGTCTTGAGATCTCCTTTTCCAATTCGCTCACTCTCCGGTTACGCTCGGCCCTGTGACCCACCATCATAGACAGTGCTCTCCCTTTTATCACAGACCCTATGTTCTCCTTAAAATAATAGTATCTTTCTGTAAGTTTTCCCTGATGTGCGGGATCTTTAATGCCCATTGCTGAATCATGATGGGACCGGGTTGTGTGGCATGTTGAGCACCAAAGACCGCGAGGACCTGGGAATGATCAGACACTCCCCGCGCGAGGCACGTGGAATCGGTGAAGTCATGTATGTGTTGTGCATGGGTAAACTGGTAATCAATTCGCGATTGACTGAAATTGCACACCAGATTGAAACGTGAAGAGTGTGCCATGGGGGTGCGACCATCTCCAGATATCTACCATCCCCAGGGCATTAGTAACGTCACGTAGTTGTGAACCGTGGGTCGAGTCACATCTAGGCGGTGATCGGTCCAGTAGGCCATCCATCGTCAGGTTAAAGTCGCCACCCATAACCAGAGCACCCACAGGTAAGTTTAATAATAGCGCCCCTACATCTGTTAATGTCATGCGTTGCAGACCCGGTGGGGCGTACACCGAGATAACATTAAGGACTCTGCCCTCCCAAGTACCCGTACAAGCAGCGTATCTACCCTGCGGATCAGTCCAAGTATTTTGTATCACATAAGGGCTGCCTTTACGAAGGAGGACCCCCCCGGGCCCCTAGACCCCGTGGTGAAGCCTGAGTGTGCTACGATACAATATCCATTCCTATTAAGGGCCATACAGGAATTACCTATTAGATGGGTTTCTTGAAGCAACACCATATCAAGCCCTGACGTTGGACATATTGCAGCACAATGCCTCGCTTAATTTTGTCCCCTAACCCATTGACATTCCATGTAATGAGTTTAAGTCCCAGATCTCTAGCCATTAGTCTCTAATAGTGATACAATGGAATACGTGGAGTGTCTATGGCGAATGAAACCCTCAACGGTGACTTTCCGTGCGGCTCCTAGTGTGTTACAGCGCAATACAATGCTTTGAAGTGTAAAATCAGTGATCTGGATGTTGGTACCAGTGAAGATGCACATATACAAGATGTAATTTTGTCCTGCTGCAAATAAACAAATTACAAATACCCCCCAACAAAACAAGCCCAAACTTACCCATATTTCCAGTAACTTATCCCTCCGCCCTGCCTCCCTGCTTAACGGGACTAGAACCGCCTGCCACCGCCAACATGCAGAGTGCTTGTTGCCCACCCATGAACAATTCGAGGAAACCTGGGCTACCCCACTCCCAGTACGTCCACATACAGTCAGTGGGTTCCTAGTCCCCTGGCCCGACCCCATCCCCAACACAATGTACTACACCAGGCCCAATCCAATTCTCGACAATCACCTTGCGGTGTCTCAGATCGAGGACCCGTACAGCAGCGGCCCCCTTATAGGAAACAGCCACCATCAAGCGGTTAAACATGAGGAAAGAGCATACCAGTTACAATTTTAAGTAGGCATTTGAACGCTGGGTCAATCTCTTAAACAGTGACAAACTATGGTACACAGCAAGCAAGGGTATTCTCTCCTCCCTCCCGACCAGAACCGTAGTCATTGTTCTCACAGTTAAAGGTTGGGATTCCGAGTCTACGTCAAGAAGCGCTCCCGAGAGCCTTCGGAGACCGTGATTAATACCACATAGTCTTACTAGCAGCCGAGGTTAGCGCCCCCCTGTGTGTCCCTGGGAGTTAGAGTCTGAATGTGGAGGAGAGCATCTTTGCTGGCGCCAATCCTCTGCCTCATCGGCTGCCGAGAATCCTATCTTCACCTTCTTTTCGACCGTGCGCCAACCTCCCAGACAGTCCCAGGCATCTTCCGGGTGAGTGAAAAACCATGACTTTCCATTGGTTTCCACTCTCAACTTAGCGGGGAACATCATTGCATACTTAACTTCTTGGTCTCTGAGAGCACGTTTCACCTCCAGGAAGCTGCGTCTCTGTTTCTGCACTCTCAGTGTGAAGTCGGGAAAGATCATGACTTTGCTGTTCTAGAGGGTTAGTAGCGGGGCCGCCCTGCGGTTTGAAGAATGATGTTGCGGTCTTGGAAATTGTACACTTGGGCAAGGAGAGGCCTAGGGGGCACCCCAGGCTTGGGTTGACCTCCGGGCACACGGTGGGTTCTTTCAATCGAAAAACATTTTGAGAGTCCTCGGGCTGTAAATGTTTAAGGACCAACTCCTCGACAAAAAGGTTTGCTGCTTGTCCCTCTGCGCCTACAATGCGGACGTTGTTTCGCCCCATTCTGCCTTCTTAATCGTCTAACTGTAGGGCCATCGCTTCGTGTGAGGAGCGCAGTTCAGAGACTTGTTGCTTGAGAAGGCTAGTGTTGTTACTCAGTTCCTTGGTTGTACTCTCTATTGTGCTCACACGGTCCGCAATTTTCCACATGGCCTCCCGCATTAGCCCCACATCTGTGGCCACTGTTCATAACAGCTAAGGATAGAAGGTCCAAGGATTCTAGAGCTATATCTGTTTTCACAAAAGTTTTTTTATGAAGACGGAGGAAAGATACTCAAAACTCTGGACCTTTTAGAGTTTTGAAATTGAACAGTTTTTAGGAGAAAGAGAGTATGTTTTCCAGTTTTGTATACGTATTGTTTTAAGGTTGAATCCTGTAATCATTGATTCAGATTGCCACTCAAATGATGAGGTCACTCCAGTTTTAGAAAAAATAGAATTTTATCGGTGCAGAATTGAACATTGACAGCCGACACGTGTTTCGCCCTCTGTGGCGATTTGCGCCAGGGCTTTCTTAAGGCTGTAAAGATAAAAATTGTTTATTTAAGTGAAAGGTAATGATTAAGAATGGTGACCCCAACCAAAGATAGGTTAAGTGCAGGTAAACAAACCCGATAAGTGCAAGGAAAGTGATTGAAAGGGAGAGCCAACAGAACAAAACAGGTTCTGTTTTGGTGATGTTATTAATTATACTGAAAGCTCAGAGACAAGTGCAAGTAATAAGATAGGAGGAGAAGTGTGAAGGAGCAACTGTGTTTATGGGAGTTCATTAGTAAGAGAAGGGTAGCATATTTATTGATCTTTAGAAAATTAGAGCAAAAGAAAGGAACGAAAGGAATAAGTGAGACACCCAAAACCAACGGTGTATAGAGTGTTCCATGTGTGTTCTTCAGAAACAGATAAAATAATACCTAAATTCAATTTCTTTTTTGCATTCTGTTAGATTATCTAGTATACATCATTATGGATATGTGACAAAATAGATTTCTGGAATATTTCAATCTGTGAGAAAGTATATCATTTTTCAATTCAGTTTTTTTTTAAAAGAAGGTTTTTTAGCATTTTATATTATAAAAACATCGTAATAACAGTATATTATAAATATATATGATGTCAGACATTGCTAGGTTTGCCGGTTTAGACAGGACTTTCCAAATCATTCATTATTTGGCAAGATTCAACATTCCATTTTATAATGTCACATATCCATAATGATGTATACTAGAGAATCAAACAGCAGTTTGGAGCAATCCTAATGCTCCAGCGGCAAATCTTCTGGCGAAAAAAGCTGTACGCAAGCTGGAGGAGCAAGCAGCTCAGCGTGATATGGACCTTGGTAAGGCCGTCGATGGCGCTGGGGCAGTGAATCAGAGGGTAAAAAAAGAGAAAATAAAGGAAAATCCAACCTCAAACAGGAGGAATAATATTGGGGCTAAGAGTTCTGAGCAGGCAGTATTAAGGCCGCCTACGGTGTTGGAGGCGTTTTCACCTGCGATGGTGGCAAGCGCGAACGCTAAAGTGATGGCGAACGCTAAAGTAACTGCTGAGGCGATCGTGCAGCCCCCGCTCCTCTCGGCTTCAGGGTCTGTCTCCCCGGCTGAAGTACAGAGAACGGACGAGGGCATTAATCCTGGAACTTCAACGGCTGCTTGTTCAGGTACGAGAGCTGCGGGTCTACAGGGGGCGGAACCAGTGATGAAACAGCGTCCGGGGCAGATTTCGACACTCCCCGAGCAGGACGATACAGAGCCTATAGCGGCAGGTAGAGTGCATACGCTGCCAGGGGGAGAAATTCAGGGCCCTGATAGCACTAATGCGGACTTTCAGACCCCACAGACTCCCGCAATAATACAGACAGTACAGGCAATGCAGGGGCAGGAGCAGCCCAGAACTGACACTATAGAGCGGATGGATACAGTATTGAAAATCACTGCAGTGGGGGAACCAATTATAGAATTTCCACAGATGGCAGGCGATAAGCAGAAGGAGTCAGGATCAATATTGCAAGGTAGAGCGGATGACTCGGTGTATAACCTGGATGTGGGGGGCGTAGAGGAGCAGAATGGAAGTGGGAATACATTCCTCTTGTTATTGGTGCCTCAGACTCAGATTGGTGAGACTGTGTTAGAGTCTGAACTGGAGATTCCATCCTACTTTCTGGCATAAATCTTGGCTCACCCAGTGATGACTGTTTTTTCTCTGTTAATGAGGGGGAGGAGGATGAGGAAGGGGCTACAGGGGGGACAGAAACAGGTTCTGAATCCGTTTCAAGGCCCTCAGATATTGAAAGTGAGCTACTCATTTCCGGATTAGATTCAGACACATCAGGCACCTCAGAGGTAGGGTAGGATACAGTTCAGAGACCGCCCTCTCGACGTAAATCAAAAAGTTTAATGAAAAAGCGACGGAGTGGATTAAAAAGTGGCGCAAGCCCTCTACAAACAGAGGTGGTAAAAAGACTGGACTGGGACTATTCTGCGACCTCGCAGCTGTATCAAGAGGGGGCAGGGGCCGCTCCATTGCGAGATCACTCGCAGAGTCAGAGTCAAAGCCAATTGCCCCCGGGTTTTGATACGATGTATTCTATGCTGAAGCAGATCCAGGTGGAGGCCAGAGTGGAGAGTCGTAGAGCGAGGCAAGAAAGTAAGAAGATACAAGGTGGAGTAGAGAACTGGTAACCTGGAGGATGAAGTCTGTAAATGGCAGGACTTTAAGCAGGATCAAGAGAGGACTACATCAGACGTCTTATGGAAACTTGAAGACTTTGAGAATAGACAAAGAAGGAATAATATAAGACTTTTGGGTGTGGCAGAGGGTAAGGAGGGGCAGGATGTGCGGACATATGTAATTGAGTTACTTAGAGGTGCACTGCCAGAGATAACAGGTTGGAACTGGGAAGCAGAAATACAGCGTGCGCATAGATTCCCATTTACACAGAGTAAGGGTAATTTGTCATCCAAACCTAGAGCAATACTTATATATGTAGGAAACTACCTCTTGAGGGAAGAAATTATGGCAAAGGCAAAACCTCAGGCTAAGTGTAGGTACAAGGATGTGGAATTTTTTGCAAGGCCTGACTTCTGTCACACGACAGTGGAAAGGAGATGGAGGATGCGGGAGTTAATCACGCCATTTCAAAAACTAGGATGTGAGGCATATTTAATGTTCCCTAGTCAATTAAAAGTGGTAAGAAACGGTCAGTTTAAGGTTTTCTATTCTGAGATTAAGGCCCAAGAATATCTGGCATGGTTGAAGATATATAGAGCTCAGGCTGCTAAGGAAGGCACAGTGGCTTTGGTCTCACATGGAAGTCGAAAGACATAGAAACAGAGGCTTAAAAAGGACCTTGGCTAAGGATTCAAGGGTGGAAAGAAATAGGTGTGGGGGGGAAATAGAGATAATAAGGGAGAGTGATGTATCTGTAATCGCGGGTTTGGTTTGTAGGTAGGCACAGGGGCAGGGGGAGAGGGGGCACGGCAATCCCAGGGGGTCACAGCTGCCACATATAGGTCTCATGGACCTATTTGCCAGTAGGGGGGTGGGATCGTCAGGATGGGGTCTCAGGGGAGGGGATGGGGAAGTAGGGGGGGCAAGGGGCACAACACAAGGGATCATTACAGAAAAACACAAAGAAACCGAAAGATGAGAAGCGACAAGCAACACTGGAATATATATTTGCTGAATGGAATGCCTCAGTTGAAGGGGGTGAAGTGGCTTGGTCAGCTACCTGACGTTTTTTAATGGCTATACGGATAATGTCATGGAATGTATGCGGCCTGAATGACAGGCGGAAGAGGCAGAAGGTGTCTATCTTGTTAAAAAATATGAGAGTGGATTTCTTACTTTTACAAGAAACACACATTAAGGCATCTGAAGTATACCTTCTGGAGCAGCTGGGGTTCTCAGTTCTAGCTTTCTCGAGGCAGGGTTCTAGGAATAGGGGGGTGGCAATCTTATCAAGATGGAGGGGTATTACCAACAGGAAGAAACTGGAAGATGCTTGGGGGAGGTGGGCTCTGGTAGAGTGCCTGGTTGGGGAGGAATGAATAACTCTCGGTTCTATCTATGGCTCTACAGGGGACGACCCGGAAATTTTAGAATATTTAAATGTGGTGTTGGCCACCTGGGCACTCTGTATTGTGCTTGGAGGGGATTTTAACATTAATGGAGCAGGGGGGCTGGGATTAGGGGTAGGATCCCGGGTACGGTACCAAGGGAGGAAGAGAAGAGATTTCCGTGCAGTTTGTTCTTTGGCTAGGAATAACGGTTTAATAGACCTTTGGGACGCCCTAAAGCCAGAAGAGAAGGGATATACGTATTACTCTGCGCCTCATAGGGTGAGTGTAAGATTAGATTATTTTCTGGCCCCTAGGACTTGCTCTTCTAATCTCCAGATTGAGAGGCTGCCACGCCTATTGTCTGATCACAATCCTCTAATTTTAAGTTTAGCTGCGTCACCGATTTCTAGGGGGGTACAGTTTGGACCTTTGAGAGAGCGCTTTTGGAGGATGAGACGTATATCCAACATATGACGCATTGGATTGAGGGATACTTGGCAATAAATAGGGGCAGTACAACAGAGGGTATGGTTTGGGATAGTTTTAAGGCGGGGGTTCGGGGAAGACCTTGAGCAACAGTGCAAATAAACGGAAGCAGGAGCAACAGAGAAACCAAAGAAGAGAGATACTTCTAGCTGAGGAAGAGCTGAGTGAAAGTGCAGCAACTGGCAACCTATTGGAGTCTGCACTTATTAAATTAACAAATATAAGAATGGAGGCAGAGGAAGATATAGCAATCAGGGCAGCAAAATGTATGTGGCAAATAGAGAGAAATGCCTCAAGGTTAGTGAAATGGTAGGGCGAACGTTAGCTGTACGTGCAAGGCAAAAAACAGCGATAGGAGAGGTAAGGGCGATTAACGATAGCTCTGGGAACTTGGTGACAGATACGCAGGAGAATAGAGAAGTCTTTAAACAGTTTTATATGAAGCTATATGAAGAGCAGCAGGGGAAGGATTTAGGGGAAATAACATCATACCTAAACGATATTCCAAGGGTGGAGTTAGAGGATCAAGAACAACGGAGATTGGATACTCCATTAGATTTACAGGAGATTGAAATGGCCCTCATGAGTCTTCCTTCTGGAAAGGCATCAGGACCAGATCAGATACCACTAGAGTTTTTTAAGGTATTCTGGAAAGTATTGGGGAAGGATATGGTGAAGACTACGCAACAGGCGCAGATGGGCACATCCGTACCAGGCCCATGGTCTGGGGCCGAAATTGTTATTAAAAAAAGGAAAATCACTTAAGGATCCTGGTTCCTACAGACCAATAACTCTTATGAATGCCGATACCAAGATTTACTCAAAGGCATTAGCAATAAGATTTGCGAGTATCATAACACTATTAGTCACTAGCAAAGAGCATGAATTTATACCAGGGCAGGAAACTACCCATCATACCCGGAAACTAATTACTTTATTTGATACCATGGAAGTCACAGGGGGCCCGATAGCGGCATTGTTTTTAGACGCTGAGAAAGCGTTTGATCGGGTCTCCTGGGATTATCTATGGTGTGTCTTAACTAGGGCAGGATTTGGGGAGAGTTTTGTTAGGGCAATAAAAGCACTATATAGGGACCCGGTAGCAGCTGTCAGGGTAAATTCAGGACTAACTAGACCGGTTCAAATTAAGAGGGGAACAAGGCAGGGGTGCCCGTGGTCACCCCTGTTGTTTGCCATGTATTTGGACCCACTGATACGAAGGATGGAAATGAACGAGAATATTGTTCCATTGTCCACGCAGAGGGGGGATTGCAAGATACTTGCATATGCTGATGATGTGGCAGTTCTTACACCAGCACCCACGGAGGCTATCAAACATGTGGAATTGGAGACAAAAAATCTTGGAAGGGTATCAGGTTACTACTTAAATACTAATAAGACGCAAATAATTAAGAATGATAATGTAGTATGCCAGGACCAACGGGTGGTGCAGACAGGTGTATACCTTGGAATTACAATTACTTCATAACTAGATAAGATAGTAGAATTAAATACAGCTGCTATTATAACTAAGGTTGGAAGGGATTTAGATAGGCTCCACAATCTCCATCTTTCGATAGTTGGCAGGACAAATATCATTAAGATGCTTGTCCTACCAAAAATTTTATATATATTTAGGGCAATTCCGCTGATGTTCGATAACTCCTGGTTTAAGAGGGTAGAAGTTATGATTAACAAGTTTATCTGGTCCAAAGGAAAAACCAGGAGAGCATTACGATTCATGGCACTCCCAAGAGAACGAGGAGGCTGGGCATTACCAGATTTGAAACTTTATTATTGGGCTGCTGCCTTACAATATATGGTGGGTTTAATAGGTGCAGCGGAGGTGGAGGGGGAAGATGAACTAGGAACCTTAGCAATATATAGTCTCTTGCTGGGTGATGAGGTAAATAATATTCTTCTTAGACATTTCGATTCAGCCTATTTTAAGAGGACTCGATTCAAGACTATCATGGCAGCATACAATATTTGGAAAGCCTTTAGTAAGAGATATGGCTTGGGTAAAATCAATAGATATATAAGAATGAGGAATAACTCAGCTTTCCCCTATGATATTTTCTCTGATACAGTTTTTTCGGTATGGGTGAGAAAGGGAATTACAAAGGTTGGAGATCTCATAGACTCCCAGGGTCTGATGCAGTTTTCTGAGATTCAGGGAAAGTATGGTATAGAAAAAAGACATTTTTTTAAGTATCTTCAAGTAAGAAGTTTCCTGGCAACCAAAAGGGGGGGCCCGCTGGATTTGAAAAAAATGCTATATTGGAGGTGGTACAGGAAGGAGTTAGCTGCACTATTAAGAGGTTCTATTATGAATTCATAGAGACAAAACAGGATGATATGGAAAAGTGGGGGGAGAGCTGGGCAACTAAGCTGGAGGTAGAAGTGGAATGCTTTAAATTATCATCAGAGCTGGGTCAGAATGTTTTGTGCTATGCAGCACTTCAAGCACAGCACTATATGACACTTTACCGGCTACACTATACTACGGCAAAAATTGCGCAATGGGGGGCTGTAACGGGCATTAATTGCCCAGGATGTGGAAGTTTACAGGCTGATATGGTACATGTATTTGCACCCTGTCCACACTTATCCACAATACTGAAAGAAATTCAGATTTTTGTACAAAGAGCATTAAGAATACCAGTTAATTTAACTCCCTCGATAATATTGCTGGGTGTGAACCCGGATGCTACCCAGGGGGAAGGATGCTATTTTATTTTTGTAGCAATGGCAGTATTTAGACTGTGCATCGCTTCAGCATGGCTCCACCCAGTACCACCGACATTTCAGCAGTGGCTAGCCAGGATTCTTAATATATATAATTTGGAAAAAGCAATATATGCCAGAAAAGGAAAAAAGGGGAGGAAGTTAGGATTGAAAATATGGGAGCCAATAACTAGGTGGAAGGAGGAAGGTTAAGATAATATCCTAGTATAGGGAGATGGAATGTTTATCGATATGTTCTTTTAGACTCTTGTTAAACCTTTGGCTTGTGTTATTCTTGATGACTTTCTAGTCCCTTGCCGCTATCATTTATCATTTATCTTTCTCTGTTTTTTATTTGTATTTTCTGTAGAAATTTATAATCTTGGCTAGTTTACTAAAACTACGAGAACTGGCGACAATCATTACTGACACTAAGAACAAGACCAGTAATACAAATGTTATGTATTGTCATTAGATTGCTATGTGAAGGATTGTTATAAAATGGAATGTTGAATCTTGCCAAATAATGAATGATTTGGAAAGTCCTGTCTAAACCGGCAAACCTAGCAATGTTTGACATCATATATATTTATAATATACTGTTATTATGATGTTTTTATAATATGAAATGCTAAAAAAACTTCTTTTAAAAAAAACTGAATTGAAAAATGATAAACTTTCCTACAGATTGAAATATTCCAGAAATCTATTTTGTCACATATCCATAATGATGTATACTAGAGAATCTAACAGAATGCAAAAAAGAAATTGAATGTAGGTATTATTTTATCTGTTTCTGAAGAACACACATGGAATACTCTATGCACCGTTGGCTTTGGGTGTCTCATTTATTCCTTTCGTTCCTTTCTTTTGCTCTAATTTTCTAAAGATCAATAAATATGCTACCCTTCTCTTACTAATGAACTCTTGTAAACACAGTTGCTCCTTCGCACTTCTCCTCCTATCTTGTTACTTGCACTTGTCTCTGAGCTTTCAGTATAGTTAATAACATCACCAAAACAGAACCTGTTTTGTTCTGTTGGCTCTCCCTTTCAATCACTTTCCTTGCACTTATCAGGTTTTTTTACCTGCACTTAACCTATCTTTGGTTGGGGTCACCATTCTTAATCATTACCTTTCACTTAAATACACAATTTTTATCTTTACAGCCTTGAGAAAGCCCTAGCGCAAATCGCCACAGAGGGCGAAACATGTGTCGGCTGTCAATGTTCAATTCTGCACCAATAAAATTCTATTTTGTCTAAAACTGGTGCGACCTCATCATTTGAGTGGCAATCTGAATCAATGATTACAGGATTCAACCTTAAAACAATACGTATACAAAACTGGAAAACATACTCTCTTTCTCCTAAAATCTGTGGCCACTGTGTCGATCCTCACCTCGAGGGACGTTCTAACCTCCGTAATTGCCTCGAGGAGATTCTTATTTGTGGGTTCCGTTGTGCCGTCCGGGCCGCCACCACTCCACGGTCACTGCTCTGTAGCTTTTGCCTGGCAAATTTCTCCAGCTTGGTCTGAGCAGTTGTCCTGTTACGTACGGACACCATGGTCCCAGTCCCAATGGCACCACCCGATGTCGGGGTGTGGCCGCTAATCCCCGCCGACTGCAGTGGAATCTTCCACCCGGCCTGTAGGATTTCGCAGAGAGCACCCCAACCAGAGGGATATTCAACAGGATATACAGTGTTAATTGAGTTCCAGTGGCGCCCACCCACACTCACACCGCAGCAAGAGGGTACCGGGGCAGGGTTGAGCTTCCACCCTCACGGCACTCAAGACGTCCTCTCCACCACAGCTCTCCCTGCTCCACCCATTGATCTGACCAATGTGAGGCGGGATTAGAAGTCCCCCGCTAGTGCGTAGAGTACCACAATGATCAGGTGCAGTTTCCGAACTCGCAGGACCCTGGCGTGATACACTCCTGTCATGCTGGGGTTCAAGCATTCTCTAGGCTACCAGGGTCCTACCAGCAGATCTCGCTAGGCCTCAGCGATCTAGCAGGGAAAATTTATTGCAGGGCGCTAGTACCGGGTCCTCTCATTCCTCTCCAGGGCCTTGCATCATTTACACTGGGTCCTAATCAGGTTGCGGGGTGGCCAAAGATCACAGTGCCGTTGTGAATCAGTATGCGAAAGGACCCCTCAGACACAATATTAGAGGCAGCGGGGCTGCTGCCAGTCCTACTCACGTGGGCAGTTCTATGCCTGATCGTTTTTCCACTATGGGGGCCGTCACCGCAAGCACTACGGCCCGTCTCACTTGAGGCCATGTAGAGGATCCCCGCCTCAATCGCTGATCCCCGGGCGGAGTGCCGACAATTGCTCCACGTCACTCATCCCAGTCTCTGGAGTGGTAGGCCGCAGCAACAGCCTCGGCTTCGCATAGCACAGCCCTCCCATTGCGGTGCACCTCCTCCGGCGAGGCCGCAGGCAAGGATGCGGTCCACGGAGCTCCTCACGGGTGCAGTCGCCAATCAGCCCCAAACTAGCCCTAAATGCCGCTGGACACCACCGGACGTCAGAGAGGGCATCAGGGTGCAAGCTAGGCCAGTGGGACACAGGATCAGCAGGATAATGCGGGAGTGGCGCTCCGGAGCAAAGCCATTCCCGTCGGCTGTTAGCCACGCCCCACCATTGGTTACTATTTTTGCTGTTTTCCTCTACTTTCCGTACTGTTCATGGGAAAGGGAGAATTCTTAATTAGTTGATGCAATCCTTTCATAGCTGCAATTTGAATAAAGCGAAGAAAGAACAGCATAATCCTTGCCTCCGGTACTAACATAGAATTCATATGTTCGACCACACTCTAATGGCATTACAATGCTGCATTTACGATTATGGAGCATCTCCTGCTGTGCAGCATTATGTAAAATGTATTTTCATGAATGCTATATGTTGAGAGAAGAATCCTTAAGTCGGACCATGTGCCTCATGGGAACAGTCCAGCCCGAACTGCCAAGCCATGTCTTCCCTGGACCGGAAACAAGCTTCCGAGGACCGTTTTCTGGCATTCCAGCCGTCTTCAGCCCGGCTTGCTTGAATCTAGTGGCAAAGTGAGCAAGGGACTCACGTCTGAGCATGCCCTGCCACACTTATGGCGGCCAAAATGTCTGAACTGGGGTGGCAGAGTGGGCTAAAGAACGGTGATGGATTAAACCCAGATCTTTTGACTGGGTGCGAGTGTTTGATTGATTCAGATGCTCCGTCCATCACCACCCCCTTTTGTACCGCTTTTGGCCGCCATAAGTGTGGCAGGGTATGCTCAGACGTGAGTCCCTTGCTCACTTTGCTACTGGATTCAAGCAAGCCGGGCTGAAGACGGCTGGAATGCCAGAAACCGGTCCTCAGGAGCTTGTTTCCGGTCCAGGGAAGATATGGCTTGGCAGTTCGGGCTGGACTGTTCCCATGAGGCACAGGGTCAGACTGATTTTCATATAGCCATGTCTGAACTGGGATGGCAGAGTGGGCTAAAGAACGGTGATGGATTAAACCCAAATCTTTTGACTGGTATACAACCTTTAGCACGCATTTTTTACAACGCACTACCATTACAACGCAGGCATTACCACGCATACCATTACAACGCATTGCGCTGGGGGGCGCTCTAGGATAGGGAATAAGTTTAATTTTCTATCCAACACCTTCCCTGGTGTCCACGGGGACTGGAGTTGGAATAGAAAATTATACTTACCACTATCCAGCACCTCTAAGCGCTATGCGTTGTAACGGTATTCGTTGTAAATACCGCGTTGTAAAGGTATGCGTGGTAAAAGTATGCGTGGTAACGTCATACATCCCTTTTGACTGGGTGTGAGTGTTTGATTGATTCAGATGCTCCGTCCATCACCACCCCCTTTTGTACCGCGACAAATTATGGCAGCAATCTCATGATATACGAGCTCTCTGATTATGCCAGGGCTCATACTATAGTAGTGTTTGAATTCTTGAAATTCCCTAATGTTGTCACGTTTCTGCAGATCTACATACTGGGGCTGAAGGTAGTGGTAAGCAATAGTTCCAGGGTTAGAGGGGGCCATTTGAGTCTGTGTAAACCTACTAACTTGCATGTTTTAAGGGGTTTCAACAACACTTCTCCAATCTTTTCCCATAATGAGAAATGTTGGTAATTTACTCCTGACAATAGCAGACATAAACCATCTTCCAGAGTTGGGAAAAAAGTGGTTGGAGGGACAGTGAACTAGCAAAACTCATTTGGAATGAGCAAATCTATATATGCATATTTGCTCATACGAAAATGCAGTTCGTAAACATTTTCTTGGAGTACTATTTCTTGTCCTACTGCTGTAAATTCTTGGGAATTCATGAAAGCCGTATTGCTGCACCCAATGCAAAGACATATACCATGGGTGCACTTTTGAGACTTTCTTTAATAATTGAGCCCCTAATTTGGTCTGGTGTTGACCATGACCTTTTGCGTTTATTAAAATTCTGTTACTCTCTCTGTATTGGCTGACATCACTGTGAATTACAGCATTCTGCTCTTTCACAAGGAGCATATCGGCAAACTAAGTGGTTTTGTTCAGTGCAATAACTACTGAGGCAGTGTGTGCTCTTTGAGGCCTTTTTTTTTGCTTTTGCCAATGTTTGATATAATTGTGAGGGCTCAGCAGCTCCCACACCAATAAGGTTTTATAAAAACCATGCCAAACCAATTCATGCATTGACAAAACTAAGAATCTGACCACCAATTTCAGACCTACTGGTTTTGCAAACGCTTGTTTATAAAACTGGTTACACTGATTTTCCATTATGAATATTTTGGGAAACACTAGCTTGCATCAACACATCTTACTAAATGATGCTGCAAACAAATGGTACCGGAAATTTTACATTAGTTTAGCAAAATTAGCTTTTCCCTGCTTTCATGGTTTTTAATGAACATTTTATTTTGAATGCAAAGAATCATCAACATTGTTTTCAAGCTTCTGCAAATATTTGCATCAAATCAGAGAGCATTCTGGGAGCATTATACATAGCCTCATTTTACTAAACTTTGAAAATGTGTGTACACATTTTTATACTGGAACCACTGTCAGTAGTGCAGTCAGAGCTTACAACATTTACTTAGAGCGCTCACCCTAATAATAAAGGCTTTCAATTAATGAACCATAAATACAAATTTGAACAGCATTAACATATGGACTAAAATATTACCTTAAATGCAGACAGTGCTCTTCTCTGATCTATGATCTATAATGTGGTACAGCAAACTGGCAGCCAAAGGGTTTGTGCTCCAGGGTGTTGGGCCTACTCGTCCCAAGGACAAAATACACATGAAAACTTGTTGCCCTTGACCCCAAACAATATGTCCTGAGCAGTTGGGCTATAGGAATTCCACATCCCTGGGTTGGCGCTGTCCCTGCAATAGCATAATAATTTTATCTATGTAACGTCCCCTGAAAACCACTTTTTGTAAAAAATTCAGATATTTTATTCGACAACCATTATTTCTACAACTAACCCATGAAGATAAAAGCATGCGATGGAGCTCATTTTGCTCCCATCGCAGTCCCATGTTTCTGGATATAATATTCTTGATTGAAACAGAAAGCATTATTCATAAGATAGAACTCCAACATATCTAAAATCATTTCGTTTTGTTCAAGGAAATGTGCTGGGCTTGTTGACAGTGTTTTACAACCTAAATCCCATCTTTATGATTGATATATGTTTAGAGACTCACTACATCAGTTGCTGCAAATAAGTGGTCTTCTTGCTAAGCCATAATCTAGAATATGAGGACTGGACCTTCCGGAGCGAAATATCCACCCTTTGGGGTGACTGTGAAGCCTTGCACTTCAGTCTTCAACTATCAGCCCAATTTACTTTGGGTGGCTCCTTGATTTATCGGCCCCCTGGGCCTGCAAGGAATTTTCTGGCGGCTTGTGGAGAGGCCCTGGCCGAGTGGGCTCTACGGTTTTCGAAGTTTGTGCTTCTTGGGGATATTAACATCCACCTTGACCACACTGAGGAGGGAGACTCCATAGCTTTAATGGACTCTCTCCACCTAGTGAACCTCTCTCAAAGGGTTCTGTTCCCCACACATTTGGGTGGGCATACGTTGGACATCATCTGTGCCAACTTACCCATATTAGTGATGAAACCGGGGCCGGTGGCCTATTCAGACCACTTTCCCATATTTTTGTCATGGAATCTGGATAACTCCCCTCGGCAGGCCAACTGCCGTCGGACCCCCCCCCCCCCCCCCCGTCTCCAGGAAGGTGGACCCTGGCCAGTTAAGCACCTCGCTTGCCGCTTCCCGGCCCTCTTTTTTGGGTGGTCTGGAGGAGAATGTAACTCAATTTGCCGATTGGATTGCAGGCGCTGTTGCTAATGGGTCGGGCAGTGTCAGACAAGGCTGCGGCATGAATCCCCTTCTAGGCCATGGTATACTCCTGCGCTGAAGACTTTGAAGCATGCCTGTAAGGCGGCGGTGAGGGCTTGGCGTTTCGGTAGCTACCTCCACTCTGATAAAAACATCCTCAGATCCAAACAAAAACTCTATTATGTGGCGATAGGAGAGGCCAAATGACAGTATTACGCTGCTCGTATTGAGCAGGCTAATAATAATTCCAAAGAAATCTTCACAATTGTGCAGAGTTTCCTGTCCCCCAGTGCCCAGGTGGCGGCTGCTCCTGCCACGGAGTCCTGGTGTAACACCCTGGCGTCATTCCTCAAGGATAAAATATTCAGCATCCAGGAGACTTTTCTGTCCTCTCCCAGAAATAGCGACCCTGTGTTGCCGCTGTATTTGCCCAGTGCAGACCCGGTCTCCCCTCTCTCAGAATTCTGTCCTATTGACCTCACTAGTTTTCTCCGAATCCTCAAAGCCTTTATGATGTGGCAGACACCATTAATTCGAAGGTGAATTTTATGGCCAACAAATCGTTGCGGGAAGCTTGTGTGCCGACAGCGTGGAAACATGCCTTGATCCTTCCTTTACTCAAAAAACCGTCACTCGATCCATTGCTCCCAGAAAACTATCGTCCTATCTCGCTTCTGCCAAGTATAGCTAAAGTTTGCGAGAAAGCGGTCACATTCCAATTTACCAACTTTGTTGAGAGGGCTGGTATGCTTCATCCGGCGAAGTCTGGCTTCCGTGCCTCTTATAGCATGGAATCCGCCTTGCTAAAGGTCTCGGAATCGATTCGGAAGTGTCTTGATGCCGGCGGGAGAACAGCATTGGTTATGCTTGATCTCTCGGCGGCGTTTGACACGGTGCCTCACGCCATGCTCCTGGATCGCCTATCTGAAATAGGAATCTCTGGTACGGTTTTGCAATGGATCAATTCTTTTTTGGAAGGAAGATCGCAGCAGCTTTGGCTACCTCCGTGTGCCTCTGTGCCCAGGAGGGTTTCCACTGGGGTTCCGCAGGGGTCATCGCTTAGCCCACTGTTATTTAACATCTACGAGACTCCGCTGATTTTTTTGGCGGAGTTACTGGGGGCTAAGGTGATGGCCTACGCCGATGACACCCAGTTGCTGTTTACCTGGAGCAAGGAGGAGGACTCGGTTAAGAGACCCCACCAGTGCTTATCATCGGTCTTTCATTGGCTGGCCAACGCGCAGCTTAAATGTAATGAGGGAAAGTTAGAAGTACTGCTATTCGGTTCTTTTACTCCGGATGCCCCGTCGCAGCCACATCTCCGGACACCTGAGAGACCTGCACTGGCTCCCGGTGAACAAGAGCCAACCTACACGAGGGGATGAAAGAGGTAGCCGAATGGATGAAGAACAGCCGCCTGAAACTGAACACGGACAAGACGGAAGTCCTCATCCTGGGATCTTCACCCTCCGCCTGGGACGACTCCTGGTGGCCCCCCACCCTGGGCAGCGCACCCCAACCAACAGACCACGCACGCAACCTGGGCTTCATCCTGGACTCCTCCCTCTCCATGACCAGAAAAGTCATTGCCGTCTCCTCGTCGTGCTTCAACATCCTGCGCATGCTACGTAAGATCTTCCGGTGGATCCCCACCGAGACCAGGAAGACGGTCACCCAGGCCCTCGTCACCAGCCGTCTGGACTACGGCAACTCCCTCTACGCCGGAACCACCGCCAAGCTCCAGAAGAGATTCCAGCGGATCCAGAACGCCTCAGCACGTCTCATCCTGGACATCCCCCATCGCAGCCACATCTCCGGACACCTGGTAGACCTGCACTGGCTCCCGGTCAACAAGAGAATCACCTTCCGACTCCTCACCCACGCACACAAAGCCCTACACAACCAAGGCCTGGTGATACCTCAACAGCCGCCTCAACTTCTACGCTCCCAAACGCCAGCTTCGATCGACCGGCCACGCCCTCGCCGCCGTTCCCCGCATCCGAAGAGCCGCCACAGGAGGACGGTCCTTCTCCTACCTCGCCGCCAAGACATGGAACTCCCTCCCGACCCACCTCCGCCTGACCCAGGACCACCTCGCCTTCAGGAAGCAACTCAAGACCTGGCTGTTCGAGCAGTAGCGGACCCCCCTCCCCTAAGCGCCTTGAGACCCTCTGGGTGAGTAGTGCGCTATATAAATGCTGTGATTGATTGATTTCAGAGAGAGACTCTGGCCTCCTGGTTTTCCTTGCCCGTCTGAGAATAATGGTGCCGCCAAAAACCTAGGCGTTTGGTTCGATGAGAATCTGAATTTTGTGACGCATGTAAAAAAACTGGCTGGCACCTGCGTTGGTGTGTTAAAAAGTTTGAGAAAGTTTCTTCCCTTCTTGCCGAGCACGGCCAGAGAGACGGTCGTTCGGGCACTGATTCTTTCTCGCTTGGATTACGCCAACGCCCTCCTAGTTGGCAGCCCAGGTTTCCTTGTGAAGAAACTTCAAGTGGTACAAAACTCTGCTGCCCAACTCCTAGGGGGCTGTCATCCAGGCACTGTGCCCGGGCTCTTCTACGGTCATTACACTGGCTCCCTGTCGAAATTCGCCTGAAATTTAAAATGCTCTCAATTGTGCAACGGCGCTTTACGGTCTCGGTCCCATCTATTTGCAGAAGAGACTTGCTTTTTACACACCAAGGAGACAGTTGCGTTCGTCTTCGCAGCTGTTGATGCAGACTCCGAAGTTTAAGCGTCAGTGTCTGGGGGGGAACTCCTTTGTGCGCAAAGCTTGTCTGGCCTGGAATGCGCTGCCCTTGGCTTTGAGGGCCACTCAGGATCCTCTTCTGTTTAGGAAAGCCTTAAAAACCTTACTGTTTTAATTGGTAATTGAGCATTTTCTGCATTTTTGCTGTAAGCGCCGGGACACTTCCAAGTAGCTGTGCGCTGTATAAATTAAAATAACATAACATAACATAACAATATTGGTAGTGTCTCTACTGTAAAATGGAAGTTTCATATAGGGTTGCAAATTACCCTCACTTTGGAACAGGTAGGCTTAATCGCTGTTGTGATAGATCTTCCTTGTGGGCAAACACCTACCTGTCAATTTTGGGTAAGAGGTTCAGCTTGGCGAAGGAAGGATGTGTAATATAAGATTTTAGAGTTCTGAGTTACCTACTTATTTTCACAGGAGGTTACACCAAGCATGTATTATGAAGGTATCTACATTAAATTGTTCTTTATTGATAATGAATGTACTTTTATTTTCTTTATTATTTTATCTCTTTTTTATCTTTTACTTTCTTTTATTTTCTGTCTTTTCCTTTCTTGTTGTAATTTCCTTTCTTGTTTCTAATGTTGTGAATAATGTTGCCCTTTTGCTATTTAAATATGTATTATTCTTTGTTGCTTCAGCCTTGAAAATGCACTTGGCTAATTTGCCACCACAAGGTGAAACACGTGTTGGGTGTGTGTTCATAAACATTTATTATACGGAGATTGCCTTGAATAAATAGTCACATCTCATATGAACTATTTTATTGCCATTTTCTTGAAGTGACAAAACTAATCTCATCTGTCTATACTAATTGGATTTTTAGGTTTTGAAATGTATCCAAATAGATGCATTTACAACTAACTAATTTGTTATGGTATTAATAGACAAGAGGGTTCAAATAAACAGCCCATTTTCTTCCCCTAACCTCTGCAGGCAAAATTGTCCAATGTTTTGTTCTTTGTGCTGTCTAGCTCAGCAAGGACTGGCTATGGACACTGTAAAGTCATTTTTCAGCTCTTTTGGCCTTTTTGTGTTTACCAGACAAACTGGCCTTAATTATATAATCTAAATCACCTACTATGATGCATTATCTTAAAGATTTGGTTGAGATGTTTCCACCCAAACATTTTGTGATGAAGCATTGGGATCTTAATTTGATTGTCACTTTCTTATGTGTACCCCATTTGAGCTGATGGACATTTACCCTTTGCATCTACTGACTCTCAAAACACTCTTTCTAATTGCTCATCGTGTGACTGAGCAACAAACTGCCATTCGTGCAGCACAATTCTTTGCTCTACCTCACTCCTCAAACGAGAAGGAGAGGCTGCGTCATTTGTATCCCAAAAGACCCATAAGCTTCTGCATTGATCACACCAAGGACCGTCAGGTGGACAATCAGCTTTTCGGGGGGTGGGCGGGGGGGGCTTCTCATGGGCAAAGAAAGAGAAAGGTAATGCAGTGAAGAACAGGGCGTTGTCAAGTTGGATAGTCCTCAATATTAAGATCTGCTACACATTGGCCAGAGGCACCCTCCTGAAGGACTGAGGGCTCATTCTATCAGTGCCAAGGCTACTACCACTGCACTGCAATGAGGAGTGTCTGTTCTTGATATCTGTCAAGCTGCGACGTAGGCATCAATGCACACGTTTTCAAAGCACTATTGCCTTGTTAGCCAGGTCCAGCATGATGGGAAATTCGATCTTGCAGGACTTTTTTAGCCATTTCACAGACCTTCCACATTAAGAGGTACTGCTTTGGTATCAGTTACAAAGTGAGAATCTGTGGTTAAAAGTATCTATCAGAAGAACAAATTACTTTCCTTTGGTAAAACTCTTTCAGGTGGATACTCTAACGCCAGATTCCTCAATGTCCTCCCACCTCCCTTTTCTATGGAATAAACTCCTTTCCATCTATGAAAAAGGCTCCAATTTAGGATCTACATACGATCACATCTTACTGCTTTGCAAGCTCTGCATCTGATGACACGGAAGAGTCAAGAAAACATGTGCAGGTGTAATGAATATATGTGGCTCCGTCGTCAATTCTAGCACAAGTCAGCGTAGGAGCCATGTGATGCCACCTTCTGGCATACAGGATTACTACTGCGAAAAACCCTTAGATCCAGTATGGCACCAGGGGGTATTCATACGGTCAGGGCTTTAAGATTAGATAGAGGATCCATGAGAATGAGCGTTACCAAAGGTTCATTCATGCGAAAATTCGCAAGCAAATGTGTTTTTCTTTTCTTCACAAGATAAGTATTTATTCCTGAGCAGAGACTCACACCACAACCCCATAAATCTGAGGTGTGGCCTTCCATTTCCCACCATGGAAAAGGGTTTACTCCTGCCCCTGAAAGGAGTAAAACTCTGAATGTTTCCAGCGTGGGGTAGATATTGAAAATGATAGTGAATACATTCAAGCATGTTTTATGGGGAAGTTTTTATTGACCTGTCATGCATGCACCTCTTGTGTAGCCTGGCTGTTCCCTTCATTTGTCCTTGTTGTGCAGGTGAAAGATTGAACTGACTTGCCACCCTCTTGGAATTTTCAGTGTTCGTACTTATCTTCTCTTTCCAAATTAAATTAGTATTAATATAGTCACCAACCACCTACAATTTTACATAAGCAATACAAATGTGTTTTTCCCCAAAACAAGTCTCTAGTTAGCATACATTCTTAAGTTAGTTCAAACACAAGGCAAGGATTTGTTCTCAAATGGGATGGTACTCCTGCTCCTTACCACATTGCAGATGTCAGTCCCAGGTGCTCACCTCCACAAGGGGCGTAAACACAGACTATCCTTTCAAAACCCATGCACCCTAATACTCTTCCAAACCTAACATGCTGCACCCATCTGGCACCGCTAAGCCCAAAGTACAACAGCATTTTGTTCAACCATGCACCTGAAGGCTCAGGAAACTGGTGCAAACAATAGTGCTTACATGCCGTGCCAGGGCCATCTATCAAGCGAGATATACGGTACTGTGTGCTCGCGTTCTGCCACCACTTTTAGTCTCAATTCAGAATCTTCTACTACATTGTACTCAGAATGGTTGGTATAAAATAGAAAAAACAAACAGAAATATTAGTGAAAATAAATATTTTACTAACAGCAGACTAAGTACATAGAGCTGCCACTGATTTGCAAATTATGAACTAAAGAAAGGTGGAATTTCTCTTTGCCACGAGCCCTTTAGTTGATTAACAAAGCAGTTATTTTTCATAAATAGACTTACAATGAATGCCCCCTCCTCTCAATCTGGCTTTAGGATTTTTCACTTTGCAGATGCTGCCTTGAGTCTTGTGTGAGTGCTTATATTAGAAGACAGAAAGATGCTGAGAAGGGAAAAATACTATCGAGCTTCTGTTCTTTCACTTCCCCAAGCAACACTATGACTCATAAAAGACACGCATTCTCTTTCCTTCCTCTGATCCTTCTTTCCTTCCTTTTATACCCACCCCGTCACTTAAACGACCACTATTTTATAAAGCCATAACAAATCACTTCACGTTTTATTCTAAATGCACATTTTCTCCTTTTCTGGTGCGAAATGTCTATTTTGATATTTTATAAATCGTTGACACGTGCCGCAGCAACTACACTGCATCCTAGCTGTACGTATACACAAAACATGAGATCGCTCTGTTTTCTGTGCCTGCGTCACTCTGTTCTTGTTTCCAGTGTCATGTGTCGCGAAATGATTGCTAAAGGTGTTGGGAGGGGCGAGGGGAATTTGGAACAAACGCCCGCCCTTAATAGTGCTTTGAGTGAAATTTTGTTCACTGCAAAGAAGCATTGGCAAAGCCGCTTTGCTTGGCTATGCATCTGTATTTCTGTACTGTGTTTATTAGCGTTTGTCACAAATGTTGTAAAATTGAAAACTACCTTTGCTAAATTACAGTGATGTCGCCATCACACCAAACATAGGGCTGGATCATGGATGTACCAAATGTTGTATGTAGAAGGATTCACAGAATCCTGTCCTATTAATATAAATAAAGTGCTACTTTATTTGCGTATCCTACAAACGGCAGGAAATGTAACAAGCATTGGAAATGCAATAGGTCTCGCACCATTAGAGTTAGTGCTTTTAGAATTGTTTATGGTTTTTTTTGTAAATGTTTAGCATTTTTGTTTCCTGTAGCCAATGCTAAAGAATTACAAATAAAAAAAGCCATAAACATTTCTTAAAGCTGTAACTGAAATGGTCTGAGACCTATTGCACTGTGTGAGTGTGAGGGGTTGAGGGTGAGGGTGAGGGGTTGAGGGTGAGGGGTTGAGGGTGAGTGAGGGTGAGGGGTTGAGGGTGAGTGAGGGTGAGGGGTTGAGGGTGAGTGAGGGTGAGGGGTTGAGGGTGAGTGAGTGAGGGTGAGTGAGGGTGAGTGAGGGTGAGGGGTTGAGGGTGAGTGAGTGAGGGTGAGTGAGGGTGAGGGGTTGAGGGTGAGTGAGGGTGAGTGAGGGTGAGGGGTTGAGGGTGAGTGAGTGAGGGTGAGTGAGGGTGAGGGGTTGAGGGTGAGGGTGAGTGAGGGTGAGTGAGGGTGAGGGGTTGAGGGTGAGTGAGTGAGGGTGAGTGAGGGTGAGTGAGGGTGAGTGAGGGTGAGTGAGTGAGGGTGAGGGTGAGTGAGGGTGAGGGTGAGTGAGGGTGAGGGTGAGTGAGGGTGAGGGTGAGTGAGGGTGAGGGTGAGTGAGGGTGAGTGAGGGTGAGGGTGAGTGAGGGTGAGTGAGGGTGAGGGTGAGTGAGGGTGAGTGAGGGTGAGGGTGAGGGTGAGGGAGGGTGAGGGTGAGTGAGGGTGAGGGTGAGTGAGGGTGAGGGTGAGGGAGGGTGAGGGAGGGTGAGGGTGAGGGAGGGTGAGGGTGAGGGAGGGTGAGGGTGAGTGAGGGTGAGTGAGGGTGAGTGAGGGTGAGTGGTTGAGGGTGAGTGGTTGAGGGTGAGTGAGTGAGGGTGAGGGTGAGTGAGGGTGAGGGTGAGTGAGGGTGAGGGTGAGTGAGGGTGAGGGTGAGTGAGGGTGAGTGAGGGTGAGTGAGGGTGAGGCTGAGGTGTTGAGGGTGAGTGAGGGTGAGTGAGGGTGAGTGAGAGGTTGAGGGCGAAGGGTTGAGGGTGAGTTAGGGTGGAGGGTGAGGGGTTGAGGGTGAGTGAGGGTGGAGGGTGAGGGGTTGAGGGTGAGTGAGGGTGGAGGGGGAGGGGGAGGGGGTGAGGGTGAGGGGGTGAGGGGTTGAGGGTGAGTGAGGGTGAGGGGTTGAGGGTGAGTGAGGATGAATGAGAGTGAGGGGTTGAGAGTGAGGGGTTGAGGGTGAGGGGTTTAGGGTGAGGGGTTGAGGGTGAGTGAGGGTGAGTGAGGGTGGCTACGGTATGGGATGTCTCATATTAAAATTACGTGTGACCTGTGAAAACGTGAGTGAGATACCGGCATGCCATGTTCTCTTGTACAAGCGCAATCGGGTGTTCAACAATGCCATAGTGGGCCGGTTCATGGCTACGTGTTCTATCATAAAAATAGTGCAAATGCTCATGTTTAAAAACGTCAAAGCCAAAGGAAAGTGCGATTTAATTTTAAAATCAAATAACTGATTACGGCGTGGTGACAGCGTGGCAGGAAAGTGAAAAGTCTGATTGAAGTGGATATTTTTTTAAAACCAAACAACTGTCTAACTAAAGGCAGCGGGTCAAGCGTGTCAGTCCCTGGAGCTTACCTCCTCTTAATGTCCGTGCGGCTCTGAAAGTGAGCCGGCGGGCAGAGCTCACGCCTAATGTAGTGAGTTTTTCCGGCATGCGTGCACCGCGTGGTGCAGTAGCTGCTGTCATTGGTATGGGCTGGTAAACAACTGAGCTGTAGCTGGAGCGCGCTGACCTTCCCATTCCAACTTGGGGGGTTTGAAGAAACAGATATAAGTCTGTATTATCGGTGCGCTCAGGCACAGTTTGTGCATTTCTAGTTGTTCCCACTAAAATATCTGCCACATCTGGCGGTGGAGGGCATGGCACATCCAACACCCCTGGCAGCTAGAATATTATATTATTGTGAGGGAAGCCATAGGAAGGAAATTAATCCAGTCAGTTGCATTGTCTGCGCGTGGAGCGCCCTTGCCTCTCGAGCTGGGAGAGACCTCGTATATGCATCAGACCCTCCGTATTGGTTCCCACCCGGGAATCTCGGAGCGCGGGGCATTGGAGATGCAGTCAGTAGGGATTATCAAGCTAGGGGATATGTACAGAAATGGCCCTTTTATAACTCTAAATGAATTTCAAGCAGAACAGCCATACTAAGCAATGTATGGGTTATATATGCCAGGCTGCGTGCGGCGGTGCACTTTTTAAGCCCGAATTTCCCGCAGGAACCAATTGGGTTAAAGGCGCTACAGGCTGTGTTGAGTGGTGGTGAAAGTAGGGGACTAATCACTTGAATGTATAACGCTTCTCAAAGTGAGAATGAATGGTCGGGTTCTTCTGCATTAGATAAATGGAACTCTGTGCTTGTGCTCCCCAGGCAAGCTGGAAGGTCTGCTGTAAGCTAACTGGGAATTTGACTAACTGCAATCTTCGTATTATTCATTTTAAATATCTGCACCAAGTTTACTATATCCCAGCACAATTGAGAAAGTTTGGGCTGCGAGAGGACCCTAGATGCCAGAGATGTGGGCAGGATGTGGTGTATATTAAAGGGCCGATGCACGTTTGCGTACATCAAACGGTGTTTTAGCCGTTAACCTTACATTTCAGAAACATATAATCCTATTCCATTTTTATACATACATGTTTAAGGTACAGGGAGATAGCTATTTTGTAAAGAGCAAAACCAGGCACCACAATTAGCAATTTTGTTGATGAATGAAAATGCGGCTTCTGAAATATTTTAACGGCATTACCCGATAAACAATACACGTTAGAAGTATACAAAAGTAAACTATTAACCAAATGTAAGGGACGTGACATGGGTACTTTAACAAAAAAACAACAACAAAAACCCCACATAATCTGATGTAACAGCATTTACGAGTTGAGCTGGGGGATGGGGCGGAGCGGGTAAAAAAAAAAAAAGACGGAGGGAAAGCAGATAAGGGGAGGGGGGAGGAGAAATGCGACACGGCGGGAAGGGGAGGGGGCGGAGCGGGTAAAATAAACAAACGAGACGGAGGGAAGAGAGGGGAGGGGGGAGGAGAAATGCGACACGGCGGGAAGGGGAGGGGGCGGAGCGGGTAAACAAAGACGGACGTGCACGCGCTTTTAAGCTCAATGCGCATGCGCATTGAGCTTAAAAGTCACGGGCACTGCAAGGAATCGCCACGATTCCTTGCAGTGTGGATAAAGAGTGGATAAGTCCCAATACTCTCGCTTGCTCGATGCGCATGCGCATCGACAGGCGAGACCTAAAAACTGAGAACTCCACCCTGTATTTACACCAAGCCTATTATTTGCACTCTAGGTGCTGCAATCAAAAAGTAGGCATTCTGTGAATGGAATTGGGGGAGAATGCAGCAGTCTCTGGCATTGCTCTCTGCTAAACCCAATGCTGAATGCTTACAAAGTGGAAGCTGTCCCTCAACGAGTTCGATCACTGTGCGAATGGATACCACTCCATTTCAGGTGCCAGTATCCAGTCAACGGTTTACAACAGCAAACCATTGATACAATGAATTGCAAGTAGAAAGGGGAAGGGTGCTCTTTCCGTATCTCTCCACTGCCAGAAATGCTTTGAGGTGCAAAATACAGGACAGAAGTCCGCATGGTAATGGACATGCACCTCAGCCCGATTGCCCCAACAGGGTACTGATCTCTGGTTCCCTAATGGTGATCTTTGTTTGCATTCTTGGTTACTGCCTTTACCAAGAGTTAAGCAGCACAAGCATGGTGGTGGCAGCATATCGTGTAGTGATCAGTGGGAGTGAACAGGTCCTTTTTAGGTCTCGCTCGAGACCTATTGTGATTAAGTCGGCTCTCAAGGGACGTAGACAGGGGCACGCGTGGCGATTTCACAGCGTGGACGCGCATGCCCCGCCCCCCGGAGCCGTGCACATCTCCAGAAGCCGATTGCCAGGGTCAGCCATGCCTCTCCAGTCACACGCGCACACACACTGCATACACGCACGCGCACACATACACACACGCTGACACACAGGTGCCAAGCCCCCCAAGCCCCACTTACCGCCTCAGCCGCCTCTCCTGACTTCTGCTGCCATCCACTTTGTGAGAGTGGGCGCGGGCTTCTCCAAAAGACGGAAGTCCCGCCCCACGACTGCCGTGAGCGTGCACATCCCGAGACCGGAAGTTTGGGAGAGTGCACGCTCACGGCTTGTTCCAGGTTGCGCTGTACTCTGCTGCCTCCATGTAGGTTTGCGTTATACATGTACCCCATGCATACATTGGTGATTTTGGATGATAAACAGTACTCTTATTGCTCCTGCTTCTCACTCAACTCCGTAGTTTGTTTTATAAACTTCACTACAACTTTTGTGCATACAGCGTTTTCCAGGTACAAAAAAACAAAAGCAGCATGAGATATGCCCCGCCCCCCGGAGCCGTGCACATCTCCAGAAGCCGATTGCCAGGGTCAGCCATGCCTCTCCAGTCACACGCGCACACACACTGCATACACGCACGCGCACACATACACACACGCTGACACACAGGTGCCAAGCCCCCCAAGCCCCACTTACCGCCTCAGCCGCCTCTCCTGACTTCTGCTGCCATCCACTTTGTGAGAGTGGGCGCGGGCTTCTCCAAAAGACGGAAGTCCCGCCCCACGACTGCCGTGAGCGTGCACATCCCGAGACCGGAAGTTCGGGAGAGTGCACGCTGACGGCTTGTTACCTGTGTCACTGCAGTGAGGCATACAGGCTCACTCATTTAAAGTTCCACTGCCTGTGCTTAACTCTTCCTTGGCCTACATCTTTATGATGTGTAGTGCTGCGCAGTGCAGCGCAGTGTATGTGTGGTATACATGTGCTGGATCCTGGGCACATCTCAGGAATGAGAAGGGGATGTAACAGGATCATAACGAGCAGGTCTGAGTCCCTGGGCTAACCTTTTGATACTCATATCACCATGGCTGAAATCCAGGTGTGAACATCTAGTCACTACCATGGCCTGTTTTGTGGGGCTATCAGATTTGGAGTCACTCCTGCTGTGACATGCTGCTTTATAGAGGAAGAGAGAGAAGAGCAGAGGGCGCTTCAAAAGGAAGTAGAACCCCAACATAAACTTCAAAGACTAAGTGACTTATTACGATGTTGGTCGGAGTTGCCTCTGACCGACACCATCTCGGTCTGTTGACCTACCGGCCGCCTGATTACGATGCGACTGAACACTGTCCCTTCAGGGGGAGGAGAAAGGCCATGGTGGTGACCTCTACAGGCCTGACTGTGAATGAGGATCAACATCAGGACTATCTGCACTTGAGCCCCTCCACCCACTGTAGGAAGGACCAAATAACTTACCCAGCTTGGAGGAGCTATGACGTATTTCCCAAGAACGTTGAGAGAATCCACAAAAGTTGCCACTGCTTACGCCGAACTGCTTTAGGAAGGGGATTTCACGGTACGCGTGGCCTCGCACCTACATATAACTCCAAAACCTTCTTTGCAGAAAGAATTCAGTCCACTCAGGCCCACAGGAAAACTTTCATTTTATTTCAGCAGCTCAGGGTCGGCATGACCGGTTTCGGCTCCTATGCCTTTCTCAAATGCCCTTCTCCCTCTAAATTACCTGCTGTCTGCTTTTGAATACAAAGTTCCCCACTTCGATTGGTGCAGGCACTCTGAAGGATGGGGAAAGTCTCTGAACTCGATGCTCCCGGACTCGGTGCTCCAAGTTCAGCTGCTGCAGGTACATACATGCAAGTGCTCCCCCCAGTGGGCCGTGCCTGCAGCTTCACTTCTCCTTCCCTGATGGTGTTCGTGGTAAAAACTGTAGGCATTCCTGTGTCCTTCATCCAGCCACCAAATCCCATAAGGCAACTTGACGCACTGATAAATACTTTGGTTGCGATGTTCGTGCAGTCACTAATTATACAGCATGCGCCTATAGTGATAAGCTGTTTGTGCAGTCACAATTTACCTTAGGTGATTGGCGGCAGTTTGGCGTATTTCCCAAGAACGTTGAGAGAATCCACAAAAGTTGCCACTGCTTACGCCGAACTGCTTTAGGAAGGGGACTTCACGGTGTGCGTGGCCTCGCACCTAAATATAACTCCAAAACCTTCTTTGCAGAAAGAATTCAGTCCACGCAGGCCCACAGGAAAACTTTCATTTTATTTCAGCAGCTCAGGGTCAGCATGACCAGTTTCGGCTCCTATGCCTTTCTCAAATGCCCTTCTCCCTCTAAATTACCTGCTGTCCGCTTTTGAATACAAAGTGCCCCGCTTCGATTGGTGCAGGCACTCTGAAGGATGGGGAAAGTCTCTGAACTCGATGCTCCCGGACTCGGTGCTCCAAGTTCAGCTGCTGCAGGTACATACATGCAAGTGCTCCCCCCAGTGGGCCGTGCCTGCAGCTTCACTTCTCCTTCCCTGATGGTGTTCGTGGTAAAAACTGTAGGCATTCCTGTGTCCTTCATCCAGCCACCAAATCCCATAAGGCACCTTGACGCACTGATAAATACTTTGGTTGCGATGTTCGTGCAGTCACTAATTATACAGCATGCGCCTATAGTGATAAGCTGTTTGTGCAGTCACAATTTCCCACAGCATGTACCTTAAGGTGATTGGCGGCGGTATATATATATATATATATATATATATATATATATATATATATATATATATACATACACACACACACACACACACACACACACACACCCACACACACACACACACACACATACACATATATATATTTGTATTTAAAAACATTCCCCTGTGTTTTCCATAGGGATGATATTTGTCTAAACTCTATCTAATATATCTATTTGTGACTTAAGAGTGTGAGTACAGAGGTGACCCAGCCCGAATAGACCACGAAGCACCTAGCTAAAAAGTTCTAGGTATTTAATTTGGCTGCTTTCTTCATTTTGATCACTGTGTTGTTATATGATATTCAGAAGACTAACCTTATATATGTCACCAAAGGCTAGAGTCAGTCTACTCCCCCAATCACTCGTCTGTTGTTAAATAATTTGTGTCATATAGTGCTAGATATTTTAGACGTGTTTGGTAAAAGCGACCATCTCTCTGGGCGAATATTGTGTCAGGTAGTGCTGTTTTCCATAGAGATATCTGTCTAAACTCTATCTTATATATCTATTCGGGACTCAAGAGTGTGACAACAGTAGTGACACACCCCGAAGAGACCATGAAGCACCTAGCTAAATAGTTCTAGGTATTTCAAAGTTCAAGTTCAAAAAGTACTTTATTCGATTAAAAAACAATAACCATAAAAGCATCAACATGAAATTTACATTTTACACAGGGCAATTTAAAAATAACAAGTCTACTATATTACATTAGCACCAATAGATTTCTGTAATTTAAATACATGTTTAAAAAAGCTTAAAAGTACAACAACGGTTAAAACTGTGTCCATTCTCTGACATTCTAGAAAAGCTGGGCCACATCTGTTTAAATTCATTTCTTTAAGGAATGGGATTATAAATTTCCTACGAGGCATGATATAAAATTTACAAAAAAATAAAATATGAATATCAGATTTGGGTGAGGAATCATCACACGGGCAAGTAGGTAAATTACGCAACCATGAATTCATTTCTGGGAAGGACAAGAGTCTAAAACAATATTTAATCTAAAACGGGTCAAAAGGAATCAATCATAATCAGACATCGGCAGGGTTAAGTAAGGCTGTACTTTGACAACAGTTAATATTAAGCTGTGCGAGGTAACTGTCTTTTTGCTCATTTCCACTCGCCTTCTCTTGTCTTCAAGGTATTCCAAACTCAGTTTTTTCAACAATTTTCTGGATATGTTTCCCATTGAAGGTGGGTCCTCGTAGTATTGTCGGCATCCAATTTCGATCATAAAACGTTTGACATAATCTAGCCAATCAAAACTACCCACATTTTCCATTTTTAGTACATCCTGTAACATAGCCCGATTCACTACACATTCATTAGTTGTCCATACCCTATGCCACAAGAGGATGGGTTGTATTCTAATTAGATCTGAAATATGGGGTTGACCCAGTTCAGTGTGACAAATGAAGGTCAAAACACTCTGTGGTACTGCTAGGACATCCCTCAGGAATTTATTTTCAGCTATTTGTAATGGTTCTATATTAGAATACCTCACAGACCCGCACCGTACAAGGCTACCGATGTGCATGTAGCATTGTATATAGTCAAGATTTCTCTTATTGGTTTGTTGCCCAACTTTTTTATAAAAGTCTTTATGGCCATTATTGTTTTTTGGAACAAAAGAGTTCTGGCCTTTACAGCACTTGTCCATCCCCCAGAATCATGGAACAAAATACCAAGGTAAGGGAAAGTTGTGGTGTTTTCCAGAGGAACGTTGTTTATGAACATTCTTTCATCTGTTTCCCAGATCTTGTGCCATAGTTCATGGAGTAGGTTTTGCTACAATTGATTTTCAGATCTAAGCTCAACATGAACTTCTCAAAGGATATTAGCAATTTTTGGAGGGCCAAGGGAGTACGAGCCATTAAGACTGCATAGTCCGCATACAGGAGTGCAGGGATCGGTCTCTTACCAACCCTAGGCATATCCCTGCACTCCTGCAGGAGACGATGCTCAAGTCCATTTATGTAGAGCAGAAATAGGAAGGGGGCCAGAACACACCCCTGGCGCACTCCGCGTCCCACTCCAAATTTCCTGGTACATTCTCCCCCTCTGCCATATCGTACTGAAGCTGTGGCTTCTGAGTATAATTCTCTCAGAAAGCGGATGATGGGATCTTCCACGCCCAGCCCTTTCAAAATTTCCAACAATTTGGTATGTGACACACAATCAAATGCCGACGAAAGGTCGACAAACGTAAGATATAACCGTTCACCTTTTACCCTGGTATACTTTTGCTGAACGATCATTAAATTTAAACATTGTTCAACAGTTCCCATACCCTTCTGGAATCCATACTGTAGGTCGCTCATTATTTCATTTTCCTCAGCCCAATTCTGGAGTCTAGCCAGGTTGATTCTTCCAAGGATTTTTACAGATGAATCAAGGAGGGAGATTGGCCTATAACAAGCACAGTTTTGTGTCTCCCTTCTTATATATCGGTACAATGACCGAGGTAAACCAGGATGGATTTAAACCCTTAGCAAGCGCAGCATTAAAAAGCTGCACCAGCATAGGGCCCCAGATCTCATCGTTTGCTTTATATAGTTCTGCTGGGATCCCATTGGGGCCTGCGGCCTTGCCTCCCTTCGTAGCTTTCAGACCCATCATGACTTCCTCCAGAGTTATCACCAGTTTTTCATCCCCCAATCCACCATTACCCATTTTAGAAGCATCTATAGTGTGAGATTCATCTTGGGACCTATAAAGATTTGAAAAATGTTCCACCCTTTCATCCTCAGTAATCGCTATCTCCATGCGAGCCTTGAGATTATCAAAGAGGAAAGGGGTGTTAACGGCCCGCCAAAATGCAGATGCATCCTTCGACTGTGAGGCCTCACAAAGGGCTTCTAGGGCCTCCTTTTTTATAGCATTTTTTCTATTTTTTAAGGCCTCATTATATGTTTTCCTCAACCCTCTTATTACTAGCGGTTCTCGTGGTGACCTGTGAATAGCGTGTTTCAGGTCAGTTAGTGCCCTTGTGCAAGCGTTATCGAACCAGCTTTTAGTGCCCTTAGTCCTTTTCTTTGCCTCCACCCACAGGCTGTTTTTAATTTCAGAAGCTATTCTGTTAAAATGCTCTAATATCTGGTCACAATGAGACGTCTCCCCTAGGCAAATTGCAAAACTATCTGAGCAAACATTCAGTATCTTCGCGAGGAACATTTCTGGCGCGACCTTGCCCCATTTTAGGGTATACCCGTTCTGCCTCCCCAGAGTCACATCAGGAACAGTACATGAAGAAAGCATGTCTTCATGATATTCAAAAAAGGGGTTTTCAACCTCTATTATTTGGGGCAGATGATCACTTAAGGGTAGCTCTAAAGTCTTTAACCTATTAATCCTGTGGCTATAACTATTTGAAGTAAGAATAAAATCAATAGTGGACGATGCTCCTCTACCAATAAATGTAGGCCCAAAGGGAGTGGGTTTTTGAGCTATTTCATTTGCATAACCCGGGTCGTACATGAACACTAATTCATTGAGTAGGTCCCCGATCAAGGAGTGGTCAAAGTGTGTTAGATTGATATCCTGTTCTAACATTAGGCCACAAATCCCCTGTTTGCCCTTTGAGCAGAGTGGACAGTTTAAATTCCCCCCATAAAATTATCAGTTCCCTGTTGTTCTTGTCTATTCTAGGTATTTAATTTTACGTGCTTTCTTCATTTAGATCACTGCATTGTTATATGGTATGCACAAGACTTACCTTATATATGTCACCAAAGGCTAGAATTAGTCTACTCCCCCTAATCACTTGTCTGTTATTAATTAATTTGTGTCATATAGTGCTAGATATTTTAAACGTGTTTGGTAAAAGCGACCATCTCTCTGGGCGAATATTGTGCCAAGTTAAGTCAACTGTAACTCCTTGTTCACCTTTTTCGGTGATTGGGCTGAAAAAATTCAATAAGGTTTATAGTGAATGTCACATAGGCCTGTTTTAAAAGCTTAGACGGCCATACCACCACCCCAAATTCAATACGGAGCTGAGCTGTTATATATTAGTGACAAAAATGGGTGGGATGCTGAGGAGGGGAAATGCTTAAAGAGCTTATTGTCCCTACCTGGATCCGCAATGATTCATGTGGTAAGAATGGAGATCAGTCTGGTATCATGGAATTTATTGGCCCACATGGCACTTCTAAGAGTCTGGCAACGTTTGAGAGCAGGGGACGAACAGAAAGTCTCCCAATTGTGTAAAAATGAGATGCAGCAAAGTGAAACGGAATGGGCAAAAAGAAGATGAAAAAATGTGGTAGCGGTTTGTAGGGATAGGAAGTTTAAGTTGTGCCCACAGAATTTACAAATAGAGGCCTCAAAGAGGGAGATAAGGACATTAGGTAACAATCTATCCAGTGAATATGATCAACAGTACTTGAAGGGGAAAATAATAAGTACAGTTTATGCTAAAGTCTTGGCAGAATGAAGCATGGTTTCTGTATGTGGCTGTATTACCAAATAGCGGCTTAGATGTGAATTGTTAAGAATATGGTTTGGAATCAACCCCTGTTATAGTAACGACAAGTTAAAAGTGGAAATAATCCAATCTGGAAGGAACAGTACATGTGATTCGCAAAAAATGCGATATTTGGCACATTTTAGTGGATAGCTTAAAGATCTTACCCCCGCGGAGATCGATTTTACACCCAATATTTTTAAAATATGGTATTAGAAGTTGGGCTCAGGCAGTAGAACTTTTATCCGAAGCATTTTCTTAAAATAGCATATGCCACTGGGAAGTTTATGATCGCAGTCAAAATAGCTTTTTGAGTGTAAATAAGATTGGTGTTTTAGGGAATTTATGATAATGAGCTGCTATTTGTGCAATAAGGTCCAGGTGCTAAGCGAATTGAGTATATTTTTAATGTTTTGATTTTAATAGGATTTTAGTGAATGAATTTTAATTATGGTAAATTATGTGTGCAAATATGGGAATGTATATACATATTGTTAATATGTTTGTAATTGGTGTGTTGTATAACCCCTTCCCTGCAGCGGTGCGGGTGGGTATTTGCACCACGCTTGGGAATCGGCGGCGTTCGGACGGCCCCCGGCAATCCTGAGCATACGCCCAGCGTGACGTAGGACGGCCAGGGGCCGTCCTAAGCACACAAGGGGTTAAAGACCCATGGTCTAAATAAATATTAAATATTAATTTGACTGCCTGACTGACACTTCGATCATACTCACTTACAGAAAGTCATTAGTTGGAGGTTTTCCATATGATGGGAGTTGTGATCTTTTGGTAAATAGTGCAAGTAACCATGATTTTGCCAGAACTCTTTCAATGGAGGAGGGGGGTGGGGGGGCGGGAGACTAGGTAACCCAAAAAGTGATACTTAAATACAGCACTGCTTGTGCCCCTAGCCAAATGGCTGGGGGTGAGGGTTTCCTTGCATGAGAACTTCAAGCACTGTGTGTATGAAGGGAGATTATCATACCAGGACCCATGAGGGACTCAACAGCTTTGTGTGGGCTATATGAGTAGAGGGAGGGGTTCCTCTACATCAGCACCAATAAGATCCAGGTTTCCATTCTCTCTATATTCCCCTAAGGGTAAAAGTCAGAGTTCAGCTATCACTAGAGCCTGGTATGCTTATGTTGTAGATTTGTGTGTGCTCGTAATTTTGAGGTCACAGATTCAAAGTTTGAGAACAGGGCATCGAGCCCGGCGCCGCCTCCGATGTTGACCGAGGGAGTCGCTCAGGGCTATGCGGAAACTGACGGGGTGGGCTAGACGGACGACTGGGAGGACCCACTGGGCTGTGTCCTGTCAGCTTCAAATCAGCTCCGGAACCGGAGTCGATGCACACAGCCGGAGCTCAGGACGAAGCCGCCGGCAAAGACCCGACTTGAGTGCCTTCCAAGTCTATGGGACCCGAAGGTGCACCAGGGAGAGGGGGTGACCCAAAATAAGAGCGGAGTGCTTCAGAATAAGCCTCCATTTGGGCTTGTGTCACTCCGGCACCCGGAAAGGGGGCGGGGGGTATGGAGGAAATGACCGCCGGATGCCCGTTCCCAGCAGGGAGCGAGACGAGCAGGCGCCAGCGTCACGGGTAGGGGAGGAAGACCTCCTGGACTTACATTTGTGTTTACCCTCCGAACAAGGTCTGCGGGAACGACCTCAGGGGTGGGCTCAATCCCGAGAGGGAGAGCGGTGACGTGAAGGTGCAGGACCGGACAGCCATGCGGCCAGCAATTTCATTTGATGCTCTCGTAAGGATTTAGGTTTCATCCACTGACAATCGTCGCACTATTTTGAGTCGTGATGCACCCCGGGGCACCACATACAGATGGCGTGTGGGCCCGTCACTGATATCTGACGTGCACAGGTCTTATACGCCTTAAAGCCCGAAGGCATCGCACCCTGTCCAGGGACGTCGAAGTCGCCGAGAAGACCCCAAAAACAGGTCAAGGAACCGCTGATTTTCCATATCCCGTTGGGACGCGTAATAGAAGAGAACTGACGTCGGTGCGCCGGGAGGGGCATATATGGCTCCGCTGACGTCACGTCCAGGGACGTCATCAGGGCAGAGCCATGCGACGACGCCCCCGGCACGTAGAGGTGCTGCTGCGGAAAGTTTTTCAGATCCAGTCTGACGCCTGGGGATATTCTAAGTTAGGAATCTGCCGCTAGACGTCTCTATCAGATGTTTTGTGGCAACAAAAATTAATGGTTCTATACTCCCACCAGAGAGAAAATGCAAACATTATGTTGCTGCTACAAACAGCACTGTATGCCATAAAAGTAGATTGAAGCCACCATTTGGATCAGTGGTGTAATGCAAAATGATGGAGCCCCTCTGCAGAATTTGAGATCTGCAAATCTCAGAGATATTCATTGATCCTAAGCTGAATAAGACTCCAATGAAGGGTTGGGGGGCCCTGGAATGTTGGGAGCCCCACAGCACTACAGAGACTTGCATTATGCCTCTGAGTTAGATGGTGGTCCACTGAGATGGATGCCCATGCTTGGGAGTGAAAATAAGTCATGGTTCCCCAATACTGCACTATCCACTACCATAAAGCAGTTTCTTTGAACAATATCACTACCAACCATGTAGCTAGTGCTATATTTGAGAGTTTTCCTGGGTAAGATTTTCCAAAGAAATATTAACAGCCCAGAATATCTAAATTAATGAGACCAGCATGCAAAATCTTCTGGATCACTCAGTTACAACCATCAGATCACCAGCCAGAAAGAGTTGAGTTTATAGAGCGGTATAGACGCTCGTGAAACATTCTCTAGAATGCAGTATATGTGCCACAATCAGAAAACAACTGACTAGCAAAAATACCATCAGCATTGTCAATAGACAGTACATTATGAAAAGCCCTATCATATTATACAACAGTATAGCCTAACCATCCTGCCCTTCTCCAAAAGCAAACTGATTGTATAGCAAAGATCTCTGGGTTTAGTAGTGGAGCCTGCACCTTAGCATACAGAGATGAACGTTCGACATGTCAGATACAGCCATGATCTGCTCTCAGAAAATCTCTCTCTCTCTCTCTCTGTCTGTTACACTGTTGCGCATACCTATAAGACAAGGTTTACGTGTTCATAAATAGCTGCATTTTTGTGTAACGTCTAGGTGCGCGTGCCTGATCAGAACAAAATAACAAAGGACATTGTTGTTTGACCTTGTCTGCTGTTAAATCTCAGGAAAGAACAGAATGAGAAAACAACTGCAGGTTCTGTGTTAAAATAATATGTGGCACAAAAGCAAATGTGTTTAAATATTAACATGTGCAAAATTAATGGACCTGTTTTGTGCACAGTTAGGCTAACACAGGGAAAACGACAATGGGCCCTGAACAGAACACATGACAAAAGATTCTGAAGAATGAAACCAGAATACCACAGAGAACTAACGGCTCCCTACTTCCCTGTGAAGTCAGGAGGAGGCTGGTTGCCCCAACATGGTCCGAGCATGGGCTGCTCCACGCAAGTGTCAGGACACAGATGGGGATTCTAAGGCTGATGGAGGGGAAAAGAAGGTCTTATTCCCTGTCTGAGATTTTGAATGAAAATGCAGGAGAGCAGGAGGGTGGTCCGACCCAACCATGTCCCACTGTAGTAGTTGCTAAACATTTTATTTTAGCTCTTTGCCTACCTGGGAGGTGTTAGTCTTAGGAACTGTTCAGGGCGACAGATGCTTCAATTCACAAAGTTAAGGGTGGGGGGAGTTGGAGGGCAAGGGAGGGGGTTGAGACCGTTGTCTCCCAGAAGTTTGTTGTTTTTGGCCACCTACGAGCCGTTATGTTTTGTTTTCATTGGTAGCACACTGATCTTTCTTTCTTCGTTAACTGGCACACACACCGTCATCTCCTCAATCCCTATCCAGGGGCCCCAACCCCGGGTGGGACTTCCTCTTCGGCCCGATATGGCCCTCCATGTGCATCCGCGATACCCACCACTCATTTTCACACATGTCTCCCGTCCATAGCAGACCCCTCCACATTCTCTCCTGGAATGTAAATGGCCTTTTGGACCGTATTAAACATACTGCAGTGCTTCGGGCGGCCCACTGTCACATGCCTGACGCCTTGCTCCTCCAGGAGACGCATCTTCTGGGCTCCCACTGCCAGTTCCTGGCCCGTTTCGGGTTTGACCGCGTATGGCACTCCGGCTTTGCCCGAGGTTCCCGGGGGGTGGCCATTCTCCTTAGGCGGGGGCTTCCCTTTACCCTGGTCACTGCCGAATCAGACGTGCATGGGACATATGTAGCCCTCTCAGGGTTGATTGAGGGGAACCCCGTAAACCTCCTATGCACCTATGTCCCTCCAGCTCTCATGACACCCACTCTCCGGCGCCTGACGCAGGTGATCTCCTCCCTTCCCCAGGGACTCACTGTCATTGGGGGAGACTTCAATGCGGTCTTGCAGCCCTCCCACGATGTGACGGGCCCCATGACGGCGCAGCGGTTGGCCTCTGCGAGGAACCTTGCGGGGTGGACCTCAGCTGGGGGTCTTTGCGACGTTTGGAGGATATGGCACCCCCGTAAGGAGCAGTACACACACACTTCAGCTGCTCACCATACCCACTCCCGTATAGACCTGGTCCTCATGCCCGCCACGGGCTGTCAACTGGTATCGGGGGCGGACATCCTTCCCAGGGGAATTTCCGACCATTCCCCCGTCTCTCTCCGTATAGTATCCCCCACTGCGGGCCCAAGGGCGGTCTGGAGGCTGAACGCCTAGTTCCTGCAGGACCCCACATTAGTGGAGTCCCTGGACCAGGAACTGCGTCACTATTTCTCCATTAACAAGGGCTCGGTCCCTTCCCAGGGAACCATCTGGGAGGCTGGTAAGGCGGTGGTTCGAGGGGTAGCCAGGGGATTGGTACACGCCAAACGTGCAGATCAGGTCGCCCAACTGGTGCACTTGGAGTCCCGGGCGGTGCATTGGAAGCTCGCTCAGTTAGCTGACGATACAGGCGACTCCTTTAGGCAACTGGCACTAGTCCGAGACGAGATTCGTCGGATCTCCCTGGAGTCGGCCAAAATGCTCTGGCGCTCCTCGGTGGCATGCATCTGCGGCTGGGGGGATAAGAATGGTAAACTCCTCCACAATCTGGTGTCCTACCCCAAAGCCGACCGTATTATCCCGGAGATCCGGACGGTCACAGGGGCCCACCGAGTGACCTAGTCAACCATCGCACAAACCTTTGCACACTACTATGAGACCCTGTACGCATCGCATCCCCCAGTTCCTCCTTAGAAGGCCTATTGGAGGAATCTGGAGTCCACCTGCCATGCCTCTCCCGAGAAGCCGCAGATGCTCTGGACGGCCCTCTCACCCCAGAAGAAATTCATGGGGCTATCTTTCTGCTGCATTCCGGCAAGACGCCTGGACCGGACGGGTTCCCCCAGGAGTACTATGCGATCTTCCAGGATGACCTCGTTCCCCATGTGTCGGAGCTCTTCCACCAAGTGACAGAGGTGGGTTCCTTTCCAGCTGAATGGGATGTGGCGACCATTGTGGTCATCCCTAAGACACGGCCTCCCTCCCTAGAATGCTCGGATTACCGTCCGATCTCATTGATCAACACGGAAATTAAAATTTTCACCACTGCGATAGCCCAGCGACTTAGACCATTGCTGCACGATTTGGTTCACCATGACCAGTGTGGCTTCATGCCCACCAGGGGCACCCGCCACTGTATTTGTCGCCTCCATCTGCGTTGGCCCACCGGCATCAGCTGTCCCCCTACCTCGCGCTGCTTCTCGTTGATTTTGAGAAAGCCTTTGATACGGTGGACTGGGGGTATCTGGGCGACGTCCTGGAGAGAATGGGTTTTGGCCTCCCCTTCCGCCGCCTGATTGGAGTTCTTTATCATAGCCTCAGAGCCCGGGTACTTGTCAATGGAGAGTTGTCGGCACCGTTCCCGATTCGGAGAGGCACCCATCAGGGCTGTCCTCTCTCACCACTTTTATTCACGCTAGGGATGGAGCCCCTTGCGGCGCTCATACAGCAAATCCCCCTTATCAAGGGTTGGGCCTGGGACCGGAGCCAGGTGGACAAAATCGCCCTTTATGCGGACGATGTCCTGCTCTACCTGGAGGACCCTGGACACTCCGGTCCTAGGGCTCTCGCTGCCTTCATGGCATTCGAACAAACCTCGGGACTTCGTTTTAACCCGAAGAAATCTACCCTGGTCCCCCTGTGTGTTTCGACTGGCAGGAGGCGATCCCCCTTCGGAGGCAATCATTTAAATACCTCGGTGTCTGGGTGACCCTCCTCCCAGAAATGGAATGGGCCCTCAACATCGCCCCCTTGGTTGCCCGGATGAAAACTGACCTCAGGAGATGGCAATCCCTCCCCCTCAACTTGCTGGGTAGGAGCGCCTTTTTCAAAATGATGGTCCTCCCACGCATTCTCTACATTCTACAGAACACCACAGTACATCTCTCGGGGAGTTGGTTTCGAGAATTGGACAATTCACTCACCCGATTCCTATGGGGCGGTGAACGTCCGCGCATGTCCCTGTCCCATTGCCGGGTTCCCCCCTTTGATGGGGGCATGGGTGTTACCAACCTTCACCTCTATTACCTGGCCACGAGGTTCATAGTGATCCACGACTAGTTCGCGGGCGGCTGGTCTGACCCGGCTTGCCGGGTAGAACTCACTACCCTGGATTTTGCACAGCTCCAGGGCTTCCTTTATGGCTCCCCGCTGCCCCAGGCTTTGCCCCCAGTTACCAGGACAGTGGTTACGGCTTGGCGTACAGCCCTTAGACAAGTGATATGGGACCGGAGGCTAACTAGACAGACACCGTTATGGCGCCTGGATGTGGGAGGTTTCGTCCCTGGAAGGTTTCCGTCGCTGGGATCTAGTGGGGATCTGGCTCCTCGGGGATGTGCGGGTGGGTGACCATATGCGCTCCTTTTCGTACTTGTACGCACACACGCCCTCTCCCACTCCCAGATCTACAAATACCTACAGCTCCGCCATGCTCTCCACACACACTTCCCTACACCTGCCGCTCTCCCGAAATTCAGCCCCCTGGAAGCTCAGGTGATGATGGGCAACCTGGGTAAGGGAGGTATGTCTCTTATATATCAAGCCCTGGTAAACAACACCCCCACTTCCCTGGACCGGCTTAAGGCGCGCTGGGAGGGGTGGGTGGGTCCTGTAGACGATGCGGACTGGTGTGACGCACTTATGGCACCCAAAACCCTGACAACCTCCTCCAAGTTACGGCTGATCCAACTTTATTACCTCCACGCAGCGTACCTTACCCCAGCGCGTCTTTTCAGGGCCGGTCTGAGGACCTCCCGGCATGTAAGCACTGCGACTCTGCCCCTGCAGAATTCTACCATGTGGTGTGGCTATGCCCGGCCCTGGAGCCCTTCTGGAAGGGGGTGGAGCGCGAGCTAACCTAGACCCTGGGGTGGGAGGTTCTCCATGACCCAAAATGTCTCCTGTTAGGGTGTTTGATGGTTTGGATGGCTCCAGGACCGACAAGTGTTTCCTGGGGACTGCATTGGCGGTGGGGAAGCGAGACATAGCGGCCGGTTGGTCCCAGGCTGAGCCTCCGATGCTACGGAAATGGAGGAGGGGTGTGGACTGGTGTGGGGTCCAGGAGGAATCCCTCTTTGAGGCCCGGGGGTGCCCCAAAATGTTTACTAAGGTGTGGGGCAAATGGTTTGGCCTGCTACCATCTTGATAGACTCAGTCTCAATGTGATATACGTTATCTGGTTGTTAATGTATCCAGTTAGGGGGGTCTTATTGTGTCAGCGTTGCAGCCAAGAGGTGTAAAAGCTTGTACCGTTATTATGTAATATGCTATACCAAGGACTTTTTGTTTTTTGAAAATTTCAATAAAATTTGATTATCAAAAAAAAAATTCATGAGAGCAAACAGGAAAAGAAAGAACTTAATAAATAAAATACATTTAAGGAGAAGATTCTCAAATATCACACATTTTTCCTCTATCTAGGAACAAAAAGAGAGAAAAAAGCGGTAGTGCCTTATCTGGTAGAGACATGATCTAGCCGCCTATTCCTTACCTTTGAACCTACCAGGCGTCAGACTGGATCCGGAAGATTTTTCTTCGAGCTGTACCTCTGCACACAGGTAAGTGGCGTTGGTCAGCTCTGTGTGACGTTGTCCGCGTTGGAAGGGACGTCCGTCTCACCTATATAGAAACCACCTAGTTGCGCCAACATCAGTTTACTTATCACGACTTTCCACACCAGAAACGCAGAGCCATGAAGAGTACATATTGGTGTGTGTAAAATCTAGGCCCCTAGAAACTTGTCCACAGTGTGGGGAGGATGGGTGGGTCAGTAAGGATTCTGCGGCTAGATCATGTCTATACCAGATAAGGTGTTACCGAAGGTAAGTAACTTGTCCTTCTGATAGAGACATCTACCCGCAGATTCCTCACCTTTGAATAGATACCCAAGCAATACCTACCTTGGGGGAGAGACTGCAGACAAATTTCAGACTAAGAAATTCTGAAGGGCAGAACAGACAGAATATCGGTCCTTGTGGACTTGACTGTCTCTAGGCATTAATGGTTGGTAATTGCGTGCAGGGATGCTCATGTTGCTACCTGACAGATTTCCAGGACTGGGACTCCATATGCTATTGCTATGGTAGAAGCTTTAGCTCTGGTGGTGTGAGCTCTTAAGCCTTCAGGAGACAGATTTTTCACCAAACCGTAGCATATCTTCATGCAGAGAACGACAAATCATAAGATAGTCTTTTTCTTTGCACCAACATACCCCACAAAGAGTTGGTCATGCCCCTGGAACTCTTTTTTGTGAGGTCAATGTAGAATGACAACACTCTTTTTGGGTCCAGACTGTGGAGTCACTCCTCTTCCTTAGAGGGATGTGGATGATCGAAGAGCATGGGCAAGGTGACAGATTGTCCAAAATGGAAAGGTGTTATCACTTGTGGTAGGAAAGAGGCTCTAGTGTGAAGCCCCAATTTGTCAGGGAATATCGTCAAAGAGTGTTTTGCCTGCAGCTAGCTCACCCTCTTGGCAGAGGGGATTGTCACCAAAAAGTGTGTTTTTAAAGTGAGCGTCCAGAGGGAGCAACTATGCAGGGGCTAAAAAGGAGCACACACACAGATGATGAGAACCAAATTAAGGTCCCATTGAGGCATAATGAAGGGGGAAGATGGAACCAATTTTCAAGGCCTTTGAGGAATCTATGAACCCTGCAGGCCAAGGGTCAAAATTAACAATAAAACACCAGAAAGGGAAGAAGAGAGAGTGTGGATACACTTCTCTGTATAACATATTATGAATTTGTTCCATCCTTCTACCGGCAGGCGTATACCGTCTTAGTGGAGGAACACCTGGATGCCAGAATAACATTACAAACTTTGGGAGGAAGGTTCAAAGCTGCCAACTGCTGCTGCTCAATCTCCACACATGAAGGTGTAAAGTTGACAGGTTCCCGTGGAGAACCCTCTCCTGCTACTGCGACAGAAGATCTTCGTTAATGGGCATCCCGATCAGCGGATTGATGTTCATTTGTAGAAGCTTGGGGTACCAGACTCTTTGTGCCCAGTCCTGAGCCAAAAAGGATAACTTGGGCCCAGTCATTCCTGATCTTCAAGTTGTATGGGTGGAAAGGCACACAAAAGGCCAAGGCTCTACTCAGGACGAAAAGCGCCTCCAAGCAAGAGCTACCTTGGTAACTCCAGCTCGCAAAACTGCTGACATTGTGAATTCTCTGCGGAGGCAAACAGATCTATCTAAGGCTCTCCCCACTGCTGAAAGTGTCCTTGTGCCACCTCCTGATGGAGTTGTAATTTGTGATCCACTGGTATCGAAGGCTGAGTTTGTCCGCCCTGCCATTCAGGAAACATGCCAGGTATTGAACCACCAAGCATAAGAAAAATTGTTACTTACCTGTAAACGGTGGTTCTCCAGTATTGGTGTCTTTCATATATTCACATGCTTGAATATTCCCCGTCGTCAAAGTGGGAGCCCCACGGTAAATAAAATCGCAATAAAACCAATCATATATGTATATAAAAACATAATTACATACATTCTAAAACCATAAATACTCATAAGTACCAAGGTTAGCATTAACACATAGGAATACATTAAAAGAAAAAAGCACTTTCATAGCATATCCATGTCATTATGCTAGTCTGAACTATAGCCAATCAGGCGCAAGCACCCATCTAGAACCTTCTCCTCAGAGGCTCATGCCCTCAGATTTTCGTAGCACAAGAGTGACAAAAGAGTCTAGGAGGAAGGAGAAGCGAGCCTCTGAGGGGAGGTGGAAGGGTCGCATGTGAATCTGCGAAAGACACCAATGCTGGAGAACCACAGTTTACAGGTAATTAACAATTGTTCTTCTCAAGTATTGGGGTGTCTTTCATAGATTCACATGCTTGAATGGAATAGTGTTCAGTAATAGCTGGCCGCAAGACAAAATAGCAGTGCATTAGCATAAACATGCAATGAAAATGACATAATGCTGTCAGACATATAATAGTAAAAACCATACAGGCGTAGGGAAAAAAAGAGGCTCACCTTATTTAAAAAGATTGCGAAGCACCGCTTGGCCCACTGCCGTATCAGCTTCATTGATCATCTCAAGACAGTAGTGTTTTGTGAAAGTATGCCTTCTGGACCACATGGCTGCTTGACATATTTGATGAATCGGCACACCAGCAAACAGGGCCGTAGAGGATGACATCGCCCTGGTGGAATGAGCTCTCACTGTAGATTGAAGAGGCTTGCCGGCCTTCTGATGACAGAATGAGATTGCTGAGGAAATCCAACGTGCAATAGTTGGCTTGGTAACAGAACGCCCTTTGCGCATGCGCCGGTAAGCAACAAACAGTTGAAAGTGCGCTGTCCTGTCGATGTAGATTTTAAGGCATCTCTTAACGTCTAATGAATGCAAACGTTGCTCCGCCGGAGATTGGGGATTAGCAAAGAAAGACTTTAAGAACACTGGTTGATTGAGGTGAAAATCAGTTGCCACCTTAGGCATGAATGCCGGGTTGGTGCGAAGCACAACATAGTCCGATTTGAATTGAAGGAAAGGAGGCTGCATGGTAAAGGCGTGGATATCACTCACACGACAAGAGGAGGTCAAGGCGAGAAGAAGGGCAACCTTCCAGGTCAAAAATGTCAAATCTGCTTTGTGGATGGGCTCAAAAGGCGCTTTCATCAATTGCGCCAAAACAACATTGAGACGCCAGGTAGGAGGAGGACGCCGATTGGGCGGAAACATCCTGAACTGCACCCTGAAAAACTGCTGAATGACTCTGGAAGAGTAGAGAGAGGAAGACCCATCCTGCCGAAGAATGAGATATTGCCGCTAGGGAGACCTTCAAAGTGGAGTGGGAAAGTCCTGATTGAGCCAACTACAGAAAGAACGGCAGAAGCTGAGCAGGAGAAGAGTGCACAGTATGGATGTTGGCAGATGCACACCAGTGACAGAACCTTTTCCTCTTTAGCTTGTAAGTCTTTACTGTGGACGGAGCTCTAGCATTGGCAAGAACGTCTCTACATGCTGGCAAAATGTTCAAGTGGGCAAATTCAAGGTGATCAGGTTCCAGGCCGATAATTTGAGAGAGAAAGGGTCTGGAAGGCAGATCTGATCCTTGCACAAAAAAATCTTAGAGTGTCCCTATGGCATATATCTAATGGACAATTGATATAGTCCAGAAGAATATATGCATCTGAGATTGGACTTGTGAACACACCTATTCTTTAGGTCTAACTAACAACCACAAACACCATTGAACTTACTCATATGTAGGGGAGCTAAACATTCAGGTACATCAATCAATAGTGTTGGTAGGTAATACACACAATTTAACAGACACAAAATGTGAAAATCATCAAAAATTACTAACTAGACGAAATTCAGGTTAAAAACTTAAAACATATATATATATATGTTTATTTTGCTTCATGTGGTTATATTTATACACAATAACAATTACATACATCCATAAAAAATCAGTACATCATAATATTCATAAGAAAAATTTTAAAAAAGTTTACATATCCATATTTAAAAATTGTTCAAGAGAACAAATGTCGACGCAGCGTTTCGGTGTTGACAATAGGCACCTTCTTCAGGACTGTTTCTCTACAAAGAGATACACTATTACCGTACGGAAAACATAATAGTTCAAAACTTTAAAATGCATGCCTGAACTAAAAGTGTTCTGACTAGTTAGTAATTCATTACTACAATTATTCTTATACCCCTCTGTGAAAGGAACAATTAACAGATTTTTGCTGTACACATTCCTAATACTTGCAATTTAATTTATTCCCCTATATTTTCAGTTCACGTTGTGTTTTTTTTGTGGTTCTCTATTGTATCGAGTTCTCAAAGGATCTTTAATTCCATTCCTTACAGAGACAGAGTAACAGAAAGTTGCTACGTCTCTTACCATAAATATAAATGCTTCTGGTTTACTTGGAGTCACCTTGCAATGTCGCGTCCTCATGTGGCGTTGCGACGCTGCTCAAGTACTCATACCAATACTTCTACGTAGTACTTTTTATTCAATTTCTAAATGGGTGAAGGCAGGTATTAATACTGCTAGTGACCTTTTATATAAGTTCAAAAAATGCTCTTTATTATAAATAAATAACATCAATACCGGTTTTGATTTTCACGAAAAGTCTACCCTGCCTGGGGGAGCCACCGATCTTTATTCAGGTGCTGGATATCTGAAGAGAATAAACACATATCACTAGGTGCTATGTTGTCCTATTACTTTTCATTATCTCAACTAATAGTATAGCCACTCACCACCTGTTTTATATCAATTCAGGAATCGATGTAGCCGGGCCTGTAATACTTTGTTCCACGGCACTGTTAAACTCAGGGGATGACCTCAGGTTTAAGCGCGATCTGTAGAGTGGTGAATATTTATATTATTCTTGATATTGCCTTATATTCTCATGAAAGAACGTAAATTGCACAAAAAAATCCATTTATATATTACTAACCTTACTATTAATCTATAGGTTTTAGCGGTCAATTATAATTGATATTATTAAGAGTCATTTCTGCGCCCGCCATTACTTCCATTCATTAATGCATGAGAGATCAAAATTATAATTTATGGTTTCATTGATTTTAAATACAATCGGTTTTTTGAGGTACGTGAGAAACAAATGCGTTTGCCTGCAAAGTATTCAGAATGGCGCCTAGAAAGGTCCTGCAGGGAGCTGGATCAAACTGAGACTTCTCGGCGTTGATGGACAGACCCAGGGAGTGGAATAGAGTCTGACAGAATCGAGTTTCCAGAGACGCCTGATGACGAGATTGCGACTTGATGAGACAGTCGTCCAGGTAGGGAAAGATTTGAACGCCCTTCAAATGTAGATGTGCCACCACGGGGACAGGATTTTCGTGAAGACGCGAGGGGCGGAGCGAAGGCCGAAAGGCAGAACCTTGAACTAAAAATCTCTGCGCCCTACCCGGAAGCGCAAGTACTTCCGGTGTCTTGGAAGTATCGGCACGTGAAAATAGGCGTCCTGGAGAAGGCAGAGAATTTCCACGAGCGTGAGCATGCGGAAGGATTGGCACTTCAGGTACTTGTTTAGGGCCGTTAAGCTGAGGATCGGACGCCATTCGCCGGACTTTTTGAGGACTAGGAAAAAACTGGAATAGAATCCCATCCCCTTCTGAGACTTTGAACCACTTCGATGGCACCTTTTTGAATCGTGAGTCGAATTTGTTGAAAGAGCTCCTTGAGGTGAGCCGGAGGTGGACCAGTTGGAGGAGTGTTTGGAGGGAACTTGACAAACTCCAAAGCATGGCCTTTTGACACAATGTCCAGCACCCAACGGTCCGAAGTGATTGAAGACCAATTGGAAAAGAAAAGGGAGATTCGACCTCCAACTTTGAGTGGAGCCTCTGTAGGAAGACTTTCCTCTGTACGACTTGGTGGACTGTTGCCGATAGGACTGCTGTGACTGGGAGTAATATCTCTGATTTCCTTGACCGTAGAAGCGGTACTGGTTGGATCCGCCACAAAAGAAGAGGAGGTGCCGGGTCCGCGTGCACAACGAAAAGGCTGTTTGCGAAACTGCAAAGTGCCTAGGGCACGAGCCGTCTCTGTGTCCTCTTTGATGGTTTGAAGTGCGTCGTCCACATGCTGGCCAAAGAGCGATTCGCCGTCATAGGGCATGTCGAGGATTTTTGCCTGAACCTCCTGGCGAAAAGAGGTGGAACAAAGCCAGCCCCGACCACGTAAAACAGCTGCCCCTGCAAGCTGACAAAAACCAGTGCACGCAATGTCCACAGAGCAGTCGATAATCTCTGATGACGCTCTCTCTCCCTCCTGAAGAATCTTGAGAGCCTCTGCTCTGGAGGGCTCAGGAATGAGGTCGATAAAAGAAGACAAATCCAACCACATCTGGCGGTCATGTAGACCCAGAATGGCCAGAGAATTCGAAGCCATCACGGTGGTAGAAGCCATAGTGGAAAATGTTCGCCCAATGGCATCAATACGACGTCCTTCACGGTCAGGCGGTGCGGTAATAGGAGAAGACGGATTCCTGGAACGGCGCTGTGCGGCCTGGGTGATCACGGAATCGGGTTTAGGCTGCGCTACCAGGCAAGCTGGAGAACCCTGGGGCGCCCTATATTTTTTCTCCAAACGAGGAAGAAGCGCCGGAATAGAATTTGACACCCTCATTCCAGATAAAGTCAATTATGGGCCCAACACGAACCTGTTTAAGAGGTTGACTCTTGAAATCATAAAGAAAACAGTCCTCATCCTTCAGAACCATAGGGAGTTTAAAGCGCAGCGCCGCTCATTCCATAAGTTGGTAAAAACCAGCTATATCAACGGGACTCGAAGGGGGCGGCGACGGTGTCTGGATCTGATAATGGTCCCAATCAGCCATGGTCCCATCATCATCATCAACTTCGCCGTCTTCCCGATCTGGGTGAACGTCATCATCCTCATAAACAGTTGCCTGAATCTGAATAAATGGTGCAGATGTTGCCGATGGCGCAGATGGCCCGGGCAGTGCAGTAGAGGAAGGAGCGGCTGTAGTTGCAGGCCCCGTAGGCTGAGGAGATCCATGGTGAGACGGTGGAAATCGTCTATTATAGTCCTCCAACATGTATTGGAGATTAGAAATGAGGGCGAGCGGTATTTGTGCTGTGGGAACCAGAGTAGAAGGTTCCTCCTCATGGAAGTAATGATCTTCCTGATCGTCCTCATAGTCCTAACACTTTATGACCTGCTCCGAAGGGCTTCGAGCTACCCGAAATCTATCATCTTCCTCCTCATCCGAACCAGAGTCATGCTCCGAACCTGTGGCAAAAAGAGGAGATGGAGGCTGAGAGTGTTGTGGAATCGGAAGTTGATCCAAAGACACATGTCAACGTTGGAGCAGAGGGTCAACAGCAGGAGTTCCAGAACCGGATGATGAAATTGGCACTAGTGGCAATGATGCTCCATCGACGGGACAACTGCCGTTGACGAAGCCACCATCGACGGAGCCGTCGCCGACGAAACAGTCGTAGACGGAGCCGTCGTCGAACGGAGCACCCGCCGACGAAGAGGCTCTCTTCACATAAGGCATCGACAAGACAGATTTGAAGCTCACACACACCATCGTCGACACTGACGACGTCGACGCAGCCGCCGACGACGACCCCCTGGCACAAGTCATCTTCACTGTTGTTGTCGTATTTTAGTGGAAACATGCGTAGAAGGAGCTGTGGACGCCTGAGAGTCAGATCTTGAGGGCATAGCCATAGCAGGAAGAGGTGGAGACACAGCAGGAGCATTCTGGAGTTGAAGCTTCCTCTTCTTTAGGAATGGAGATGGCAAGTCCTGCACACTGCTATACTTAGATGTGGCTCTAAACACACCTGACGCAAGGCTTTCTGCATCAGAAAGAGGTGAATCCTTATCCTTCAACCTCTGCAACCACAGGAGGAGACGCCCTTCCCTGTCCTTAAGGGTATTGGTTGAGAAAGTCTTGCAAATTTTACATTTGCCTACCTCATGCTCTGGATAGAGGCAGTAAATATACTTCTTGTGAGGGTCCTCTGAGAAGAGCCGCAATTTCCCACAAGAAGCACATGGCCGAAACAGAGACTTCTTACTTGAAGACATCCCAAAAACTGTAGAAATCCACAAAGAAATTGAAAAAACTGAGCAGAGCTCAGGGAGACTCCCTTCACACGACGTGCAGTAGAAAATCTGAGGGCCTGAGCCTCTGAGGAGAAGGTTCTAGAGGGGTGCTTGCGCCTGATTGGCTGTAGTTTGGACTAGCATAATGACATGGATATGCTATGAAAGTGCTTTTTTCTTTTAATGTAATCCTATGTGTTAATGCTAACCTTGGTACTTATGAGTATTTATGGTTTTAGAATGTATATAAGTAGGTTTTTATATACATATATGATTGGTTTTATTGCTATTTTATTTACTGTGGGGCGCCCACATCGACGACGGGGAGCATTCAAGCATGTGAATCTATGAAAGACACCCCAATACTGGAGAAGACCTTCTGTTCCAACCATGTCCAGAGACACAGGACCTCTTTACAAAGAGTCCACAACCCCACTCAGCCCTCTTTGTTGTAGTACCACATGCCGGTGGTGTTGTCTGTGAACACTTGAACTATCCTTCCTTGATGGAGTGTAGAAAGGCTTTTAATGTCAATCTGATCGCTCGGAGCTCCAGCATGTTGATGTGGAGTCCAGATTCCTTCGAAGACCAGAGTCCTCTGATCTCCACGTCTCCCAGGTGGCCGCCCCATCCCAGAAGTGAAACATCTTCATTACTGTGAGATCTGGGTGGGGAAGGGAGAGGAGTCTGTATCTGACCCATTCGCGGTTCATAAGCCAGCACTGCAGTTCTTGTACAGTTCCCTCCGAAATCTGGACCATGTCAGAGTGATTCCCGGGATGCCGTGCCCACTGGAACTGTAGGTCCCACTGCAGAGCCCCCACATGCCTGGCATGCCAAGCAGCCTCAAAGTCATTCTCACCATAATCCAGGATAGAGGCTGAAACATCTGTATCATAGCCTAAATTTCCTGGGCTCACCACTCGGTAGGATATGCTTGAAACTGCACTGTGTCCAGAACAGCTCAGATGAAAGAGAGCATCAAAGGGAGTTAGGTGTGACTTTGAAACGTTTATAGTGAACCCCAGTGAATGCAGGAGGTTCACCGTAGTCTGTAGGTGGGAGACAACAGCCTGGTGAACCCGTCTTCAACAGCCATTCGTCGAGATATGCGAAGACTGGCACCTCTGATCTTCACAGATGAGCCGTAACCACCACCATCACCTTAGTGAACACCCGAGGGGCTCTGGTAAACTACCATCCAGTCTCCTGGGACCAGGCTGACAAGACCAGAGCAATGTGAACATCTTGAATTTCTCCTATTTTAGGAAGTAGTTGAGGACTCATAGGTCTAGGATAGGACCAAGGCCCTTGTCCTTTTTTGGGACCAGAATGTAGCGGAAATAGCAACTGCAGCCTACTGGTGCCGAAACCCTCTATATGGTTCCCTTGTCCAAAAGAGCCATGACTTCCTCCTGGAGTAAAAGAAAATTATACTACGTCAGCAAGGTCTAAGGATGAAGGCATGGAGGGAAGGATGGTCTTGAAGGGGAGTGAGTAGACACTTAGGGAGGGTTATCTGGATAACCCACCTGTCCGAAGGGGAGGGAGTAAATACTTAGGGTTATCTGGAGAACCCACCTGTCTGAAGCAAAAGCCAGTGGTGGATGTAATGGCGGAGCCTGCCACTAACTGGATGACCATGTTCATGAAGGGCAAGTCCAGGAGGGTTTGGAGGCTGAAGCTGCCGCAGGAGGGTGGTGGCTTGACTGGACCTTTGGCTACCCGACCCATGAGGTCGGAACGAAACGCGTCCTTGTCCGCGCAGCGTTTGAGGAACTTGCACTGCTCTGTGGCTGTGAAAGGGCTGGTGCTGTTGAAAGCCCCTTCCATCCATCGGAAGGAGCCAAAGGCAGACTAGGGACGGAAGGCAGCTGAGAGACCCAATGACATGGCTCTAGCCTGTGAATCCTTAAAGCGCTCGAACGGGTGCCATCAAAGGGCATGTCCTTGTGCCCAGCCTGGACATCCCCTGAAAAGTCAGATATTCTGAGCCAGGTATGGTGCCTAACAGCCACTGTTGTGGAAATCGATCTGCCAAGTGAGTCAGTTGTGTGAGCCACATCACATGGCGAACTTTGCTGCATCTCTCCTGTCTGATACTGCTTGGGAGAGGATATACCGGGCCTCCTTGAGACCTGTGGCAGCACTTGCCAACCGTTTCTCACAGACAGTGGAAATAATGGCCCAATAAGCATGCAGTGGTCATCTACTGCAATGCAAGGCTGGTGGAATAAAAAATATTCTTACCCAAACTCTCTACGCTCTTGGATTCCCTGTCCGGAGGAGCTGCAAGGAACACACCTTGGGAGGTAGAGGCTTGGACTACCAAGCTCTCTAGGATGGGGTGGGTGATTAGTGAGGAAGTTTGGGTCACCCGGGGTAGGGTGGTGGGGGCAGGCAATCGTCCTGTTCTCTGGAGCCCCAGTGCTGGGTTTGGACCATGCTCCCAGAGGAGCGTCCATGAGGGCATTTAGGGTTCCCAAGAAGTAGCTCCCAGCTGTAGCACCTCTGTCAAGATGTTAGTCTTGACCACCACTGAGGGTAGCTGAAGAATAAGGGCCTCAGCCAACCTACGCACCACCATTGCGCAAAATGCTCCCTCCTCCGTAGTCATAGTGTGGGTCCTCAGGCGTCACCCAATTCCTCATACCAGTCCATTTACTCATAAGGCTGGTGTTCTAAAGGGTCCAGCTACTCTTCCCTTTCTTTCTTAATCCTAGCCCTCCAGAATAGGGCTCAGGAAATGAGCTAGGACCTGTTGATCCTGTTGGCGTTGGGATCAGCATCAGTTGACGTGATACCGGATCGTTGGGGATGAGAATAGAGCTGGTGTCGCCAGTTGGCAACAGCAGTGCCGGAAGCCTCGCCGGCGGGACTGGCATAGGGTAAGGTCGCAATGGCACGATTGGTGCCAGTCAGTATCCGTGACTGGATCCAGGGGAGGACATCGGCTCCAGGGCCGGAGCAGGACCCGATGGATCCCCCACTGACCCCAAAGGCACACTGGAGGGGTGAGGCCGCTCAAAAATGAGGTACATGGCCTCGTAAAATTCTTTAAACTGAGCAGGGGTTGCTCTGGCTGCCGGAAAAGCGGGGAGGCATGGAGTAGAGCGAGGCTCCCCCGTCGTGTTGGCACGCTTCAACTTCTTGTGCTTCCTGTGACCCTTACCTGAGTGTACTGAAGATCGTGAATGGGATGAAGAGGACTTGGGACTCCTGGAGCGGGACAGGGGCCTTCCTCTCAAGTGGGACTGAAACCTCCGAGGAGACAGCGCTGCATCCCCTGCAGGGCCACAAGAGGCTTTAGGGACCTCTCTCACAAAACCTTCGGAACCATGGCCAGGCAATCGGAGCAAGACTTGGAGTTGTGGTCGCTCCAGATACCACAAACGAACCAAATGCAGGTCCGTCACAAGCATGGCTCGGTGACAGGCGCCAGAAACTTTGAATCCTTAAGTCTTCCTAGATATGACTTCCTACACACTGAGAAAAAAAGGGTCAACAAAAAGTTAAAAAAATACTGTCAAAAAGTTGCACCTATATTGCGGACGTGGGCGTCACTTCCAGTGCAGATGACGTGGACGTCACTTCTGGCACGGACGACGCTGTAGAAGGCATGCAGAGTCGACCGACGCCACCTACTAGCAAGCAGGGGTATTTTTCTCAAAGAAAAATCTTCCGGGTCCAGTCGGATGCCTAGGAAATGCAAAGGTAAGAACTATGCGGCTAGATATCTCTATGAGTTATTTAGATACACAAGTACATAAAAAAGCTTGAGGGTTTTTTTTCTTCAAGAAAATCTTAGGCTTCAAAGAGGGAACCCAAGTTTTATGAAGAAAAATGTAAATAAATAAGAGATTTCATATGAGCCAGACATGAAATTCATCAAACACTCAACAACAGAGAAAAAAAGACAGAAGTATAATGAATGTAACAACAAATAGGACCCAAAAAGAGATAGAAAATACAAAGAAATTCAGGGGCGAAAAGGATAAAGAAGATGTAGAATAATTACTATTTTTAATAGTAGAAATACTTACCTATTTTTTGTTTGTTTTGCCTCGAACAAGTCTACTTAAGCCATCAGTGGTACTATGATCAACCCTCAGAGACAAGGGAATACCTGAAGGAGAAAGAAACCAGATGAATGTTTGACTATGAAAGTCTAGAAGAACTAAACCTTTCTTTAATTTTGTTTTATTTCATCACATTCAGAAAGAAAAACCTAAAAATACGGAACAAACTTGATACATTAAAAAAAAAACCTCTAACCACTCTTTCTCTCCAGTCACATAGCTATTTAGCATTTCATTGTTAGATTTACAAGTTGTCCATTCTCAGATCCCTAACAATCAACGTGCCACTCCCTTAATGTAATACTGCTACTATATCGGCCATGCTTTTGATACCCTAAGTATTAAACCTTGAAAACGCTCCAGACTTCAAGCCACGACTGGGATAAACCAGGGCCTGATTACCAATTTATTTCATTTAGAATATCCCCAAAGATCTAAACCCACTTGAGGCAAGTTTTTGAAGGCAGAAGCTGATGCCGGATTCTCTGCGACTCTCTCCAGCCCCTTCCCCCACGTACTTTCTGCAAGCACGGAAGGGGCTTTAAGTCGGGAGAAAGAAAGAGAGAAGTGAGCGGGCTGGTGAGAACATTTTGCCTGGGCTGTTTTTGGTTTTCAGTCCGGTCCTGGGTTAAACACTTGCTGGCTGCTTGTAACAAAGCATTGGACAATTTCTAAATGTATCAATAAACTGCTAAACAGTTTACAAACTATAGTTTAATCTGGACAAACCGAATATAGTAACCAAAAAACGAGAATTAAAAAACCCCAGAACAGACAAGGGTATTGGAATGTTTCCTAACATATTACGTGTCTCTTCGATTTGACTCAATATCATTGATGGTATTATATACCCAATGCCAATGTTTTCTCAAAAGCTCATATTTACAGAGTCAATGAAAAAGGAACACGACACCTACATTGGTCATGGTAAAAAGGGGAACACCTGTAAAATGTGTCCTGACACTGGCTATAAACGTTACCCTGGCAAATTACCCCATCTCTTTGGACAGGGCCCTCGTTAGCTTAGTGACTAGGATATCACTCTATGGCCTGTTCTTGTGTCATTTCACTGAGAATGTGATGCACTGCATGTGTTGAAGAAGCGGACAAGATAAATATTAGTGAAAAAGTGGATGGGAACACAGCTTCAATGTTTCCACTCTAGGCAGTTCTGTGTACTTTTAGAAACGAAAGCTGGACTGGAAACATTCTAGGCTGCATGAACAGCCTCTGTTGGTACATGCGTCTGCATAATCACTTCTATAAATCTGTAGAGTACTTTCCCATATTTACGTTTGTAACTTCTATCTGCTGACAGGGCATGGATTAGCACCCCTATAATGTTTGCGTCTAGACAATTATTGTGGATATTGGCTCAAAGCAGTTTATTTTCTTTGAGAGATCTAGATCTAAGTGGCTGGAGGCTGCGACTGATGTTTTTCAGACCAGGGTTGCAATTCTGCCACACTCTTGACACTGATTAATAATTCTGCTGTATACAATGCCCAGTCCTAGCAATCAAGCCCTACATCACTGCTTTAAAGTCCGTGTCTCAAAGATATGCAAATAATTAAAGGGTAGAAGTACATCAGGAAAAAATATATGCACACTCAGGCAAATTTACCTGAAACCTGGGTTTGCAAGTCCAGAACAGTCAAGGGAACTCATATTTCCCATTCTGTAGTGTATGCACAGTCTTTGGCACTATATGATATACAAGACAGTGGGGTCTCACTTTCTCAGCACAGTAAAGGTCAACTACCTGCACTCTTTAGTTTCATTACACAGCTGTCAATGCACTTGTGCGTGAAGACAAGGAGACGTCAGCAAAAATTAGTGAATTTTGCAGGTACGAGCCAATCTTCTGACATATTTTAACATGCATCTACTAGTGCACCCCGCCTATAGTGTTGCAATGGTGAATGATCTGTGAGCCCCTCCCTACTCCATCACATTAAGAAACTTGCAATTAAATCTGCAAGAGGCAAGGTTCACACTGCAATTTGGGTGTCTTTAGTTATTTAAACCTTAATATTCATACAGTGGATCTTGTACTCTCCTTTGAGCTAGCAACAGCATTAGTTCTCAATTTCTCATAGTCTCTACACATTTTCAGGACACTTGGACTCAGCAGTAGGTGATTAAATCTCAGCACAAAAGCCTTTTCTCCCCAGAGTGCGAGTCTGCAGGCTCTAACTCAACACTCTATCAGATACTTTAATACCCTACTGCCTTGCTTCATACAAACTGCAATATGTGTATCAGGAACATGATTAGCTTATATCACACTGTAGAACTGCATTCAGGGTACAAGTTGGGTGTACAAGCAGGTACACAACATCCACCCACTATTTTCACAGGGTGGATGCCGTCCCCACTCCAAGAAGTTTGGCCCAACAGAGATATGCTGAACTTGACCAGGTGTAATTTTCAGACACCGAGACCCGTTCAGCAGCGCCTGTACGTACATTGTCTGCTTTCCATTCCCAGCAGCAATGTGCAGGCAGCGAGGGGGTCTTTTTGTTTTCACCACAAGCTGGGCCGAAGTTAAGTAGCCTTCAGGCCTCCTTTTGTTTGAATATCCTGACTGGAGGCGGCCTGGAACCTCACAGTTAAATGTAAATGCCACGGAGGGGAAACAAAGGCACACAGCTTGTTATCTCGTCACAGGTACTTGGGAGAAGCATGATTTTTGCCTTTGTTCAGTCCCTGTATATAAGAGGTGCATGCACTGTAAGAATGTCAGATGTGTTGGTCTGTCCCAGTATTTACACAAATAACAATTTAAATAGCACAATTGGATTCCTTTTATAGAGCTAGTTATCCCAAGGCAGGGTGTCAGAGCTCTTTACATAAGATACACATTATACATTGACAATAAATCATGTACTTGTCAGGAGTGTGGTATTTAATAAAATATCTACTTGTCGGGGAGGAGCCTAGCCTGCAACCATGATGGCCGCCTAAACCCTCGGCTCCGCCGACCCTCTCGTTTTCCTCCCATACTGCTATTGATCCTGCAAGATATCCTGTGATCGCGTCGAGGTATCGGAACCGGGAGGTGATTCTGACTCCAACGGTATGCTCCCCGGCGTGCTCCCTGCGGCAGAAGCGACAGGGCGTCCTTGCTTCCTTTCTGGCGCTTCATGGTGGTGACCGGGTCTTTGTTCCTCGGAGATGGCCGGCCCTGACTACAACAACAGCGGCCACTGAAGACAGGGCGGAGTCGGCCGGCGGAGAGTGGCTGCCGCATCGAGTTCTCCGCTGCAGCGAGCCGTTCTGTCTCATTAACCTCCACGCTTGCACGACATCGCCGCTGCTAGTGATACATTGTATCCTTTCCCCAGCCCGTAGACGGCTTTGAGAGCCTTTTCGTCTTCCAGCGCTGTGGTGGGTGCCATTTTGAACCGAGCGCTCGGCACTTGAAACTGACGACCCCGGGCTGCTATTGAGGGTGATTACGACGGCCGACGCTGCATTGCAACCGTGTGCGGTGTCGGAATGGAGTGTGCTGCCCCTGTGCCCCCGACCTGGTTGTGCTCTGCGGAGCGGCGATGGGATGACCGGCTGCTAGCAAGGGATGTCGGCGGACAGTTTCGAGGGCTACCACATGTTTGTGAGCCCCATGTGCAGGGAGCTGCAGCATCCCCTTCTCCTGAGGCGTCATTGAAGATTGGTGATATTCTGGGCGCTCTGGGTACTTTGCGAGCTGCCCTATATGACAATGCCCAGGACAAGGTGGGCCGATTAGATGCCATTCTGCCCGTGGTGCCCTCGACTGGCCGAGTTGGCTTTCGTGTGCAGAGCACTTCGCCACACCCTGTGTTCGACTACCGTGAACTGCCTACCCAGATGTACATGGAGGCGTTGGAGGTACGAGATCTTGATACCGCCGCGGTACTGCCTGTTAAGGTTGTGAAGAGGTATGGGGTTCCTGGACTTGTGCAGTGGCTGGGGAATCGTTTCTGGACGCCATGTCCGGCAACTCCTTCGTGGTCTACTGGCGTGTCTTGCTACCTTATCCTGGATTTGCTGCTACTGCTTTAGCCGGTCGACTTTGGAGGATTGCTGCTGTGTGTTGCCCTTTTTTGTACAGCCGTAGACCACATGGCTTTGAGTTGGAGAGATCTTGGTGGACAGCGCCCTGTTCTGTTGTGGTCATTTCGTCTGCTTATTCCATCCAAGATGGCTACTGTACAACTGGACTTCGTCGGCACGCTAGATCAAAAGGGACAAGGTTGAAGATGTTTTTCCTTTTTGCTTACTGTTGCTTGTATTGCTGGGACTGTGATGGATAGACGGGGGAGCTGGACGTTGGTTATGCATCGGTTCGGGGGTCCGGGGAGGGGCGGCCGAGAATACACATGTTGGTTGTTTTGATCACATACGTTTGGCCCTCCTCCGGTCTTATATGATTCCTTTTTTCTTCCTTTCTTTCTACTTCTGTATTTCGGGTACTCTTTTTTGGGCGACAGGCACACAGCTAGGGGGGGGTAGGCCGTAGCCTCTGCATGCGTGTAGGGTGGGGGGTAGGGGGGGGTTATTTTGTCCGTTTCAGTTTCTATGGGCCTTATTTTTTCTTTATTCTTAAATTCTTTTCTTCTCTTGCTTCTTCCTTGGGTCGATTGGGTGGATCGATGTGGGTGGGTAGCGACCGGCGCGCAACACAATGTGTGCTTGTTAATCCTTTTGTGTTATCCTTATGCCGCCATTCTGATTATGTTTTACTGCTTGCTGGATTTCTTCTGGTGGACGTCGCCCACTTATGTCTTAGACGGACTGTATGGACTCTGATCCTTCTTAGTTTCCTACTATTTTAAACATACTTTAAAAAACTTTAAAAAACGAACCTTAACTTCTCCTGCTTCTCGGTAGTGCAAGTACCTCCAGTGTAACCCAGGTTGATTGTACTTTGTTTCGAGATACTACTGAGTCGCCGTATAGCTTGCTAACGTGCTTCAAAAGATGTCGAGGCCGGCCGGATGGTTGTAGGCCCGTATTTGTTTGATGATACTGCGCAATAAAGGTTTTCAAAAATTAAAAAAAAAAAAATATCTACTTGTCCATGGGGCAGGTTGCTTCATAAATCACTTGTCCTGTAACAAAATCCACTTGTCCCTTTGGATCAATGTAGTGCTGCGACATATTATTGCATCAATCTCATGATAGAAGAGCTCTCATATAGCCTCTCCGATTATGCCAGGGCTCATACCATAGTAGTGTTTGAATACTTGCAATTCCCTAATGTTGCCACGTTTCTGCAGATCTACATAGTGGGGCTGAAGGTAGTGGTAAGCAATAGTTCCATGGTTAGAATGCCCTTTTGAGTCTGTGCAAATCTACTAACTTGCATGTTTTAAGGGGTTTCAACAACTCTTCTCCAATCTTTTCCCATACTGAGAAATGTTGGTAATTTACTTCTGACAATAGCAGACGTAAACAATCTTCCAGAGTTGGGAAAAAAGTGGTTGGAGGGACAGTGAACTTGCAAAACTCAGATTTTCGCATGAGCAAATCTATACATGCATATTTGCTCATACGAAAATGCAGTTCGTAAACATTTCCTTGGAGCACGATTTCTTGTCCTACTGCTGTAAATTCTTGGGAATTCATGAAAGCCGTATTGCTGCACCTAATGCAAGGACATATACCATGGGTGCACTTTTGAGACTTTCTACAATAATTGGGCCCCTAATTTGGTCTGGTGTTGACCATGACCTTTTGCGTTTATTAAAATTCTATCACTCTCTCTGTATTGGCTGACTTCACTGTGAATTACAGCATTCTGCTCTTACACAAGGAGCATATCGGCAAACAAAGTGGTTTTGTTCAGTGCAATAACTACTGTGGCAGTGTGTGCTCTTTGAGGCCAATTTCTTTTGCTTTTGCCAATGTTTGTTATAATTGTGAGGGCTCAGCAGCTCCCACACCAATAAGGTTTTATAACAACCATGCCAAAACAATTCATGCATTGACAAAACTAAAAAGCTGACCACCAATTTTAGACCCACTGGCTTTGCCAATGCTTGTTTATTTTTGTTTCCCATAATCTTATTGAAACTGGTTAAACTGATTTTCCATTATGGATATTTTGTGAAACACTAGCATGCATCAACACATCTTACTAAATGATGCTGCAAACAAATGGTACCGGAAATTTTACATTGGTTTAGCAAACTTTTTTTTATTTTTAAAGCAAAGAATCATCCACATTGTTTTCAAGCTTCTGCAAATATTCGCATCAAATCAGAGAGCATTCTGGGAGCATTATATATAGCCTAATTTGACTAAACTTTGAAAACGTGTGTACACATTTTTATACTGGAACCACTGTCAGTAGTGCAGTCAGAGCTTACAACATTTACTTAGAGCGCTCACCCTAATAATAAAGGCTTTCAATTATTGAACCATGAATACAAGTTTGAACAGCATTAACATATAGACTAAAATATTACCTTAAATGCAGACAGTGCCCTTCTCTGACCTATAATGTGGTACTGCAAACAGGCAGCCAAAGGGTTTGTGCAACAGGTGGTTGGGCCTACTTGTCCCAATACACATGAAAACTTGTTGCCCTTGACCCCAAACAATAGGTCCTGGGAGTTTGACTATAGGAATTCCACATCCCTGCAGACTTGTGTAAATCAATGTACAAGATAAGTTACATGAGACAGGGTCACATGGTGTGGGAATCACATGTCCGTCATAGCTCACTGTGCTATATTACAAGGATTACAATTTATGAACAGCAGGTAACATAAGGATCTCTGTGTTAAAACCAGTAACCACTTTACTATCTACATAAAATAAAAATCTGTCATCTGCATGTTACGTGATGTGCTTTGCAGGAGACACATTAACCTTATCTACTTTGATTCAAATCTAGGACTTCACAAAACACAGATCTCTCCAACGAATGTTTTAAACTCCAGAGTTATCTTACTATTAGTATTATTCCCTGAGATTTACTGGGCATCTTTACAGCAGATGCCTTAACCCAATCAAATATTTTAAAATGTAGACCTTGCAAGCAATTAAGCAGAACAGATCTACAACCCTGCTTCTCCTTGTTGCCAATTTCTGAGGCGCAGATTTTGCGTAGGGATTGCGCCACATTTTTAGCACAACCTTGACATCAAATTTCATATATTAAATCTCATAATGCGCTTAAATGTACTCATGATATACCTGATAACATATGTGTAATGTCTTAATATCTGATGTCACTTCTTGTGATGTCACTTCCAGTGAGGTCACTTTCCGTGATTTCACGTGCAATGTCACGCGCCGTGACATCATGTGCTATGATGGCACGCATCATGATTTCACTTGCATACAGCCTAACCTGGTTAGTCCCTCCACTTCTTTTTTTAGGACTTGTGTGTGCCCTGACTACATTGTAGCACGTTCATACACAGTCATGTTTCCCCAGAAGGAACTAAAGCAGATACCAACTGTCTAATAAAGAAAAATAGTACATTACAAAAACCAACCACCTGCTCAGGTGCTTACAAACACACGAGCACATAGTTTGAAAATACCATGACTAGAACAAGGTTTCTCTTGACGAAAATCATGTACGAGTGACCTTAAAGTGCAATGCAAACTTAATTCCTCAGTACAATGCTGAATACATCATGAGTGACATAATCAACAAAATAATGAATTAAAGAGAGCATCACCAATGCCAAATAAATATATTTAATAATACCTCTAACATTTGGTCTGGGCTGTGGAACAAGTGCTCTACCCGTAATACCATCAACTCTTTGTTGTTTTAATAACGTACCTAACCTCTGTATAACAACTTGCTGTAGCAACCACATCTTTGCTGCGTATGACCTAAAAAATAGAGCCCTTTAACATACTATTGCCTGCAAGTCTATCGGGAGGAGGGGCTCTAAGAGAGCAATCATTTAGTTTAGTTCTGGACACTCTCTATCTAGTTCTGATCTTGGGCATACTGTGTACAGTGGGATGGAATTAAAATGGGTAGAATCTCTTCCTCATACAGCTATGGGAACTGTATATGTGTAGTCAACTCTCCAGCTGCCTTGTCCAACATCAAAATATTCAACAAAGTAGTGAGTGCATGATGCCTTTATTGGCAAAGCAAAATCACATTTGAAAATCTCTTGAAGAGCTCAACAAACTATATCTAGGTGATCTAATTAGTGAGCCTTAAATGACACTGTATCCCTGGAACACATTAACTGATGCCTTTAAAAACAAAGTACATATAAAATGTGGCGTTAGTAAAACCATAGTAGATTATAAATATGATTAGGGGCACACCCAGCAACAGGGGCACCAGAAAGTAAAATAAGAAAGACTGAAATGATAGAGTAAAGAAATTAAAATAAAATGAAATAATACGTCGAAAAGAAAGCACTGCAAAAAACTACTAAAGGAATAATACACAGGAGACTACTTGGTCGTACGTTTAGCTTGAACACAAAGGAACAACCGGCTGAATCAACAAGTGATAGACAAAATTGTAGCCAAGAATGTTGATTAAGATCGCACTGCAAATGTGTTTTCTAAAGGCAGAGCTATTTCATAGGACACTGGAATAGGTTGTAAAAAAGAACTCCTATACCTTCATACATTTAGCCCACAAGCTGATGGGTCTGAAGACTCACAGGGGCCTTTGTCCAAGGCACCGTAGGAGGTGGAGACACTGGCACTCGCTAAGTCTTGGTCATCCAACTTTGGAAAGTAAACAAAGCACAATGGGTATCAGTTTTGGCTTGGTTGAAGATGGTAGGCATTATCTCGTCTCACCTGCGAGTGAGACATATTTCTATTTCCTGTAACAGCTGAATTATGTTTTCCACTGAACTCCTCAAGAAGCTATGCGAGACATATTTTCTTTGACCTATTATACTGAATTAGTTGAAGCAAGAGGATGAAGGAAACCAATTTAAGAGAGAAAAAGTTAACCACAGAGGACTTCCATTAAAGAATGGGCAATATCATCAATATAATATTTCTTGTGGCTCCAGGAGGCATGTCTGTAAACACACGGAGTTGTAACTCTGCATGTTGTTTATGGAATTACCAGCCCACACAATTGAATGTTTTACAATTGTATCCGGTACAACCAAATATTATTTTAACATTTTCTCCCTGCTGAAATGAGAGCAAAAGTGCCCAGAATCCAGGACTCACAAGTGGTAAACGGACCCGAAAAACATAAACTGGCCTCCTTTCCAAGAGTGCGTGTGTTAGATAAATGGAAGGAAGTAAAATAGCGAATTCTACAGGACAGAGAGAGATAAGATATTTGGCAAGTATATTTTGTTGTGGCAGGCCCCAGTGGCGTCACTAGGGTTGGTGTCACCCAGTACGGGTAACTCATGGTGTCACCCCCTCATGACTTACATCATGAATCCATGATGCCCCCCAGATACCCTTACACAGCTTTACAAAGGGACTAAAATGCACATGGCACCCACGTGTCATGTGCAGCTACACACATGTCCTGGACAGTACAGGACACACACACACTACGCATGGCACCAGTCCACCCATGCCCAGTTAGACACAGGTTTACTGGCAGCACTAGAACCCTACATGCCCGTTCAGGGCTACACTGTTTCCGGGCATAACATGTTACGTCTGCACGGACTCAGAAAGATGCGCACAGTAACTTATGGAAACATGACACCCATGTGCAACTCATAGCCAGTGGGCAGTACGTTACACTTGCACACAATAGCGCAACTACAGACCAAAGCAGTTTACTGGGTATATCGCACGCTCAGACACAAGGAGCATAGGTTGTAATCCTCAAAGGGCATACTTTCAAACACAGCGAAGGGAAGAATGGGGGTGCCACTTACCAGCTGCAGAGGAAGACAAGCGTGCACCTGGCGCTGCAAAACCCTGGTTCACTTTCCTGGGTCGGTTAGCCAGAGTTCAGCCTGCAGGGACTACTTTTTCCTTTGGTTTTCCTGAAATGATTCCTCTTGCCCGCATCACAAGAATCTCAGGGGCGGAATCCATCCTCCCCTTTTTTGGTGTTGGGTCGGGTAAGATTTTTGAGGCCTTAGAGTGTTTAGCACACCACTTTTCTCTTGTAGCACACTGTTTGCTACCTCTCACATTTTGTTTGCTTTAGATACTTGCACAAGTGCCACCATTGCCTACGTAACGTTTGTTCTTGTGCTTGAGTGTCTACCAGATTATGCAGTATTATACCTCTAATTGTATCGTATCGTAAGGGGTGCTTGTAGAGCGCACTGACACCGTGGGTTTCCTGGCGCTGGTTGGAAGTAGAGGGGACAGAAAGACTAACCAGATTGGGGGAAAAGCCAAGTTTTTAAAGACTTACGGAAAGCGGTCAAAGAGTTGGAAGTTTTGAGAGAGAGGGGGAGAGAGTTCCAAAGCTTGGGGGCCAGGTATGCAAATCTCCGGCCTCCAGATCTACAGAGCTTGTAAGAAGGAACAGTCAGGAAGTGAAGGTGAGAGGATCTCAGATTGCGGGATGGGCAATAGGGTCTAATGAGGGATTTTACAAAGGCGGGACAGGGGCCAGCTAATGACTTGAAAATAAGGCAGCCGATCTTGAAGGCTGCCCTGGAGAAGACAGGGAGCCAGTGGAGTTTGACAAGAAGGGGCCTGGCGGATTGCCACTTCGGAATCCCTAAGGCCAATCTCGCCGCCTGATTCTGAACCACTTGCAGTCTAGCCATCGATGTTTTGGGCAGACCATGATAGATCGAATTGGAGAAATCTAGGCGGGAGAGGACGAGGGCCATGATAACCTGCAGGAGGGCATCGGGTGTAAAGAGGTATGCCACTTTCCTGATCCTGCGCAGTTGGTAGATACAGGACGAGACCACGGTCCCCACCTGCGGCCCTAGAGATAGGGCGGAGTCGATGGTGACCCCCAGGCTCTTCACCGAAGCTACGGGAGTGGGAGAAGGGCCCAAGTCCGCCGGCCAGAATTGAGGCCCCCAGAAGGTGGCGCTCCTACCGGGAAGGAGGAGCTCCGTCTTACCGGGATTCAGTTTTAACTGGTTGTGGCCCATCCACTGGAGAATGTGGGACATAACTGCCTGAAAGTTGGGGATAGCAGAAGGGGAATTGAGAGAAAAGATGAGCTGCAGGTCGTCCGCGTAATTAAACACGGTGACGTCCCACTGCCTCAGAGAGAAAAGAAGGGGGCGAAGATAAAGATTGAAAAGAAGAGGGGACAGAGAAGAACCCTGGGGGACCCCGCAGAGCGAATGCTCTCTAGGAGCCCTGAAGGCGCCCAGGCTAAGGGTCTGAGACCTGCCGGTCAGGAAGGATCTGACCCAGGCCAGCGCCTGTTTTCTCTTGTAACCTGTACACGTCACTTTTTCCTCCTGTGTTGCACCGTTTGCTACCAACCTCATGTATTTTGTTTGCTCACAATTGTCACTTTTGCCACATGTAACTTAACGTATGCTATTGTAATTTGTTCACTTGTTATTTTCTAATCATCATGTAACAGAGTTCCTATTGTGAAGCGCTCTGACGCCTTCGGGTAAAGTCCGCGCTATATAAAAAATAATAAATAAACTTTTTGGGGCTCGAGGATCGCCACTGAAGGAAGGGTTGGGCCCTCTGAATGTCTCACCCAGGAGCGTTAGGAGAGGCAGGCAGGACTCGGAGAAAGCCATCCGTCACTGTGGAGACAGGCATGGGCAGCGCTGCCTCTGCTTCAGCATTCCGCCTCCCAGAATAATATGCTGCTCTGTTCTCGGACTGCCAAGGGCAGGAAACAGGAGCCCTCGTTGCCTGGCAAGGAGGCCGGGCTTCTGGAGAGCATTAGCAGCCCGCGCTGTTACTTGTAGCATTTGGATTTTTTAAATGTCAGATCCGGGAGCCACGTCATGACGCGAGTGACGTTTTGAACGTCATTGACGTCCGGATGCTAATTGGGACAATAATTTTGGCCGGCGGCCGGGTAAGGTTCAACAGACAGAAATATTATTTTGCATTTTGGTGTCACGGTCTCCGTGAAACCAAAATGCTAAATAATATTACTGTCTGTCAAACCTTACCCAGCCGCCGGCCAAGATTATTGTTGGCACGGACCATGGTGTCACCCCTTTGGATGGTGTCACCCGGTGCGGTCCGCACCCCCCGCACCCTCCTAGTGACGCCACTAGCAGGCCCTGATGAGATGCCACAAAAAAGTGAAGGTTGTAGAGTAAGAATGAAGGGGAAAGATGGCAGTGCAGACATGCTGGTTATTAGGTCAATTGTAACAAGCATTGGCATAGCCAATAGGTCTTGCATTTGGGACCTTATAAGTGTTTAGCCATGCAACAGTTGGTTTTGTTGCACCAAGGATATTCTGCTGCATAACTAAATACTTACATGGTCCAAAAAGCGAGACCTATTGACTATGTCAATGCTTGCTTTTTGTTTGTTGCCGTTTTGTTTAAGTTGCCACATCTACAATAGCTGGACATGGTTTTTGTTAACAGTTCTTTGCATCAAATGAACTTGTTTTCATAGCTCTGAATGTCGTTTCCATTCTGGTTGTAGGAAGCAGTCTTTCCCGGGGGTGTGGGGGCTGCCTAGATGTGACAATGCGCCGAACTTTGCAAATGAGAACTGTTGGAACCTGGGATGTCAGGTCACCTAGGGTAGCCTGGCCTAGGGTAAGACATAGATACTAGAGGCACAATTGTGAAGGATGCAAACCACCCAGCAGTAAATTCACGCAATAACACACAAAAATAACACTACACCAAAGTATGGAAAAATATGAGCTGTTTTATAAAAATAAAATTCTCTTTGTTTTAGCTCTTAGTATTCACAATTGAAAATTTACACATAGATCAGGAGAAATAATAACGCTTTTCTGTCTGTGGAAAGAAAATTACAGCTCAATACATTCAGATGTCATGAAGTCAGAAATGCTACTTCCAGAAATGCTAACTTATCTCAGTAGAATTATTTCCAGCAGTGTTATCTTGCAGTAATGATCAACAACAATAGAACATTTCAGTACATTAACCTCCCAATTCCACTGGCTTTGACTTCACTACAGTGTTTAAATCTTTTACTCCCTTATCTGTACCTTTATACACAAAGTGAGAGCATACCCAGTGAGAAGCGTAGGAAATACCCCAGTTCTATGTTGACACCAGTAAGCTTTAAGAGGAATTTATAACTTCCCTCAAATCATTAGTACTTTCAGCACTCTCCTTGCAAGTCGATTCCTCAGTCTACTCCCCACCTCACTAATCACAGTTGAGGAAGAACGACCCAAGTCTAAGTCATCACTTTGTAGGCTCTAGCGCCACCTTCACCCTTCAGATCACCTCCTTACTTGAGGACTAATTGTCAGGTGAAGCCTTGCAAAGCCAGACGGTGGGGAAGTTCACTCGGCAGGTCAAAGGTGCCCAGCGCTAGCAAGACTCATCAGCCTCTCAGGCCCCTTCGCTCTCCCCACCCCGCTCGAGCTAGCTCCTTTGTGTGGCGCTCGAGCGGACAAGGGCTGTTATTACTGCACTCCCAAGCCGCTGTTGGTTTCCACCGGTCTCTCCTCCCGCACTCGCCGGCTACCGTGTGGCGCTCAAGCCGGGGCGCGGAAATAGAAGCAGCTTGCGAGCTGCTGTTGGGCTCCTGACGCTCCTCCTCAGCGTCGGACGGACGAGAACACTACCTCCTCAGACATGCGCGGTTCTCCCACGCTGGCGCCGCCTCTAACTTGAACCTCCGGGCACTTCCTCCAGGCCCGCCCCTACTGCGCAACCACCGCGGGGAGACGCCTCTCCCTCACTCAGAAGCGGCACAGTGACACTACCGCTCGTTGTCCTCACGAAGTCTTCCACAGCCTCAAACTGGCGTCGCACACCACGCGCCAACACAGGGGCGGAACAGCCCGACTTCTCTCGGCCTCCGCTCCCTCAGCGACCGCCGCTCTCCTCAGACAGCGCTCAGCCACCAATCCAGCACGGCTCACCAGGCGCTGGCCTGGGTGGGGTTTAGACAGGCTCCGCTTCACCCCGCTTACACCCCTTCCAAGGTTGGCTCCTCTCCACAACAGGTAAGGGTTGACTCTCTGTGGGATTGTGTAACTGAGGAAAGTCACAGCAACCAGGGGCAGGATTCAGTTGATGACTGAACAAGGGGGACCACAATGTTAGCCCTATTCCCTCTCAGCTCTTGTTCAATAAAAGCCTCACAAGTCTCTCTACTGGGCAGAGGACTGCGCTCCGCAGCACTGCAGTCTCCTTCTCCTTCTCACACCCCCTTTATTTCTAGACTAGGGGTTGGTCAGGCGCCCAGGGTCTCCAGCCATCCAAATCAGCAGGGTCAGGTCAGATAGCCCAAGGGAGGAAGGGTGGTGAATCAATAGGTCAACCCTCTGACTATCCTACCCCCACCTTCAACTACAGCCTGTCCTCCAGCTGACTCTCTCCAGTGAGACAAAATGGCTGTCCAGCATTCCGCCTTTTATAGGCTGACCCTCAGGAGTCCAGAAGGGACCAGAAGGTTCTGGAACGCCCTATACTACTCTATGGGACAGGTTCTGGGTTTGGCAGTTAGGGCAGTTGGTAGCCACCATTTTGTGACTCCAACTATTCCTGTCAGAACAGGCCTCTGGGCCTGAGGTGAAAAACTATGAGGGGGGAAAGAACACCTATCCCCTTGACCAACACCTAAAAAAACTAGTGGACACAAAAATTAATAAAGGTATGAGGGGCAAAAAGGGGACAAAATAAATAATGAATTGGAGGGACTACGCAAAAAGCCAGACAGGTCTAACAAGAACATGCCTGGCGCAGGCGCAGTTTACAAGTGTGGAGTGAGTGAGCCCATGCAGCGTGACTCACACAGGAGTTCATGCACTGCACCTGCATACTCCGCAGGATTTAAGTAAACTCGACCCACTACCTCCCAGGCATCGAACACATATTTACCAAGAAACTCTAAGAAGAGCCTGCCTGCTGCACTGACGGCTGATGGTGTGTGCGTGGTGAAAGCGTGCACTGACGGCTGGTGGTGTGTGTGCCCGGTGAAAGTATGCACTGACGGCAAATGGTGTGTGCGCCTGGTGGAATCGTGCATGGACGGCTGATGGTGTGTGTGCCAGGTGAAAGCGTGCACTGACAGCTGGTAGGGTGTATGCTTGGTGAAAGCGTGCACTGACGCTGGTGGTGTGTGTGCCTGGTGAAAGCGTGCACTAACGCTGGTGGTGTGTGTGCCTGGTGAAAGCGTGCACTGACGGCTGTTGGTTTGTGCCTGGTGGAAGCGTGCACTGATGGCTGGTAGTGTGTGTGCCCGGTGAAAGCGTGCACTGACGACTGATGGTGTTTGTGCCTGGTGAAAGCGACACAGATGGCTGGTAGTGTGTATGCCTGGGTGAAGCGTGCACTGGCGGCTCGTGGTGTGTGTGCCTGGTGGAAGCGAGCACTGACGGCTGGTGTTGTGTGCCTGGTAAAAGCATGCACTGACGGGTGGTGGTGTGTGTCTGGTGGAAGCGTGCACTGACGGCTGGTGGCGTGTATGCCTGGTGGAAGAGTGCACTGATGGCTGGTGGTCTGTGTGCCTGGTGGAAGCGTGCACTGACGGCTGGTTGTGTGTATGCCTGGTGGAAGCGTGCAATGACGGCTGGTGGTGTGTGTGTCTGGTGGAAGCGTGTACTGACGGCTGGTGGTGTATGTGCCTGGTGGAAGCGTGCACTGACGTCTGGTGGTGTATGTGCCTGGTGGAAGCGTGCACTGATGGCTGGTGGTGTGTGTGCCTGGTGGAAGTGTGCACTGACGGATTGTGATGTGTGTGCCTGGTGGAAGCGTGCACTGATGGCTGGTGGTGTGTGTGTGCCAGGTGAAGGCTATGGTTATGAGCTGAGACTATGTTTGTGAGCTGAGGCTATGGTTATGAGCTCAGGCTATGGTTATGAGCTCAGGCTATGGTTATGAGCTGAGGCTATGGTTATGAGCCGAGGCTATGGTTATGAGCTGAGGCTATGGTTATGAGCTGAGGCTGTGGGTGTGAGCTGAGGCTGTGGTTATGAGCCGAGGCTATGGTTATGAGCTGAGGCTATGGTTATGAGCTGAGGCTATTGGTGTGTGCTGAGGCTGTGGGTGTGATCTGAGGCTGTGGGTGTGAGCTGAGGCTAAGGTTATGAGCGGAGGCTACGGTTATGAGCTGAGGCTATGGTTGTGAGCTCAAGCTATGGTTATGAGCTGAGGCTATGGGTGGGAGCTGAGGCTATGGTTGTGAGCTGAGGCAATGGTTGTGAGCTGCGGCTGTGGGTGTGAGCTGAGACTATGGTTTTGAGCCGAGGCTATGGTTATGAGCTGAGGTTATGGTTATGAACGGAGGCTATGGGTGTGAGCTCAGGATATGGTTATGCCACAAGGAAACTAGCTGTGCAACATGAATGCGGAAGGAATGAGCTATTAAGGCGCACCTTACATTGTCAGTGTATGCACACCTAATGTCAGTGCTTGTACCACCCTTTACACGACTGGCTCTGCACTGCTGCCGATGATAACACTTCATCGCTAGCACTTTTAAAAACATACCCTTTACATATTGTGCCCTTTAGTATTACCAGAAGTTAAATATCGTAGACTCAAAAGAGTATATTTTAGTTTCAGAAAGTGGCGGCGCCTGCCATAATTTGAATATCTTGTAAACGTTCTTAATTTGTGCAGATGGAGGACATTCATTTTATGGGACCAGGGTTTCCGCATCAGAAAGAGGAAAAGAAATGTAATAAAACAGTGACAGAGAGAAAGCAAGGATGAAAAAGAATCCGAAAGAGTGAGATAAAGAAACAGGGAGAGTGGAGGTTGTGGAAGAAAGAAGTGTGAGTGGGAATTAAGGCAAAGCAGACAGCGTTTACGACTACCCTGGTATTTGGCTATAGTCGACACCAAAGAAGAGATTTTTTTTTTATTTAACCAATTAAGCAGTACTTGAATGGCTATATAAATAGATTTTCAGAATTAATAGAGAAGTCGTTCATTGAGAGGACTTTAGAAAGAATATGGGCCTGGGAGTTCATATATTCAATTGTCGAGTTATGTAACCCATTCTCTGCTATGTTCAAGAAAAAGAGGCCAACGGGTCGGAAATAAGCATGGGCGAATTTTGCGAATCTCGCGTTCGCGAATTTTGCGGATTTGCGAACTCGCAATCCGCAAAATCCGCGAATTCTCGCGAATTTGCGGATTTTTTTTTTTTGTGTTTGCGCGGGTTTCTGCCAGTTCGCGAGGGTTTTGTACACTTTCGCAAATTGCGAACTTACCTGTCGGGTCGCAAGTTTCGCGAACTTGTTGTTTCTACGTGTCCAGCCTGTTTGGGACACTCTTCTTCATCACTGCCACTCTCTGTCACCACTGCCACTCTCTGACTACTCATGCCACCCTCTGGCCCACCCATGCCACCCTCTGTTTCATCACAGCACCCTCTGGTTGTCCAGTCAGTGTACATTATTGTGGCAACGCAAGCACACCTTCCCTGCCTCAAGTGACCTGAATTAATTTGGGGCTGATTAATGTGTCACAGAATATTTTTTTAGCTGGCACCTGCTTCCTTAGTGCTTCCTGATTAGTGATCTTTCGCACTTGCTAAGTGCTTTCATTGTTGCAAAATTAGTTACAACACCTGCCCTGCCCCAACTGACAATAATGAATTAGGGGCTGATTAATGGATTTGAACTTCCAGCCTGGCTCCTGCTTGTCTCCCTTAGCTGTAATTCAGGACCTTTGTGGCATATGTGTAACTATTCTGAGGTTCAGAGCAGGGTCACATAATAGTTGCAACTGGCAACTGAACTCTGGAGGGGCCCCTCAGGAAGCACTACAGGAAATGGCTACTAATGATGAGCCTGAACTTTTGAACCTGGTAAGTAGTTTCAGTTTTGCTAAGATCGTATTTCTGCAATTTTGCACTTATTCGCGTGGCGCGAAGTTGTACTGGGAAGCCGTGAACTCACGCGAACAGTGCGAGCAGTGCGAGCAAAATCCGCTGCTCGCGGATTTGCGGATTTTGCGGGAGATTCGCGAATCTCGCGGATTGCGAATTTACCGAAAATCCGCAAAATCCGCGAGCGAAACGGATTTTCCGCCCATGCTTAGTCGGAAACAAACGTACATCAATTTCAAAAAGTGTCCTGGTGTTGGCGAAAAGTCTTAACTTTCAAACAAGCAGAATAGTGAATTGCACCTGCAGAGTGCTGGTGAGAGTTCCATGGAGGGCTTTTTGGTATTTGCCACATCACCAGATTTACATTCCTAGATTCAGAACATGAGGAGGAAGTGGTAGTCCTTAGATGAAGCACGACTCATCCTGCAGCTCTGATGAGACCCCGTGTGAAGCGCAGCTGCTGACACGTGTTGACACGGACAGCGTCAGTACCACAAGGATTAGCAGGACAACAGACGTGTGTGCACATCTACACCCAGACGGTGACGACCCCTAGCGGCGGGGAGGGATCGCCATCCGCCGGGCCTTACTGGCCCGCCATGTCGAATGTGGCTGCGGCTGGGACAAGGTCAGAGAGAGGCATGCGGGAATGCAGCGAGCAGAGCTGGTTCACGTGCAGGGGCCCACACCTTTCTCTCAGAGCGGTGGCTCTTCAGCCACTGTGAGAGAGGAGGCGGGCCCGCCTGTTGTCTATAAAAGATGGAACGCATGTGCACTACCCACCGTGTCTGAGCGAGCTGGTCTGGTACACCGACATTGAGTGTTCTAGATTGGTGAAGCTGTCGAACGTTTTGCTCTCTGTACTTAAATGACATTTAGTTAAATACTTACTGCGACATCTCCTGCACGCGTCCTCTCCCAGCAGCTTAGGGGGATATCAGCTGACGTGTTCCGGCTTCGGTCTGTTAAGGGTGCTCTTGGGGGTCAGCCATGGACAAGGAGGTGAAGTGGGCCACGGATCTGAATGACCAGAAGCTGGAGCTTGAAGAGAAGAATGAGGTGGGTCTGCAGACGGCTGGGATGTAAGGTGAACCCATAACAGCTTGCATGCACACACCGTAATAGGGCGAGAGTTCTTTGCGTGCACTAAAAGATCGTCAGCAGGGGGAGGGGCCTCTGTGATTCCCTTGCGGGAGCATGCAGCCATATGGCGCCACGCGCTCCCGCAAGGAAATCGCCAGGTGTGCACGCGTTGCCATTGCAAGCAATGCAACGCGTGCACATTTTTCCCCCAAAGTTGTGCCGATAGCACTAGGTCTCTCTCCTATGCAGGGCATGCGCGTTGCGTAGGCAAGATATGCAAAACAGTTTTACAGTTGCAGATGCTCTGGTTCGGACTTTGACTGAAAAACTTTTTTAGTAATGTACTAAACCCATTTTAGATGCCTATAACCTTTCACTGACTCCTAAAATGGATTTAAAAATGAATAAGTAATAACTATTTGGAAGGGCATGTTGTAGGAACCCCTTCCAAATAGCGATTCCTATCCATATGTATCACTAATTTGGGCCTACAATAGCGTTCAGAAACCATTGAAATGTTACAGGCCCCGAAGACCACTTCCCCCTCGTGAATGTTAAGAAAAGGTTTGTTTGTAGGTAGGCAGTGGTCCATGACACATGTCAAGATAACAAATGTTCACATACATAAGACATTTACAACTGCACTTATCGCAGTCCCAGAGAAAAGCAATGCAACATTGCATCAAGCTCCTTTCTTAGTTGATGTCTGTTCAATAACTGTAGCAACCAGTATGATCTACATTCTAAGAACTTAGCAGTATTCTACTGTATGGTGTGCTCGCAAGAACAAAACACAACAAACATCTTCCCCTAGGAAAACGTCAACAAATGAAAACAAATTAAACATTAACTAAAATATAATGTATCATATACAGAATAATAATGAATTAGTTAATTAATTACAATATTACACACTGAGTGCAGATATAATCTAGAAACTTCTGCAGTTTAATAATGACTCTCCCATATTTTTCGCTCAAATGGTTGCTACAGAAATCTGGAGAGGCACAACTTTCCAAAACATTGGACCTATACCAACACCAGTACTAGCAGATTGGATACAAGCACCAGTACTGGCACCCTCTTCAGTATACTGTGCAGTAACAATTCTGTATGTATAATAATTTTCAATTCAATCATAATTGCACTTCACATTTTCCATATTCACATCCATTCAATCTGTACATTTTGACAATCCGCCCAAATGCCACACCTTTCTGTCACTCAAAGGAGCAGAGTTACAGAAGCGTTTTTCAACTCTCAATGGTTGAGCGTGTTTGCACTCCCCTTTGCGAATGTTCATGTCCTACCTAACTCCGACTCATTCACCAACTTCCAGTTTCATCATTTTCATACCCCGTTTACCTACACACAAGGATTTATTTTTGCGCCTGGAACATCTTTCTCCTTACACATTCTGGAGACCATTCAACATGCCTTGAACTTGACATCCAATACTATCATGAGTAAAAGAAACACGTCCCCTCATCAGTTCAAAAGTGCTATGATCTTTAAAGTAATCTTAGCTAGCTGTATAGTACCCTTGAATATTGTGTTGAAGCGCTAAACAACAAACACCATTTCCTTCTGGATGATAGACCGAAGTTCTCTTATGTTCAATACCATTTCTCGTTATGAAATACTTAAAATGATCGGATAGAAATTGAGAACCCTTATTGCTTAATACGTTTTTAGGTAAACCTTCCCTCATAAAGATTCTATCCATAAAATTTATTTTTAGCTGTACTGTCTTTTTTTTTATAATATCATCGTCAGCTACCCTATTTTGAACTCCTGGAATGTAGACCACACAGTAGTTATAGTCCAGCAATTTCACTAACACCCAGGCTAACCTCAGAGAAGCAATCTGTATCCCTATTGTAGTGAGAAACTTTGTTAAATGTTTGTGAACTGACTTCAAAACAGTTGGAAAACGCTCAACAAAATGCTTAGCATCTCATTTATTCTTAGTAATGGATACCGATCTATAGGAATGTTCTTGATTAACTCTTTGAGATCCACACATAATTTTACCTTGCTTTTGGCATGTCGTGCTACGAGAAGAGGAAAAACCCATTCTGTAGTTTTCACTGGTTCTATGACTCCAATCAGATTTTGCAACTCTTGCCTGACCTCATCTCTGACAGATATCAAATAAAGATTGGCATCAGTTTTCAAGAAACTTTTGAGACAGAATTTGTTCAGCATGCCAATATTGCCAGAAAATACATTGAGAATCGCCTCTAATATTTTTTCCCTCTATGTCTTCTCTCTCTAACAACACTGGTTCTAGATTGTTGGGAGTATGCATAATTCCCCGGTCTCCTTGATTCATCCATCCTGGTACATATGGACTATATTTTGCTATATATGAATATGAGTTTGTCTGTACCCAATCATATTAATACACTCACCAGCGACATTTTTCTCTTTTTCTCTGTTTTTTCTAAATGTTCACCCAGTTTATCCACAAATAGTTTAGGGCTTGTTAATGCGGCCTCACTTCCGGCTGCATTACTTCCTGCCACAGAGTGTGCTGTGCTGGTGGAGCGGTCTAGTGCTCTCAGCGCACACACTATTTAAATCCATGCAAAAGCAGGAGCCCAGCAGGTGAGCCGAAGGCAAGTCGTCCATGCCTCAACGGTGCCAAGGGCCAGGACCCCTGGTTCTTCTGCTAGGGAGGCAGGTTGCTATTGGAATGTCTGTGGGAGGCCGGTGTAAGAAATGGCACTTGGAAATGGATCAGGCATCTTCTGCAGAATAGATCCTTCCAGGTCTTACAACGCTCGTTCAAGTCTGAGGTGTGTCCTCTGTCGCAAAGGATTTCGCAAGGGCTCGGCCCTGAACCCAACTTTATTTAATGGTTAAATGTGGCCTTTGGCAGATATTGTACTGAAACACTGGGTGAAACTGGTGTCATATGCTGATGACACTCAAATGATTGTCACTCTGGAGCAGAAGGAGGTAGGGACTGCACTTAATTTTAAGGCTTGCCTGAGTGATCTTGCGAACTGGATGAAGCTTAGTTGCTTGCAATTAAACTCAGGAAAGACGGAGGAGATGGGACTGGGCAAACAACCCTCCATGTGGTCACACTTGTGGTTGCCGGAGAAATTGGGACCAACACCGACTCCCAAAGTAAAGGTTAAAAATCTGGGAGTCTGGTTTGACAACTCCTTATCTTTTGCTGAGCAGATATCAGCTGTGGCTGGAACATGTTTTGGCATTTTAAAAATGCTGCACAAAATATTGGATATGCTACCAGTAGATACCAAAAGGACCGTTGTGCAGGCCCTTGTCACTTACCGTCTGGACTACTGTAACGTTCTCTATTTAGGTGTTACTAAACGTAATCTAAACATTTTACAGAAGGTCCAAAATGCAGCTGCCGGAGTGATACTGAATATCCCTAGGCCGACGTCAGTGGGGGCAGCTCTGAGGGGCCTTCACTGGCTCCCTTTACGAACGATAATTACTTTTAAGGCCCTGTGCTTTATTATTACTGGAGCTTATAAAGCGCTACAGCTACCCCAAACAGGGGTGTACCGGCGCCTTTGCCACAGGATCCTCAATGAGAAAGGGCCAAAATACTTTTGTCCGCTACTCACTGCTTATAGACTACACGGAATTGGAGATCTAGGGGGCACTGCGAAGCTGGCAGTGCCGAAGGTGCGCAAGGTCCGGTCAGGAGGTAGTACCTTTGGTTTTCTTGCGGCGAAGGCCTGGAATAACTTACCCATGGAATTGAGGATCTATCAAGGGGAAACAATGTTTTGTAAAAAACTCAGAACCTGTTTTTTCAAGCTCCCCTTGGAGAGTGATGTCAGTAGGCTGGAGGGAGGCCGTTATACATCTTAGGGCCAGTTGAGGTCGGGGAGGGTGTAGTTAGGGTCTGTGATGTCCTAGTGCGGGGGACACTCCGTTTGAGTAACCAGGCTCTTTATATAATAAATAAATAAAATTATAGTGTACAGAGACCCTGAGTCCACCTTCACATCCAGTTCCACACTACCAACTCTCAATTCACAAATAGTTTTTTTTCCTTATAGAACCCTTTACACCTAGAATATTTCATTCCACACAAAACACAAATCCTACTTCAGAGTCTGCTTCTAAGTCTGGCTCTTGATATACCTCGACCTAGATAGTTTTAATTTCAATATCACTTTTACTTACACAGACTCGTGCATAATGTCGGATAATGTTACATTTTTTAAATCTTTGGTTTCTAGCATGACATTTCTTACAGAAAGTGAGATTTTCAGAACAACCACATTTATAACATTTACGTATCTCCCCATCATTACCCTTCTCTTCTACATTGTTATCCGATTCAGTTGGCTTATTTATCAGTTCATGTTTTTTTAGCAGTGATGAATTTACTTCTTTTGCTTCCACTAACATTGCTCACTATATCCTTGTCTCGATTTTCTTCAATAACGGCTTTAGCACAACTTCCAGTTACCTCTGCTTTTTTAACTAAAGCAATAACATCCTGTAAAGGTGGCTCTCTATTAACCCACAACTTGTCTTGAATATTTGGGTTACTAGCATGCATAGTTACCTTATCACAATTTTGCTCATCATGTAAAGGACTAACACAACATATTAATACTAATCTTTTCAAGGCATATACATACTCATTACGCTATCATTCTTTCCTTGTTTTCTTTTTTGTTGTTGTTTACATTTCTTTATTTGTTTTTTGACATGAACATGGGATTAAAAGCTTACACAAATACATGCATCTTGTGCAAAGATACATCAACATTCCAGCAGGTGATTGGTAGGTAGATAGCATGTTGCTGCTAATGTGTCGTGGCACGAGGCAATAGGATGGTGGTGCCTCGATCTGTGATTGGGGACCTTGCGCGCACGATGGCCAAACAGGAATGCATCTGCTGGTGAACCCAGTGTTGAATATATGTGCGTAAGGGGAGGGGAACTGCGTAAGTTGTCCCAGCTTTGTGCTCAAGCGATTCGATCCTAGTTTATCCAACCTTTTAAGCAACACTTCCTGTCAGTGGCCTGTGCGTATGCAGAGTGCTTGCAGTGCTGAGTGAGGAGGATTGAATGATAGGGGGCTAAAGTTTGCGCCATAGATGTGGAGGTCAGCTTGTGATGCTTGTGGAGTTCTCAACTCTATCGCAGATGTGCTGCTGGACTCAGGGTGCAAGTCCCTTGTCAGGCATTCTGGAGATGTAGTAGCATGGCATCCAAGGCAGATGTCAGGGGGGTCTTGCGTAACCCCAGGGTGTCCTCTCGCCTCAGCGCCACACTCTCGGCCCGTGCCAAATTTGTGAAAAAGCGATACCATGCCTTCCTCGGCAAGGGATCAGGACTCTTTCATCGCCTGGGGATCAGGCACCTAGCAGTGATCAGGCCTAGATCTATAAAGCGCGATGACGCCTTGTGCTTTTTGGATCAGTGGAATAGACTCAGAATACATATATCCCATATGTTGCACAGTGTGCACTCAGCACTGGCAGACAGACGAGTGGTGACTTCCATACAGTAAGCAGCCAGAGCAGTGCAGCCCCAAAGCATGTGGATGAGATCAGCATCCACCAACTCACAACTAGGGCATTTGGCATCAGAATGGCAGAAATATATGTTTATATTTTCTGGTGTGAGGTATGCCCTATGTAGTTTGTAGAGTTGTATGAGGTGAAACCTGGCATTACGGGGTATGAGAACAGGGCCTTTCAGGATATCCTCCCAAACCTTATCAGTGCTAGGACAGGGTAGGGCGGTGTCTCAGTGATCTCTGAGCGAGGTCAGTCGTAGTGTCCCATGCAGGAGACGATCTTTACTACGCGGGAGTTTCACCGCTGTAGGTTTACAACACGGGTGTTACAATGCAAGTCGTCTCAACAACTTGCGCTGGAGGGAGCTGCAAGCTAAAGAATAGTACGATTTACTATCAAACACCTTCCCTAGTGTACGTAGACTGGTGTTGGAATAGTAAATCGTACTGTCCCTAAGTCCAGCTCCCTCCAGCGCAAGTTGTTGAAAAGACTTGCATTGTAAAACCCACGTTGTAAGATACTGCAATCAACATGATTGCGTTGTATGATCATAGATTCCTCGCATGCATGCTTAGTGAGTCATCAAGCCACCTAACAAGGTGCCTCCCCGTATCTTTCCTTGTTTTCTTTGAAAAAAATGTATATCTATCCACAGCTACACATACCACAGGTGCAAAATGTGTTTCCAGATCATCCAAAGCATTGAGAAAACATCACCCTTCCTTGCTTCTCTTGCTTTCTTTTCAATTTGAATATACATTTTTAACCTTCTTAGAACTAATCAATAAGAAAACTTTCTTTTTCTTTTCAGGAGTTAGTTCTTTTTGGTTGAACGTGGATAGATATTACTAAATTATTTTTGCCATTCATTCCATTGCATTGACAGTTCATCCTCTGTAGTCCTCCTGAGCCTTGAGCCGGGAGAGGCCAACGGTTTGACATTTTGCTGAATCTTGCTATTGATTTTAAAATAACTTTGCACATACCTTTTTAATAGCGCTGGCACTTGCACTTTAGCGTGGCTTTCACTCCCGGGGTTCCACTCTTAGAACGTGGACCGCCATTTTGGGAGTAGTTTTGTTAGCGGGCTAGTCTTTACGGCCTGGGGAAGATAAAAGGGAGGCTGCCACAAGCGGGTTTCTGTAGTCCTCCTGAGGGTTGAGCAGGGAGAGACCAACAGTTTGACATTTTGCTGAATCTTGCCTTTTTAAAATAACTTTGCCCATACCTTTTTAATAGCGCTGGCACTTGCACTTTAGGGTGGCTTTCAATCCCCTGGTCCGCTCTTAGAACGCGGGACCGCAATTTTGGGAGTTGTTTTGTTAACGGCTAGTCTTTACGGCCCGGGGGAAATAAAAGGGAGGCTGACACGAGCGGGCTTCTGTAGTCCTCCTGAGGCTTGAGCCGGGAGAGACCAACGGTTTGACATTTTCCTGAATCTTGCAGTTTTAAAGTACTATAGATTTTAAAGTAACTTTGCACATACCTTTTTAATAGCGCTAGCACTTGCACTTTAGCGAGGCTTTCACTCCCGGGGTCCGCTCTTAGAACGCGGGAACGCCATTTTGGGAGTAGTTGTGTTAGCGGGCTAGTCTTTACGGCCCTGGGGAGATAAAAGGGAGGCTGGCACGAACGTGCAGCGGACGCGCCTAACGCAAGCCCGTCTCCGCCCATTTGCGCCTGGCCCGCGCCTAGCGCCATAACCCGTGTGCATTTTTCTACAGCACAGAGTCCCACTCAAGAGAGGAACTGCTAATGTTAAATCAAAAGATTAAAACTTCCTGTAGTACGTCACTCGATCTTAGGAATGAGCCAAAGAGATGTGAACATTGTAAGCTACACCTCAGTTATAAGACAGTGAAGGAACGGATCATTCAGGAAAAAACAACACTTATTGCTAATTCGAAAGTGTTTAAAGTGGTGCTAATCAACACATGGTCACTAATAAAACATAATACAAAATTAGCAGAATTGATAGAAAGTCATAACTTAGATTTGGCTTTTATAACCGAGACCTGGGCAGATGTAGCATCAGATCGAGAGCTGACATTAGCACTTCCCGCAGGTTACTCTATGACTAGAGCTGATAGAGAACACAAGCAGGGGGGGCTTGCCATCATCTTCAGAGAAGGATTGAGAGTGGTTGGATGTGCGAAAGGTAGCTCACGGACTGTGAAGCACTAGCTTTCCAGATAACACTCAATAAAAACTATACGCTAAAAGGACTTCTTATATATCGCCCACCGAAAGCACGAACTTTGCTGATGGAAAATATTAGCCCCTTTTTGGAGTCCAGTATAAACTTCTCAGACTTTACAGAATTAGGAGATTTTAATTTTCATCTAGAAAAGGAAGATGATAACAATACTGCTGCGCTCATTGACACAATGTGCAAGTTTCTCTTTGGGGCAGATAGTTAGGCAAGAGACGCATATTGCAGGGTATACCCTGGATAGAATGTTTACTTCCAATCCTAGGGTAGAAGTGTCGGAAGTTATACCGGTCTTATGGTCAGATCACAAAGCCATAATATTTACCGTACAGGATAACTGGCAATCAACAATACCAACCGATACCCAGGCCATAGTCATCTATCCAGATTGGAGAAAAATGTATATCCCAAATCTACAGGCACTATTAGGGGCATCAAAGCCAAATCTAGAGCCAGACAAGAATGCTATGGTTAATAGAGTAAACTCCTGGGTTAAAGCAGCTGTAGATATAGTAGTTCCCAAAAAGAGCTCTCTATCCAAAAGGGAAAGACCCTCCGAACCTTGAATCTTAGAAAAATTTAGAGAACAGAAAAAAGCATGTAGGAGGTCTGAAAAAAAGTGGAGAGCTAACTATGATGAAGTGAGGAAAGTAGAATATGCACATACCTTGTCAGACTATAAGAAAATGATTAGTGAGGAAAAAAGCAAATACTTTATACATAAAATTTTGGAAGCAAAGAACTCCAGTAGATTGCTGTTCGACACAGTGAAAAAACTTGCTAAACTACCATAGCATTCTCAGAAGATAACCCAGAGTTTTGCAATACTCTAGGACACTTTTTTACTAATAAAGTGAAGACAGTATTCAAAACATTTAGTGATAGTAATAATTCGTCCTCTGATAGAACCAAGCCAGGGCTACATACACCAGCATCCAACATCTGTTTTTCCTTCCTCCCGTCCCCAGAGGAACAGATTACCCAAGTGGTAATGACTACTAAGTCTGGAGCCCCATCCGACCCCTGCCCTCCTAAAGTCTTTCATATGTTCACAGAAACGATCAGCGAGTAACTTACAACAGTATTTTCGGAAATAATACTGTCAGGTCTGTTTCCAGAGGCTTGTAAAATAGCCTCAGTTCGGCCTCTACTAAAAAACCAACCTTGACCCCACTGAACCAGGACGCTACCAGCCGATTTCAAGGATCTCCTTCTACTCCAAGGTGTTGGAGAAACTTCTTAATAGGCAGATTACAACCTTTATTTCAGATGGGGATCTCTTAGACTACTTGCAATATGGGTTTAGAGAAGGCTGTGGAACAGAAACAGCTCTGATGATGGCAGTGGAGGAACTCAGAAGAACATTTGATGAAGGAAGGAAGGCTGCCTTGATTTTGTTAGATCTATCGGCGGCCTTCGATACGGTCAACCATAGAATCCTAATTGGTAGACTAGAGGAGTTGGGACTCCAAGATACCGCCCTCACTCTACTGTCATCATATCTAACTAACAGAACGTTTGCTGTAGAAATAAATGGACTAGCTTCTAAATCTTTCAAACTGCCATGTGGGGTGCCCCGGGGTTCATCACTGAGCCCCACACTTTTTAATGTATTGCGATTTATATAGCGCACGTATCACCCGAAGGCATCAAGGCGCTTGCCTTGGGAATCCGTCCTGGTATTCCCCTGTGAGATAACCCCAGCAGGGTATCCACAAGGTGAAAGCCGGGCATCCCGCCGCGAGGGGCGGTAGTGGAGATTAAGCAAGCTATTGCCCAGAGTCGCAGAGTGTGAACCCGTGAGTCGAGTAGGCACCGGAACGAGAATTATTGAGTCCGTGGAATTTTTGAGCCCAAGACCCGCCGAGGCGGGGAATTGAACCCTGGTCCAGGACCGATCTCAGCTTCCAGGTTTGCCGCCTCTAACCCCTGAGCCACACTTCTCCACTGATATTTATGTGGCCCCTCTAGCAGCAATTATCAGGCAATGTGGCTTCTCGGTTGTCTCCTATGCCGATGCCACGCAGGTGGTGGTATCAGTGTCAAAAATATTGAGGAGACAGCCGATCGTTTTAACACCTGCATGTCACAGATTAATATTTGGATGCAGAAAAATGGCCTCAAATTAAATGGCGAAAAAACAGAGGTTTTGATACTAGGGTCAAAGACCTCCTTCTGGTCCCCAAGATGATGGCCGGCTGATCTGGGCGACTGCCCAACTCCTGTCACAATGGTTAGGAACCTAGGTGTAATATTTGATGAAAGACTGACATTTGAATGTCAAATTAATAAACTTGCCTCCACTTGTTGGGGCATTTTAAAAATGATTAGAAAGATCAGTCTTTTCATTCCCTTGGACGCACTAAAAACAGGGGTCACAGCCCAGCCTCTATCACGACTGGACTATGGCAATGCATTCTATGTGGGACTTCAGTCACAACTCCTACTCAGACTTCAACAAATGCAGAATGCAGTGGCAAGACTGATTCTGGATATTCCCAAATACGAATCAGTCTCCTACCGACTGAAAGACCTCCACTGGCTCCCAGTGAGAAAGTGAATTATATTTAAGTGGCAATGCCTGGCATATAAGGCATTACAGGGAAAAGGGCTACTGTACCTGAGAACACATCTTAGGAAATACATGCCAGTCAGAAATTTAAGGTCAGCTCAGGCACAACTACTGTCAATCCCCAGGTATAAGCAAGCTCGCCTGGGGGACAGGAGTTTCCTGTTAGGAACAGCGAAGACCTAGAATTCCTTACCTATGTCGATAAAAAACAGCAAGTCGCTAATGTCATTTAGAAGGCTGCTGAAAACGTGGTTATTTACGAACTGAAAGGTCAGAAAAATAGCTAATCTGCGAAATTCAGCATACCTTTTATTCATAGCGCCAAGACGCCCTTGGGCAGACGTGCGCTCTATAAGTCATCAAATCAAATCTCTGCTGACATGAAGGCATGAAAGGTTTAACAAATTCAAGGCCCATATGACGTGAAGTTAAAAATGTGTAAAATATTAATTTCGGATCCCCTGAAAATCCTCACACTTGAAAAAACGAAGTGAGTCTATCGTACACATTAATTGCCTTCTGCCTGATTACTTAAATGTGGCTTAACTCAGCTGAGTACATATGTCTAAAATCTAGACAGCTCTGATGCAAGTACATGCTGCAGCAGTGCTACATTAAAAAATGTAACCCTTGTGATAACTCAATGCAACAAATGTCCGCTTGTGTGCGGTCATCAATGACCTGCAGATAAGCGCATCACTGCCTGGATGAGAATGCGCTTGAGGAGAATGTATGTTCACACTTGGGATTTTGAGAAGTTCAAAAGATTCTTCTTTAAAGGCAATGGTTGTTGTATAGTTGGTTTCCTTTCTTGTTCCCTTTTCCCTATTACCTCGATCCTTGAGATGCTACTTTTAATATAGCCCAGGAATGGAAAAAGAATATCCACCATCACCACAATGTTCTTCAGTGCGTCCACTTGATAAATCCAATAATGGGTTCATATACAAAACATCCAGAGCTGCCGAGTCCAGCTCATTGCCAAATTTGTTAAGATAAAAAATGTTCACACATATAGTAAGTTTCAAAGTACATTTATTGCAGTTCCAGATTCAAGCAATGCAACATTGCATCCAACTCTTTCCCAGTCTGTTTCTGTTCAGTAACTGCTGCATCCAGTATGATCTACCTTCTAAGAACCTTGTAGTGTTCTACTGTACGGTGTGCACTCAAGAACAAAATACAACAGAGAACAGTGCAGACTTTCAAGATAAAAAAAAAGAGTTAACTTTTCTTTTTAAATGTAGCCCGGTTTCCTTTAAGTAAAAGTTTACTTTATTGAAAGGCAATCACAGAATTGGTGGTCTACTGACCCTAGCAGGCTACCATCCCTGTACTGGCATCCAATCGAAATGAGTCTCACTTTGTGACTTGTATCATTAATATTTATAAGGTAGTTTGGATTCTAAACCACTACGATTCAGATTTTCAGAACTGACCTGTTGATACAAAGGTCAATTCCTAAAAATATTTAATGGTAGAAAAAATACCATTTGCAACCAGTACTGAGCAACCAGATTTTCATACATATAGCCTCTTGTTTGCCAAATAACCCAGAGTATATCTCTAACGTCAGACTTTCTCAACTGACCCTCATATTATGGTTTCATTTGCTACTATTGCATGTCATAGGTCCGGGGAACAAAATTGGGGTAAATATTGAAAACTGTCGAATTAGTATTGGCCTAATGCTAGTCTGGTCAAAGTTATATTGTGCAATACCACAGACGTATGATTATGGATAGTATGATGGGGAAAGCGTCACTCTCTAAGGGGGCCTTTGTGTGCAATTACTAATAAATCTGACACTGGAATCAGTGCAGGTTTATTAAGAAGAGATGTTTGGTACCAACCATCCCTTAAGACAGTGAAGCCATGATGGAGCTGTGGAACTCGTAATAACCAGGGTCCAGCCCATGTACTCCCTACGGCTTCCCTGTTCACTTAAAATATCCAAAATTCAACATAGATATTGCAGGGGCATATCTGCTCAAGCAGATATGTCCTCACAGGAGATATGGTGCACCCTGCCTTAGGACTAAAATGCCTTCTATAGGGATGTCTTACAGATATCTCATGCTGTGTCTGTGGGCAAGGCCAATATGGATGTGTGCCATTTTGATTCTTCAGTTTTGTCGGCACCAAGGAACGCAGTCTACAATAGCAGGGTGAATTGCCTTGGTGAGGGGACCCTAAGGTGGCACAATTTGTGCTTTTACCCTTGGGGTCCCTCTTTAGTGCCTATGCCCTACCATTTTCTAGTGGCTTACAAGGGGTAATGAAGTTGTGCCAATTGGGAAACAAAAGGTACAGGTTAGGGAAAGGGCTTCTGGCGCAGGGGACATGCTTGGCAGAGACCCTGTTAACTTCCAGTCATAAAGTGGGTACTAACCATGCCCAAACAAGGCACTTTTCTACACCCAGGATGACAGAATGTAGTGCTGATGCCAAAATTCAAACCCAGTTTCCCAGCTCTATGGACTGCAGCTCTGGCTGCATCACCATGTCCTCTCCTAATCCTCCGCGTGCTAAGGTTCTTTGCACTTTTTTAAAACATTTAAAAACTTTCACTTTGCCATGATGTGCTGTATTAATATCAAAGTTTCGACATGTTAAAGAAATAAACTGTTTGAGTATTTTATAAACCTTATCACTCACTCCGTCTCCTGTTTTTTTGTTTAATGCAGTTTTATACAGCGCAAACACCACCCATATGTATTATTAGAGAGCTTTACATGAGCACCAGTTACTTTACACAAGGGGATGTTTGTTTTTGTACCAACCGGGAGATTAAGTGATTTGCCCAAGATAACAGGATGTTGTGCCGACCCAGAGACTCGAATTCGGTTTCCCAGCTCCATAGTCAGCTGCTCTGGCCTAACATCACATTCTCGCCTGCTGTTCTGAACCTCCAAGTGCAGGGGCTCCTCACACTATTTTCTTTAACGTTTTAAAACTATCACTTTGAACAAGTACCTCTCAGTGCTGTGCCATAATGTGCCGTATTAATATCAAAGTTTCAACATCTTGAAGAAATATACTCTTTGAATATTTTTTAAACCCTATTATATTTTTCCAGATGTGATTGCGTGATCTACATTGCATACACTTTCAGAGCTTTGTGCAGGATGTTTGCTCGCCCATCTCTAAACATAGTACCTACAGCTCCGGCTGTTTAGAGCCTTTATCTTTGCAGGAACTGGTTTTAGCCGGGTCAATAAAAGGCGTGGTCAGTGGCATACCGGATATTTGTGTCCCCACTGGGTACTGAAGTACATTCGTGATCTGGAGCGATTAGCCACTGGATCTAAACTCAGGAGCCGAGAGTTGGTTTTCAGCAAGCATCATTAACTGCAACATAGAGCTCTAATACACAAGAATTTGAGGAATGATTTTCCTGCTGGATATATTTACTATCAACAGGCAGTTAAGGTATTAGCTGGCCTGCCTATTAAATGGGGTGATGGCATTTGATACAAGCCTTATTGCTTTATTTTTGGGACTTCTGAAATCAACTGGATTATGCGATATATCAAATGTTGACACTGTGCTGGTTAACCCAACCCACCACTTTCCCTAGATGGGCTGTTCTAAGGGTTGCCAAGCAACGCCTGGGCCGGTCTGTGAAACTTGACAGGTCTGAAGTTTTGAACTTTGTTTGGGTTCTTGTAAAGTGCTTCAGAGCACTAAAATAAAGTAGCCATTCCTGTCATCTTGTTTAAACCTACATTTAGCCATTTTTTTCTCTAAATGTCTGATTGTCAGCCAACTGTGGTGACCCAGTTCCAGTTTTGTTTTAATTATCTACTGCATGAACTGCCGTCTGTGAAACATTTCAACCTTCCCTCTGCTCGAACACGGCCTCCTCCCCGTTGTGCCATTTTCGCTACGGGCCGTTTGCGAAAGCGTTCATTCAACGAAAGCTGTCCATAATTGTTGTCAAGCATTCCCTTTAAAGCCAAGCTTTCAATCAAAACACTGGCCATGAGGATTCTACAGCGGCAAGTGGCACTAAGCATCCCTGCGACCAGAAAGAAACTGCCACGCCATCCACAAGGCGTTACATCAGTCTCCACTGTGTTCCCAAACTTCCCCAAGGAAGCGCTGGAGAGAGTGGTGGGTTGATATTTACTTATTGCTTTAAACAGCAGGAAAGCACTGGTAACGTCTGGAGCTCTCCGTGTACTTTACTCGAGTGCCTCCCAAAATGGCCGCCTTGCATCACATCATCGCGTCGTGCGCGACAACTAGAGCGCGACGCTACATATCTCCCTTCTTTACATAACAATAGAAAATTTAAAGCCTGTCATCAGATCACAATTATCTCCCATCACCCAGTTCATAGTCTCTGTATTTGGTAGGCTTCACGATTGCTCTGCCTGCCCGTGTACGTCTTACCAGAGTAGTGGAGGCACTCCCTGGGTTGTCCTCAGCTAGGTTCGTCAGCCCCCCTTCGATTACCTGGGGACTCTCTCTCCTCGAAGTCTCACCAACTTCCTCCTGATGTTCCCCTGCAATGGGATTGTCTCCATTCTCGAACTCAGTACTGCTTACTCCAGCTCCTTGGTCTTCCTCTCCTCCTCGCTGTACCTCTTTGTCTGTGGGTGGGGCTTGGTCTTGTGATGTCTTCGATCTTTCTTAATTGGCCCACTGCAATATCATTTTGCATTTGGACATGCTGTCTTGGGACCAGACGTTTCTATCGCTATGCAAAGCTGCGCTGTCGTACACCTCCTTTCCCTGCATGGCTGTATTTGCTATCCCCTTTCCTTCTCAACTGAGCCAGTTTGACTCTGACCCACTCTCCTCTTTAAAGTGAGGTCTCCTTCAATTGCGTCTCTTATTGTAGTGCTCGGTGTATATTCTTTGTGCTTTCTCCAAATTGTGCTGAACCACTGCTGGGGACCACTTACTTGTGACGGTCTTTTCCTTCCACGCCAGGTTGTCCTTGGTGAACGGGTCACTCCCTCTCAAGATCTGGAAGGACTATACCCTGTGCTGGTGGGCGTAATTCGGTAGGCCCACTTCAAATACCTGTCGATGAGGACACACACCTACTTTAGGGTACCCTGGGTATCCAGTACAGGCCCCAGAATGTCTATAGACAATTCCTCCCAAGGATTCATAGGGTTGGCGAATTTCCCTAGTGATGGTCTTAGTGGGGTTTGAGTTTTAACCGGTCTCTGGCACTGGTCACATTCCCTCAGATGTCTTTCTACCTGGATGTCCATTCCTGGCCACCAGTACATCTGTTTCTTTCTCGTCTTCGTTTTCACGATACCCAAGTGTCCTTCATGCAGTACAGCTAACAGGTGAGGTATCAGTGTCGTTGGGGGAACCACTTTGTTCCCTCTAAACAGGAATGTCCCCAGATCTCCTATGGACAACTCCTCGCGTACCTCAAAGAATTTCCTGAGTGCCGCCCAGAGATGTTTCTTTTCCGGCCTTCCTTGTAGCAGGAAGTCTTTAACGTCTCTGATGTCAGGATCATCTTCATAAGCTTTTGTCCATTCTTGGCCACTTATCACTTTCTCCGGGTCCTCTGCAAAAGCAACAAGGACTTCATTCTTGTCTGCGCTGGTCGGAGCTTCCTCCATCGCTGAGGCTCTACTGAGGTAATCAGCTACCTTATTCCTTGTCCCTGGGATGTACTCCACACCATACCTGTAGTTTAACAGCCTTATGCCCGGGGGTTCCAGGTGTGATCCTAGTTTCAGAGTCATCTTGGTGATGCGGGTGTTGCGCTGGCATGGTCACATGACGTGAGTACTTTGACCAGGGGTTTATGGTCTGTCTTGAGCTTGAACCTCGTGCCCCACAAGAATTGGCGGAATTTCCCCATGGCCCACACTACCGCGAGCATCTCCTTTTCTATTACACTGAACTTTTGTTCGGTAAAGGATAGGGACCTGGACGCGAAGCTGAGGGTCGCCACTTCTCCATTCTTCCTTTCCTGCATAAGGACTGCTCCCAGTCCTTTTTTGCTGGCATCTGTAGTTAATATGGACTGCCCATGAGGATCATATCCTTGAAGAGGCACGGCCTTGCTGATGTCTTCCTTTATTGTATTGAAGTCACTTTGCGCCTCTTCTGTCCATGTAAATGTTGTTTTGTCCCGTATGAGCTGCCTCAGGTGGTGCGTCTTGGTGGCGAAGTGTTGCACGAATTTGCTGTAATATTCTGCCATCCCCAAGAATGACCTCACCTCCTCTTTGTTCTTTGGTGCTTCGCATATCGCCTTGACATTGGCTTGTTTGGGTGTGATGCCTTGTTCACGAATCTCGTGACCAAGATAGGTAACTGATGTCATTCTGAACCGGCACTTTTCCCATTCGGCTGTGAGGCCATTTCCTTCCAGAACTTGGAGCACCTTGGCCAGCTTTTTGTTGTGGTCGGTTTGATCCTTGCCCATTACCAAGATGTCATATTGGAAGTACTTACTCCCTCTATTTCTCTGAACAATTTGTGAATACGTTTTTGAAACACTGCTGCTGCTGACACTAAGCCGAAGGGCATGCGGCGGAACTGATAGCATCCGAAGGGTGTTATAAAAGACAACCGTTTCCGGCTCGTGGGGTGTAGGGCTATCTGGTGATAGGCTGATGTGAGATCAATGGTGGAGAACCATTTTATCCCGTTTGTCTTCGCCAGCATTTCTTCTATCCGTGGCAACAGGAATTTCTCCACGATTATGCACTTGTTCAACTCGCGTAAGTCTACACATAGACTGACCTTACCATTGGGTTTCATTGCCACCACCAACGGAGCTAGCCACTCTGAGCAGTTTATAGGTTCGATGATCCTATTGTCTTCCAGTCTCTGCAACTCTTGTTGTACTGCTTCCCTGACCGCTATGGGTATGTTCCTCACTTTGTGGGATACCGGCGTCGTATTCTCCTTAAGGTCTATTCTATGCTTGAATTTCACTAGTTTGCCTACTGTTCCTCCGAACACGTTGGAGAATTCACTTTTCATCTTCTCGAAGTTCGGTTGATGCTCTGTGCTGATCATCAGTACCTGCGTGTCTCCTCCTGGGTTCAATTGTATGCCCAAGTCGCCTTGATCCATCCACCCAAGGACCAACGGGCCCTTTTCCGCCACGTATAGCTTGCACTCGGCGCTGCAGCCTTTGAACTCCAACTTCAAAACACGGTATCCTACCATCGGAATAGGTTCACCCATGTACGTGACTGGCCTTATGTCCGGGGGTTCCAGGTGTGATACTAGACTGGGTTTGAAGTTTTCGCTCCACACTGTCCTTTGGACGATGGTGTACGGGGAGCCCGAGTCCGCTACCATCTTGATCAGTATCCCTCCGATAACCATGTCGCATTGTGGTTTTCTGGAGCGTCTGCAGTCAATGCCTAGCACTTGTTCTACGACGCACAGCACATTGTCCTCTTCGTCCTGTTCTCCTTCTCCTTCCTCCTCCGGTTCTTGTGTCACGCATTTCACTGTTGGTCTCTTCACCTTGCGGCGACACACTTTTTCAAAGTATCCTACTATCCCGCAGCACATGCATTTCGCTCGGAACATCAGACAGCGTTTGTCGTACGCCGCATGGGACTGGCTTCCGCACCTCTAGCACGTGTTTGTGCTTCCTTTGTTCTGTTTTTTTTTGCTGTGCTGGTCTTGCAGTCCATCTATTTGGCGCTTTCCCTTCCGTTGCGATGGCTTTAATTCTCTCTGGTGGTTCTGCTTCATCGACTTTATTGACCATGGGTCTCGGGTGGATTCTTTTTTCGCTGTGTCAGCGCATCTTTTGGATAGTTCCGCCTTTTTTACCATGGCAATAACTTCCCTCAGGGTTGCGTCTCCGTTCACCCATGCAAGAGACCAAATTTGCACGTGATTGCTAGTTTTCTTAGTGCAGCCAGCTACATAGTCGTGTATAGATTCGCCCGTTTCCGGTTTCCTTTGTTGGAAGTTATATCTATCTATGGACGTGCACACTGCTGGCCGATAGTGATTGTTTAGAACATGTCGTCATCTGCGGCTTGTCTGGGAGTGGGTACTAGATTCTGGAAGACCCTGATCCCTCCTAGGCCCAAGTTGTGTAGCAATATTCTTTTCTTCCTCTTGCTGGGATATGCTACTCTGCTTTCATCCTCCAGGGCTTCTATGTAGTTCATAAAATATTTTTTCCAGTCCTCCCACTTCATTAAGGGTTCACCTGGTTTGGGTAAGAATGGGATAGGATTTGTGAGTGAGGACGATTGCGTGCTCATTTCGGCGCGTCTTTCTGGCTCTGTCTCTTGTCCCCCTGGGCTGCCCGAAGTGCTTGCACTCTCACCATGCGTTTGGGTTGGCTGGGGCACTAAGACACCCCCTTCTTCGTGTTGCCCTAATTCCGCCATGGCCCTGGGTATCTTCTGGGTACCTGTGACGGGTGACGGCCTTCTGGTGGGGTGTGTTCTCCCTTTCTGCCTCCTCCTTACCCTTATGATGGTGGGTTTCCTTGTGGGAGTGGCCTCCTGCACTGCCACGTTTGTGTGCTGCTTGTCGTGCTTGGTTAGGCTTGTTCTCCCTGGCTGCTTTCCTGTGGTGTTAATGCCCTCTGCCACGCTCTCCTGCTGCTTATTCAGCTCCCCTTAATTGCTGCTCCACGTGGTGTCTCCATCTGTACCCGGCGGGTCCAATTTTCTTTTTTTTTTTCCGGAACCCAGCCTTGTCGCCACTGTAAAGTTCCCAAACTTCCCCAAGGAAGCACTGGAGACAGTGGTGGGTTGATATTTATTTATTGCTTTAAAACAGCAGGAGAGCGCCGGGAACGTCCTGAGCTCTCTGTGTACTTTACTCGAGTGCCTCCCAAAATGGCGGACTTGCGTCATCGCGTCGTGCACGATAACTAGAGCGCGACGCTACACACTCGTACAGGTCAGCATTCTTCCCGCTTACAGAGCAGTGTCACAAAAGATTGAAGATGGCAGGCGCCGTCCTTGTGCAGCACACCATTTTAGAACTGGTCTTGCTATCCTGCTAAACGGTATGAAAGTGTGTATTGAAAGATTTAAAAAGGCTCTAGTAAAAAAAAAAATGGGACATAAATAATTCCAGCAACAAGCATACAAGATTTTGAAACCGATGCTTTTCAACTCTACATATTTACACTCTACTCAATACCACATAAAATACACCCAAGATAAATCCTCTCAATACCATGAAGCAACAATGCGCATAAATACACTCTACAACATGCCACATAATTCACCTCTACATAATTTAACTCAACGCCACACAGTTCCACCCCATACAATTTAACTCTACACATTTCTATTCCACATCACATAATATCACAACAAACCACATTTCACTCGGCAACACAATTTCACTACACACCGAAAACATCCAACCCACACCACAACATTCAACACTACACAATTCCACTATAAGAAAATAAGAGTGCAGAATACAGAGCACAGAAGAAACCCTTGGTCTTAGAACACACCAATGTGCTTTGGTCATTACACAGTCGAAAACTCGAAACTTACACTTCCTCCCCCTTATCACTGCAGTTGGCTTCCGCGCCAGAGATCTCGTAAGCACACACGCTTTCGAAGACAGCGCTCACGGTGCTGAGGAGACTCTGACGCATTTGAAATTCGCTCCGTCCTCCAACTACCCGGCCCGCCTTCCATTGGCCCGCCCTTCTGATTTACATTGACGTCAGTAAAGATCAAGAGGCCATTGCTTGCGGCTGTTTTAATTGGATCTGCCACTGTCAAATGCAGTGGTGAGGAAAAGGATGGGAAAACGTGGAGAAAAAAACGGACCGGAAAAAAAATATTTTTTCTTTCACTGAAGTACAGCGAAATCTTGTACTTCACCTTTGGGGAATGTTAGCAGATACTTTTATGTTAAATAAAACAGTTGTCAGTTTAAAGCGAACAGCCTGCAAATAAGCACTGCGACGAGGAGGTCGTCATTGAAATGATCAACATGTTTAGTGTTTACGTAGAGTGTTTAGTGCTCGCTGTCTCGGTTTTCCCCTTCCGATTTCGTTCAAGTCGTTAAACGGTTTGGAAGACGGATAATGGAGGTGGTAGAATGTCGGGCACTGGGTCCGCCTGGCTTCTGCCCGCCTGTGGTCCGGTTACGGGCACAGCCAGTGGGGTCTGTGCCCGTTTCAGTGGTCCGGTTACGGGCACAGCCAGGAGTCAAGGCCCGTTCCCCGAAACGGCGCCTCGTGGGGGAGGAGGGCGCTGATGATCAGCCTTCGCCTCCCGTACGCACAGGGCGGCAGCGCGGAGAGTCCGCTCACGTCGCTGTGAGGGAGGAGGGATGCGGCGGCGCCGCTGCTGTAGCAGGAGATGAGCCCGGCCAGCCGCAGCCTGTAGCAGGAAGCAGAGGGGAGGGAGGGGGTAACCCGGTGAAGGATTCTCCACTCCCCCTGCACGGAAAAAAATCACATTAAAAAACGGTGGGTGATGCGAGGAGCACCGCTTGAGCTGCTCTTGAACTTGATGGGCTGGAGAATTGCTTGTTGTTTTGCTAAGGTGTGTTGGCGAAACAAATTCGCCTAAACAGGGCTACCGGGTGCTGCTGGTTCCTGTGGACGCCTTCGAAAAGCGACTCTTTTGACTGGGCTAGGGGTGTGCAGGCACTGGACGCGGTGAATGAGGAAGAGCGGGGGACACACGTCATTACGGAGCCTCTGACAGACGGACCCGGGCTTTCCTCTGGCTTTGATTTCATGTTTGCACCACCAGGAAGAAAAGGCAGCGGGTGTTCTTTTGCCTCTCTCCGGGCCGCATCTCTCTCTCCCCCAGGGCACTGGTGACATGCTGGAGGAGGACACCACGGAAAGAGAACATCCGCTCGAGCGTCCCACACACTGAGACTAACTGAGGAGGAAGGAAGGTCTGGGGGGGTCGTTGTGTCAAAAAGTGCCAACTAGGCATGGGCTGCGCTCCGAGTATTCACATCTCTGACAGCAGGGTGGTGTACCACAGTGGCAAGGAGTCCGAGGACTCCGCCACCCCCCGGGAACAGGACAACCAGGCCCCGGGGGCTCCGGTAAAGTCCACCTCCACATACAAGCTGCGGGCACCCTCGTACAAGAAGGACCGGGGAGAGAGCATGGAGGCGGACACTCGCATCAGCGGATCCAGTGTGAAGGTAAAGGCTCACGCCCTGCAACTGCTACCACTCAAACTGTTGAATAAACTGCTGTATTTTGATCTTACGCACTTTTTTATGACCTGCACTCGCACAACGTGATTTCCCAATGAATCGTGGAAGATCTCGTATGGCTGTAAATTACTTCATACAGTGGGGACGCATTCGCAACATCCTTCTTGATTATTGGGCCTGTTTGGACGACGTTTAAGCTCTTCCTATTTTCCATGTACTACCTACCATAAATTCCAATTTTTAGAAGTCCCTTCCACACAGTTTGAATGGTTTATGGTTGCTGAATCCCTCATCTATATTTTGCAGATGTTTATCATAACATTTACACCGTTACGTTTCTTTTATACCGTGTGAAAATCTTCATTAATTTCCTTTTGAGTTTTAGGAGTTTCTCCTCCACCGTCACCCTTAGATGATAACTGTTTTGCTTGGCTGACCATTAAGAGACACTTGTTGTTTCTGTAAGTCTTGTGGAGGTAATAGTCTCCTCATCACCCATGCCTGACTGGGGTCTGGGAATTGCACGTCCTTCCTCCCCACAGGGGACGTGTGGGTTGCTCCCACTACTACACAACTGCTTTTGGTTGGGTTTTCGCTGCAGAAGTACCATACACGTACATACATCCGGAGGTAGCTGTATGCGCTTTACAAAACTCAGTATTATTATTATTATTACATACTAGATTAGAAAGTGGCAGTACGGGTAGCAGTAAAACCCGGAAGCTTTCCTTTATGAAGGGCCACATGAAGTGAGACTTGTGGATTGCTGTATCTTATGCGACCATATTACGGCCATAGATCTGTTCTGATCCAACACTGCTCCCAAATTCTGTGTCCCCAGTGAGACATAGTCAGGAATCACATTTTGCTTAGTCTTTACAAATACCAGTATGTACACTTGCTCATTAAGAGAATATGGTTGTCTGGCCATAGCAGTCTCCCAAAGCATGCCTTTTTTGCTCTTGACACATAATGTACCACTATTTGCTCAAAAACGTAGTGATTTGCAGGACACTTTAAGGAAGTTCACCAGTCCCTTTCAGCTATTTATTTCTTCAGTTAGCCATTCAAGACCGTGGCCATTTTATTAATTTTGACGTTTTTCTGTAACACAAGCTTGGCACAAGAGAATCAGATTGCATTACAAGAGAAGGATAAGTATGCAGATACAAATCAACATAAATATAGCAGATAATCAACAAAGAAAACCCCTAGACCAAGCAGTTCAAATCGGGTGAGAAAACTTAGGACGATTCTATCTGGAAGAGTTAAAAAATAAAGGGTGACGTAGACAAGTGATCATAGCTTCCCCCGAAGTGTCTCACAACAGGAGGAGTTTGAGATCCTCTTCAAACAAGGTAGGAGGCTGGGTTGGCTGAAGAGCTAATGGGAAGGATTTCTAGATCCTTGTTGCTCTGTCGGAGAACGCTTCTATACATATGTAAAAATAATATAACATTTACTATTGTGTTCTGCAGGGCTGTTTTTAATGGAAAGAAGAGCTGCATAATTAGCTTTTGCTAAATTTTTTAGTTTACCATTCTCTACAATTTGGTGCTACACTGCACCATAATTTTAGTGGTATGGGAAATACGCCACTAAGCATGATGTAAATTGACCAACAAAAAAACCTTTTAGGACAGTTAAATGGCAGTAACATGCATAGAACTCTTATACATTGCACAGCATGTGCCCTTTCAATAATGGCCGTGCCATTGCAAGGTATCGTTTTTTAGAAGTAGAGTGTTTGCTATCTAAGTATGTGGATGCCCTCAAAGCTATCAAAACGCAATCCCTGTTCCGAATCCTGGATAGATGATTTTTGAGTTATTTTTTTCCCCCGTTGGTAATTAGAATGTTTGAGAATCTATCAAAAGTAACATTTTTAAATTCAAATATCCTGCCACTCAGTAAAAACTATATCGAGAATTACTGTTATGAATCACTCTTAAAATCCTCTTGTGGGAAACTTTGAACGTACAAAATGGAGAAGGTTGACCAAGGCGATCATAGCTGACCAAGACTGTATGTATCTCTTTATAAGTGTCTAAATAATGTGCATAACTGCTATACGTTGAAATTCAGTTCATTTGCCTTGCATACAGATACCTGTGTATACATGTGTAAAGACCCAGGCTATAAAAAAACTAAAATGTAAGGTATGTCCCGGTGCACACAAATCTTTGTGTCAGACGTAGTTCCTCCTGGCACAGTATCAGGTACACTTCTTATGTTTCTTTCTATCCTTGAAACCACTACTAAACACAACAAAGAATAATTTGGTAGAATAATTTAACGGCCAGCAGACTAGAAAAAGTCGGATTACAAAGGTCTCTAAGATAATTTTGGGTATCTCAAACTCATCCACATGTCCATAAACCAAGATTATAATCGCATACTTTTTGACCCACATGTTTTCTTCCTATTGGGATGTGGTAAAATTATGGGAAACAACATGAACAGCGTTCACCTGAAGATTTTTGGGAAGGCACCTGCTGGCAACTAGGACTTCTGGCCTGACATATACCAATGTGGTTGTGTGCAACTTGTGCACCGTGATTACTGGTTTCCTAATAGGTCTAGCAACAATATGAATGAAAGTTTGGGATAGCATACACACCAAGCTTGTTTAAGGTTGTGGCTTCAACACCCGAGTTATGTTTTGTCTTTCCATTGCATGAATATCATTTTACCCTGTTTTCTTACTATGTTCCTACCATTTTATGGTTTCTGGGAGGGAGGATATGGAGGCTGTTGAGGACTGTATGTGAGAGAAGAGATTATATTGCTTAAAGCCAATCGAGACGCAATGAATCAAACTCCTTGATGCACGCTTGCCATGTGTGATGCAAAGTTGTGTGGACAAATTGCTGCCTACATTGAGCAAATTGTAGATTCATACCAGGATAAGTTTACGTTTGGTTGCCCATGTTGGCTTCTGCTAGACATGCATGAAGGGAGGAATCATCCGAAAGGGCTTAAACATGTTTTTTGGTCTGGAACCGAGGCCTTATTGACTGTACACAAGTAATAGTTTGTTCCCATTTTACAATTCAAGCTCCTGCATATGGAGAACTTTTGTTTACAGGTACATGGCCTATTAAACCAATTCACATCGCATCCAATAAAAAAAAAAACAATGCTAGACTTTACTGTATTGCTTAACAACAATTACCCACTGTTAGAACTGGGGTCACCAATTCCGACACGATAGCTTGGCGCGATGTGTAAAGCAGTGGTGCAGCACACACTCCTACTGAGACAGTGACTTGCACACAATAGAATGACACCACATCAGGTTATTTGATAAAACAAGACTCTTTATCTAATTTTTATTTCCGGCAGGTAACACGTCTTGGATACTAGGCTAATGGAGTCAACATCCCTCAGACATCAATTCAATAAAAATAACACTTCTGTTGTTCAGGGACTTCATAGGCAACATCTCTTATGCAACATTAATACAGGTAACATCCCCCGCTACACTTCCTCCATAAGGCAACACTTTAGGGGCATGAATACAACCTCAAAACATTTTCCAGATGGGGGGAATCATTCAAGTACCATTTCCTAGGCATAGGGAACATCAATGGAAAACTTCCTGGGCATCAGTATAACAACAAAAAATATCCTAGGTATGATTCATTTAGGTAACATCTTAGGCCTGGGTATCATAAAAGTAACATGCACAACATTTCCTATGCAGGTGACAATATGGGTACCGGGGTAACAACAACATCTTATCTCTTGTGGCATAGGGTTAATACCAGTACTCAGGCTGGTTACGGGCAGTCAGGTGTTTAATGATGGCCCAGCCTCTAGCAGTTCCAACAGCAGGGCACACAACGTCAAGTCTGACCATCAGGGAGTTAAATTCCTTTCCGTTCCCTTCAAAGTTAGGGGGCTGCCACTCCTCTCTCCTTGTGCTCCCAGGCAGCCCCGATGTCGATAAAGATCTCGCCTCCCTCCCCAGGGGTTACCTGGGACTTCGTTCACGGTTAGGCCTTCCTGCTTCTGTGCTCCCACTCCGGGCCTCCACACACTCTGAACCGTGCCGGGTGAGGTAGGGGAGCTCCCGCGCCTCCCGGAGCCCCCGCACTGAGGCCTAGACCGGCTTCGGGTCTTCACGCGCCTTAACCAGCCCGGGAACCAATCAGGGCACAGCCTTCAGGGGCGCAGCAGCCTCAACCAATAGCAGTGTGGCTCACCGAGGGCACGGCCTATGACGCTGCCAGCGCCCTGGTTGCCCCGCAACGCTCCTCGGCTGCTCCCAAGGCCTGGCTCGGCTTACCCAGCACACGCGGCGGCCCTCCCTTCGCTTCTGGGGCCGCAGCAGTGCAAAGGACTGCCCGCTCTTCTTCTGTGGCGGCTGGGGCTGCTGCAGTGATTTTGGGCCCAAGGCGCGTTCCTTTGAACACAGCGCGGGATAGCAGGTACCTGGGCATTAACAACGCGCTAACACAGCGCTTAGAGACACCTGCAGGCTTTTGGCTGTCTAGCGCTTCATGATCATGGCACCTAGCAGTAGGTGGGCGTTCTGGGCCTGCACCACGCTCGGGGGCGTTAGCAGGATTCTGGTGGCATAGCTCTCGGAAATCATAGCGCTTGAGAGTCACAGCATGCAGGGACACCGCAGCAGTGCAGCCAAGTCCTGGGTTGCGGCGGTGATCTGGGGCAAACATCGCTCAAAAGGCACAGTTCTGGCAATATAGCGCTAGCAGGCACAGTGCTTTACCTGTTGATCCCCCAGCAGCAGCTTCACAGGGTCTCCAGCGCTTCAGTCCCAGCGCTTGTTGTTGGCAGGTCTTAGTTACAGGTTCTTTGATTACAGTATCTTGGGGACAGGTAGGGGTTGAGTTGGCAGGCTTAAAAGGCAGGCTGGTTCCCTGCAGCACACTGGAGTTGGTCTCCTGGGTTTCCCCCTCACTGGGCAACGTCAGCAGGCTGGCAGAGTCCCTCAGCTATCTTGGGTACAGCAGGGCCTAAGCTCAATCAGTCTCAGTAGTGTAGGTTCCCCCCTAGGCCCAATTGCCTATACTCCGGCAGAGATTCCCTCAGGTCCAGTGGTGCCCCAACTAACTAGTCAAGTTTCCCTCCGTTCCTCTTATACCCCTAGGTCAGTTGCCCCTCCTGAAAGAGGGCAAAGCACAACTCCTCACTGGGCAGGAAGGTTCCAGGAGCTTCTACATGTCTGTCTATGTGACAAAAAGGCGGGATGGCAAAGATACAGTAGCAGTATGTCCCAGCCTGCTCCTAACTAATAGTGCGTGCATGTGCAATGGCCACTCCGCAGTAACAGGGGCCTGTGGCAGCCATGTTATTAGGAAAGAGCACCTACACCTCAGCACTGTTTGGCAGTGGTTGAGGCGCCCAGAGGCCTAGGGCCAACAAAAAGATGGTGGCAAAAATGAGGCGCAAGGGAAAAAATGCGGGGTAAGACCACTCTAGGGCTGACAGGTCTAACGCCAACATTATACGTACCCGTTTTTTTTAATAGTGCACATTCATTATAAACCAGGTTTTTCTTTAAAAGGCCACATTAAATCAAAATATTTCATGATCTATTTCAAAAAGTTTTACGTATTGTTGCAGCTACACTTTTTTTAAATTTAACGTAGAATAGAATGAAACGGTGCTGCCTAGTTTTTGCTCTGAGTTTTGCTGGAATCAAAATTCCCCTTGGAACTTCCTTCCTTGATTTCGCTTTTTTTAGTTGTCACCTTAAAAACATAGATATGCTAACTTTTTGGGATAAGAAGAATAAAGGACTCTGAAATTCCGGACTTTGCAATTGGGTGAAAAAGAGAAGACGTAAATATTCTACATCAGGGATGAAGTTGTGCCAGTGCACATTCTAGTTTTGCATCTACAGTTTGTAGTGTTGGCCCCGATGGAAAAAAACACCCTTAAGAAAAAGAAACTATTAAAACAGTCACAATGTAACAGTCCACGTGTATTTGTTTTTCAATAGTAATGGACCACTGCGCTAACAAGTCATCGATGCCTTTTACCAGTCGTAACTACCCAGTAGAGAGATGTATTGCAAGGGGCCATTCGCATATCATTAGAAATGAAGCATAAAGTTTCAGAGACAAGACGATCAAAATAACTGCAAAACATTGGTAATTTAAATTGAATGCTACGAAATGCTAAGCCACTAGTAAACTCTATCCAAAGAAGAAACACTGCTTAAGTAAGAAGTATGACCCATTACAAACTGCTGAAAGCGTAGCCTGAAATAAATTAAAAGTAGAAATCCCTTCAGTCAAACACAAATTGATGTACGTGCATTGTCTAACGATATATTCAGTAATTTTATTATTTGAAAACAGGAGGACAACCTAACCTGCCTTAAAACCTAAATAGATCATATCAAATTAATATTTGCTTTTTTTATAGGGTTGGTATACACCACCGCCAGTATTTTAGAGAAACTACAAAAGAAGGACGTATGCTGTGCCGCAATATTCTTTGTGTTAAAGAAAAAATGGTTGTCCTTTTTATGCATTTTTAGTAAAACAAGCGAGCCAGAAGGATAGTAAGCTGAAATTCTTTTCTCCGTGAGGGTTCTTGCACAGATTCCACCCCTTAGTCCCACGGAGTGCATAACCCCAAAATGAATTCTTCAATTAGTTTGCTGCTTTAGACTTTGGTTTTATTTTTAGGGGGTGTATTGTCCAAAAACGACGCGTGTACTCCTGAACTGAAACCGTCAATATTTTGCATTTCAACCTCGTAGTACAAAGGGCTTGATACTAAGGAGGCCGTCCTAAGTACAGAAAAGTGTGTCTTTTACACATAGTATCGAAACCTTTTGTATTGGTTCTCCCCATGGAATCTTTCTGTTCATACACCGCCAGTAGCATGCTTGTATTTTAATTAGCACGTTGTAACTCCCTATAGTTGGAACCACCACTTATGGCCTAATGATTTCTTCAGGGATGCGTTCTTGGACATAATTGTAATGTTTATTTGTGTCTGTAATTAATGAAAAGGAGAAGGCAGTGTCGTTTTAAGATACTTGAGTGTTTAAGCTTTGAACTAAATAACACACTTGTGAGTAAGACTAGGCAATTTACGTAATCCTCTTCACTTTTTATGTTCAACTTCTACTGATTCTGTAAATAAAATGTAATTATGGTTATGAATACTGCTGAAACTAATGTTGTGGTATGTCAGATATTACTAGTACTTGCATCTTACTTGAATTCTTGTGAGGGGGTCATTTGAGCACACCAAGTCTCTTGTTGATTATTTCAAAGGCGTATCTTCTTTAGGCTCCTTCCTAGAAAAAAAATCTGTACCACCTCTAGTCCAGTTCCAGGCTCAGCACTCCCCGTGATGCTGCATCGATTTTGCTCCTCTCTTTCCTTGTTACCCCCCCTCTTTTTTTGAATGCCTTCTTGCGTTTCCGTAGTTTTCACTGCAATCTCCTTGCTTAGTCCCCATTTTTTTGTGTTCCTCCTACTTGCTTTCCACCCATTTTCACTGCCCTTTACTTAATTTCCCCCTGTTTTTTGTGTGAATTCTCCTTGCTTTTTTCCACCGTTTTTTGTGTCTTCTCCTTTATTATCACTGCTCACCCCCCGTCCCCCTGTTTTTGTGTGCCTTCTTCTTGCTTTTCCCCTGTTCTCACTGCATTTTCCTTGTTTTTCCCCCCTCATTGCCGCTCCCGCAAGCCAGCCATTATTTCCCTCCTCCCAGGACCAATTTAATAGAGACCCAGCATGGCACGATGGAGCAGGTCCCAGTCCCAGTTTTCCACGTGCAACTGCATTGCTTTTGCTTCCATCTTCTCTTTGCTTTTACCCCATTTTTAGGTTTCGCCTGCACTGTGCTTGTGAAATCTATTGTATTCAATATAAATCTTAAAAGGGGCTGACATCCCACTCCCTCGCTATCCTGGTTTTTCATTGGTTCCTTTGCTTGCCACTTATATTTCCTCTTTCTATTGCCTGCAGCATATTTTCCAACATTTACCAATGCCTTTTCCTTCTCTGCTTCTATTATTAGTTTCCCGTGGCCGAAATACTGTTAACATCCGCTTTGGTGGAACAATTTATTTCATGACGTTTTTTACCTTTTGCTTCGATTTTGGCTTGTGTGATACTTTAAATAGAATGAGCAGATTTATATAGCCCAATTTTTCAACCGGAGAAATTAAATGATTTGCCCAGAATCACAGGATGTGGCATCCCAGAGACTTGGGTCAGTAGCTTTGGCTACTCCATCCCATCTGCATTGGTGGTTCAAACTCTTTTCCTTTTGGTTAAACTGCTGCATACTATTTGATTCCCTGGCTGCATGCATTTAGAGCGCATTTCTGTTGGGAGACTTTATTAGACAAAATCCGAAACTATGATGTCCTTGCAGCAGGAGGGCTTACATCACTATTAATGTTTTTAGTTTACAAACACGTTATTTTATTTTCATCACTGTAAAAAAAGAAAAAAATACTTTCTTTAGTACGAACAATTTGCGTATTATTTTTGTTGAAGTAATCTTTAATAAAATAATTTCATGTGTTTCCAGTTAAGAATCTGTATGTTACCCTATATTGTAGTAATCTGTCCCTTTGAAAATGGCTGCTCAGTTTTAATCTGTAGCCTGTTCATTTGCGATTCTGCCCCGATCCTAGCAGGAGTAGTGAATAGGTGGGGTAGCAGCAAGTTTTGGGAGTTGTGAACTAGTAGCCTGGATGTGTTTCCAGCACCATAGTGCACTCTTACGATGGGGGAAAGTGAAGCCTCACAGAAATGCATTATGCAGCACAGCGATTTGTGCCCCACATCCGTCACTGCCCGATAGCCAACTCTTTGCGTTACCTACACCCCCTTGAACCGCTAGCATGACCGCAGCTCCGCAGGTGGATTTGGGGGGCGACAGGGAAATGTGCAAGGCTCAGAGAGACCACTTGGATTTTCTGGAAGATGAGGCGAGGCCCAACTAGAGCCGGAAAGGAGAACCAAGAGACCCGGCCTATGATGTATGTTACCCGCAACAGGGAAAATAGTTTTCCAAATCATTGTTGCAGTCTCACCATGACCCTACCCAGTTTGACTCTGTGCACCCATTACTGCTTCTACCGTCTCAGTGCACCCATCTAGACTTCCCAAAGGCTTCACACCCCTCCGTGATACTATCTTGTCCAGACCAGCCCTCCCCATCCAAGCCAGCCTCTCTTTACCAGCGGTTCCCCCTCTAGACCGTTTAATCACACAAGTCCTAGCCTCTCCACTAAAGTACCAACCCACCTAAAAGGTTTGACAGATCTCCTGGGTTTACCCCTACCAGACTTGCTAGCTCTAGACACTTCATATTTCACAACTGCCCACTAAGCTAACATGAAAAAAGTATATATATATATATATATATATATATATATATACTTACCCATGCTTGTTTGAATGGCTTCCCCTTGATTTTCCCTCTTTCTCACTGCTTTCTCCTTGCTTTCCCCTTTCTTTTCTGCGTGCCTTCTCCTTGTTTTTTTCTTGTTTGCACTGGTTTCTCCTTGATTCTCCCAGATTCCCCCCCCCCTTTGCCCCTTTGTTGTGCAGCCTCCCCATGCAACTCCGGACCAACACCTGACTTCTGGCATCTGAAGGGCCCTCAATACCGGGCTGTTCGAATGAGCCTTTGGGACCTGCAAGCACCTGGATACCCTGTCAGGTGTTTAGCACGCTTCACAAATCTTGATTCATTGATTGAATGGCCAACAGGATGCCTGGAGTGATGATTAAATCAGGTCTTCCTTTAGCCATTGTCCATCCCAGTTCAAAAACAAACTCCAACTTTAATTAATATAACAGCTGGAGAATAAAATATTCTCTTCATTCATGTTGGTAGTGAGACATCCTTCCCAAGTCAAAAACTTATACATAAATTAAGGACAGGATAGCTGGAGAACCCATTTTTCAATTAATTGTAGTTGGCTCTGAGCCAACTGTGACAGTTGAAAGGTCATGTCACCTCTTTGTGTAAAACAAAAATTAGATCTAAGGTAAAAGAGGTAGAAATTTTTGAGAGAACTTCTTCGGGATCTGATTGTGATATTGAAGTGGTCCAAGTTTGATTCTGGTGCCAAAATTACCATCATTTCTGATGAATTTTTCACTAGGAAATTGAAAGGTAAGGTATCTCTTATAAGACCTGACATCATTCCATTCGGATATGACAAGAAACCTATAAAACTACATGGTTATTTTATGGGTCTTATAGAGTACAAGTCTAGGTTTGTTTCTGGTAAAGTGTATGTCTCGAAGAAGGGAGACAGCATCATCAGCTGGATACATCAAGGTGATTTGGGTGTATATTTGGATCCTAATGCCACTCCTTGCATACAGTTAAGAGATAGAATTCTTAATGTTGTAAATGAAGAAAGAAATTTAATTGAAGAAAAGAAATTAATTGAAGGGAAGTCAAATGAAGACAAATTTACATGTGAATTAAAAGAGAAATTTCCTAATGTTTTTAAAGAAACTCTAGGTTGTCTTAAAGGTTATCAACATAAGATACGGGTAAAGAATGACTCAATTCCTGTGAGTTGTAAGGTCTGGGGTGTACCTTAAGCTGTAAAAGAAGATATGAAAAAAGAAATTGGAAAACTCATTGAAAATGGCATAATTGAAGAAATAGAGAGTTGTGAATGGATGGCTCCGGTCGTCGCAGCGCAAAAACCTAATGGCGATTTGCGCTTATGCATTGATCTCAGGCAACTGAATAAATGTGTAATTGTTGACAGGTATCCTTTACCTAATATTGCAGAGTTATTGGTATTGTTAGGAAATGCCAAAGTCTTTAGTACAATAGATCTTACCTCTGCCTATCACCAGATCGAATTAGAGGAGTCTTGCAGAGATCTTACTTCCTTTATTACACCTTTTGGCACGTATAGATTCAAGAGGATGCCATTTGGGTTAGTATCTGCTTCTTCTGTGTTCCAGCGGGTAATGGAAAAAGTATTAAAAGATGTTCATGGTGTTTGTAATCATCAAGATGATGTATTAATCTTTGCAGATAATGTGTCTGATCATGATATAACATTGAATATGGTATTGGAAAGATTCAGCAAACACAATCTCACTGTGAAAGCAAGCAAGTGTAAATTCAGGTCTGATTCTATTAATTACTTAGGACATAACATTTCAGGTGATGGTGTGAAACCTAAATCCGAATTGGTAGACACCATAAACAAAATGGTGGCACCGGAAAATAAATCTGAACTTATGAAGCTGTTTGGCATGATAGAATATTATGCAAAATTTGTCAAAGCTTTGCTGAATTAACAGTAAACATGAGGTGTTTGTTGAGGAAAGGTGTGGAATTTCAGTGGTCTGATCAATGTGAGAATGAGTTTGTTGAAATCAAACAAAGGTTAAACAGTGCTCCGGCGTTAAAAAGCTTCAATCCTAAGTTCAAGTCTATTCTAGTCACTGATGCAAGTGAGAAAGGGCTAGGTGCTGTATTGAAGCAGAATGGTCCAGAAGGCATGCAAACCATAATGTTTCTGACTAGGAGTTTGAGAGATGCTGAAACTCGTTATTCCGTCGTAGAGAGGGAAGCATTGGCTGTGTTTTGGGCAGGGAGAAAGCTAAAGAAATTTCTTTGGGGTCTGGTCTTTGATGTCCACACAGATCATAAACCCTTAGTGGAAATTTTTAGCAAGAAAGGTTTGGATCTGGTATCTGGGAGTATATCAAAATGGGTATTGGCCTACAAGAATATAGTTTTGGTATTCAATACATTCCAGGTGTTGATAATGGAATAGCAGATGTTCTCTCTCGTTTAGTTTCTAGTAGAGATTTGGAAGACGATTATTTGGACTTAGATGATGAATTGGTTTGTGCTGTGGATTATGAATTTCTATCTGAGAAGAAATGGTCTGAAGAATTGGGAAAGGATGTTACTCTATGTGAGGTTATATCTTTGTTGAGAACTGGTTGGGTCAATTGCAAAGTAGGTTCTGCTTTGACTAAGCCTTTTTGGACGGTACGCAGTGAATTATCTGTTGATAATGATTTATTGTTTCGTGGGACAAGGTTGATTCCTCCATCTAGTCTCAGGAAAGATTTGATAGATTTGGTTCATGTTGCTCATTCAGGTTTATCCAAAAGTAACGAGAGGCTTCGCATGTCATATTGGTGGCCGGGGATGGATAAAATGGTTGAAAGGGTAATTAGGGATTGTATTCTCTGTAATGTTAGCGACAAGTCTTATAGTGCGCACACACAACCTATGTTCTTAAGAAGAAGACCAAATGGTCCTTGGCAGGACATAGCTCTAGATCTAGTGGGTCCCATACAACATAGGGATTCTCAGGTTTTTATACTGGTGGTTATAGACATGTACTCAAGATGGCCAGAGGTGTTTTTTTTGTCAGGAATTGATTTGAGTAAGATTATCCAATGTTTGAGTGAGTTATTCTGTAGAGAAGGTCTTCCTGCAACTATTTTATCAGATAATGGTGTTCAATTTGTTTCCAAGGAAATGGAACATTATTTATCTTCTAAGGGTATTACACATAAGACCTGTTCTCTTTACTACCCTGAGGCCAATGGTATGGTTGAGAGATTTAATAAAGTGATCAAGGACACTATTAGTTTAGCTAAAAACTTGTCATCTGATTGGAGGAAATGTGTTTTAGCAAAAATAGAAGAATACCGTTATACTCCTCATGCCACAACTGGAAAGACTCCATTTTTGTTTTTTCGTGGGAGAATTCCGAACACGCAGGTTGGACCTTTTTGGGTTAATAAATATGAAGTGTTGAAGGGTAAAGAATGTGTGTGCAACAAAGATGAAGTTGTTGAAAATGAGAAGGATAAAGCTGAGCGTAGAAAAGCTTATTTTGATGTAAAAAAAATGTCAAAAAAACTGTTGTCTGTGTTGGCGATATGGTCATGGTCAGACGACCTGGCATGGTGGCATGTTCTGAAACAAAGTTCATGAAGCCTATCAAAGTAATCAAAATTTTCAACAATGCTGTGCAAACTCAAGATCATCGCATTTGGAACTTAAATAGAGTTGTCATTGTTAGAAGGAAATTGCAAGAAGGACTGCCTTTTGATTCCAAGGAAAAGGGTTTGGAAAATAGCAAAGCAATCGTTTCTGGAAATATTAGGTCTTCTACACGTGTTTCCAAAAGGCCTAGTTATCTTACTGATTTTGTATAATCTGTGTATCTTGATATTTTTTTTGGGTGTATTTTGCATAACTTATTATTTTTTTTCCTCTTCTTTGTTGGTTTTGGAGGGAAGAGGATGAGTGATATTTAACACTGCAGCTTAAGGGCATCATTAGCTATGTCACCTTATGTGACATAGAAATGTTCTAAATCCAGTCAGTTGATGTCTGCTGGCATTGTATGTGGATGGGATCTTTATTCCTGGATTAAACTTCATCTTATGAACCATAACCTTTCTTGGATTTATGGAGAATACTTCACCAACCATTGTACAGGCAGAGCATAGAATGTTTGAAATATCCTAACATTACATTTGTACCTATGTAGATCAAACTGGAAGTTTTGTGGAGCATTAAGAATCTGTTCATTAGCCGCTGTAGGAGTGCTTTGTCATGATGTTTTTTTATCTTTAACATGTATGATGATGTCATAATCTACAGGAGTCTGTGATATACAACTGCTCAGTGTCTTGTGCCGCCTTAGCCGTAAGTGTCTGGTAGATGTTGTAATTTTACTGTGAGTCTTGATGCAATGTAAGGTGGTATTTCCCATCATGGAGATCTAGCTTCAAGAACCACCTGTCTCTCTAGGTTCTTCATGTATGTTTAATAAATGGCCAATTTTGGAAATCTACACACCTGTTAGCAAAGAAAAGATATCGTGCTAGACTGGAATCCATGAACTCCTTTCCACAGCTTGTGGCATTGAAGAATGGATACCCACACCCCCTATATTTCACTGAACAACTGCCCATGAAATAATATCCCAGGGGACCAAACTTCGGCTGCTTTGAACTCTAGACAGAGGATGACTAAAGGACCGCAAACATTCACAAAGATTAGGTTGAAAAGTTGCAGGGCTCACCCCATATGGAGCACTATAACAGAGGTAGCTCACACCATCCAAAACATCCACACACACCAGTTTTGATTTAGGACCTAAATTCATTGGTGAAAAACCTTATCAAGATGATTAATAACCAAAAGTCTCTACAGACTGTCAAGAGGCCAAGGAGTTGGGTAACTGTGCACTACATAAATATCTAGTTACATAACATAACTCTGTTTAGCAGACACATGGCCATGCATATCCCTGCCTCCCTCAGCTCTTCTTCTCCAGCACAATCATGGAGATGTATACAGTTGTACCAATTACTACTCGACCAACGTAATCTTCTAGTTTTTTAAGTATTGTTCCACTTTCAACTTTGAGTGGAATGGCACCCATCTATGCTGTGATGCATAGTCTATGTACATCCTCTTGTCTTTTTGTGGGCATCTAATGGCCTGAAAACAAGAATGCACTCTCAGCGACACTTGAATGGTTTGTTGAACCTCCGCAGTGGAACTGCTAATCAATATTCCATTTTTATATATTTGCTTTTAGCTGTTCTCGCCCATCTTAGCTTGGTGCCTTGTAGAACAAAGCACATGCTCCCACAAAGGCATATATTTTTTTATTATTGATCTCACATAATGTACATCTGTCTATAGGCTTCTGAATTAATAAGAATTGACTTTCGCTGAGGCTTCTATATCCGTAAAGTCAATCCCTTCCAACCGTTAGACTTTAATCTTGCATCCAGGGTGACTTCCTTTCTTCTGTGCCTAGCCTTGTGGGATACGGTGAAGACCTTTTTATTATCATCCTCACTGGTGCTTGAAATAACTGGGTTCTGATTTGGCTTCTGGGTGGGCTGCTTCTTTGATCTGTTTCATTTGCACTTGTGTTTAATCGTTTGATTTGCACTACAAAAGCACTTCTTCTCTGGGCTCGGGCATACGCTTACATGAAGCTCAGAATAGGAATCCACAAAGGTTTGTCTCTGACAAAATACACCCCCCTAGACGATGTTACCTGGACTGTCTTAAAACCCGTCATAACATGAACAAAAAAGCCCTCTTTCGGAGGGAACAATGTTGGGTATTTTGCCTTGGCACACACTTCACCAACCTCAACAATAACATACCTTGGAGCAAATTCGATCATGGATGTTTACTGCACACACAAGACGTTCCACACACGTCTTTGTTGATTGCTTTTCTGAGCTTTATGTGAGCCTATTCTTGCATACCTCTTTCATGGTACATTTGAGAACTGATGTTTAGGTACATTCTCTACTTATCTGATTGTTTCCTGTCCTCATCTTTGAATTACCTATTGTTTGAGGCTCTTATTATACAACTGTTCTTATCCGAAGTGGGCCACTCCTAGTTGGAAGACCCGCTATGATATTTTCCTACTTTTAAAGTTATTGCTTTTATTATCTATTGAGTAGGACGCCCCTTTTCACACTGGAACACATTTCATAAATCCTGTATAGTGAAAAATGCAGACTTCTCCAAGCTGGAGGACGTGCATGGCCCGCAGGACCCATCGGTACCAGTGAGGTGATTTTATCCTCCTTTATGTTTGTGCGAACACCTATTTTTTTAAAGCGCACTTCCAACTCTTTTTGCATATACAGTCCACTCTAAAATGGTGGATCGCTTGGGCCATTTCCTCCTCATGACATCGGCCGACGATAGTGCTCCCATGGGGGCTTGCTTAGACCACGTTGTTAGTTGACACTATTGTGTTAGGCGCACTTCTTATTATCTTTTTCCATGTGCGGCCCACTCTAAGATCTAATATCGCTCGGTTCATTTCCTCCTCACAGCGTGTGGCTGATGCATGTGTTCCTTTGGAGGCTTGCTTAGACCACGCCTCGTCCTTGACGCAGAGTCTTTCTGCCACACTTGTTTGTCTGTAGGCACCTTCCCCCACACCTGCTTGCACTTGCAGTTGACTTTTCGAGCCACTATTTAAACCTTTTCTCCAGTGACCCTATCACCTCCAGCGTTGCAGAGCAGGTTAGGTCGCCCGAGGTTTCTTGTGCAGAATGCCGTGAGTAACTGAGTCTGGTGTCCAGTCATAGAACTTTTTGATTGTGGTCAACCTTGTTAGTAAAGCTATGATTTGAAACTGTCTCCCATTAGTTTTATACTGCAGTTTGAGGTCCTCTGCCGACACATAAGGGGCATGTATCTTAGTTCATGAGGGTTAGAATGATCACCATGGCAGCATGTACTGCAAATATTTTTATCTGTATATCCACTAGAGATTTATTTGCGCCATGTGCATACACATGTGGACTGTTGGGTTGTGAATGGTTTGACACGTGTGTTTCACTCTTCGTGTGTTTGTCTGTATTAGTTTGGACGTTCATTGGTGGCAACAATTTACTAATGGTATGATCATGGACAGTGCTGCCAGATGTACATATATGTCATTAATGGGTGCAATTACTCCGTCCCCTATGGTGGTGATGCCCCATACTTACTATCTTTCTTTTTTACTGGTCAGGCAATGCACAATTGTCTACACAAGGTACCCCTATCACCACTGTACATGTGGATGGTTTTATAATTGGTTAATTTTACCACACTATTCTTATTCCCGATCAGCTTTAGATTAGGTTATGTTTTGGTCCTGATGGATTGCATAGATCGACTGAATTTTTAACAATAAGATACATGTTGACCCCCTTTTTCACTGTATTTGAGCTGTGAAGGATCATTACCGCCTAGACTGCCATATACTGTTTTTACTTCTAATGGGAGACCCCTGCTTAATAAACACTATATACTGCCTTTAAGTCATTTTTAACTCCCTCTATTACAACAAATCTTCCCAATGCTTCACCTCCACACATGCTTCATCACATCTTCTGAAATCTTTAAAAGATACCCGTCAAAGAGCCCCCTTGAGGGGCCTGTTGGGCATTGCAGCAACGGCCTAATGAGGAGCTGCGTGATGATGAAGCATGACCCCCATCTTGGTGTGTGAGGGCTCTTGCTTTTGATTAATCCAATCCCTCTCACCTGACTGATCAGTTCCCTCCTACCTGTTATCTCTTTCTCTTCTATATCTATTCTAGGAACTGCATACTCTTTGCTTGTATTTATATATTTGAGAGCCTGTGTGCTGGACCTTAGAAGATTCCCTTTTCCTTCTTCGTGTATTTGATCATTGATATTATCACTGCAGCATTTTCAATTACATAATTGATGGCAAAACTGTGCATGGTGGGTGCTCGACTTATAGTTACCTTCGGGCACGAGTTAAAGTTACTTGAGATAACTAGATCTGGTGAAGTTCAGTGGTTTTATTAGTTTAGGAAAGTATGTTTTAACTGGTATTTTCATCTAACTAGAACGTTCCTTTAACCCCTTCCATCCTCCTGTCGGCCAATGGCCGTCAAAAGCATTTCCTGGCCAGTGCTGCGCACGTCCGTTGGCCGATGCGGCCCCGCTCACTCGTTAAAACCGCTGCACCACGGCGGAATTCGCACCACGGTTAAGCTGTTAACCTTTGTTTACTCCCCTTGTGAAAATATAACCTGCCACAATTGCCTTTGTTGCTTTTTTTGATTTTGGAAGGGCTTGCTGACATGTCGCTGTTTGTTTTTTTAACACATATGCTTTCTACTTTTCGAGGACTCTCCCTAACTCTTCCTGCTTGAACTGTCTGAGCTTTGGCTGGTTTTTGCATCTTAGCAAACTCTAGGATGTTTTCCAGGCATATGCTGGCCTCTCACTATCTGCCATTGTTATTTGGAAATCAAGCATCTTGCAGTTACATGTGTCTTAACTTTATCTTTTTGCCCAAGTAAAGGGCACGTGTTACCAAGTTCCCCAAAGGCCAAGGATTACATTAACAATCGATGGATTCACTCAGTTTTTCTTAGTTTGCCTCAAAACAAATCTTTCCTAATCTGTGTTAATATATTGTGGAAGTAAAAAAGCAGCTTGGTGTCATGAGGTGCCTTTCCGTTGTGTGGTTTACCAGGTCTTTAACCCCCTGGCTGCGGCCGTAATTCTGCGCCTGTGCAGCAGATTTTGATCGCGGGCGTGGTCATGACAGCTCCCGGCCGTCATCAGCACACGCCCACCGTAACTCATGACGGCCAGGAGCCGTCATCAGCGCCTAAGGGGTTAAACTGGGCAAAATGTGTGCATTTCCTTTTCAAAATTCAAAAGCAGAAGTCTTTTTTTAGTGGGGGAGTATCTGTTGTGTTAAACCATGTCACCAGAACCTAAATCCTACACACAGGGACATGGACACCATAGACACTTGAGGCCTGTTTGCTAGTGGGTAACAGCTGCACCCCCTTGAACTTGAATTTTGACCCTGGTGTTTATGTCTGTATTTGCCAACTGTGAGGTGACCCCTGGTGAACGGTGCTAACAGTGCAGCTGAGGAAAAGAGAGCCAAACCTTTGTTGCAATACAGTTAGGGACGTATTCTTCTAGCCATGTGCGCTTCTTACCAGAAGCTCTTCTAATGAGGCCATTTACATTAACAATTCGGCACATTACGCCTGTGAGGCACAGAAGAGATTGTTGCAGAACATGCATGCTCTGATTTGGGTTTACTTGAAGCCTTCTGTCTTGTCCACAGCAAAAGAAACCATTAGCACTATTCACCCCACCATAGTCCCCTTAAGTGGAAACCATGGACTAATGAGGTTACTACCTTTTTTTGAAGTTAGATCCTTGGAAGAATTAGATTTTTGCTGTTTGCATTATGGAAGGAGCGATATGCTGATAATTATTTGTTTTATCAATTTACATCCAATCTAGGAGGGGCAAAAACACATCTCAAAATAGTTTGTAAAGTTGTGATTACATTTTCTAAATAATAGGAAGGACAGACATAGAAAATTGCAAGCATAGACATGCATATTCAAACATATTATGAAGCAATTTAGTAGTATAACTCTCTCAGAAAAGGTAGCTGGGCATGCAGATGCAAAATGTGTTCACAAGTTGTGTTCCCGGTTTTTAAAAACTCTTTTCTTAAAGCCATATTTCAGAGAGCATACTGTGGCAAAGACTGGATGGACACCGCGTAGGCTACAAGATGAGTTTATTGGGAGAAGACACCTGAGACAACCACAAAGCTCGAATGTCTTCTAACCTCTGCCCAACCGCCCCTATAGAATCCCCATGGTAAGGAATGCAGAGAACATTCCAGGACCTGTTCCATCATGGAGACACTACACACCTTCCCCATTAAAAAAATGATAAAAACCCAGAAAAAATAATACAGAAATCAGGGGTGTGGAATTTATTAAAATATCTACTTGTCCATGGGGCACATTGCTTCATAAATCTACTTGTCCTGTAAGAAAATCTACTTGTCTCTTTGGTGCCATTCAGTGTGGCGACAAATTATGGCAGCAATCTCATTATATAAGAGCTCTTGTTTAGCCTCTCTGATTATGCCAGGGCTCATATCACAAAAGCCATATAGCTGCACTTAATGCAAGGACATATAACAAGGGTGCACTTTTGAGACTTTCTTTAATAAATGGGCCCCAAATTTGGTCTGGCGTTAACCATGACCCTTTGTGTTTATTAAAAATCTCTAATCTCTTCTCTTAGTTTTGTTCAGTGCCAGTAACTAATGGCAAACAAACCACACATTGCCAAAACTAAAAAGCTGACTACCCATTTCAGACCTATTGGCTTTTCTAATACTTGTTTATTTGAATTTTTCCCAAAATCTTATTGAAACTGGTTACACTGATTTGTCAATATGAATATTTTTGGTAAATACTAGCATGCATCAACACATTTTACTAAATGATGCTGCAAAGAAACAGTACCTGAAATGACAGTAGTTCAGCAAAAACAAACTCCTGCTTTCATTTTTTAGGAACATTTTATATTGAAAGCAAAGAATCATTAATCTTGCTTTCAAGCTTCTGCAAATATTTGCATCTAATTAGAAAGCATTCTGGGGGCAATGATGCATAGCATCATATTGCTAAACTTTGAAACTGTGTGTACACATTTTTATACTGGAACCACTGTCAGTAGTGCTGCCAGAACTTACATTTACTTACAGCGCTCACCTTAATAATTAAGGCTTTCAATTATTGAACCATAAACACAAGTTTGAACAGCATTAACAAATGCACACAAATATTAACTTAACTGCAGACAGTGCCCTTCCCTGATCCTTAATGTGATACTGCAAACTGTCAGCCAAAAGGTTTGCAGGGGGTTGGGCCTACTTGTCCCAAGGACAAAATACACATTAAAACTTGTTGCCCTTGACCCCAAACAATATGTCCTGGGCGTCGGGCTATAGGAATTCCACATCCCTGAGAAATAGCTGGCAAAAAACATATAACAATTAAAATTGTACAAAATCTTTCATTTTAACATGCAAATATTTGATACAAGAACTTTTCCTTAGTTTAACTACTTTGTTAACAGGTAGAGAAGTACTACTGCATTGTTCAGTGTATTGTTCATCAATATTCTCATGACTGATAATAGGATTCAAACTATGTTCAACACTGGTACTATTAGTACGCAAATCAGAAGCATTAGAATCAGGATTGATGCCATAATGTGTGTCCAAAAAAATTGGAAAATCATCTCCCCCTACATCAAATTTATCAGGAAGTATTTGTGAATTGTGTTCCCTCATACCCACAGATCTGTAGAAAGATATAGGCCTGAAATTCCAAATTTTACCCCCATCCAAACTCACTGCTTTACTGAACACTTCCAATACCTTAACAGGATCCGTCCATTTAGACCACATCCTAATAACCCTTTCCATGCTCATGACGAGCTCAGCTCGTCATGATGCACGGTTGAGCTGTGCTGATGACGAACTGAGCTCGTCATGAATAGTAGGAATGACGAAAAGTCAGCAAAGAAGGGGAAAACACCTAGCAGCCAAGGTGTTAAAAGAACCACCAAACTTAACACAAACTAAATCTTCCACTTTGACTCTAGGCTTAGTAAACTGATTCTTGAAAGAATCATTCTTTATTTTCTCTTGATATTTTTGAACAAGCTCCCTAACCCTAACTTGAGACAAATCGACTGCAGTCACAAGAGTTACTTATTTATAACCACCAAAGCATGAGTTTGGAACCAGGTTTTCTTCCACGCAACATTTCAAAAGGAGACAAACTTGTGACAGAATTAGGAGACGTTCGATAAGTCAACATGGTAGCTCGTAAAGCTCTTTTCCACTCAAAACCACTCTTAGTGGCTAACTGGATAGACTCTTTTATAACTCTATTAAAGCGTTCCACTTGACCATTTGCCTGGGGATTATAATTAGATACTCTTTTATGCACAACACCACATTTACTAAGAAACAAATCTAGCTCCCTGCTAATAAATTGCGGGCCATTGTCGGAGATGAGTTCCGCAGGCAGACCTTCAAGACAGAAAACCTCATCCAAAAATTCAATTACCTGAGCCGAAATGTTCTTATCCACAACTTTCAACTCTGGCTATTTAGAAAACTAATCCACCAGGACTAAAGCAAACACATCCTTAGCAGATGGAACACTCAGTGGACCAATGATATCAATACCAAGTTTCCTCCAGGGTCCTTGAGCATACTCAATGGGGGTTACCTCCACAGTCAATGGTTTGACCGACTTGTCACTATTGGAACAAGGGAGACACTCTCTAACCCATCTGTCAACCATACTATCAACACTAGGCCACCATTAAAATGTTCTTATCCATCTCTCAGTGTTGGACATACCCATATGTCCCTCATGGGCCAATGTTACAATTCTTTCTCTAAGTTTACTTGGTAGAAAAATGTTGTCCCCTCTAGTGGCGATGCCATGAGTTCATCTTTGATTTAAAAAAAATTTACTTAACTCGCCACTTAATTTCCTTTCTTCTGGACAGCTATTTTGTAGAAACTTCACAACCTCAGTCAAATTGCAGTCCTCACACATAGCATCTTTCCACGGTTTCTCTGAAATAATTTCAGATTGTGTGTGTTTATACCAATGTTGACATCATCAATAGTATACGTTACATCATACTCCTCAATAGTATTATTAGAATCAGGTACATCTGACAAAGATAATCTTGACATGCAGCCAGCATGCACATTTAAACCACCCGGAATATATTCCACAATGCATTGATACTCTTATAGCTTTGCAGCTAATCTAGCTAGATGTGCCATAAGTGTTCTACCACCACCAGCCGCTAGCATATTCATCAGGGGCTTGTGATCCGTTCTTAAGTGAAATTTGATGCCCTACAAAAATTGGCGGCAGTGTTGAACCGCCCAAATACATGCTAGCAATTCTTTTTCAATGGTGGAGTAATTACACTCTGCACCTCGTAGCATTCTGGAAGCATATGAAACTATATATTCATCACTGTTGTTGCTTTGCATTAACACAGCACCCAAACCTGTGCTGATTGCATCTACAGCTACAATACATTCTTTACCAATTACAAAAGGTCTCAAAAAAGGCGCACAAATAATTTCTTTTTTAACAAGTTAAAAGCTAGCTGCTAATCCTTACCCCACACACATTTAAAATTTTTCTTTAACAACAATCTTAACGGATGTACCTTGGAGGAATAGTCTACTGTAGAACTCTGTTAGACCAAAAAAAAAAGAACAGCTTTTCTTTTGTTGTCGGTGCAGGTGCGTTAGAAATACTATCCACATGGTTGAATTTGGGTTTGATGCCCTCACTGGATATCTCATGTCCCAAATATTCAACTTTGTTCTTTTTGAATCTGCATTTTCAAAATTTCAGAGTTCATCTTTTACTTTGTACATGATTTTAACATGTTTTCTAAATTTCTATTGTGTTCTTCAAAATCTTTCCCAAAAATTAGAATATCGTCTTGGAAAGCAATTGCTCCAGAACACCCCTCCAAGACTTCCTTCATGAGTCTTTGAAATACTGAAGCAACACTAGCTAGGCCAAAAGGCATACGTAAGAATTGAAACATTCCTTCTGGCGTAACAAACGCTGTCAGACATTTAGACTTTTCTTGTAAGATAACCTGATGATAGGCGCTAGCTAAATCTATTGTTGTAAAAATACAGACCCCAGAAAGTGTAGAGAACAATTCATGTATAATTTGTGGGGGATGTCTATCTATCCAAATTTCTTTATTTAAACTACGAAGGTCAATAGCATCCGGTCGGCGGTCGCCTTCTGGACTAAACTCCCACTTGCCCCGATTGGCCGATTGGCCTTGGCCAAGATGATCATGCTCCCCCGGCTCCTGTATCACTTTAGGAACCTGCCGGTGATCCCACCCAAGACCTTTTTTCGCGACCTCAACTCCCTCCTCGGCACGCTCATCTGGGGATCAGGCAGACACAGAATAGCGCTAAAGACACTGCAGCTACCTACCACCCAGGGTGGCCTGGGAGCACCGTCCTTTGAGTCCTATATCCTGGCGGCACAACTCCAATGGTTATCTTACTGGATGGCAGGTCGATACGTGAATGAGACACGCACCCAGACGGGTAGGATCCCTGTACCGAAGCTCACCCGTCTCCCCCTTCCAGGCACCAAGCCACAATGTACATACCCCTTGCAAGTGGCAATAGAGTGCCAGTGCATGCTCTGGGTACACCGCATGTCGCCTGGTACCCCCCGTTCTCCCCACTACTCCCACTAGTCGGCTGGCCTAGGCTCGAGACATACTTCTCGACCAATATGCTCACTGCATGCACGGCGTGCGAGGTCACTGGCATGGAGTCCCTCTTCGAGGAAGGACAGCTTGAACCCTTCCAACGCCTGGTGAACGAGTTTGAGCTCCCCCCGGGTCAGTTCCTGCGGTATCACCAACTCCTCGAAGGCTTTCGCCCCCATCACAACCTTCATACTGGGGAACCAACCACACACCCAGTCATACACGCTATCCTGCGTATGGGGTTGGGCCGGCACCTGGTCACCTGGTTATACAAGGCACTTCGTGATTCGTGAACTCGTGGACACACCCTTACGTACCACATGGGAGGACGAAATCAGACGCTCGCTACACGACTCAGAATGGGTCAAAGCCCTCGAAGCCCCCAAGAAGACATCTTGAAATGCCCATTTTAAGAACATACAATTTAACATACTCCATAGGGCGTATCTGACGCCGGCACGCCTGCACAAATTCTATCCCGATACTCAGTTCCTTTGTCCCAGATGTCACTCCCCAGACGCAGACTTTCATCGCATGGTCTGGAGCTGCCCTACCCTCCACTCTCTATGGCGGGCTGTTCATGATACTCTGAGAGTTCTCACGGGACTCGAGACCCTAGCCACATGGGAAGCTAGCGCACTAGGCATATTCAAAATACAGAAACATCTTAAAGCGCATAGGCGGTTCATCTCCCTAGCGTTATTGTTGGCAAAAAAGAGTACAGCCATACACTGGCGGTCCCCCGCGGGCCCCTCTTCCTGGCAGCGTGGGTGGGAGCAGTATGTAAATGGGCAGCGGCGGAGGAAGATGCGCTACGTGAGGAGGAGGTTAAAGGGATCCGTAAACATCCCATCTCCATGGAGTGGGCCATGCTGTTGCACCATTTTAAACCAGTGACACACAAAGAAAACTTGAACGCTCACCCGTCCAATCCCGCCACCCCTCACCCCCTAACGCCGGCATGACTACGGGCCTTGCACTCCTGCGGACGGCTCGGCTGAGCTGCCCACAGTTACATCCTACACCCTGTCCTCCTAGCCACTACAACCCCACTGATGACCCTGCGCAGCCCCCCCCCTCTCTAACAGCACTACTATACAACTACACAATCCACTGCATCCCATATAAGGTAGCGCATTGCTGCTGTAGCGCTTCGCGCTTCTACCGCTGTAATTGCTTTTTAATCTCTCCTGTTATTCTATTTGCTTTAAGTTTGGTTAGTATTCCCTGATTTCAATTGGCCACTCTACTTGCACCATAATTGTTGGAACACCGCTATTTGAGCGGGTCCGGTAACTGGGGTGGGACGCTTTTTCGCCGCCATATTGTAGTGGTGTGGGTGCTTGGCAGGCGACAGGATCGGCGTGCGCTCTACTGCGCAGGAGCCAGCGAGAGACAGCTATTTAGGGCGAGACCCAGCATTGCTCGGCCTGATAAGGTAGCGCATTGCTGCTGTAGCGCTTCGCGCTTCTACCGCTGTAATTGCTTTTTAATCTCTCCTGTTATTCTATTTGCTTTAAGTTTAGTGAGTATTCCCTGATTTTAATTGGCCACTCTACCTGCACCATAATTGTTGGAACACGGCTATTTGAGCGGGTCCGGTACCTGGGGTGGGACGCTTTTTCGCCGCCATATTGTAGTGGTGTGGGCGCTTGGCAGGCGATAGGATCGGCGTGCGCTCTACTGCGCAGGAGCCAGCGAGAGACAGCTATTTAAAGCTCCTCCCCTAGCGCAGCGGGATCGTGCAGCGGGCGCGACTTCGCTTAGCCTGAGTCGTGCCAGTCAGCGCCAGGTCGCGTTGGGCTGGGCAGGACCCTGTTCTCCCCGCTGGACGCTACTGGGGCCTCAATGCGGTGCTACTCTAGAGACACTCTACTTGCCATTGGGCAAGCTACTAGGAGCTGCGATACCCCACGGGTTGATCCGCTGTGCGGACCTTACTCCTGTACCTGCGGGGGGTGGATCTTTGACCCTCCCACCCCCGCGACTTGCCCGAGCAACGCTACCGCGGCTGCTGTAGATAGCTCCCGCCAAAATTTTAGCGTATGGAACTTGAATGTCAGGTCCGATGGTAAAACATCACCAAGATATCTCAGACCTGTTTGGCCAGGAGTCGCCGGATGTTTTCTGTGTGACGGAGACCTGGTTACAGGAGACCGATACGGCCGTTATCAACTTGGCCTTCCCGTCCGAGTATTCGGTTTTTACTCTTAACCGATCCTCTAGAGGCGGGGGAATAGCGTTTGCTGTCAAATCTTGCTATCCTTGCGACGGCGAGGGCAAACTATTATTGGCTGCGAAAGTGCGTTGTTTAAGATCTCAATTACGCCCAATTTTGCTTTCTCGGGCCTACTGATTTATCGCCCCCCTGGCAGCGATGTGGCTTTCAGGGAGGCCCTTCCAGACGCCATTAGCACTTTGGCAGCGGGCTGCTCTATTTTTTCCATCCTTGGTGATTTTAACCTTCACTATGACAATTTGTCCATACCAGCAGTCAGCAGCTCTGTAGCTGATCTTGAGGCTCTTCAGCTCGTTCAGTTGGTGTCCTAGCCCACCCATGTTGGCGGGCACATTTTAGACCCTTTTTTTACAAATTTAACTGAAGTCAGTATTTCTTCTCCCATCCCCTTTGACCTGGACCGACCATTATTTGGTACGTATCCAGTGTCCACTGTACGAGCCTCCTCGCAAACCAACGGTCCGCTCCATCCCTAGACGGTGCTGGAATAAATTAAAACTTGATGACTTCTACCATCTTTTGTCCACTGACCCGCTAGGCTCAGGTGAAACCGTGGATGTGGGCTACGACCGCTTTTGTGAGTGGGTTACTAGGGCCCTTGATTCCCTCATCCCACTAGTCCTGTGCAAATGTGGGACCAGGGATCCGAGTCCTTGGTACGATGATTCGCTAAGGGCACCTGTAGGCGTGCGGAGCGGGAATGGCGCAAAACCTATGATTGCGAAAAAAAAGTTTTGTATTTGGCCACCGTAAAACTGTACCATCGTGCGGTTTGTAGAACCCGTGCGGCTTTTTACGCCCTGCAATTTCGCACCAGTACCAACCCTTCCAAAACTATCTTTAAGGCCTTGAAAGATCTCTTAAATAAAAAGGTGGTAGCGAATAATCAGGGTTCCATTTCTCACTGTGAAACCTTGGCGGCCTTTTTCTTGGAAAAGGTCCATGCTATTTACAGAGCCTTCCCCACGGCCGCACCCTCGGTTGTTGGTCCTCCAAAGTCTCCAGTTTCGGATGTTCTACATTCTTTTCCGAGCTTAACATCGGAAAGCTTTGAGAAGTTGGCTCAGCAGGTCAAGTCTGGGTCCCCGGCTGACCCTCTACGGCCAGCTTTGTTCCGAGACCTAACAACTCACGGTCTTTCGCCGGTCTGCTCTTTGATTAATACCTCATTAGCTTCCGGCCTGGTGCCTGTGAAGTGGAAACAGGCGGTAGTGATGCCCATCCTTAAGAAACCAACTCTGGATACTGATAAACCTGAGAGCTACCGCCCAATTTCACTTCTCCCGTGGCCAGCCAAAGTTGCGGAGGCGCATGTTAACTCTGCCCTCTCGGACCATCTCCTACGGGCTAACATCCTAGATAGCACGCAGAATGGTTTTCGGGCGGGACATAGCACGGAGACAGCCCTCCTTTATATGGTGGAACATCTGCGCTCCGTGCTCGATGCGGTTCAAACGGCGGCGCTGGTGCTATTAGATCTGAGCGCCGCCTTTGACACAGTCTCCCACCCGATCCTTCTGCAACGCTTAGAGGAAGCAGGTGTCACCGGCCCTGCACTCCAGTGGTTCCGTTCTTTCCTTGCCAACCGATCTTTCTGCGTGGCCGTCCTGCCGTATCAGTCCAAATACCATCCTCTGGATCTTGGGGTTCCCCAGGGCTCCTCGCTGAGTCCCACGTTATTCAATCTTTACGTGAGACCGCTGGCTGAGGTTGTCAGGCATTGGGGTATGACCATGGTGTCATATGCCGACGATACTCAGCTAGCGGTTACGATCAGCGGGGATGCAGACGTGGATGCCCCCAGATTCCAGAATGGACTCCAGGCGGTCGCCAGCTGGATGACTTCCAACTGTCTCCAGCTGAACGCAAGTAAGACCGAAATCATGATCTTTGGCAAGCATACGGAACTCTGGGGTGACAGGTGGTGGCCCTCGGTCCTACGCCTACCCCGGTCTCTGAGTTAAAAAACCTTGGGGTCTGGCTGGATCCATCTCTCTCCTTTGTGTGTCACACCAAGCGTTTGGCGGCCAGCTGCTTTGGCATCTTGCATGGACTGCGTCCCGTATTAAAATTCTTTGATGCCACTACCAGGCAACTTGTGATCCAGGCGACTGTGATCTCTCGGCTGGATTATGCCAGCTCCCTTTTAGTGGGGCTAAATCAGGCCGAAATCACTCACTTATGCAGCGGCTCGAGCTGTGGTGGGCTTACCTAGATTCTGTCCCACAACCAATACTCTGCGCGCCCTGCATTGGCTCCCCATTGCGCGAAGGATCCAGTTCAAGGTCCTCTGTGTAGCTTATAAAATCCTTAAGGGATCTCCTGCTCTGATTCTGTCTAACCTCCTGTCCCGCTATGTCCCGGTCCGGGCCTTACGATCCTCGGACCTTGACCTTGCGGTTGTTCCCCGCTTCAATCGCTCCCAAGCTGGCGGGCGATCCTTTCAAGTACGCGCGGCGGTTCTGTGGAATTCCCTTCCCCCTGAAATTCGTGCCCATAGGGACTTGCTCTCCTTTCGCCGAGCTATAAAAACTTCTTTGTTCTCTTAGTTCCTTCCTTTTATTCTGTCCAGTTATGTTGTGTTGCTACCTTGTCGGGCGCCAGGATGCTCCTTTGCTGGAGCATCTGTGCGCATAATAAATGAGTTTAACATAACATAACATAACATAACATAACATATCACCCAACCTGTACCGCCCTCCCATTGCCCGCACTCGACTCCTACATGCTCTTTTCCCTGGTTTACACCCCACACCTTTCTCGTTGCTACTGGTACTTGAATCATACAGACCCGCTTCACGCGCTATCAATATTCTTTTCTGGCCCTCTGTGAATAATTGATTGTACATGTTATTGTCTACAAGCCTGAAGATATGATCTGTACTGTTCAATGACAAAATGCTAATAAAAATAAGTTTAAAAAAAAATAAACTACGAAGGTCAACACACAACCGAAGAAACCCATGGAGAGGTTTCTATGGGTTCAATTATATTTTTAGCAACTAGATCTGTTAACATCTCTTTAAGTTTGTTGTGGTATGCTAAAGGTACATTACGTACTCTGTGTCTAACAGGGACAGTGGTATCTTTGAGAATGATTTTGTGTTTAAAGTCAGCATATTTTCCTAGAGTATCATTAAATAGTTTAGGAAATGTGTTTTTTATACTTGAAAGAAACCCCTCATTGTTAGAAGAGACAATATAAACAGGTGGTGAAGCATTAGGGCCTAACTTTAAGCCCATCTCTTGTTGATGAGGCCAACCTAATATGGATACCCCCTTGGTGGCTATGTACACCTTGCCTCTAGTTTTCCTACCTTCAAAATCCAAATCTGCCCACATGAAGCCCTCTAGATCATTCTTGTGACCTGAATAACCACCAGGTTAATGGCAGGTGGTAGTATTTCTCTTTCTCCCCACATGCTCTTGGATACACATTTGCCTATAATAGTGTACCAGGCACATGAGTCAACCATCATCAATATTGTATTTCCATCAATTAACACTACACAAGTTGGAAAACCTTTGCAATTAGTATTGCCAATGCACAATATAGAGTTAAGTTCTACAGAAAGTTCTTCTTGTTATTGTGGGATGTAGTTGACTTTCTGTGATGACTTGCAAACTTTACTAAAATGGCCTATTCTCTTGCATTTGATGCAAGCTTTATCCCACGCTGGACACCCTGTGTAGTTTCCAACATGGTCACAACTACCACACCTGTAGCAAATTATATGAGATCTTCTTCCAACTAATCGATTATCCTTTATACCAGCATCTCTCTTAGGAGGAATAGAAGGAAACCTTTTAGGGACTAGCTGGTTTTTCTTGTATTTTCGTTTTCATCATTATCTGATCTCGTAAAACTTTATCATAACTGATAGTCTCAAATGCACAGGAACCAGCTAGAGTACGCAAAGCAGAAACATAGTCTTCAATGGACTCGTCTTCTTTTTGTGCACACGAGTAAAAATTAAATCTTTTCATCAGAATATAAATTTTCCTTCCAAACCTAGTGCTCAATTGTTTAATTGCAACTTTGAAAACATTGGAGTCAGCTGAGCCGTCGATAGGGAACAATCATCCCCTTCTAAAACTTCAACGTAGGCTAAGAACATGGGATACCATAAATCGCATTCCATTTTTGGTTCAGCAGCAACTTGTAGAAAATGTGGTGGTGCTGAGATGTTAGACAGAACTATAAATAAACTTTGAAAATATATAATATGAATGAAATAAAGAAGAAAAACGCAATAGATAGTACATTTTGTGAAAGGTGAGTGAAACACCATAGACAAAAACGGACTCACTGCGGATTGATAACAGGTGCGTGAGTCACCGTGGATAAAACCATACTTGCTTGCACAAAAACGGAGAAATAGGTGTGCGAATCACCGGTGTTGGTGTCGCAGTGCAGAATTTTTAAGAAAAAACAAAAGTACCTGTAGAAATCGTTGGAAGATATCGTTGCTTGAAAATGCCGAAAAAATCAGCTAGAAATGACTCACCAAAGATGACTGCTGTGCGTGAGATGTCATGACGGTCCCACAATGCTCAGCAGCCCGCAATACGTCAGGTGAGTATCCGGTAGTCAGGGAGAACACCAAGGAATGTTGAAATCACCGTGTTCACCAGAATCTAAATGACGAAAGCAGATGATGAACGTTTCACGTGAGTATTTTTTGTTTGAATACTCGCAGATAACGAAAATCCACACCGGGCAGTGTTTTGAGAATAAAATATCCTAAATTCAGCACAAAAAAAACCATCACAAATGTTCCAATACCGACGTCAAACTGCAACTACGTAACAGCCGCAGGTGCGATCAAAGCACAACAAGAGTTTCCACAACTAAATTCAAGCATTTAGGTATACTTTGGTCCACAGACTCTCCTGCAGGTGCAATCAAGGCACTATATCATTTAAAACAGCGGCTAGTGCATTCACGCACAAAATTATTCATAAAACAAAATACCTGTGGGTTTCTTAATTTCTTTCCTGTTTTTTTTTTTTATATTGATAATGTGAGCGCTGTCTTCCTCCACTTTCCCACTCGTCGCCAATCGTGTGGTAAAGACTGGATTGAAATCGCCTAGGTTACAAGATGAGTTTATTGGGAGAAGACAGCTTAGACAACCACAAAGCTCGAATGTCTTCTAACCTCTGCCCTACCGTCCGTATAGAATATCTGTGCTAAGGAATGCAGAGAACATTGTAAATGTAAATGTGTTTCGATTTATATAGCGCGCTATAACCCAGGGGTCTCTAGGCGCTTGCTTAGGGAACCCGTCCTGGTATTCCCCTGTGAGATACCCCGGCCGGGTATCCACAAGGTGAAAGCCAGGCATCCCGCCGCGAGGGGCCGTAGTGGAGATTAAGCAAGCTATTGCCCAGAGTCGCAGAGTGTGATCCCGTGAGTCGAGTAGGCACCAGAGCGAGAATTGTCGACTCCGTGGAATTTTTGAGCCCGAGACCCGCCGGGGCGGGGAATCGAACCCTGGTCCACGGCCGATCTCAGCTTCCGGGTCTGCCGCCTCTAACCACTGAGCAACACTTCTCCACATTCCAGGACATGTTCCGAAATGGAGACACTACACATACCAAACTGATCATTAGTATTCATAGTATCACTCTGGTTGTCAGCAGTGGCAACCAATATCTATTGATATTTAGACAAAACTGATAAATTATATTGTATTCTGAAATCTACGGATATAAAGAAAAAGCTAAATGTGGAAAAGACTTACCCTGCCTTGGCTCTTTCCAATTGATGAGTTGTCCCAAGCCATGCTTTGTGTTACAGCTGAAATTTGTAATGGATAGTTTACCTGTAGGGTTAATCACAACCACAGATCTATTGTAATCTATATGTTTAGTGCACAGTTTAAAGTGATTACGCTTGGATCTTTTGCACTTCTGCCCTTCACCATCAAGTGAGTGGGTCTTCTCTTTCTGTCTGTTTTGTGCCTCATGCAGTTACTACTTCAATCAAACATTAATAAAGCACGGCAGGTCACCCGTGAGGGGACTTGAGGCGCATCTTCCTTTTTGTGGTGAAAAAAACTCATTTCTGTGCCATTCCTCACTCATATGCAGATCACCTTCCTAGAACCATAGCGTGAACCCCAAGTAAGAGGACTGCAGGAGGTGGAAGCAATTTGTCATCAATCCTATTTGGAGCTGGCTTAGCCAACCCTAGTGCAGCAGCCATCCAGCTGGTTGACAGGCAAAGGAGAAAGTGTGACAGCCTAGGTGGGTCAAGTGGAGCAATGCTGTCTATAAAGCAAAGCATGATTGATGAGAAGAATATATCGCACAGCTACATTTCCAATGACCAAGAAACCCGAAATGGCACCATGTGGCAAAATTAAGTACAGGAGCAAAAAATAGATGTTGAGAGTAATCTAGGGCCTGCTTGTACCAACAATAATTGGTGTAATTTGACAGACTCCACTACAAAGAGGGGCTTTAGGAACTGGTGCATTACAAATGTGCTTATGCTACTGCCCTGCTATATTAAGCTTGGGAATTCACATGATCCTCAGCTAGAAGTTTTGTGTTGTAGCATCTGCGCAGTCTTTGGATCTGAAGTTTGGATTAAAATTACCTTTAGCTTAAAACACAGCTCATAAGCTATCGTACTGAGAATTTCATATTCAGAAAACCATGCAAAAGCCCATTTGCCTTCCCTGGGCACTGTATATTTTGCGTCTACAGTGTGTGCATGGAGAGGAAGTTGGGTAGCCTCAGTAATGTAGTGTAGTTCCTAGTTTCCCACTAGGCCCTGCGCATTGGAATAACATAAACAGCAGTATCGACGTAGAAGTGCGGTTCTTCCAGGCCTCTACTGACTATGCTAAACTTAATTGGGTTTGTTACCAACTAGCTCAGAGGTCACTGGAAACTTTCTTGACTGAAATAGGAAGTGATCAGCTTCCCTGGCACAGACAAGAAGGGATTCAGTTTTCCAACAACCGTGCAACATGACAACTTTGCTCCTCAGATCAAGAGTCGATCTCTAGGGTCGTGTGAAACAATAGACAGTTATTTTACTCAGTCAGGTTGGTGCAGATTACTTTCACAATATGTAGAGAATAGAGAGACGGGCGTTTGTCAATAAAGGGTTAACATTTATTGAACAGTCTTTCTTCTCGTACAAGAGAAATGAATTGCCACAATTGCAAGACTTGTTATTATAAAAAGTACGTACAGTAAGATAAGTATTGCGAGATAATACTGTAAAAGCATTGATATGGTTTCTTAGCCATACAATGGTTTAAAAGGAATAAAACATATATACAGTCATATATACATTAGGCTAAAATACTCAACTGGTGCTTCTAACTACGCCTACCCCAGTGTACCTGGCCTAAGCCTAATACGTGGGAGGGGAGTAAGAAAGTAGCTTTAAGTTAAGTTGGTTTTGCCAAGGTTTGCTTCAAGAATTCTCACTAAGGGTTTAGTCAACACCACACCTCTGAACAGAATGATGGAGGTCTGGTATCTCCTTCAGGGAAACTCGGTATCCCAGTCACCCGCAAGGGTAGACCAGAAACGCTGGAGCTGGATTTCTCGGCAGGAGAAAGGCAGCGTCTCTCTTCAGCGCGTCGAGGAGGAGGAGGGGGGACAGCGTCCGCGGGCAGCTGGCATCTGCTGGGCTCTTCGCAGAGGGACGGCTGTTCAGCTCCTAAGTTCACCACACCATCGTTCACGCTTTAGCAGCGATAATGGTATCAGTAGCTTCACCAACAGCAACGAGACAGCAGCAGCATCAGCGTACTGCAGACAGCGAGACAGCGTTGGCATTGATAGCTTCAGCACAGCATTTGCTTAAGGCAACGTTGGTAATATTTATACCTGACAAGTTCCTGGTTTGACGTAAGTTTGCTGGACATAAGACGTTTATTAAAGATGTCACTAGGAAGTGATCGCTATCAGTTGCTCATTAGAGTTCCATTACTAATCAAAACACAGCAAGCGGGGATTTCCAGGTTTGCTGAGTTTTTATCTTGTTGAAGAACTTGGAGTGTTAATCTAGGAATCTTCAGATAGTAACTTCTGCTCTGTCATTGCACTAATTGGTTGCAAAGGAAGTGGCAGAGAAAACTATTCTGGAATGTGGCTCTGTTCGTGTGAGGCCAGAGATGACTTTCTGAATATTGTACTTGAACGGTTATGCCAATATAGGGAATAAATGGATTTATAGCCGAATAGGGGCATAAGGTCACAGTATCGATCAGGATCCTAGATAAGCACGCAACACCCACTCCACGGGTTCATGTACATCAAATTACTAAAACTAGAGCAATAAGATGCATGTGTAACATTGCCCACCCCAAAATTTGAATTTGAATTTGAATTTAAAAACATTTATATAGCGCACTACTACCAAGCGGTTTCTTGGCGCTTTAGGATTGCGAGGGGGATGGCAGGAGCGGAGGGAATCAGACCTTGTAGGCTTGGGCAAAGAGCAGAGTTTTAAGACCCTTCCGGAACTCTATGTAGGAGGAAGTCAGTCGAAGTTCGGTCGGGAGGGCATGGGAACGCTGTGTGTCGGAAAGCTTCTCCAAAGTTATTGTTTCTGTTCGGGTGAGAACATCATATCAGACAGGCTCTCAAAGAATTGGTCTACAAAATCAGGTGACAGTTCAACCAAATTCGATAGTGCTGTAACTTGGCAGGTGTGAGAATGATTGCTGTCATCATAGGCAGGATCAGCAATGCTCACAGATCGTTGTACCTGGATGATGTTGCTTTTGTCACTCGCTCCACTGTTACCACTTGGTCGTAGCACAGGAGTCTCCACAAATGCCGTCATCAGGATTGGTAGCTGCTGGGGACAACACAATGCGTGAGCCGTTATCGGACTTAGCAAAGTATCTACGTCCATTGGTATTGCTGATGGAAGTGAAAGATAGATGTCCAACACGCATTCATCACCGCACAGCATACATCGTAGCACAGGTAAGATTCAATTTTGCCATATAGGTCTGAACGAAAGGAACCAGGTCATGTTTAGATCTCTCAGCCTGGCCAATCCAAGGACGTTAGTTATTCTGTCCCGGTAGCGCATTGCTAGGATTGTCTCTTCCATTCCCATAGGAGTCATGTCTGAGCTGTGGCTTGCCATAACGAAGCAGGAGGGTCAAAAATAAAATCCCTGCTACGAGTCCCAAAAATAAGGGTATGCCGCCAAAAACAGAGTGGACAAAATTTGGAATGATTCCCAAAATCGCTTGAAAAGGTGTTTGCAGTCCCGTAAAAATCGTCTTAAATATGCCTGGGAGGCCTGTGGCACTAGACATGTTAAGGAGTTGGCTAAGCATTTCTACGAAATGCACGGGGCAATTTGTTGATAAAAGTTCATGAACTTCAGTAGCTGTCCTTGCAACTAGAAGATCATACGTCTCTCTTGATGACGTTATGGGCACTGTTGTCTGCAAAAGCACAGACTTCATTTTGCTTAAAGTATCAATTCGTATAGAATAGAGATTCAGACAAGGCCAGATGGGAGTCTCTGTGTCTGCAAGCCCGCTCGGAAACAATGCCTGAATACAACATTTGACCATGGATGTTACGCTTACTGGATAACTTTTCCCTGGAACAAGGCCACAACATCTGTGATCCGTTCTAAGAATGTAACTCCCGTTTGCAAGTTGCATAAAGAAGGGCTCTATCTGAGTTGCAGGTGTGACAAGCTTGTGGCATGAAAGGTTGTTAGAATTTCCATCACATGCTCCATGTAAATTAATACCCTGGCACAAAATTATACCGCTTAGTGACCGTTTACAGTTTTCACCACTAAGAAATACATTTTTGTCGCTGTCACTGTAGCAAGAATGTGTGTATGGTAATTTCCATTCTGATTTTACATATCCTTTACCCAATCGTTCATACTGGCCAGTAGGTATGTACTCAAGGCACTTTTTAAATCGGAAAGTTGTTATCGGAATGGTGATAATTCCGTGTATTATCCATTCAAGGACAGGACTCTCTGACATTGTCAATGGTAATCTCTCAAGTTTTTCGATGCTCCGGATTGTATAGTCTGCTCCTTTCTGTGCCAAACTGATTTGTTTATCAGTAAGGTTAAAAATGAAAAATAATGACGTTGTGTTGATTAAACGCCAAGGCACATAGCCTGAACGAAGATTTTGCAGCGTCCAGCCCAATTGTACAATAGAACGTAATTGAGATTAGCCATGTTGTAACATTAGCAAGTCTCTGTCTATTATTTCAAAGGCAGAAGATACAATATTGTCCAACGAATATATTCTGGAGGACAGAGTCATTAACCCATTGTCCACTACAGAAAGTGATTTTTCCAAATTAATACTATCAATTTCTCGTATTTTTTCAGCTGTTTCAATTTGTGTGACTTTCCAAGCCTCGTTGTACGCAGCATAGATACTGGTCGCTATGAAACGCTTTTGACGCTGTTTGCGTGGTCCAAGAATGAAATCGCGCAAATCAGCACCATCTTTTAGTAAAGACAAGTGTTGCTTAATTTCAGCCAGTGTGGATGTTCCTAGCCATTCGAGGCAGAGCTTCCCTACACTGTATGTTGTTACTATCCCTGGATGTTGTCTCTGGGAGTATCTAGGGTCTTGTCTGGTCATTTTTAACCCCTGTGTTTTGTTCAGGAATCTATCTAGACAGTTGTTTGTGTCAGTAGGCCAGATTAACCACTTTTTCCAATCAGGATGTGTTTTGTTAAAATGTAAAATTTGTGTTACGTCTAATTCAATATCTGTAGTTGCATTTTCAGGTATTGGCTTTGGAATAGACGGTGTTCTAAGGTCTTTGATCTTAGCTAGGCCAAGGCAGGATGTTTGGTGTATTGTGTCATTTAAAAACATCATTTGTTCTGGTATCATGCAGGTTCTGAATAGTGCTTCTAGGCCTTGTACCTGCCAATCTTTTGTACCCCAAATGGTTTTCCTTTCAATGTTATTTTTCCAATAATCAAAACCAAATGTCATCATTTTGTCATAAAATGCTTCTGAATATATCAATTTAGAATTTGTCAGCATTGTTTTCATTCCTGTTTTGTCTAACAGTTTGTAATAAAACGTTTCTGCATCACTGGTGTTAAACCCTGAGAAGTATTCGAATTTCTCAAAGAATGTTTTAGAACTGCTTTTAGGTGGTGTAGCACAATGTTCCCATTGATTATACATAAAAACATTTCTAGGCTGTGCAGATTTATGCAAGTAATGATCACCATAATGTGTATAACAGAATAATTGTTCATAACTAGATGAACCTTGTAAATAATCATGTTCTGTGAATCTAGCTGACATTACTAAATCAGACATCATGTCATTAATACTGTTAAAGTCCCAATCATCAGAGAATGTACTAGGATTTACAAAGTCACTTAAGGAAACCTTCAGTTGATGAGGATACTTCAGGATCTCGACCGGACCATAAATCTCATAGTCAGTTTTCTCCCATACTACCCCACCAGGTATTGGAATGGCTGTGACATTTACTGTTGACAGTTCTCTTTTCTTCACGTGGGATGATCTGTGTGGTTTGAGGACTAAGTTGATGTTCTGACTTGCTGTGTCCATTCAATTGTAATAAACTTTCCTAAAATTAAAACTAAAATTAGGCATAGTAGGAGTATGAATACCCCTGAAATAATCCAATGCTCAATCAACGGTGTATCCAGATACAATTCTTTGATTTGTTGAAGAAGTCCCATTGTATTTTCTTTAAAAGTCTTTTTTGTTTCTGGCATCACTTCGGGGTCGTTTTGATCTTCAGAGAAGTTGTCGAAGTTGATGAAATAACCAGAGGCAGTTCTGTCAATTGTTGGGATTGTTCTTTCAATTTGTGTTCCGGTAGCACTTTCTGATGCCACATTATTGTAGACTGGTGTTTCTTGACGAACCATTTCAATCTGTGTCTCAAGAGGCACGAGTTCCATGGCATTATTGCATAGTCCTTCACTGTGCACTGCAGGCTGATCGAATGTGATGAGTCTATCAGTTTGAACCTCTTGGATTGTTGCAAGTTTGGGTATTCTGTTGTTTCTTGGGAGTCCACTGGGCCTACTGTTGATTATAGGCCACATGCTTGTGGTTTTACCAGGTCGATAGACACGACCAGCAAGGGGCGGTAGTACTACTGATCTTGTTCCGGTGACTGCCAAGACAGGTACTGCTTTTCTGTAAGAAGGCCCAAATTCCTTCTTCACCGCAATTTTTTCTCTGACTAGATCCCCAATCTTTGGAATCCAGACAGGCCTTGCTGGGGCTGTTGCTTGTGGTGCCTCGTTAGTGGTATCTGGCTGTTGCTTTAACTTTATGTTGCTTGATGATTTTCTTGTTTCATTCAGTTCCTGTAAAACAGCCAAACGATCTTTTACATCAAAGTCTGTTGTTTTTTCTTGTACCACTGACATCTGACTATCGAGGTCCTGAATGTTCATTCTAATTCCGAACAATAGTTCGTATGGGCTGAAACCTTTTAGAGATTTTCTTGGCAAATTGTTAAGACTGGACTGGACACTTATTAGATGTTTGACCCACCCAGCGCCTGAACCTAATACCTTCGCTGTTATAGATCGCTTTATGTCTCGGTTTTTTCTTTCAACCACACTAGTCCCTTCGGGGTGCGACGGACAAGAATACCGCAACCCAATTCCCATGCTGGCCATGGCCTCCCCATAAGCTCGAGAGCTAAAAGCAGGACCCTGGTCAGAATGGAACGTGGTAATTGCGTATGTGCCGATAAAGACTCGCAGATCTTTTATAATCGTTCTGGCGTCAGCCGAGCGCTGGAGGCCACACCTTTTTAAGTGTTTTTAGCCTTAACTGATTAATAGGACGCAGGATGGGGTGTAGACAGCATTACGCTGTTTCTGATTGGTAGCCGGTAGCATGGTTCACTACTGCGATCCCTGTTGCAGTTTTCACAGTTGTTTGCATATATTTGGTGTTGTACACTCATTCCCGGCCACCAGTATACTGATTGTAACTGTCTCAGAGAGTCCCTGATAGTTTGGTGTCTCAGACCCAATCCCATGTGTGCGTCTGCTATTAAAAATATTCTCCTGTTCGTGTTTGGAATTACCCTATCCCCCACTCCAGGGATTCGAGCAAAAGGAACGGAGTTTGCATCGATTACGTATGCATAATTGAGTGGATAGTTCACGGGTAGTGCTGCACAGTCGCCTTTTACGGTCGTTTTTACTGCCAGCATGGTTTCCCCGTCTATGTATTTTTCTGTACGCTTTTTTGTGGCTACGGAAGCCGGTTTAGTTGCTTCCGCTGTGGCTGTGTTAGCCAATGAATTCCCTGCAACGTGAACGCCATCACGTTGAAGACTCTGTGCGTGTATCACGTGAGTCTTTTGTAGTTCTTTCTTTAAAAGAGCTACCTGTTCCCAGAGCAATTTATGCTTTATTGTGGCACCTGTGCCATCTTTGTAATCGTTTTCAATCCAGCTCTGCAGTTTATTATTGTAAGAGTTGACGCAAAAATGAGAATCGCACACGATAAGTGTCGGAAATTCACGTTCTGCATTTTCGAGCGCCATCTTTAAAGATCTGATTTCAGTTCTCTGAACCGAACAGTTTCTTACAGATTCAGTTTTTGTTACTTTCGGTCTGAATTTACCGCACAGCCAACGACCTTTAATAATCGCGCATGCTGCATTGTAGGATTTGCTTTCTATGTTGAAATGCTGTACAAAACTATCTGTATAGATTATACAGGCGTATTGTGGGAGAGGCAGAAGTTCGATTGGCAGAGGATATTCTTCTTCATATTCTAAATCATTCAGTTCTTCGAATTGCGGAGCGAAATAGTATTTCACATCTTCCGCTTCTAGAGAATCTACGCACTGTATCCATTTCGGATCCAGTGACACTGTAGGCAGGTTTACTGGGCTGAATAGCGCCTCGAAGGCAGATTCCGCTGTGAGGATATTAATCTGTTTGCCGTGTGCTAGTTCTCCTTCATTTGCTAATGCAATTTGCACCGCTTTCACAGTTCTTTCTGTGAGACTGAATGCTTTTTCTGCTTGTGTGTACAAGTGTGATTTAATTGAAATTGGTACCTTTTCTCCCTCATTAGAGGTTAGGTACATGAATCCGCATCTTCCTGGGATGACTCGGATTACAAGACCGTGTGTGTTGTCACGTGTATCTAATTTTGTTTTTGCTAACATGTCTGTTTGCAGTGATCTCAAAATTTCTGTGTGTTTTTGAGTCCAATTGATTTGTTTAAAATCAGGTTTAATTAGTTCGTAGAGAGGTTTAACCCTCTCTGCATAATTTAGAATGTAAGTTCTTCCGAAATTCAGTAAACCTAGTATGGATTGTAAATTCTTCAGTGTTTTTGGAGCTTGGAGTACAGCGCACTTCTCTAAGAAGTTGTCTGCTAGGCTTTTTCCTTCACTTGATAATTCGTACCCTAAGAATAGTACTGTCAGATGGGCAACTCGAGACTTTTTAAAGTTGAATTTGTAACCCTCTGTTGCGAACCCAAGTATAATGGTGTTCACTCTTTTCAAGTGAGTATCCAAGTCGTCGTCTGTGAGATAGATATCATCTACGTAAGATAATGCCTCATCATCATATGTTTGTAGTAACTCTGTTACTCTAGCTGAGAATAGTCCTGGGCTGTTCTTGAACCCCTGTGGGAGTCGACAGAATTTTTTCTGTGACCCAAATGCTGAGAAAGCGGTCAAGTATCTGCTTTCTGGTGCAATGTTTTGACAAAAGAAACCATTAGATATGTCTAATGTCGTTTTATATTTTTTCCTAACTATGTTATTCATTAGGGCTGCACTATGCGAGTTTTGTACTGCAAATGTTTTGCAACATGCATTAAGGTGTCTGTAGTCCAAAACTAGACGATATGAATTGTCTGGCTTGGAGACAGGAAACAAAGGATTGTTCATTTGAGAGGTGCATGTTTCAATCACCCCCTGGTATTCAAGTTGATCTAAGATCTCCCTGATCTGTTTTTTAGCTTCTTGCTTAATGGGATACTGCCGTTGGGCAGTTGGTTCACTTTTTAATTGGATTTTGTGGGGAGGAGAGTCCTCATCCCATCCTACATGATTTTTATATAATGCCGGTGCCTGGGCTACTGCCCATTTCCTTGCATATGTATATTTTTTGTGAATCGGAATGTGATTCGAGAAGGCAGGCATAATCATTTCTTCGCCACGAGGGCACTCCCTGACAAACTCTGGGGGCCAATCTTTTTCAGCTAACAGAATATCGTAGCCTTTTGAGAGTTTATCCCAAAATAGACCCTTTATTTTCCTAGTCTTATCACCCTCTATACGCAATGTTATTTCGTATATTTTATGGGGCTCGCTAAGTCTGGTGTCCGCAGTTTCAACCTGAATGAATCCATTCGTGTCCACTGTCTCCAGATGACTCATCAAGATCTTGCGGGCTATACTGATTTCTGCTGCACTGTCCAACATTGTCAATGCCCACTCCCCGTTTTTCAACTGCGTCCTCAGTATTCTCGGCATGTTCGATTACCCTAATACTGGCTACCTTCTTTTTTGGAAATTGAGATTTTTTACTCTGAGCAGGTTCCTTGTCTTTGGACTTGGTGTGCTCTCCTGGGTCTGACCGTCCTCTTCTTTCCGATTTCTGCGAAAAAGATCGAGAGGGACGTGTATCAATACTTTGATATCTATCAGGTTTTTTCAAATTATCCCTATTTCTAAGGTTATATCTTTTCTCAGAGGGCTCCCTCTGGGGAGACTGGTGTTCTCGAGTCGGAGTTCTTTCCCTCCGTCGAGGAGACCTTCCTCTGGACTGGAAAACTTTTTCCTTGGGAGTGGATTGTTTATTTCCATCCCAGCTCTTTTTAGGAGTGTTTGAATTATTTTTAATAAATAATTTTTCAGGATTTTCGAGCAGTTGGGGCTTTACCGGTTTTCCACCCAAGCTGTCTCCACCTAATTCTTCATAGCATTTTTCTATGATTTTGGCAAGCTCAACTGGCTGATCTTTTATATCTGTTTCCCTCAACTTCTGGCGAATCGCCACAGATGCTGCTTCTCCCTTTATGTTGGCTAATAATATAGCCGAGACCTGCTTGAAGTCTTTCAGTAATTTCATACCAAGAGTTAAAGCGGGCTCTGGACCGTATTCATTCTGAATCTGTTTTAGCACTTCTGGTATTACCGCCATAGACGGAACACCATGTGTTTTTGTGTAAATGGAAGCAAAGACTGTACCCCAAGTGTCACAGTCCTCCACGTGTGGTGCGATTCCCATAGGAAGGCAGATGGTCAAGATTCTGTGTTTCTCTATAGGGGTAGTATCGGGAAATACTGCCTCTATTTGAGTGATTTTCTGTGCTAACCAGAAAGGAATTTGTTCCTGTTTTATGGGTGTTTTACCAAGACATGATTGTATGTTCTGTGATGTAATTTTATTAGTGTTCCCCTGATGAGGGGTCATCTGTGGTACATTAACAGCTGGCTGGACTGTTGCAGTCCACATTACATATTGGACTAATTGCCTTTGTATTTTAATAAGTGTTTTTAGCTGTACTAACAGCTCTTCTTTTGACATTTTTGCAATGTCCGGATGTGGTGTGTAGCCGGCTAGAACCGGCCACGTTGCTCCTGGTCTACCTAGTGGACCGAGCCTGGTTATATGATCATTGTGTTTTAGGGCGCCATTAAACCAGAGCAGGTGCTCTTGGAATTTTAGTGGGATTTCAGTCTCCTCGAAAGGAGCGTACTCTTCCGGAGGTTCCTCTATTTTGTAATAGTGAAACTCTTTTGTTCTAGCGTTTGCAGCTGGAAAGTTTATCCATGAATAGAAAACATCTGTCTGCCGATATTCGTGTTCCTCTATCACGAAAATTACTGTACCACCTTGTGGTGTCAGTCCGTTCTCTATAAGTTTTAACGTTATAGATTTTCTTAAGTGGACCGGGATGTCGATAGCATCCGGGTCTGTCTGTAGGAGACTCGAGTCTTCCTCTATTAGTAGGGCTGCCAGCCTAGCTGCTTCCCTTTCCTCTTCACTGTCTGACATTATATAAATGCAGGTTTTGCAGAGTTGGTCTCCAAGGAGACAAAGATTAGGTGCACAATATTTTGGAACACTGTATCCTTCAACGTTGAATAAACCAGAGCTTTACATAGGAATCTCTTCCTACTAAGGTCGGGCGGATTTTAACCTTTCACCCACTCCAGACGTCTATTGGAGTATTTACGGGAGAAAGGGGTCTGTGAAATATGCACGACTGAGTTACTCTAAAGTCTTGCGTTAGTTTATCGCCTTACCAAACGTTTGGGCGCCATGTAGTGTAGTTCCTAGTTTCCCACTAGGCTCTGTGCATTGGAATAACATTATCAGCAGTATCGACGTAGAAGTGCGGTTCTTCCAGGCCTCTACTGACTATGCTAAACTTAATTGGGTTTGTTACCAACTAGCTCAGAGGTCACTGGAAACTTTCTTGACTGAAATAGGAAGTGATCAGCTTCCCTGGCACAGACAAGAAGGGATTCAGTTTTCCAACAACCGTGCAACATGACAACTTTGCTCCTCAGATCAAGATTCGATCTCTAGGGTCGTGTGAAAAATAGACAGTTATTTTATTCAGTCAGGTTGGTGCAGATTACTTTCACAATATGTAGAGAATAGAGAGACGGGCGTTTGTCAATAAAGGGTTAACATTTATTGAACAGTCTTTCTTCTCGTACAAGAGAAATGAATTGCCACAATTGCAAGACTTATTATAAAAAGTACGTACAGTAAGATAAGTATTGCGAGACAATACTGTAAAAGCATTGATATGGTTTCTTAGCCATACAATGGTTTAAAAGTAATAAAACATATATACAGTCATATATACATTAGGCTAAAATACTCAACTGTTGCTTCTAACTACGCCTACCCCAGTATACCTGACCTAAGCCTAATACGTGGGAGGGGAGTGAGTAAGTAGCTTTAAGTTAAGTTGGTTTTGCCAAGGTTTGCTTCAAGAATTCTCACTAAGCGTTTAGTCAACACCATACCTCTGAACAGAATGATGGAGGTCTGGTATCTCCTTCAGGGAAACTCGGTATCCCAGTCACCCGCAAGGGTAGACCAGAAACGCTGGAGCTGGATTTCTCGGCAGGAGAAAGGCAGCGTCTATCTTCAGCGCGTCGAGGAGGAGGAGGGGGGACAGCGTCCGCGGGCAGCTGGCATCTGCTGGGCTCTTCGCAGAGGGACGGCTGTTCAGCTCCTAAGTTCACCACACCATCGTTCGCGCTTTAGCAGCGATAATGATATCAGTAGCTTCACCAACAGCAACGAGACAGCAGCAGCATCAGCGTACTGCAGACAGCATTGGCATTGATAGCTTCAGCACAGCATTTGCTTAAGGCAACGTTGGTAATATTTATACCTGACAGGTGCCTGGTTTGACGTAAGTTTGCTGGACATAAGACGTCAATTAAATATGTCACTAGGAAGTGATCGCTATCAGTTGCTCATTAGAGTTCCATTACTAATCAAAACACAGCAAGCGGGGATTTCCAGGTTTGCTGAGTTTTTATCTTGTTGAAGAACTCGGAGTGTTAATCTAGGAATCTTCAGATAGTGATTTCTGCTCTGTCATTGCACTAATTGGTTGCAAAGGAAGTGGCAGAGAAAACTATTCTGGAATGTGGCTCTGTTAGTGTGAGGCCAGAGATGACTTTCTGAATATTGTACTTGAACGGTTATGCCAATATAGGGAATAAATGGATTTATAGCCGAATAGGGGCATAAGGTCACAGTATCGATCAGGATCCTAGATAAGCACGCAACAGTAGAACTTTGACATATTATCTTTTGGCTTTGTTGGAGAGATTAATTTATTCCAATAGTTCCTTCTGGATACTGACCGAATAGTATATTCATTGTGTAAGCCAAAGTAGCCACTATTGTATTTTCGGGATTCAAGGATATCCCCCAAAAATCTGTCTGTGCTCTTTAAATTTGAATGCCAGATTTGTTATTGGAGGCACACTCCAGATGGTTCTAGACTATTAAAGAACCATCTCCTTTAGTAAGAGCATATGAGATATTTGATTTTAGTGATTAAGGTGACTGCCCATTCTCACATGGACTTTCCTTATCTCTCTTTTTTTAAGGTAGTTTAATGCACATATCTGATTGCCGCCTATGGGTTTTAAATTCACCAATTTTAATTTATATTTGTCCTACAGGTGTGTATTTTGTTGATGGGCAGCTACTGAACCACTTTGGAACTTTGCTCCCCATTTGCTAGTAAAAGCTTCCAAGAATACTTTTCAGTACTAACCATACTAAGTGGCTAGATCAGGGTGTCTCTAGATAGTGTTCGCTGGAGATGTTTAACCCATCGTAGCTTTGATCATGTCCCCAGATTCTCTTTAATGGCATAATTAAAGGCAATTACTGAGGGAGTATGGGTTGCATTGTCACAATCCCAACCCTCTAGTCTGGAGACAGAGAAAACTGCACTAACTTAGAACACCAAGTACCATTTCTGCAGTTCTTGTTCATTTCATTATAGCCAGCAACAGGTCAGAAGTAAATCATGCACAGTTGCTTTTGCTTACCCTTGGTTTTTTACATGACCATTAATGGCCAGATGATCTGTGATGTAATACATCACTGTGTATTTTGAGGTGTTTCTTTTTAGGTGTAAAGCCAAATAAAACACAGAAAATGATTCATTGTTGGCTACAGCATATGTCTTTATAGAAATGAGCATAATGAGAAAGTCTGAAGTGTAGAATTTAAGTGTGAGAAATCTTTCACCCACCTGTACACTCTGGTCCCCAAACCTCACAACCTCCGTCCCCCAAGCAGTGTAGGTGGCACACACAATCACTCAAGGGGGGTAGTGGCCGTGAAGAAGCCTCTGGATCCCTGGGCCCAACCACCGAAAGCCTGGAAACACCACCAGCCCCCTAGGTTCTCAACCTCGGCCGCAGAAAATATCCGCAGATGACTCGTCTATGGAACGCAACCCCCTGGGAACTTTAGACTTAGCGGCTACAGACTTGGATCTTTCCAGAAGACCAGTAATCTGAGGGCGCCTGGAGGGGCAACGGTGGGGAAAAGGAGGGGCGTCACTCTCAGAAGTTCTGGGACACATGCCTCACAGTACAGTACTGTTGAACTCCGAGAAATCTGTTGATGACACACTTACATCCGACACTGATGAGGGGTTCACCACGCAGTTCCCAAAACTAAACGTTCTTGTTTAGTGTGTTCTGTCCTAGTTTGTAGGGCGATAGATGCTTAAGTTCAGAAGTTTAGGGTGGGGGTAGGTGAGGTAGGGGGGCCTGGACTTTTGTCCAACGTTTAGATTCATGTTTTGTGGTAAGTTTTCCTTTTCTAACTTAGATACGTGGCACATAGGTAACGACAGCCTGAGCAGACCATACAGAACAGCCCATTATACTCCAGTAGTATGGGTCGGAGATTAATAATAAAGTAAGACCACGAGACTGGATGGACGGCAGAAAACAGACCGACCAGGAAGAGGGGGGGGGGAGGGAAGGAAGCAGGGGGAGTTAATTCAGTTTATGGCTATTAGGCTCAGACACAAGGCACATACCCTTTGGGAAGATAGTATATATTATGGATGACTTAAAATGTTTCCTTTTATTTGCATTATATATCTTGTGATGTGTCACATTTGCTTACAGCGATTTGAAGCTTGTAAAGATTATTATAGGTAAAGATTGGATGCTGATCAACAAAAACGAAAATGCCATGAATATTGATAAGATGTATTGTACTCAAACTGAAGGTTCAATAAAGTTTGTTTAAAAAAAAAGTTTTCCTTTTCTGACGGGACTTTAGCACAGGAATGCCACACATGCACTGCAGCCCCACATATTGGGCATCGAATGGGGAGGCTGCGCCCTCTTTGCATCCCACCAAGACTCCATCACAGGCTACAACGCTGTAACTCCCATAGACCACGAGCTCCACATGATGCACACAAACCAGGGATGTAACTCCCTCTGGGTCATGTCCTGGAACGTTAGCATACTGCTTGACCGCATCAAACGTACAGCAGTCGTGAAATAACAACACTCCCTATGTCTTCCTGCTTCAGGAGACCCATTTCTTGGAGACCCATTGTTCCTTCCTTGCACGCTATCGATTTGACAGGGTGTGGCACTCTGGTTTTACCAGAGGCTCACGGGTGTGGCCATCCTGCTAAGGAGACCCCTTCCATTTGTCCCCTCTCAAGTTAATAGGGATCCACAGGGGTGATTTGTGACTCTCTCTGGGACGTTGGCAGGGAATACCCTTAACCTTGTATCCATATACATTCCTCCTGCGATGCCCACCTCAGCGCTGCAGCACCTTACTGACATCATTTCCACTCTGCCCTGGGGACAGACGATCCTGGGAGGGGACTTGCAACCCACCCTTGATACCACGGCACACCGTCCCCCGCCAGACCGACTCATGCTAAGAAGTTGGTTGAATGGGTGGCCGCCTCGGGCCTTTGCGAAGTATGGAGGGTCTGGAACACCTGACTCCCAATACACACACACACCTCAGCAGCGCACTACACCCACACACGTATCGACATGGTTTTTATGCCTGCCTCTGATTGCCATTGTGTGACCGACATGTCCATCCTCCCCTGGGGAATCTCAGACGACTCAGCCCGATGTGGCGACTGAACGCCTGGTTTCTGCAAAACAGGGAGTTCCAAAACACTGTATAAGAGGAACTGCAGCAATATTTTCTCATGACCCTTTGCTCGGTCTCTTCACCGAGTACCCTCTGGGAGGTGAGTAGGGCCACCTCCGGACGCGATGGCTGGCCCAGGACAGTCACCTAGCTCTTCTCGAGGTGCATGCGGTCCGGTTGGAGACTGACCGTACCAGAATCACAGACACGGACCGTGATAGGCAGCGAGCAGCCCTGCACAAAAAGATCAAGCAAACCTCACTAGAATCAGCCACACTGTTGTGGCGCTTGTCTGTTTCCTGGGTATACGGCTGGGGCAACAAAAACGAGAAGCTGCTACACAGACTGGCCTCATACCCCCTTGCAAATCGAATCATCCCTGGGATTCGTGATTCCTCAGGAGCCACTCGCCATACTTCAGCTGAGATTGCGCAGGCGTTTGCAGACTATTACACCCGCTTATATTCGTCACATAAATTGGAAGGCTCCCTCCCAGATCTTCTAGACCCCATGCAGGTCTGCATTCCTTGTTTGACACACTCTGAGGCGGCTAGTCTGGACCTTCCCTTTACCCCAGAAGAAATGAGTGCTGCAATCTCCCACTGGCGTCCCGGAAAACACCGGGCCCACATGGACATTCCCAGGAATACTGCTCTTCCTATCGGGGACTGCTGGTCCCCCACCCTATTCCAGCATGTGGCAGAGGTTGGAGCATTCCACCCGGAGACGGACATGGTGACCATTGTGGTCATTCCCAATATCCAACCACCCTCGTGGACTTGTGCGTACTACCGGCCAACCTCCCTAATCAACACCGAAGTCAAGATCTATGCTACGGTCTTGGCTCAGCGCCTGCATCCACTCCTTAACAGACTGATCCACACGGACCAGTGCGGCTCCATGCCAACACATAGCACCAGACACTGCCTGAGGTGCCTCCTCTTAGCCCTTGCAAACCGCCAGAACTTACTCCTTACCAAGCACTCCTCGTGGATTTCGAAAAAGCTTTCAACACTCTTGACTGGTTCTACCTTGAGGAAGTGCTGACAACAATGGGTCTGGGTCGGCCGTTCCGCGCTTCGTTCATGTCCTATACTCTAACCCTAGAGCCAGAGTGCCTATCAATGGGACCCTCTCGGAGATATTCCCAATTCGAAGAGGTACGAGACAGGGCTTCCCCCCTGTCTCCGCTCCTGTTTGCAATGGAACCCCTGGAGTGTCTCCTTCCCGCGGACGACTCTATTCAGGGTTGGACATGGGGGCCATCACATTGACAAAAGTTTCCTATATGCAGACGATGTCCTGCTCTTATTGGCAGACTTGGCCCACTTAGGCCCTAAATGTCTCCAATCCCTCAAGGCCTTCGAAAGGGTTTCCGTCTCCGGCTTAACCCGGCAACATCGACTCTCGTACCTCTCCATCTCTCTAGGGAGTGCTTTGACTGGCAGGCTAACATCCCCATTAGATTTAAATATTTGGGTAGATGGATCGCTTTACTCCTTGAATTAGAATGGGTGCGAAAGACCTCTGACGTTGGCAAACCTTGCCTCTTAATCCACTAGGGACGGGTGGCACTATTTAAGATGATGATCCTCCCTTGATTCCTGTACATCATCCAAAATACCCCCTTCCACTATCCCCAGAGCTGGTTCAAAGAGATCAACGCCATGATTACTCGATATCTGTGGGGTGGTGCGAGACCACGTATGGCTCTTGCCCGATGCCGCATCCTGTCCTTTGATGGAAGCATGGGCATGACGGACCTATACCTATACTATTTAGCCACCCGACTGCTTGTCCTTCACGACTGGTTTACCGGAAGATGGTCTGACCCAGCCTACAGAACCGAACTTCGGGACATGGGCTTCACCCGAATCCAGGCCATCATGAATGGATGCCCCATTCCCTAAAACACTCCTAACGGTGACTCTGGCAGTCTTCCTGGCCTGGCGCTCGGCCCTGTGTCGCACGCAATGGGACTCTAAATTGAGTCAACTAATGCCACTCTGGCAGGGTGTGTGGTTTGCCGTGGTGGCGGCGTTACAGAGCTTCAAACATTGGAGGCGCATTGGCATTTCACGGCTAGGTGACATGTGGGTGGGAGATCACTTAAGGACCTTCCAGGGCCTGCAGAAACACTTCGCCCTGCATGCCTCACAATTTTATCTGCAGATGCAACATGCCCTTAATACACACATATCAACAGGCACCACACTCCCTGAATTTAGCCCACTAGAGGCGCAGGTCATGATGCGAAATCTGGGGAAGGGCAGAATATCACGTATACATCGTCCCCTCACAAACAACAGCACTACAACACTTGACTCTCTTAAACTTCGATGGGAGGGATGACTGGGTCCCCTGGAGGATGAGGATTGGCGGGATGCTCTTCAGGCCCCCAAGACTGTCACTACCTCCACCAGGCTTCGACTCATCCAAATCAACTACCTCCGTACCGCATATCTCACCCTGGAGCTACTACATGCACTCACCCTGGAGCTACTACATACACTCCCTTGGTGTCATACTCGACAAAAAAACTCAATCTAATCTCCCACATCAATTCCATTGCAAAGTCTTCTCGATATCAACTGCGCCTTCTTTGGGGAATCAGTTGCTTCTTCCCGGAGCAGGACCTCATAATCCTGGTGCAATCGCTGGGCCTCTCCAGACTAGACTACTGCAATTCTCTTCTTACTGGCCTCCCCAAATCCCACTTGTCCCCCCTCAAATCTTTTCTCCATTCAGCAGCTCGTTTCATTTATGGGGCCAAAAGAAGCGACCACATCACACTGATGTTATCCACCCTCCGCTGGCTTCCCATCGAGGCTAGAGCTATCTACAATACTGCTTATATCACCCACAAAGCCTTGCACTCCTCCTCTCCTCGCTACCTGGTGAATAAACTGAAACTCTCTGGAGGCTCTAAACCATCACGTAATGCGGAAAATCTACTGCTTGAACCTCCCACTTTCAAGAAGGAAAGAACGATGGCCCAATGCTTTTCAGGCAACGCAGTGAGAATCTGGAACTCCTTTCCGCCTCAGCTCCGGACCACCGCCTCCTCCCATGCCTTCAAAAGGGACCTCAAAGTTCTTCTCCTCCAAAGACACCTCCAAAAGTAATTCACGTCCTCTCTATTATCTGAAGGAAGACCTACCATTACTGAAAATTCTACTCTCCATGACTATGGAAGTGCCTTCCCAGTGTGTTCTTGTGGTTGGAGTGGTTGCCATTTATTGCAGTATTATCCTTGTACTTGTGTTTGGTAATCTTTTATAACATGCACACACCACTTTTCCCCTGTAACACACGGTTTGCTACCTCTCACATTTTGTTTGACTTTGATACTTGCACAAGTGCCACCATTGCCTACGTAACGTTTGTTCTTGTGCCTGAGTGTCTAGCATATATTGCAGTATTATAGATCCAATTGTACTTTGTTTTCTCTTGTAACCTGCACACTAGTCACTTTGTCCTCCTGTGCACTTTTTGCTACCTAATGTATTTTGTTTGCTCACAATTGTCACTTTACCTTATGTAACTTATGAACTCCTGAGGCGGAAAGCCGGGAGCCTGACGACATTAGCGCTTTTTAAAAATTTGAGTGTTACAAATATATTGCTTTGTTTTTACCTGTACTCTGTCTTCAAGGCTCTGCCACTCTCATGAGACACCCTCGCAGCGGATTTTAGCGCTGCTGCGGGACAAAACACCAAAGTCCTTTGCCGCCATTCCTGACAAGCCCACAGGCCACGCCCCCTCCCTGAGGCTACGCCCCTACCGCCCCTTTCTCTTACGGGATAAAAATGTGCATCTTCAGTAAGCGCAGCGGACGAGCGCAGCGGGAGCGCCGTTTGCGCTCCGAAGGCGTGCCAAAGGGAAGCCCGTCTGCGCCCCCGTCCGCGCCTGGCCGGGCCCAGGGCCCTTAAACTCTGTAGGAGTGATTACCTACACGCCCGAATGATTGCTGTCCCTGCGTCCCCCTGTCACCTGTGAAATACTATCTAACCACAGGAACAACAGTACCACATGCTGTGCATGCACCTTCTATCTTGATATCCCGCAACTCTGTCGGCCCAGATCTAATGGCCACAAGCCAGCTCGTTTACGGCTTCTTGGCAGTCTCAATTGCAGGTCACTCTGCAAACATAAAAGGGACATTTTTGACCTTCTGTCTGACAACTCCTTAGATGCCCTCTTTCTCACTGAGACATGGCTACCCGCTAGTTCTGGCCCAGACATCGCCGAAGCCCTACCGTCCAATTATGCCATCATTCGAAAAGACCGAACCACCGGAATTGGAGGTGGGATAGAAGTCATTTTTAAAAAATCGCTGCAGTGTATTTTTGAACCCATTCACTTACCTGCCTGTGAAGTGGCCCTTTTCAAACTTCAACTCCACCCGACCTTCACCTTCACAGGTCTGCTGATTTACCGTCCACCAGGCCCTACACTTCCCTGGGCCACCCAACTAGTGGACTGGATCGCCTCAGTAAGGGTGAATTACAACAATCTATCTATTGTAGTTGACCTGAACATTCATTTCGACGACCCTACAAACAAACCAGGCAATAATTTAGTTCATGACCTGGCTGCCATGAATCTCACTCTATGGAACTCCGGCCCAACACACAAAAGGGGACACCTCTTGGACCCTATCTTTTCCAGCCTTCCCCACCTACAGTGCCAGCAGGCTCTGCCCTTGGAATGGTCAGACCATTTTTTAACAAAATTCCATTTGGGGGACCACACACCCTTCAGTCCTCTTAGTAAGACAAGTAAGTCCCTCAAAAGATACTGGAAAATCTGGACATTAACCACCTCACGTCCATCCTAAGTGCGACCCCACTGGAGGAACTATTTGACACCAGAGACATTGAAATTGTAGCCACCAATATCAATAAATGGCTCCTAGGTGCTTTAGACATTTGCCTGCCCCTAGCTCACAAAAAAAACACCTCCCATAACTCTCCTGCCTTATGGTATAATGAACAACTGAAGGCTTCTAAATCCAAATGTAAACGATTAGAACGCCTTTGGAGGAAAGATTATTCCCCGGCTGCCAGCGCGCACTATAAAAGCGAGCTCAAGCTCTACCATAAAGCCTGTAACAAGGCAAGAGCTAACTATGTAGCCAAATTTATATCTGAAGCTACGAACAAGTCTAAAATTCTTTTTAATCTTGTAAAAGAGCTAGCAGGCGTTAATACATCTTCCAAACCTCCTCCTCTCAACAGCTTTCAATGTGAGGAATTGGCGAAATATTTTACATCTAAGATTGAGACAATCTACCAGGATATAGCAACTCAACACCAGGCTCAATCCAAAAGTGCACAAAACCCCGGCCCCAATACAGATGACATCTATGTCCAACCTCATCTGTCCTACGCGCCACTTACTTCTTGGCCCGAGATCGATGTCCAAGGTCTGCGTGACATCTTAGGGAAGGTTAAATCTGGTTCACCTGCTGACCCCCTCCCGATCTCAATACTCAGACTCCTGGACACTCTTCTACTTGCCGTGTTATGTCAAACCTTAAATTTATCCCTTTCCACGGCCACGGTCCCGCCATCCTGGAAACATGCCATGGTCTCGCCCCTTCTTAAGAAACCCTCGGCTGACCCCAAAAATCCTGCAAACTTCCGTCCAATATCCCTCCAGCCTGTTCTCTCCAAAATCTTGGAGAAGCATGTCCATGAACACCTCGCAAGATTCGCGGAAGCAAACAGCATCCTGCACCCTTCCCAATCGGGTTTCCGCACCGGATTCTCGACGGATACTACACTACTTGGAGTTGTGGAAAATCTTCGGCTAATGGTCGACAAGGGTAACTCAGCTGCGCTGATTCTACTCGACCTCAGCGCGGCGTTTGACACCATCTCCCACAACATACTACTCGCTTCCCTCTCAAACATGGGCATAAAAGGAAAGGCACTAGACTGGATTGCATCTTTCCTGACTCTCAGGACATTTCAAATCTCTTCCAGCAATGCGGCATCCAATTTCCATTTCTCCCCGTACGGAGTACCACAGGGATCAGTATTAAGCCCCTTGCTTTTTAACCTCTATGCAGCCCCGCTGGCCCAGATCGCTGAATCATCTGGTCTTAATATGTTCACATACGCTGACGATTCTCAAATCGTTTTCTCACTCTCTAACGATAACCATGACTTCCCTTCGCGTCTATAGACAGGCCTTAGGAACATCTACTCCTGGATGAACAAAAACATGCTTAAACTAAATGGAAGAAAAACCGAGGTCTTGATAGTAGGTCCCAATCAAAACCTCTGGAATTCCAGACACTGGCCTTCCGAAATGGGCCCCCTGCCAACTCCATCGCATCAAGTCCGCAATCTAGGCATTACCATTGATAACGGCCTAACCATAAAGCCCCAGGTGAACAATCTCACAGCTACCTGCTTCACAATCCTGAGATGGCTCAGAAAAATCATATGGCTGCTCCCAGACGACACTCAAAAGACAGTGATCAACCCACTAATTACCTCTCGTTTAGACTATGGTAATGTTCTTTATCTAAGGGCATCTCAGGCAGTCATGAGGCGCCTTCAACTGGTACAGAATGCTGCAGCCAGACTGCTTTGTAAATGCAACAGAAGAGATCGCATGTCCAGTCACCTAAAGGCGCTCCACTGGCTAAAAATCGACAACAGGGTCAAATTTAAAACTCTCAGCCTCATGCACAGGATAAAGTGGGGCAATGCACCCAGATATCTTCAAACCCTCTTACACACCTACACGCCTGCCCGATGCCTGAGATCTGCCACTCAAGGTCTTTTTTGTGTCCCTAAAACACACCGTGCGAGGATGGGAGGTAGATCCTTCTCTCTCCTAGGTCCGAAGCTTTGGAACTCCCTCCCGCAATCTCTCCGTCTAGAAACTCGGTACACCCATTTCCGCAAAGCCATTAAGACCTGGCTTTTCAACCAGTGACCTGTTCCGGTCTTCATCCTATAACTCTTTCCTGCCTCTTTGGTTCAGTATCTGTTATAGCACCGGGAAGCCCTTTTTGGGTAGCTGTCGCGCTCAATAAGCCCAATAAATAAATAAATAAAATAAACTTAACGTCTGGTTTTGTAATCTGATCACGTGTAATGTTCTCCTCATGTATCAGTTCTGTTCCTATTGTGAAGCGCTCTGACGCCTTTGGGTAAAGTCCACGCTATATAAAAATGCATAAATAAATAAATAAAAACATAGAGCGGGGCTGCATGCCTCGCCTGAATGCCCATGCTGCGGACAACAACCAGCAGACTTTTATGACTTGGTCTGGTCTTGTCCCCGCCTTATAAAATACTGAGAAAGATAGAATCTGAACTCAAGTATATCCTGGTCTGGCATGTACCTCACGACCCCATGCGTCTTCTCCTGGGCGTTATGGACGATGGATACGGGTTCTGAGCGGATAAATTATTCTTGGGGACAGCCATTATGGTGGCCAAACGAGATATCGCCGAGGCATGGATGCAACCTGACCCTCCTAAAATAGCTATACGGTGCAGAGGTGTGAACTGGTGTGCCACTCAAGAGAAACCTTGTTCGAAGCAATGGGCTGCCCAGCCATATACCAAAAGATATGGGGTAAATAGACAAACCAATTGGGATAATGGGGTCCGTAAGGTTAGCTCCTTACTTTCGATCGCTGTGCATATTGTATAACATTATTATCAGTATGCTTGAAATGCCATATATATGGACTTGTGTGCTGTTCTGCTCACCTTTTCTTTGTTTTCTCAAAATCAATAAAGTTGATTATCAAAAAAAAGAAATCTTAGCAACATGATAAGGCCTTAGACTCCAGCAAATGAAGTGTATATTCCTGGGCGCAAATCCCAACACATGACTTAAGAGGAAAAACCAGTAAAATTATCAGAGAACATCAAATTGAATGCCATTAACACCTAGTTTACTCCCAAAGAAACTGCAATATTTACATAAGCTCATTCCGATGATACCGTTGCTCTGCATAACCAAATAACCATCCCAAAACGGTTGGCCTCAGAAATAACCCAAATAAGACTTCCACACCGACTCTTAAACTTTATTTTAGAGTGATTGACTGCAGGGGTAATGTATGGAGGTTGTAATGTTTCTGTTAGAAGACGTGGCATTATCCAGGAAATTAATGTTTTTTAGGCGATACATGGGGAATAGAGGGCACTTGTAATATCACTGCAAGTCTTTTATGTATTTATATTTACTGCCAAAATTGTGTTGTTGGAAACTTTCCCGATTTTACCTTTCATAGGATTTTGTTTTGTAATGGAAAATTGCTGCTTCACTCTAAATCCAGGTAAAGGTTACATGTTTGGTAATACTAGCACATTTGGGGCAGTACTACATACAACACTATTAATAAGGGTTTTAGGGCCAGATGTACAACCTTTTTTGCGGCCCCAAACGGGAGATCCTCCGCAAAAAAGGGTAATGGCATGTACAAATGTTTTTTTGTGAGTCACTGACTCGCAAAATAGCATTTGAGTCACCTTGCCATGTACAATTGTTTTGTGGCTGCAAAACACTGTTTACCACCTACTTTAAGGAAAACGGCTACATAAAAAAAAAAAATGCTTTATTGACTAAGCAGTCTCAGACATGGTGGTCTGCTGACCCCTACTCAGGGTGTACACCTTAGGGAATGGGGGACACCCAGTGTTGTGTTTAATACCCCTCACACACCAACAGGCCCCTTGGTGTCATGCTTCATCATCGGGGTCTTCGCACCCCGCTGGAGGGATGCGGCGTGCTACGACCAGCGGCTGCGCGGGAGCACTAGAGTGGTTGACTATGTGTGGTGTGTGTTATGTGCTTGTGCTGGGGTATATGGGAGAATGTGAGTGAAGGGTGTGGTGAGGATTAAAAAGACACCTGGCCAGTAGGTTGTAAGAAAAATTTATTCGAAAACTCTGGCTGGTGCTATTAAAATAAGTGCAAGGCGAGGTTAGTAGTCTTGATTATGGACTTTACCTCTGGTGTGCGTCTCGCAAATGGAGGACGAGCATGGCCTTACCTTTCCTGAGGATGAAATTGACAAAATCCTATCGGACTCTAACCTCTTCGAGGGTTTGAGCAACCAAGAAACTGGTCCTAACACCAACGACTGGAATGAACTGTTGAACTTGAGACGCAGCCAAATAAAAGCTGCCCTTCATGGCCTTTTCATGACCGAGTACCTGCGCAACAAAATGGCCCCACCAGGACTAATTGTGAAAAACGAGCCCTTTATTTTTCAGAATGACATGGTTTTTAAAAAAGAATGGTCGCTGATTTCCTGGCACTGCTCGAGAGACTGGTTGGTACTTATAGTAAAAACGGCCGCAAGGATAACACATGAACTGAAAATTGAAATCAATAAAATTGAGGTCCAACTCAACACATACATAAGTACAGATGAACTAAAAACCAGACTGGAGGCACTGAACCAGCAGATGACAGAATTTGAGTGTACTTTGAAACAAAGCAAAACAAACAAATTGGCAAAAGATGTAGCGAAATTCACTCCAGAGACCGCATATCCATATACCAAAGCGGACTATGTCTCCAGAAATACTAACAGTGATGCTGATAGCGACGTCTCAGATAACAGCTCGTCAGGATCAAGCTCAAGTGGCAACAAAGGACCAAGACAAAGACGAGGTGGATGGAGACAACGCAGACAACAATTCCCAAAGCAAAGGGGATGGAGAGGTTACCAGCCTCAAAACCAGTTTCCACAATATATGGGCCACCCTCAATTCAACCCCTACCAGTTCGGACCAACTCCAATGGCAATGAACTACCCACAGTGGAACCAAGAATATAATGAGGGTTTCTACGGCCAACAACAGGCTTTCGGAGGTCAGCAGCAGCCTTTTTTAGGCACACGCCAAATATCCCGAGGGAGAAACCGGAAAGGCAACAACGTGGCATGGCAGGACCAGGAACAGCCCAACACACGAACAACCAGGAGCATGACCGGGTCCCTCCCCAACCAGCCATCGACAAGCAAGAGAGGAACCTAATAGTCAACTTAACACCGTTGAGTCTGACAACAACACAAGAGAGTGTGTTAAACAAGGGTTTGGGGTTCGTACCTACCCACAAACCGGACTTATTCAAACTGAACATGGAACTGCAGGAGTTCTTTCGGAAACTGAAGCTCCAAGCCTTTTTCAAGGATAAACCACCACCGGAGGACAACACAGACACCGGTTTGAGGTTAAAATCAACGTTTAGCCCACCAGACTCAGCGATACCGGTGGAAATATTAACATTTGAAAAAGCAGTCATTACGGAGGTTAATCAGATGAACCCCAATGACCGGAGCACTTTTCACAACACCAGCGGTGAAGAACATCGAGCCCTGAGGGAACTAACAAATAACAACGAACTGATAATAAAACCAGCGGACAAAGGGGGAGCCATCGTCCTACAAACCCTTGAGACCTATGACAAGGAATGCAAGCGTCTATTAGCTGACGAGCGCAATTACAGAATCCTCCAAGAAGACCCTACGGAAAGACTACGGATAAAGATCGGAGGTATGGTAGAGGAAGGTCTAACCCATAACTGGCTTAGTAAGAAAGAGGCAGACTTCCTACAACAACCATCACCGAAGATACCGTACTTTTACTGTATACCTAAAATCCACAAGAACATCAGCAATCCACCGGGGAGACCTATCGTCTCCGGGATAGGGTCGATTCTCGAACCACTATCTAAGTTTGCTGACGCCTTCTTGCGCCCTCTGGTTCAATCCACCAGCACCTACCTCAAGGACACCAAAGCCGTATTACAACTCCTCGAAGACAAACAATTCGACCCGGCTAGACAGTTCCTACTAAGCCTCGATGTAGAGAGCCTGTACACAAGCCTCCCGCATGACGAAACATTACAAATTATTGAAGAAGTACTCTTCAGCGAGAGATGGAAATATCAGACCCCACGCAATTTGGTCATGGAATGCATCTCCATAGCCTTACAAGAGAATTTTTTCCAATATGACCAGACGCTATACCTACAAACCCATGGGACAAGCATGGGCAGCACTTTTGCGCCGAGTCTGGCTGGCCTGTATGTGTACCATCTTGAACATACAAAAATCCTCAACATCGACAATCCATACCATTCCCAGATCAACACATGGAAGAGGTACATTGACGATATTTTTATTATCTGGGATGGAAATATGGAGAGTGCCCAAGAGTTCGTAACATGGCTGAATGATCAAAATCGATTTCTAAAATTCACGAGCACAATATCAAACACCAGCATGGTATTCCTGGACCTGAACATATACAGCGAGGGAGGTAGATTGAAAAGTCGAACTCATTTCAAACCCACCTCGAGGAACTGCCTACTGAGATACGACAGTTTCCACCCCAGGCACCTAAGGGAGAACCTGCCCTATGGGCAGTTCTTACGCCTCAGACGAAACTGTACGGAACTGAACCAGTTCAATAACCAGGCAAAGGACCTCAAGAAGAAATTGATACAGAGGCAATACCCAGTGAAAACAATAAACAGGGCATTGAAGAGGGCAAAGAATAATCACAGGGAAGCACTCCTAGAAGACAACCCCAAGTCAAAGGAAGGAGAGAAAAGACCAATATGTGTCACAACATACTCGACCCTGTCGAATGAAGTGTCGAAAGTAATCGACAAACATTGGAGAATTTTGAATTGTGGCCAGCTAAACTTTGGAAAACCGTTGTATGCACACCGTAGAGGTAGAAATATCAAAGACATTTTGGTCCACACAAGACCTCGCCAAAACCCCACGGGCAGGCAAACCAACATTGGAGTACAAGGACATTTCCCCTGCGGAGATTGCAGCAGCTGCCACCTCACACGCAAAAGCAAAGAAATACACTTCAGAAATGGCACTTCATGGGAGCAAAGACAATTCTCGAACTGCAACACAAAAAATGTTGTCTATATGATTACTTGCCCCTGCGGCCTTGAATACATAGGCATGACATCCCGACCAGTAAAAGTAAGAATTGGAGAACACAAAAGTAACGTGCGATGCAAAAAAACAACTACAAAGATGGCATCGCATTTTTTGGACAAACAACACTGTGTCAACGACTTGCACTGGACTGTAATTGAACGCTTGCCTTCTGAAAATGGCCTACTTCAAAAAGAGCAGCGCTGGGTTTTCCGTTTGGGCACTCATCTGGACGGCCTGAATGATGACATTCCTTGGGGTCAATTATCCGGATAGAACAACGGAGAAGGAACAGAAACTACCTTCTGATTCCGCAAAATAATGGTAGTCATGCTCACACCTCCCTTTTTCCGCCCCCCACTTTATCAAGTACAAGTGGTTCCTTTTTAATAATACTCACAGGTCTCACACTATGTGCTCAGATCATGAACGTGCCAGATCTATGTAAACAGAGGAGTAGTGTACCTAAATCACACGCAACCTTTTACTCATGCGCATAACAGGCGAAACCCATCAAAACAACCTGACATGCGCATGCGCGATAAGTAAGTGAGTCACTAACCCATTTTACATGCCCAGATCGACACACGTCACCTCCTCCAACAGGTCAATGATCGTGATAGGCACAGAGACGGATGTCCCATATATGGTCTTAAAAATCACATCCGTTAATTAACGAATCATAGAGCGCCATAGGCCCCATATATACCACAAACCCTGCGCGCTAAACATTACCAGCGGAGTATAGCAGGGAGGAAAGAGGCCTACTTTGGCGGACTTTGTGAGTATGAGAACAGAAAGTAACTTCCTTTACAACGAAAATCCACTGAACATACTGAGAATAGTGAGGAAAGGACTAAATCCCCCCTTTTTTCAAACCTTTTACAGATTAGGAGTCCACCTACCTACCCTGGCTTTCTGGACATGCTCGTAAGGCAGAACATGACAGTCTAAATGAGTATGAGTTCAGAACTATTAGTAACAAAAAAAGTGTGTCTTTTATGTATCCTTTGTGTCTGTGTTTCTTTTACAGGTTTATTCAACCGTTTGGGGCTCCAAGTGACTGCACTTGTTTGAGCCATTCCCGAGTGGTGACCAAACTCAAAAACTTTTTTCTTTTCTTTTTCAGGACATGCAACTGCATGATCCCGACAAACCGCTGTAGGCACACTATAGCCTAGTCTCTCACTGTAAATATTTTTCACTTTTTTCTAAAAATTTAGTAAACAGCATTTTTTTACTAAAAAACACACGTGAGTAGGGTTGGGAAGTTGTGCACCCGTCCTGAAGAAGGAACCCTGAGTTCCGAAACATGTTTTTTTATGACGCACACCAGAGGTAAAGTCCATAATCAAGACTACTAACCTCGCCTTGCACTTATTTTAATAGCACCAGCCAGAGTTTTCGAATAAATTTTTCTTACAACCTACTGGCCAGGTGTCTTTTTAATCCTCACCACACCCTTCACTCACATTCTCCCATATACCCCAGCACAAGCACATAACACACACCACACATAGTCAACCACTCTAGTGCTCCCGCGCAGCCGCTGGTCGTAGCACGCCGCATCCCTCCAGCGGGGTGCGAAGACCCCGATGATGAAGCATGACACCAAGGGGCCTGTTGGTGTGTGAGGGGTATTAAACACAACACTGGGTGTCCCCCATTCCCTAAGGTGTACACCCTGAGTAGGATTCTTCTTGTTTAAATATCAGTGCCCGTGGAGTGAGAATCCTATCTCCATACTCTACCTCCCTCTGTTGATACTTGTTGGTCTGCTGACCCCAGCAGGCCACAATCCCTGGGAGTGCTAGTCATTCCTAATGGGGTTGCAAATTGCAACAGCCTCATTAATATTCATGAGGCATGCAATTTGCGACCCCTTTAGGAATCCATGACGGTGTCTGAGACTGTTATACATCCCAATTTGCAAGTCACAAAGGCGATGCAATTTGCGAGTTGCAAATTGGTGGGTCGTACATCTGCCCCTGGGACTTTTGTACTTTGCTTGAGCTTTTTTTTTTACCAAAAGCATGCATATCATATTTCGTTTTCTATATTTGAATAATTGGTGAGGCACACTAGGTTTCTCACCTTTTAAATATCTCAAAAGAAGTAAAACCAGTTGTGTGATGAAGTGCGCAAAGGTGCGACCACACAGGTTTTGAAATATGTTTTCTGCCAATCTGTACCTCGTCAGCAAATATTCCGCTAATCTTTTCAACCAAACCATTCAGATATGGGAAATGTATTCATATATCAGAAAATGTATTAGACACAAGTTGTACACCATTATTACTGGTAATAGAACAATAATCTTCTCTGCAGGAACACTTGTCAGAAAATGTAATTACTGATACGGTATTAGGATTATGTAGCTACTCCATCTCAACCCATTCAGAAAAGTAATCTATAGGAACAATGGCATACCTCTTCCCAGCAGTCAATCCTTCATATGAACTTATCAAATTAATAGCCAACTCAGCCCATTGTGAATCAGGAAATTTGTGAACCTGGACATTAACAGAACTAGGAACATATTTATGAGATCTGTGCGTCCTACTTGCATCACTGGAAAAATGGTACACTGGGCTTGGGTATGGCTTCTACAGTAAAGAATTGCAAAAATCGTTAGACTATCCCCACAGGGTCTCACGCAATGCTTGTTTCAAATTTGTACGATTTAAAATCCTACATCGGGACTATCTTACCCCTCGCACACTTATCTGTATTTTCCCTTTCACATTGTGCCTGATGCCATGCAGGACAGGCTGACATCCTGCATATGATTTGGGCTTGTCCAAAGCTTCAAAGCTACTGGGTGGCGGGTTTGGGGGTGGGAACAAGAATAATTGGACTAAAGAACTTCCACTCTGTAAAAAGCTACCTACTAGGCATTTTCACGAGGCCACCAATTGCTAAGGCTGGTTCTAAATGTCTAGTCTTGCACTACTCTTGGCAAACAGAGCAATTACTATCAGATGGCAATCACCCAAACCCCCGTAGTGGAACAATAAAAAAGGAACATGGTGTACGGGGCAGAATTAGACACTAAGATGGGAAAAGTATAGAGCATGGCGTAAGAAATCAATCTGTGATAGCTGTGAGACCATGATGCAGTATTTAGCGGATGCTGACAAGGCTGACACCATGCCAAATTAGCCTAAGCCAGGACTATTTCTCCCTGAGTAGTGTAATCACCCTAAAGGGAATTGCGCCACTTCCCCAGACTATGAAATGGGTGTGGGGTTACATGCCAGGGCAGCATCACCATCAGAATTTCTACTGGCCCGCAAGGCATAGTCTTAGTTTCTTGAACTACATAACTTACATGTTTCCTACCACACCTGCCATAAGTGCTACTCTCATCCCCGCAGTTTTTAACTTCACTGCATTCGGAGATTGCCTTTTCGCCTGTATGCCACAGTTGCTAGAGGTAAAAGAAAACCTGTATCTTAGGGTTGACTCTCATCGAGGGGATATTTTATTGGGACCTCCCCAGGTAAGGTTGTCACCATTTCCACCTGTACACCTGCTGAAAGTAGAGGACTCAAAAGATGAAGATTGCCACTACGGTCCAGTGTATATCCCCCTGCAGCTACATCTGAAGTGGCAGCATGAGGATGATGATGATGATAATTATAATAAAGACGCATGCTCTTACTATGAAGGGGATTGCCCTTTTCAAAGTAGACAGGAGTATTTCTAGTCATTATGAATCTTTTCAAGCGCATCACCCTTATGGAGAAGCATTTGAGGATCAACCTCAGTATGCAGATGATGCCACCAGAGGGCCAGTCTCATTAGTGACAGACCTTCGCCACATGCTTGAAGATTATCATTAAAGATTTCCTGAAGCAAATGCTCCTGCAGTAACAAATACACGGAATACCCCAGCATGTCTGGATACTTCTGGTGCCTCCAGGCTGTAGTAAAGGCAGAGGGGAAAAACAACAAGTGGTCAGCTTTGCTCCGATACTAGAGTGCTGCCAAGGATTAGGATTCATGTGATTACGTGGAAAGTGACCAACCCGAAGAAGGTGAGATACCTCAAGATCATTCTGTTCTCAGGGCAAGAATGGAATGAATATGTAGCCTCCCTTTCGGCAACACCCCCACTCCCACCACCTACTAGTGCCCCGCGAGAGGATATCTGAGGATTTCATGAGAGAGAAAGAGCCTCAAAACACTTTGCCCTGTCAGACTGTTTAAACAAACAGATTGCTTTTCTTTGTAATGGTTTTAAAGTCTCAGCCAGTAAATCAGTAACAACAATTTCCATAGTCAATCACATTTTGAAAGAAGGTCTGACGTTTATGGAAAATTCAGCTTCGGTGGCAGTGGTCGTTCCTCGAGTTGACAAGAATTATAAAGCGCCAGACAATTCTCCTTTATGTCTAATTGGGCATCCTAGTCGGGGATTAGTGGCGATGCAGGCGGCCCAAAGGAGATCTAGAAATCCTTTAACTTCCTGTTCGGCTCCACTGAATAAAGAAGGAAAACGTTTGGACAATGTGGGAAAGAGGTTCTCCACAACGGAAGCCAAAAGTATAAGAGGATCCAATGAGTGGCCATTTTGGGGGGGAGATATGACAGACAGATGTGGTCAGATATGGCACCCTTTGTTGAGTTCATACCTGAGGGCAAATGGAAGGAGGCTATGGTAAGGAAGGGGAGTGGGCGTCCTCTGAGATCATGGGTACTGCTATGAATGTAGCTTCTGCAGCTTTTCGACAAATGGCTTGAGCAGCTGTGTTGCGCCGACAAGGTTGACTGAAAGCTATCTCTTTCCATCCAGAGTTCAGAACTTCCTTTTGATGGAGAACCTTTTTTGGCAAGCCCTGCAATCTATTAAGGCTAACCCGTACACTGCATGTTTGCTTGGATCGTTATAGCAATGCCATTTTCAGGGCTTACAAGGCACTTTGGGAAGAAGTCCGCTCTCATCTAGAGGCTTTTTTCAGTCATATAAGTATCTACCTTATCCTACAATCCAGCAGGGGTTTTAGAACCCATTTGTCACGCAGCAACCATATAGAGACAAAAGACTCGTAAGAGACCTTAAAAGGGAGGAAAAGGTCCCGAAGCGTCCAGAAATCAGTGACAGTTCTCAGGCACCAGACACCTCGCCACCATTACAAACACTTTCCATGACAGACTTGACCGTATACTACGACCAATCGGAGAGTATCTCATCGAACAAAAGGGTTCTGGATAACATCCGTCATGGTCACACCCTGGAATTTGTTCAAAAGCCTCCCCAGAACCCTCTGCTAAAGAGGTCCCCTTGCTATCTAGCTGTCTTACGCAAGAGATCTCACTTCTTATTCAGAGGTTCCTAGATCCATTGAAACAAGGCATTCTATGGACACTTTTCCTGCCTTCTTTATGAGGAAAAGGACCTGAAAATTGAGACAGGTCATAGATTTAAGACTTTTGAACACATTTGTAAAGAATTCCAGGAGATCTTACAGCTCCTAAACTTGAGTGAGTTTATGACTTACCTAGATCTTATTGATGCTTATTTTCACATCCCATTCATGTAAAACACAGAAAGTATTTAAGGTTCGAAGTGGCAGGGTGCCATTATCAATTCAAAGTTCTACTGTTCGGTCTTCGATCTGCTGCCAGAATTTTCACCTAGTGAATTGCTTCATCTTTCAGATTTTCAAGAAAGTCTACAATGGCTTGTATGCAACTATTCAAAGACTTAGGGCTACAGTTCAACAAGGAAAAGTCTTCTCAGATCCCATGGAAATGGATTACGTTCCTTGGTGCAAATCTGAATACAGAGACATGCAAAACATACATCATGAAGAAACGGATACACTGTATTATATATCTGGTTTCACCCCTTTCAGGATGAAAGTTCACTTCTGTCCAGATGTTCCAATTCCTGCTGTGGATAATGTTTTTGTGTGCTGTTGATTCACTTTGGTCAGTCCCGCGCCCATAGACCCAACATAGAACACAGCTGCACTACTGGAAGTCGGGAGCTTTTAATATGGCATTGTATGCATGATAAAGCACTTGAAGAGATTAATTCCAACGAAGATGAGCTGTGCTTGTCCTGAGATGTAATTCCTTGCATCTAAACTTGGAGGTATGGGGTCCCCCTGACAAAGCCTAGAGGTCTTCTATACTTATAGTAAACTAGCTTATATCAAGGGGAGGGTGGTAAGGTGCTGTAGCCCTGTTTCCACTTTCAGTATAATATGATTTCCCCTTTTGTGCTTTATGGAATTGTAACCATGCTGATTATATTGTTCTTATGCATTTTGGTGCTAGTATTGGCTCGTGTACTGCATTATAGAGTACGTTAGTTAAAATAAACATTTTAAATTATACTGTGTCTCTGTTTACTCATGTTGTGGAGAAATATGAGTTTTTGAACGAAAGAGTGTTCTTCTTTATGCGATTCCTGAGAGAGACGGAGTGACATGTTCTAGGATGTCTAATCATTGGTAGCTTCACTGTAGTACGGAGAACGAATGAGACACTATAGCTAGTCAGATTGGGCTTCTGGGCACCGAGGTGGGTTTTCTGGTACACCACTTCACTCCGAGGTCTTGGTTTCCTGCGCATAGTTCTGTGTATGTGCAGAATCCATGCAACACTACTTGCCAATGGTGTTGTAATAAATAGGAGTGGGCGCCTGCGCATGCTCATTTGTGAATTAGAAGTCGGCAGAGATACTAGCAAGATAGAGCCCTGGGACGCCGCATCGCTGGTAAGTCTATTTCTTTACTTTTAGAATGTTTTTTAATATTTTAAGGGCATTAGAGGAGGACGAGAGGGAGGCTCCCACTACGCCCAGGGTTAGTAATAAAGTTGTGGTCTTTCGCAGTGCTGGTGTCTCAGAAACATACGATGCACCTTTTATGGGCACCCGTAGTGTCCAACACATTCCCCAATCTTTTCTCACTCTCGGGAATAGTCCATGTCCTTAACCCCTCCCATTCTGGTGACGAACCCCAGCCGTCACGCCCCGCAGTGGGCGTGTGCTGATGACGGCTGGGGTTCGTCACGGCCCCGCCCTGTTCTTCTTTTTTTGTTTACCGCACAGCGGTAAAATCGCGGCCGCAGCGAAGGGGTTAATGGGCGCTCTCATATCTAATGTTTTCCATAGAGGGTCGAGGATACCTCCATTCTCCTCAGTGTGGTCGACTACAAAGAATGGGAATTAAACCAGTCACAATTATGGGAAAACGTCAGGGAATGGGGTACCCCGAATCTGGATCTGTTTGCCACAGCTGACAACAAGAAATGTTGATAGTTAGCAAGCAGGTTTCCACAGAAAAACTCATGGTGAGACGCATTCCAAATGGCTTGGCTAGGAACTTTTCCTACTATGTTCCTCTGTATCCTCTGGGTCCCAGAGTCCCACGCAAAATTATACCGGAACCGTGTTGTCTAATACGAATAAATCCAGCATGGCAAAGATAATATTAGTTCACAGAGCTTCTCCTATCCAAATGGCCACACATTCAATTTAAACCAACATTATCTCTCTTAACAGTCAACAAGAGAGACGTGGTTCATTCAATGATAAGGTCTCTCAATTTGTAAGAATGGCTCCAGTCGAAAATGAATTTGCCTCTCTGAATATTGCTAAAGAGTATAACTATATTCTAGAACAAGCTAGAGCATGCTCTACAAACAAATGTTAGAAGGCAAAATGGACTAGATTTTGCTGTTGGTGTTCATGTAAGAACCTCCACCCTTTTCATTCTACTCAAGAGCAAATTCTATTTTAATTACTACATCTAGCACAATCCAGCTTGGCACAAAATTCCATTAAGGTCTATTTGACAGCAATTTCACATTCCGTAGATGGAGAAATATTGATACCCTTTGGTTTAACTACTTGATCAAGGAGTTCATGAAAGGTCCTTAACCCCTTCGATGCTTGTGACAGAACCATTCTGTCATCAGTCATGGTTGAGCTGTGCTGATGACGGAATGGTTCCGTCACGACTGCACCCAGTTATGGAATTTCCAGCACACTGAGGAAATCGGGGCCGCACGGAAGGTGTTAAGAGTTTTTCCTCCAATTAAGAAACCAGTGATCACAAGGCAGTTAAACACAGCTTCATCTCAATTGATGGAAACCTGCTTGAATGTATTCATAAAGCAGAATTGAAATATCGGTCATGGGAATTGGCAATTTTACTATCTCTTATTTCATCCCAGAAGAATAAGTAAAAAGCCTTTACAATCCAGGATCGATATTTACAGTTCAAAGATGATGGAGTAATATTGAGGGCCAATCCTCGATTTATTTCAAATGTTCCTACCTCTTTTCATTTGAATGAGACCCATCCACCATGGCGGAGAAAGATTTGCATACTTTGGATGTCGGAAAATGTCTAAAATTCTGTATAGAAAGAAAAACCTTTCAGAAAGTCGGACCAGCAGTTCATAGCTTATACCCCTCCTAGGAATGGGTATACTATTTCAAGGGGTAGTATAGCGTTCTGGGTATCAGCTGCCATTTTCTACAATCGCAGCAAGACGGGCTGGCCATTGATTGACAACGTCAAAGCGCACTCTACTACTGCTGCTGCTTCTACAGGACATTTGCTGGGCAGACAATCGGTCTAATGTATATACATTTACCAAGTAATACTGTTTGGACTTGGATTTAAAAGCTGACACAGGAGTGGGATAAGCAGTTCTCCGTCCTTTTTCAAGGCGGTAAGATTTCAACATTTTACGGATGGCAAGTTATCATAATATACACCCAGAAGGCAACATTGGAGGGCAGGTGAGGGGGGAGGGGAAGGAACCCCCCCCCCCCCAAAAAAAACATACCTCTCCTCACATCGCCAGCCGCTGCCTCTCTGTCGCCTCTCCTCCATTGCAGCAGGAAGCACCTGGGTTCCCCGCCAATCACAACGCTGCAATTCAGTATTGTGATTGTTCTGATCGCTGTGGTTCGGCACTCTGAATAGGACAGGAAGCCTGGGCATGTTCCCCACCAGGCTGTGTAATGCAGCCTGGTGGGGAAGATGTAAAGTGCGCAAGACTGTTTGGCCATGTCAAGACAGCTGGCCAAAGAGTCATGCCCACTAAAAGTGTACTCACCTCTCCATCCCCTGGCCCCTTCTCTGGGCAGCCCCGCCCTCCCCGCACTTAGGAACAGGATAAATACAATGATAATAACTAATTTTATTTTTCCTCTGCATTGCTTTGAAAGTAGTAATGTTTATAGTTCATGAAATTCAAAATCTGGGCTTCACACAATGTTTGTTACAATAATGTTTTACTATCTCTTTTGATGAATATGGTATAGTTGGGAGTGGTTCACTTTGCCCACCTCCTCGTTCCTTGTTATTTACTACTGGCTACTCAGATTTAAACGTGTGAATCTGTAAAAAGATTCCCCACTGGAAAAAAACAAGTTACTTACCTATACACTGTGGTTCTCCAGTATTATTACCTTTCATATATTTACATGCTACCCACACTCCTCCCCATGACACTTCACCACCTCTAGAGCTCTATCTCTCATACCTTTACAGCACAAGCTTGAAATCTGAGGTCTGGTGACCCTGCATCAGAAGAGTGCTCAGGGAGCTGCAGTCTGATTGGCCGAGTTCTGGTTCTAAGAAAAAAATGTGAATTGGTTTACAACGTAACTTGATTTTTAGTATTGCGTTATAATGTTTCTCTATGCACTACTTGTGATTATTACAGTGGGACTTCCACTATTACGATGGGGAGGATTCAAGTATGTTAATCTATGGAAGATATCAAAGTAGAATTTACCCAAAAGAAAATGCACAATTCCAGGATTCCCGTCAGAGGTCTTTAGAGCTGCAAAAGTTTAGCCCGCCAGATAGTGGAAGACAATTCTATTAGTGCTACATGAGAATATTATGATAATACCTCATATTTTTTCACACCAAAATTCTCAGCTTAGTAGGTCAATTAACTCATCCTGAAAGCTGTGAGAAATTAGGCCCTTCCCTGGATAGAGATCAATGTTTTCCTTTGATCTTGCAATGACCACCCCTTTACCAGTAAATGTGGGACCAATTCAGCAATCGGAAGAAAGTAAAGCATGTTTTAATCCCTTCACTCACAGTTCTTTGTAACTCCTTCTTAAGTTTAGGTTGTGTAGCCCTGAATTAGAAGGCTCCCATGATCACCACATCATCATAAAACCAACAAGAAAACCCTTGCTCGATCCAAGTGTTCTTTCAAACTACCGACCGATCTCTTTGGTTACCATGTATGCCAAATTAACGGAAATGTTAGTAAATAAACATCTTACAATCTTTTTGCACTCTAACCAGCTTTTACAAAAGGATTTAGTACAGAAACCATTTTGGCTAAGGCAACTGAAGAGGTCGTACAGGTCAGAGTTCTGTGTTATATGTGTGCCCTGATTTTGTTAAATCTATCAACAACATTTGACACCATCCCACACTCCATCCAGCTCATGTGGTTTAAAGAAATTAGTATTAACTTTAGTATGTTGGCTTGGTTTACCTCCTTTCTTTTTTCTTCAGGATTGTTCACGTAGTGCGATTAAAGTATTATCGGTCTGCAAATCCATCACCATGGGGGTTTGACAGAGCTCGGTGTTGACCCCCAATCTTTATGTGATCCCTCTTGCAAAACTGATGTAGACTTTAAGCATTTTTTTATACATACCGTGGTGCACAGTTAATTGTTGAATAGATATTTACACGCTTTGGACCCAGTGCCACTGCACTTGCTGCACCATTCAAATCATGACCCTGTTGTCTACAAGGTAGCTACACTTGACTGCCCGAATTAAAAGTAAAATATGGCAATATTCGGTGTTTAGTGGGGTCCCTAAAGCTTTTGTCCTCTGTGGCACTGCACCTGATTCATCATTCATATCAAATCCCTTTAGTTGTGACGTGTGTGTTTAGTAGCCAAATATAGCAATATTATGGGGCAGATTTAAAAGTGACGCAAAAATGGCGCAAGGGGCTTGTAAAATCTGCCCCTATGTGTTTAGAAGAGTTCAGACAACTTTTGGGCCCAGTGCTACTGCACCTGCAGCACCATTCAAATCATGATCCTCTTGTCTGTTTAGGAATAAAATATAGCAATGTTAGATGTTTTGTGAGGTGCCTGGAGCTGCTACACTATTGAAATCATGACCCTAGTGCTTGCTAAATAACTGCAATTATGATTATGCCCGATTTGTTGTAAAATATAGCAATATTTGGTGTGTAGTGGAGCTATAACAACTTATGTCCCCGGTGCCACTGTACCATTTAAATTGAGTCCCTTTTAACTGCAAGATAACTGCTATTATGACTGCCTGTATAGTAGTACAATATAGCAATATAAGGTGTTTATAGGAGTTCTGACAACATTTGGCCCAGAGCTACTTACCTGCTGCACCTTTCAAATCATGACCCTTTTGTCTGTAAGATAACTACACTTGTGCCTGTTTAGCAGTTTAATATAGCATAGCTCTTGTGTATTAACTTTATTTTTAAAGTGCAATGTTTATTACAACATTTAGAATTTGATCATAATGACCAAATGTATTGTTGAAAAAATCAATCCGATAATGCCTACAAAGTGAAAAGAAAGGTAATGCCACAAACTTTATAAGGCTAGAGCATCTGCTTTACACAACTAAGTAATATAAAGCAAGCATTTCAGCATGCTGTTAGACGCTGTCTGCCTTTTCTATGGGAAGAGGTCTTATATTGGCAGTGAATGGGGCTTGAACAGTGTGAACAGCTTTTGTAGAAGTACCATAAATGCGTGCAACCAGGGTCAGTTAACAAATAAAATTCCACACAAAAGTGAATTAACACAGTAATTCGGCCATGGGAACTGATAAGAGCCCCCTTTTAAGATATATTAAATACAAGAGATTTCACAAGCACTGTTCAAGCGCTGTGCAGTAGAAACCTCAAAAAGGGGGTGTTTAGGGGATTGATAAAAAATAAAAAAAAGAATATAAACCTATATATAAAAATCTGATATAAGGTTTTTCCTTCAAAATAAATATAAAAAAGACATAGTTCGTATGTACATACATTTTCGTATGCGTGTAACTATAGATATACACACACACACACATACATACATACCCAGTGATATAGTCAATGATGTGAAAGAAGATGTCATGACTGCTGTCATATCTAGGGTACTATATCCTGCACAGAGCATACCTGACACCAGGAGAAATTCAGAAATATTTTCGGGCAGCTGAGGCAGCCTGTCCTAGGTGCACGAAAGCTGGGGCGGAAATCGAACATATGTTATGGTCCTGCCCTATGCTGGACAGTTACTGGAAGGAAGTGGGAAACACCCTGAACGAGATTACAGTGAGAGGATTAGAGATTAATATGGCCACCAGCATACTACACTGGTTCCCCCACACATCCAAGAATAAGATCACAAACAAGTTTATGGATATGGGTCTTGTATTAGCAAAGCGAGAAATTATGAGGCACTGGAAGACAACAGTAGGACCCAGCTACATACGGTGGAAGGGCGAGTTTTTAAAATGGGCCGCCAGCGAGAGTGCGTTGCGATATCAGATGGCGCATAGGAGGAACAGTGAGAAAGAGTTAGAGGCCGCGACAGCATGGGAGTTGTTAGTGCAGGCATTGCGAGAATATGGGCCATAGGATGAGGAAGCGGAGGACGCAGAGGGCTGAGAATAACCCTAGAGCATGACAGGTACATACTACGATATCGAATATAGTGACTCCAACGCACGCAACACAAGGGGAATAGAACGGGCTGTGTGCGTCGGTGATGGGGAGGGCCAGGGAGGGTAGAGGGAGGGCACAGTTTTGATAGTGGGGAGTTGAGGGGTTCAATTTTGAAGGGACGCAGATATAATTTGGTGAATTGAATGTATAGAGTTGGCATATAACCACACTGGATTTAGGTCAGTGGACGGGGGCAGACACTTGACTCTGAGTAATTGATATGATAACGGTAACGTGAAATGTATCGCAGTTTTCTTTTCTTGTGCACAAAAAACCAATAAACTACATCTTTAAAAAAAAAAATGACTGCTGTCATATGTAGGCTAATTACCAGTGCCTGGCGAGGGCGTATTTCATAGTTACCTTAGGGCACAAGGTATAGTTACTTCAGATAACTATAACTGATGAATTTCAGTGGTTTTTAGAGTTTAAAATGTTATGTTGTTACTGAACACGTCACCTAACTATACCATTATGTTAATCTTTGTTTTTTCTGTGAATTCCTATGTTTTTTTAACGTAAAGTATTATTCAATTTCCATATGTTAACCTAACACCCTGCTGCGCACAGCATTTAGCCATGTGCTGCGGGGCTTTGGCTGCAGGTCTTTGGCTGCAGTTTCTGGCTGGTGGCAAGGCCCCACAACCACCCCCCTGCATGCATCCACCCCAACGCTGCAGAGGGTGGTCAGTCATGCATGGCAGAAAGTTGGTCACAAGGCCTGGCCTGCTTCCAATCCCTCTTATGCAGTCATCCCCTAGGACCATATATAATTCAATGGGAGGGGGGGCATGGCCCTCTCCCTGAGCCTCCTTAGGCCTTGGCAACCCCATTCCCCAGGCACTTATTTTTTGTAAAGTGTAAAGGGCCACATGGCACCCTCCCCAAGCCTTATTTGGCTATCGGGACCCCATACTCCGGGACCGTTTATAAAAATAAAGAGGGGGCGCTTGCCCCCCCCTCCTGAGCCTCAGTAGACCCTGGAGACCCCATCCCCCAGAGCCACTAATTAAAATTAAGGGGACGGGTGCACGCAGCCCCCTCCTTGGCCTAATTTATGTCCTGGGACCCCAATTACCAGAGCCCAGCACATTTTTTAGGAGGCATGAGGGTTCCGCAGGCCACTTTTGGCCTTAGGAACCCCATCTGCTGGGGCCCGTTATCATATTTGAGGGAGAGGGGGCACACAACTTACCCCCCACCCCTCCTGACCGGAATTTGTCCCCGGGAATCCCATCTCCCAGGGCCTGGCCAGCAAAGAGTAGGTGCTCTGGTGCCCACCCAGGGCACACACAAGACTATCTTTTTCCCAGACAAGTGCCACTCTTTATGGGTTATACCAGGGGTCTCCAACCGGTCGATCGCGAGCTACCGGTAGCTCGCCAATGCCCTGTAGGTAGCTCGCGCTGGTAGCGTCGCAATTTAGTAGCCCATTGACATTGTTGGGATATTTGGGCCTTTTTTCATTGTAGATGAAGATGTTGTCCGCCCTACCCAAACAAGCTGCTCCGATTGGCTTAACTGAGGAGGGGCGGGCCAAAGAGTATTATGTTGATCTTCCGGTAGGAGTCTGCGCCGCCGCCACCTGCCTTTGAAAGCCAGGCACCGCGCTTTTCATCCTGCACGTTGAGTGAGTACAGAGCAGCAGGCATGGAGGAGCAGAGCGGCCGGTGCGAGAAAAGCGTGCAGGTGGCGCATGCAGTATTAAACTGCTACCGGGACCTTTGCCACCTGCTTTGTTCAGCCTGCCACCAGTTCGAGCGGAGCGGCAGGTAAGTTTAAGGAGCCCTGCGCAGGCCTCATCAGCTCCACACCCGTAGCGAGCCCCTACCCTGGCAGTTGTATAGGCGAGGTGGCTCATTGCAGTCCAGGGACGTTTCAATTTCTGAACGTTTTAGACTAGAATTTTTTGTTTTTATTTTACTTCATTTAAGCAGCAATATTTTGTTTTTTCATGTCATTTTGGTCGCATTTGTAAGATGGTATGATTTGGGAGGAACTGCTATTTAAGATGGGTAAAGGAGCGTGCGCTTATTACTTTTGTGAAGTGTGGGTGAAAACTGGGGATGACTACTTTTTCGTTTTCATGCAATCATTATGAAACGGCTTCTTGAAGTGTTTGGTAATAATTTTCAAAGCTGTCTCTTAATTGTTTAAACTTCTAATCTAGCTGTTCAGGTCACGGGGTTAGAATTACACCTGTTTTTTGTCTTTTACGTGTTTGTAAGTGCTTTAAAACGACGCACGGTAGTGGTTTGTACAAAAATAATGCTGGCGGCAGGGAATGGAAGCGCACATGATGATGAGGTTGCCGGTTGCGGCTTTGTAAGTGATTTATGTGTTTTTGTTCAGAGATCAGGTGGCAAGAAAAGTGACTGTTATCTGCAAAAGAATGATTTAAGTAGCTGGCTTAAAGCAGGACACATTATTAGCCGAGAGAACAGGATTAAGCTGTACTCGATTCGTTTTTGCATTTTAGGATTGTTTAAGGATGATTGCCTAAAAAAGAAGAATGTGTTGGAAGATTAAGGATATGTGCCTGGATCTAGCAGTGCGACAGAAGGGTGCGCAGATGCGTGCCCCCTTGGATACGCATTGCAGTACAGGGCACATGGAACCAGATTAAAACGTTGCCTTCTAATATAGATCATATCTATGACTATCATCATGATCTTTCTCGTGTTTCAATTAAGCTTCATGTTTGCACACTGCAATGAAACTGAAAGTAGTTTTTCCATTTCAAGAGTTTGACAATGTTAAATGCAAACTATTAAAATCATATACATACAATTCTTAATTTGCAGAGAAATACTTAAATTCCATAAAACAAGATACGTGCTCAAATTACCAGGTTTACCTGAAATGTTATAAAACAGTGTTTCTTATTAGTGTCACTTTCTAAGGCTCACTTGGATAAAACATTAGGCATGCTTGCTGCCGTGTTGGCATTCAGTCTCATGGCAGATAATTTGGTGATGGGATGCTTGTCAGAAGGTCAAAAAGTGTCCATCACGTGGAGGGAAGTTGTATCATGATCCATTATGTACCAAGTGTTCTTGATGCCGGTGGGTGTTCTCTCTGCATCCATTATGTACCAAGTGTGTGCAAAATTTTATCTAAAAGCCTGAACTGTCTGAAAGTATTACAACCGATATGAAGTCACTTGGCTAGGCAGTATATTATATTAATGTCAGTACAAATATAAACCTCTGCCCTCATCAATACACAAACTACACTCAGCGGTTGCAGCTAACTGTAGTTAAAACACTATAATATCCTTACAACTGGGCGCGGGGGTCTCGAAAAAATGCGCAAGTTTCTGGGCCTTTAGTAGCTCACGATGAATTTGATTGACCAGAAGTAGCTCTCACTACAGAAAAGGTTGGAGACCCCTGGGTTATACTAACGCATTTCAGTGCTTATACCCGCATCACCGCACTAGAATGCATTAGTCATGCAATTAGACCTCTGTCTTTTTGGACAGCCTGGGAACGGGACCTAGGCGCACCAATAACTGACAGTATGTGGCATTACTTCTGTTCAAAAATACGATACATCTCGAATAATCCTAGACATAAATTATTTTATTTTAAATACCTACATAAAGTTTATGTAACGCCGAAGTTGATGTCCAAAATGGACCCTAACGTATCAACCACATGCGCTAGGTATGCTGACCCTGACGCCGACTTTTCACACCTTGCATGAAATTGTGCACCAGTGTGGGCGTACTGGGAAGAAGTCTTTCGATACTTATCTCTCATGGTAGAACAGACTGCAGCCTACACCACTGATGGCATTATTGGGGTATGTTAAGCCTCTAAAGAGAGGTATTAGGAGATTCACTACAATTGCCATACGTATTGCAAAACGTCAAATTTCTCTGCTTTGGGGCAAAGCACAAGCACTAACAGTAAGGGCCTGGCTCCGTGACCTGATTTACTGCAATAACATGAGTGAAGTATATGCCACACTATTACCACCCACCTTAAGCCCTCTTGACATCTGGCAACCAATGAAGAACTATTTACATACATACCACCTGGATGAAAATATACATACAGATGCAGCTGCTCGAAGTGCCACACTAGGAAATTGGAAATGGAAGATAGCTGGGTGGCTTGATAATATTAACCGCTAAAAGTAGGACAAACTTTGATTAACTGTGGGTATTGTTATGATAAATGTAATGGATGCACCACACTGTGATTCTAATTGTTTATCTTCTCGGGAATTGCTCCTTTGTACCTTGTTTGGTTGTTAGGAAATCGGAGTTTTATATATTGTCATAACTGTCTTTTATGCCCTTCACGAGCTGAACCTTAGCATGCACTCCATGTACGATAGTTTTTTGCACAAATTCAATAAAATTAACAACAAAAAAAGACCTCTGTCTTTTTGCATTGCTGAAGCGGTTCCTAGCGTAGTTATGTGTGTAAGGCCTGCGCCTGCTCTAAGCCTGCTGTCTGTTCGTGCCCAGGAAGAATGTAAGGACAGATTACCGTAGAAGCTCACAGGGTTTGTTCATATGGCTGGTGCCTCTGCAGACTCCCTTGGTTACTGAATAACCAGTGTGTATGGTTGGCTGTCTTCACACGACTTCTAAACTTCTGTAGGAAATAATTTGCCAGTACAAAAGCCGTTGCAAATACTAATATTCTCATCCTTATAACTGTACAGCTGCAGCATTCATTGAGGCTACAACCTGATTATAATTTCCTATAGTATAACTGTCATGCAGGGATGTAGCTATTGATAGTGCAGCAGGCGCAGTCTGAAGCTTGCTTGAGGGCCCATTGCATATTATGATTGCCTTTTGTTACCCAATAGGGCCTGGGGTCCCTTTTCCCTTATTTGCCCAAGGCAACCTTAGTACACCACTGCTGATTAGAACAGGTGAATAATATAGACGAAAAACATTATACTATTAAGAACAAAAAGGGTCTTCGACATAAAACTACACTCATACAAACCTCTGTGCACTTTTCTTCTTTCTCCTATCAACCCCATTGCTTCAGGAATTAATCACCCTTCAAAATTAAGGCACAATGACATATCATCGGAGTGTAAATTGTTATTTAGGAAGCAACACAATTTCACTTCAGGGACTAGCAGAAGAAATTCAATATAAAGCTACTTTTTTAATATATATCTTTATTGGCCTTTATATTTGATACGTCATACATTAGAGGGAATACAATTGAAGGTATCATCCAGAACTGAGTACTAAAACATGGGCCATTGTGTAAAGTAGATAATAGTTTACAAGCAGATCATACAAGGAAAATAGAAAAATTTGGGACTTGAGACCATCAGGGTAAACCTCGAGCAACATATTGTATCTAATCTGACAGGGGAATCATTAAATTTCCTGTTAGAAACAGAGCACAGACCAACACTCACCAAGAACCCTTCAGCCAATCCGGCTTATAGGCAGTAGGACCCGGGCTTTAGACATGAAACAGGAGCTCTTGCCAATACTGTGTGTTAACACTTGGCTGCGAGTGGGTGAATGGGGGGAGGGCGCAAGGTGTATCTCCACCGGGACCTCTCCAGGGGCCCATTCAGGGCATAGCTCCATCCCGCATCTGTTCATGCTCGAGGAGATTCATGGTACCTAAAGCTCCTAGCTTAACTACCTGTTTCAGTGTAGAGGAGGCCATCGCCTATTCGGGAGGCTCATGTAATTTGTTGAACAATTTAAGAACATATTCCTCCCAGAGTGTTGTGGCACCACCCCTCCCCGTAATCGACAATCCTGGGCCAGAGCATCTGCCTCAGCCTAAGCCCATTTGTGTGTCACCTGAAACCAAGATCTGAGCGTGGGCAGCTGCGAAGCATTCCACGCCATAGCAATTAGGCGCTTAAATAGAACTGGCGCAAGGTCCAACAGCCTGAGACAGTGCTTATTGCGCTTGGTGAAAATTGTGATCACCAGCAGGCATTAGCGTGAGTCTGGCGGTATCTACATATTAATCACCAGTGATACCTGTTCCGTCACCTTGGTCCATATCTGAAGTAACGGGGGGCATTCCCACACCATGTGCAGAAATGTGCCGTCCGCAAGTCCACAATGCGAGTAGGTTGGTGATACCCCCAGGAACATTCCTTGGAGGCGGTGTGGTGTAAGATAAGTGATGCAGATAATTAAATTGTGTAAACTTCAAACGGGCATTGCGGGAAATGCATTTCACCCAGTCCAAGGCCCTGGCTCATTGTTTGGGGAAGGATTTGAAGGCCAAACGCTCATCCCATCTAGATTTGCCTCGAGTCTGAAGGCCAGTGCGGCCTGTGCGCAGTGAAGTGTATAGGGCTGAGTTCACCTGGCAGTCCAGACTATGGACTGCCAAGTGTCAAAAAGCATTGCAATCCAGAATGTAATTTGGCCTTGACCTGTCCAGTCAACCATATGTTCCCAACCAAAGTCACAATTGCATTATAAGCAAGAAAGGGGCTTGGCCCCAATCCATAGCATTCCCTCTGGATCTAGAAGTAGAACAAACTCCCCTCTTCATACAGGTTGCCCAGCTGAGCAGTCCCTACCTCCTGCCAAGCTGAAGGGTTGTGTGCCACAAGCAAGGCCTTAAGAGCGGTGCAGGAAAGTATCACTTCTTTACATGGTTACCCCCCATTTTTTCACCCGTGGCCACAGGTAAGCCCCTTGTAAAAGATATCATGGGTACCAAGGGGATTGTGAGAAGTAGAGGCCTCTTACGGCTGCAGTACTCATTGTGCCACCCCCCCTGGGCCCTGCCCCTTGACCTACACACACTGCCACAGCAGGCTGCTTGTTTTGGTGCAGAGAAAAGGGAAGCGCCAATGTGGCACACACCCCTGCGTGCCATGCCTGCAATCCACTGCCTAAGGCTTAGGTAAGTCACCCCTCTAGGAGGGTGCACTAGTCCTAGGTTGAGGGTACAGAGGCATGAACCCTGTACCCCTACAGTGTCTAAGTCCATTCATAGACATTGTAAGTTTAGTAAAGCCATAAAAGGTCTGGGAGTTGGGTACTACAAACCCCACAGCTCCATAATGGCTTTACTAAAAACGGGTATGTTTGGTAGCAACGACTCAGCACATTAAACCCACACTGATGCCAGTGAGGGATTTAATGTAAAATGCACTCACAGGGCATTTTAGAGATCCCCCCCCTGAAAACCAATCAACTCTGGTGTGGTTCCTGAATGACTGCCTGCCATTGCCACCACCAGACCCGTTTCTGGACCCCTGTGTAGAGGGCCTCCACTCTCTGGGTCAAGTAACAAAGCCCATCCTGGGTAGGTGTCATGCCTCCTCCCCCAGGATGGGCTGCACCCACAAAAGGGGAAGCTTCAAATGCCTGCCACCTTTGGACGCTGTTCCTGCCTTTTGCTGCCCCCAGCAACTGGTTCCCGCCGGTTCTGACCCACACTTGGGTGGGAGAATTGTCAGGAAATCCAAGTTTTGAAATTGGTGTGTCCCGCAGCAGCTGACGCCCAGAGTCTGGAGGACCTTCTTTGCACTCAACTAAAATACTCTGTCTCCCGTGAGCACTGCATTTGCTCAAGCCAAAGACTAAACCGTCAGCTTCTGGACTCTGCAACTCCGCACCGACTGCCACGGCCCAAGGTTGAGTGTCCCCATAGTTCAGAGGTCCCCCCCCCCGGAATTCCTAAGTTAGAATCCAGTGACCCCTGACCTCCCACAAGCTTCAATGCTAAACCTGCAGCCTTCAGTTGAAGAGTCCCCCCGACCGCGACCGAAGAAAACCAAAGCCTATGACCCCTCAACGCTCTACGCCTTCCCGGCCTTGGGTGGCGCAACCAACGGTGTCCCAAGCATCCTCTCAGATCCCCAGTCGCCTTCTCAGTCGTTGGTCACCCCCAAGAAGTCCTCCAAACCGAGCCTGCACCTATCTGAAACAGACAGTCTCCACTGTGAAGGCCAAGGACCGCGAAATCCACTTTACCTCCTGCACCTGGCCGCCTTGATGCCGCTGGTGGTGCAGTGCTTGTGACGGTCGTTGACTCCTGCAGTGCCGACAACAACCTTAGGAGCTTTGCTCCCACACCTAAGTAGCCTGCTTGTCAGCAGACTCCAACCAAAGGCCCTTAGCCCGTTGGCTAGCGTTGGACCCCTGCACTCTGCCGCCCCAGTACCGCTGGTGGTGCAACTAGAGTGTCCACTTGGACCTGGGGGAACCCTTGGTCCTAACCCTGAAATCTCAAACTCCTAAGTCTAATACTTACAACTGAACCCAATAACCATTTTTCCTCCCATAGGGACCCTTGGAATGAGATTTTGGATCTAGAAAGTGTTCTAAGTGTAACTGCTAATGTATGGGGGAAAGTGAGCAGTATTGAAACGTAATCTGAAAGTAATCTAAGAATATTTACTGTGTAATGCCAAGTATTCTGAAAAATAATATCAATCTGTAACTGTTACAGCTGCATTTCCTTGAACAGTTGTGCATTTGATAGTACGTATTACCTACCTATACCAAGTCCTGCTTGGTTCTATAAATAAACCATAACTATGCCTTTTTTTATACTTACCTAATCAGTCTGGATTCTGTCTGTGGGTATGTGACCCGAGCCTTGATTGAGTCAATACAATAAATGCTTAAGACACCCTCCTGATAAGCCTAACTGTTTGACCACACTACCACAAATAGAGCTGTTACTGATTATCTAATTTAGCCTCTGCTATACCCCTGGGGATCCACTGGACTCTGTGCACACTACACCTTACTTTGATATAGTGTATACAGAGCCAGCTTACTACATTGGTGATTCAGCTTTGTGATGTAAAGTCTTGAATTTATTGGACAAACTTGGTCAACCTCTGATCACATTACAAGAATCCAAAACTTGTCTTTAGTACAAATCAATTTTTTGATATGACTATTTTTTCTCAAAATGGATTTTGTTAGGGCCTTGTGTAAAGTCCATATAGTATTTTTTTTAGAAAAATAAGTCAGTAAAGTTAGGGAGCGTATCTAGAAATATTAGTGTAGGTCTTCCAAAAAAGAACCCGACTTTAGAAAAATAATGGGCAATCCAGGGAATATGGTTGAGGAGCTCGACCTCACCCCTTGCGCCAACCAAGAGTTAGGGAGTTAAGGCTGCTCTGCAAAGCTAAGGAAAGAACTGGATCCAACCTTACCAGACTACAACTCCTGGAGTTCCTGGAAGGGCATGCGAGGGACCACCCCACTGAAGAAGGTGAAGACTTTCAGGAGGATGGGTAAGCTTGTGAGAAGGATGAAGTCTTAAACTGACCCTCTTACCTACTTAGGGAAGAAAGAAACTTTGTGTCCTATCCTGCACACCCAAGAGGTACAGGGGCTGGCTCCCGCAGAGGTAGGGCCAACTCCCTACCAGACGGTGAGGACAACCTCACCTAGGAGGACATCCTTTTAGTAAGGATGACCAAGATACTAGAGCTAAAGACTAGGCTCCTAGCCCTAGAGAGAGCAGAGATGGGCCTACAAACCATCAATGGTGGCAGCAATCCAAAAGAACTTAGAAGAAGGGTCTTATGATCCTTAAATCCCCAACGGGATTGTCGCTAAATTTGAGGATGGTTGTTGAGGTTGTGGAAGGTACACCAGGAAAAGAAGTCAGAGTCCTTCGAATGAGTCCTTACATTTCTTTATTATTAATATAGAAAGATTAGGCATTAGCCAAAGCGTTTCGTTCCTTGCAAACTAAATTCATCAGGGCTATGTATAAAAGATGGAACTATCCAAGAGTTATTTATTATCAACTTGAAGTGTCACAAGAATAGTTCCTAAAAAGGAGCCCCACAATAAGGGTTTGATCACAATGATCTATGTATAGTAGATGGGTAAATCTCAACATTTTCGAATGTAAAAATTAGATAGTGATCTGTAAACTCTCCTTCCGACAACGTAAAGTGTGCCCAATAGCAGTGATTTGAGGATGGTGATGACCTCACCAAGTGGTTTACAGCCTTTTAGAAGGCTTGTGAAGCCAGAAAAGTGAGGACATCTCACTGGGGGCACTCCTGTGAGATCTCCTCTCTGGTGAGTGCAGAGACAGACTTCTGACCCTTAGTGGGGCAGAAGCAGAGTCCTATGAACTCATGAAGTGCACCCTTATTGAGGGATTTTAAACTGAGGAGTACAGAATTAGGTTCAGGGGGCTCCGAAATACCAGTCTCAGTCCTGGGTGGAATTCGTAGACTACTCAGTAAAAATACTAGGCGACTAGTTGATTGGAAGTAAAGTGCAAGATTATGTTGGTCTTTATAATTTGTTTATGAAAGAGCACATTTTAAGTAATTGCATCAATGAAAAGTTGCATCAGCATCTGGTAGACCTATGTCCAATTTCTCCTCAAGAATTGGGAAAGAAGGCGGACCACTGGGTCAAGACCAGGGTAACCAAGACAGTCACTCCGGGTGACCAATAGAAAGGGGTCACAAAGCCTCCCCGGGGAGTGTGGGTGAGAAATCCAAAGATAAAACACAAGAGTCTTCTAAAGGCCCCCAAAATCCTGGTCAGAGGTGTGGGCTCAAGAACTCTTCCCAGCTCACTAGTGGGTAAAAATGGAAATATTTTGATCCTGCAAAGGACTGCAGTTCCCTCTGTAACAGGAAGGGATACCGAACTGGAGATGCTTCCTGTCCCAGCAAACCAGCCCCTAGTCCTCCACCAGTTTCTGCTTCTGGTATGGCGAATGTCCAGAGGATGTCAATAGTGTGTCTAGAGCAAGTCCGGGTTCCCACTGAGGCTGTTTTAGTCTCTGAAGGGGATGGATGGTTAGCCACTTTGGCTGTTTGGCCCCCTAATCTAAAGAAATACCTATAGTACCCCTTAGTGGAATTAAGTTAGAAGCCCTGAGGGAAACGTGCCAGTGTCACTATGGTGAGCAATATACTGGTTTCCCCAGAGCAATACCTAGCTGAAAAAAACCTATCTAGTTACCAACGCTGACTGTGTTACCACTAACCATGTCATGGCTATGGTGACATTAGACCGGGGGTGGTTGCTGGCCTGAAGCAGGCAGTGGTCTCTCCAAAACTTCCAGCCGCCTGTCTGCTTGGAAATGATCTGGAAACCTCAGCATGGGCTGAGGTAGAAAGAACAAGGAGGATTAAAGCCTGAAAGGAACGCCCAACCTCTTAAGAAAGAAGGTAGGAAGATTAGTGAAACAGCTTTCACACAGCAAAAAGGTCAGGACCTCTCTCCCTCTCGTCAGGGAGAGTACTTGTCAGCCCCAGAGGGAACTGAACACATGGAGCTTGAACCTTACGAGATCGAGCTCTTGTGTCCAGGGGGACCCTCTAGGGAACAGCTGTGCCTTGGGCAGCAAGTCTGCCCCTCTCTTAAAGGTTGAGGCAGCAGTCTGTTGCACAGGAGCAGGGAGATGTCAATAGTCCCCAAACAGTCTATTGGGAGAAAGGGCTCATGTACACTGAAGCCAGAGACCACCAAATATGGTGCCACTAGGAGAGTGGTAGTGCCTCAACTGTATAGGACGTTCCTACTCACCTTCGCACATATCATCCCCCTAGCTGGGCCAGACCAAGACTTGGGAAAGATTGGTCGCCCACTTTGATTGGCCCCAGATGTCCCAAAAAGTAAAGGAGTTTGTAAGCTCCTGTGTCACTTGTCAAGCCAGTGGCATGACTGGAGTACACCCAAAGGCCACCTTAATCCCACAACTAGTGGTTGGGGTTCCCTTTGAGAGGGAAGGAGTTGATATAGTGGTTCCACTTGAACCTCCCACAGCCTCCAGAAACAAATTTATACTAGGAGTAGTGGATCATGCTGCTAGGTATCCTGAAGCCATTCCCCGTAGGACTACTAAAGCCCCTATGGTAGCCAAGGCCCTCATTTGAGTCTTCATCAGGTTAGGATTTCCTAAGGAGGTAGTATCAGACCGAGGTACCAACTTCATTTCTGCATACCTTAAGCACATGTGGGATGAGTGTGGGGTGACCTACACGTTCACTACACCTTATCACCCACAAACCAGTGGCCTTGTTGAAAGGTGCAACAAGACAATAAAAGGCATGATAATTGGCGATGGGATGTCCTGTTGCCCTATCTAATTTTTTCCTACAAAGAGGTGCCTCAGAAGGGAGTAGGGTTCTCGCCCTTTGAACTTCTGTTTGACCACCCTGTAAGGGGACCACTCTCACTTGTGAGGGAAGGATGGGAGGGATCCCACCATGTACCAAAGCAGGATGTTGTGAACTATGTAATTGGCCTTCATTTCGGGGTGGCAGAGTACATGCAGAAATCAACCACACACCTTGAGGCTAGGCAGGAGCTCCAGAAGGTCTGGTATGACCAAAAAGCAGCACTAGTAGAATCCCAACCAGGGCAACAGGTGTGGATTTTGGAGCCAGTGTCCCCAAGGACCCTCCAGGATAGAGTGACCCTTACCCTAGCCTAGAAAATAAGAGTGAGGTTGCCTATTTGGTAGACCCCGAACTAGCATGTCCCCCAAGTGTGTGATATATGTGAACCGCCTTAAGCTCTGTTGCGTCAGGGCTGATATAACCATGCTGATGGTTACAGATGAGGATCAGGAGACAGATAGTGAACCTCTCCTTTCCCTTCTCTCTTACAGCCCCAAGATGGGTCAGTGGATGGAGTTGTCAATTCAGACACCCTCTCCGCCCAACAACAGGCTGACTGCAGGCAAATTCTTCAACAGTATGCACATCACTTATCCTTCACCCCTAGTCAGACACCCTGGTGTACCCATGATGTGGACCCTGGAGACAGTTTGCCTGTCAAAACAAAAATGTATTGCCAGTCTGGCCAGGTCAAGGAAAGCATCAAGGCTGAAGTCAGTAAAATGCTGGAGTTGGGGGTCATTGAGCCTTCTGAGAATCCCTGGGACAGCCCAGTGGTCCTAGTACCCAAACCTCATCCACAGGGTGGAGAGAGTGAAATGAGGTTCTGTGTGGACTACCAAGGTCTCACTGCTGTTACCAAGGCAGATGCTCACTCTGATGAGTTGATAGATAAGAATATGGCAGACCCCTGCTTCAGTACCATTGACTTGACTGCGGGGTACTGGCAGATTGGCATGGCCCCTGGATCAAAAGAAACCCCCCCACTCTCAACACCTGATGGGCACTTCCAGTTTACTGTGATGCCCTTTGGTTTAAGAATACCCCTGCCGCATTCCAAAGGTTGGTGAATCAAGTCCTTGCTGGGTTGGAAGGATTTAGTACAGCTTACCTCAACAATATTGCTGTGTTTAGCCCTTCCTGGCAGGATCACCTAGTCCACCTGGGGAAGGTTTTACAGGCCCTGGAAGCTGCATGCCTACCTTTCGAAGCATCCAAGTGCCAGATAGGTCAGGGAACTGTTGTGTTCGTGGGCCAACTTTTAGGTGGAAGCCAAGTCCAACCCCTCCAACCCAAAATCCATACCATTCTGGATTTGGTACTTCAACAACCCAGACCCAAGTCAGGACATTCCTTGGCTTGACTGGGTGCCATATAATAGGAGGTTTGTGAAGGGATATGGTTCCATTTTGACCCCCCTCACAGAACATACCTCCAACAAGATGTCCAAGAAAGTGAACTGGACAGTTGGCTGCCAAAATGCTTTTGTAACCATAAAAGAGGCAATGTGCTCAGCACCTATTCTCAACGCTACAGATTACTCCATGCAGTTTATAATGCAGACTGACGCATCTGAAATGGGGATAGGGGTGGTCCTATCCGAAACCAATGAAGCCACACCCTCCCCTTCCCCCAAAATAGAAATATTTCCCCACCCATTGATGGGACCTGCCCCTCTCAGGTGGGGGGGAGGCTTTACAAAAACAAGTCCTTGTTTTTATAATTTCTTTATTTCATTTGCCTCAGATTCATGGATGATCCACAAATTTGTGGCAAAATAAAAAATACAAAAGCGTTTTTTTCCTGGCAGGGTTCCTCTAGTTACTTGCCACCAGGCCTAGGGGATGAGGATAGTCCTAACCTGGCCCTTTGTGTCTTTTTTTTTTCTTCTTTTTTTGTATTTTTTGTTTTAGGACTTTGGACTGAGTCCCACGTTCTAAGATGGATGCCCCCACTTCTGTTGAGGTTGTGGCAGCCAGACAGATCTCAGTTTGAGATCTGTTGATATCCATGGGCCCTCTACATCCCTAGATATACTAACTTTTGGAGCATTAATTGCTCAAAAATTACAGAGCGGATTAATGCCAGAAAACACTGTTTCTGGATCTAGATCTAGTTTTCTGCCAAATCTGGTGAAAATCCTCAGCAGTTTTAGCTGTAAGTGTGTCTAAAGTTGCTATGGGAAAATGAATAGAGAATACACTTTTTAACCCCCATCCCACACTTTTTTCAGCCCCTGCTTCAAAGATCACCCTGGAACTTTCCATGCACAAACTAGGCAAAAAAGAGCTCTAGTACAGGGATGTGGAATTCCTATAGCCCGACGCCCAGGACATATTGTTTGGGGTCAAGGGCAACAAGTTTTAATGTGTATTTTGTCCTTGGGACAAGTAGGCCCAACCCCCTGCAGCACAAACCTTTTGGCTGACAGTTTGCAGTATCACATTAAGGATCAGGGAAGGGCACTGTCTGCAGTTAAGTTAATATTTGTGTGCATTTGTTAATGCTGTTCAAACTTGTGTTTATGGTTCAATAATTGAAAGCCTTAATTATTACGGTGAGCGCTGTAAGTAAATGTAAGTTCTGGCAGCACTATTGACAGTGATTCCAGTATAAAAATGTGTACACACGGTTTCAAAGTTTAGCAATATGATGCTATGCATCATGCCCCCAGAATGCTTTCTAATTAGATGCAAATATTTGCAGAAGCTTGAAAGCAAGATTAATGATTCTTTGCTTTCAATATAAAATGTTCCTAAAAAATGAAAGCAGGAGTTTGTTTTTGCTGAACTACTGTCATTTCAGGTACTGTTTCTTTGCAGCATCATTTAGTAAAATGTGTTGATGCATGCTAGTATTTACCAAAAATATTCATATTGAGAAATCAGTGTAACCAGTTTCAATAAGATTATGGGAAACATTCAAATAAACAAGTATTAGCAAAGCCAGTAGGTCTGAAATGGGCAGTCAGCTATTTAGTTTTGGCAATGTGTGGTTTGTTTGCCATTAGTTACTGGCACTGAACAAAACTAAGAGAAGAGATTAGAGATTTTTAATAAACACAAAGGGTCATGGTTAACGCCAGACCAAATTTGGGGCCCATTTATTAAAGAAAGTCTCAAAAGTGCACCCTTGTTATATGTCCTTGCATTAAGTGCAGCTATATGGCTTTCGTGATATGAGCCCTGGCATAATCAGAGAGGCTAAACAAGAGCTCTTATATAATGAGATTGCTGCCATAATTTGTCGCCACACTGCATGGCACCAAAGAGACAAGTAGATTTTCTTACAGGACAAGTAGATTTATGAAGCAATGTGCCCCATGGACAAGTAGATATTTTAATAAATTCCACACCCCTGGTAGTAGTTATGTCTTTGATCTATTTGGTGGAATATTGGAATGTTCTGTTTCTTATATTCCAGTGTTCAAATGCATGCCAATATTCAAGGAATGTTGGTTACGAATGTGTATCTTTGAATAGGTATTGGAACACAGGGGTTTTTCCTGAGAAGTTATTTGGTGACTGTACTTGTAGTCAGTATGCTATATTAAAAAGACTGGACAAGAGCACATTTCTTCAGAAAGTTTTGTGGAGAATCCTCACAACAGCACCAATGTTTTTAGCACCACTAAAAATGCATTGCCTATAGAAACACGATCCTAACTATAACTACCCTGGGGCAATCACCACTGCATAATATTATATATATATATATATATATATATATATATATATATATATATATATATATATATATATATATATATTCACTTAAAAAAGCAAACGTTACAGGGAGATTATAGTTAGGTTCGGAATTTACACACACAAAACCATAGAAGGACAGCATTTATAATTAGTTATCTCAAGAAACTATAACTCGTGCCCTAAGGTGGCTGTAACTCGTGCCCCACCATGCACACTCTTCTCATCATTAATTTTACTGCAAATGTTGTTCTGGTATTAGTAATGATGTCATAGAAGATGTAATGAATGATGTAATATGTGGGGTAATTTGCAGCGCATGGCGAGGGAGCAAGTTGTAGTTACCATGGGGCACAAGTTATAGTTTCTTGAGATAACTATAACAGCTAAATTTCCGTGGTTTTGAGTGTGTAAATTCTGAACTGGACTATAACGTCCCTGTGACCTTTGTGTGAATTTTTAAGGTTTTTTAAAACCTATCTCCCAACTAGAACGTCCCTGTAACCTTTGTTTTGGCAATGAATTTCTTTATTTCTTTTAATGTAGCTTAACCCCTGCATGTCCTTTACCCCATGTCGTGCAAGGCCAAATGCATGGCAGGGTGTTGGCTGCAGGGCCTGTGGCCAACCCATCAAAGGCAGCCAACCAGGGAGGCGGGCACGCAGCCCCCCTCCCTGGCCCGGTTTCAGCATGGTGGAGCCTATCTCCCAGGCCCCACCACATGTTTTTGTGAGGTCCATGACCCCATTCTGGGCCTTATTATTGTCCCAGGTACCCTATCTACCAAGGCCTAGCCTTATAGTAAATGGCGAGAGCGGCATGCATCGGGGGAATATTTTTGTTTTATTAAAAAAAACATTTTTTTTTAAAAATGTTTGCTGGGGATTTGTGGATCCTCTGTGAATTCAAGGCAATTTTTAAAAATGTTTTTGAACCCTGGCGGTGGACCCCACCACCAGGCCTCGTGAGGTCAGGGTATTCCTATCCTGTACCCTTCTTTATTCTTTTTAAAAAACATTTTTCTTGGTACTCGGTTGAGTCAGAGTTCCAAGATGGCTGCCAACACTTTCTGGCTGAAGTGTCTGCAGCTAATCAGATCTCATTTTGTGATCTGTTGGATCCGCAAAGTGTTCTTGTCCCTAGATATCAATAGATATTTTTGCTTTAATAACTACAAAACTACTTAACAGATTTGCGCCAAATCACAACAGGGGATCTCTCAGGACCAAAATCTAGCTTTCTGCCAAATTTGGTGTAATTCGGTTTGGCGGTTCAGGCTGTAGTTACAGACAACATGCTGATGTGATTGGCATACTAGTTTGGAGCATTTCATGAAGGTTTATAAAACGCCTACAAAGTTATTAGCAAAACAAAAAAAACGCTTTGTCTATGGAAACTAGGCTCTAACTATAACTACCTACTGGCGACCGCCAGTAGGTGATATATATACACACACACGGCTTACTGAAATTGCCGCTAGGCAGAAGTATGATCAACAGTCTAGTTTTTTTGCTTTGCTTGTCACTTGAATAGCACAAGAGCACTTTAAATTGATGATCTAGACGAAGGGACTCTATGGTCTAGTAGAATGTGTATGCCGAAACGTGTAGATAGTCCATTCACTTGCACTATTTGTGCCTTTAAAAATGTAACCAAAAAATGAAATAAAGAATACTTACAACATACCCGAGTCTGTGAGTGCAGTGTTTCTCATCGTCTGCAATGAGATGGTGAAAGCAAATTGTATGCAGTAGCTTCACTGCACACCATGCTCTCCTGGTGAACGAGATGGTACTGCGTTTAGCAGCGAGTGTTGAAGCAGGAAATACATGCTGACATCTCTGCATCTGACCTGTAAGCAGTGCCGTTACCAGACGCAAAAGAATCAAATACTGGTAAGCCGATGATTCTGAAGGGTGCTGGTGGGGGAATCCTAATGGTCGGGCGGGGTATGGAGCTGCATACTTAGCACTGCATAGGTAGTGGTGGGGGGTGGCTCTAACCGTCCCGAACCGTTGAGAAACCCTGCGAGTGAAACCAACTGCACGGCACGCAATTAGAGCCGCAAGTGGAATTTAACAGGATCAACTTCCACTGTATCAATAAAGTGGCAAAAACAAGGAAGGGCATAGCCCCGGTTCTCAGTTTTTACCCTTTTTTTTAATTGACATTTTATGCAAGTACAAAACATTACAACAACAAAACAGGCCAGTTTGTTGTTATAGTAAATCCGAATGTGGCTTAGTTATAGTGCATACAGTTTCTCATTGTTACAATCTTAGGATCCGTCATGCTCACCTCTTTGATCCAGGAGAAGGAAATCAGCACTAAGTACATAAATAAAACTGTTCACATCGCACTATGCCGTGGTCTGCCGGTTCCCAGTTTGCTCCCCATCAGCAGCCTCAGTCTGTCCTCGAACCCACGTCAGGAATGATTCCCAAATATCCCGAGGGCGGGAAGAAGGGTGGACAAACTCCCAGAAAACAGACAGCTGTGTGTGCCCGTAAGTAACGTCCCCTAACCAACCCTTGAGAGATGGTGCTCTTCTCCTAACCCAATGTACCGCAACCTGGCATTTAGCATACAGTAAAAGCTAAGCATGTAGCTTATGCAATTTGGGCGGGGTGTCCTTAACATATCCCAGCAGTCCAAGAACCGGAGATGGGATCCCTGATCCTCCAACCATCTGGCTCGCTGTGGCAACTAGTTTGGTCCAATAATCTGCTATCATTGGACACTCCCACACTGCATGTAAGGAGGAGGCAGGTGAGTATTTACAACGCCAACAGCTGTCATCCTCCCGAAGCCCCATGCGATGCAGACTTATAGGCGTTCTATAGAACCTGTGCCTCAGTTAAAGGGGTGGGCCGTTCTTCATTCCACTATTGAAGGGACTTAGGCCGTACCATAGGGGCAGTGTTCTTCATGTGTGTGTAAAGACGCGTAACAAGTTTGCGGGGAGGGGGACTTCGCAAGTTTTCTAGTGCAGTGAGAGTCAGAGGGGCAGCAGGGAAGTTCTCACATAAGGCTCGATAGGCTGTTCGTAACTTATGGTATAGGAATAGCTCGGAGAAGGGCACCTCACGGTCCTCGTCTGCACTCGGAGGTGTTCTGAATTCGTCATCAGGGAACAAATCAGCAAAAGTGTGGAGTTGCATCTTCAGAGCTAACGTCTTACTAATCCTGTTGCCCACGCAAGGCATCATTGGATTTTGAGCTAGTGGGATTGGGGAGCGTACAACATAGGGACTCCCGCCCCCCTACGCAGCTTCTCCCAAGCCCAACGCAGCGTTCCGGTAGAGTCTATAGCTTCGCGTGGGCGTCGCACCGGGGCATAGATGGCCACTTGGAGCGGAACCGGTGCAACCGCATCAAGCTCCACAGCTACATGAGGCTGGAAGGGCTTTGGATGAACCTAGAAATGCAAAAGTTGGGCCTGCGCACAGAGTGCATAAAGGCGCATATCCAGAGCTCCCGAGCCCCCCCCCCCTGCTTAACGGAAGTGTTAGCATGTCCCAGGATGCTCTGTCTTGTCCACCTGTCCATGCTAGGGAGATAAGTTGCACCCTGAGAGTGTTAAAAAAATGCATCGTGAGTGGGATCGGAATATTTACAAACGAATATAGAAATTTGGGCAAGATGACTATTTTCACTAATGCAATCCTCCCAGCCAGGGACAACTGCAATTTTGGCCATATCATAACTTTGTCTTCTAGCCACACAATTGCCCGCTCATAATTAAGATTCCACACCTCTTGTGTATCCCAACTGATCCATATGCCCACATATTTAACTTCCTCTGCTTCCCATTTTAACAGGTATTCAGAACTCACTTGGGGCGTTCCATCTGTTAGTGGAAATATCACTGATTTAGCCCAATGAACCACAATGCAGGTGAGTCCTCTAAACAATATAAATTCCCTCAGGATTGGGTCTAAGTTCTCCTCCGGGTTTACAAGATAGAGAGTGACATCATCAGCGTATAGGGAGATGAGCAAGCTTCTAGTACTAAACTCTATGCCTCTCGCCGTGTGGTGTTGCCGAATACGGGCGACCAAGGGCTCCATTACAATGGCGTACAGGAGTGGTGATAGAGGGCACCCCAGTCTCGTGCTGCGCAATATGGGAAAGGAGTCGGACAGCAGCCCGTTCACTCTGATCCGATCTCTGGGTAAGGTATATAGTAGTCGTATACGGTTAATGAAGAGCGGGCTGAACCCCATCCGGCCTAGTATAGCAAAGAGGTATGGCCATTCGAGAGTGCCGAAAGCTTTGGTGGCTTCCAGAAACACCACCGCAGCGCGAACATGTGGGTAAAAATAATGAAGGGTAGAAAAAATAGTTCGTAAATTGTGAGACATGTATCTTTCCGGGATAAACCCTGACTGATCGGGGGTGCAATCATAGGGAGAAGCGGCTGCAGCCGATTGGCAATCAACTTGGCAAGGATTTTAACATCCATGTTTATCATCGACAATGATCTCAGTTTTTTACCATTAACTGAGGAAAAGCAGACAAAGTTTTGGTAGAACACCTTAACATAGAATAAGGAAAGGTGCATTGTGCAAGCAAAATAGAAGGAAATTTCTCTGACAACATGGCCGAAAGAGGCAGAAAAAGACCCCAGGGAGCAAAAGAACTACTCTATAATAATGCGGTGCAGTCCACTCATTGAACAGTAGAACAAGGGGAAGGGAGAAAACAGAATATTAATGCCATCCTGAGAGATGGTGCAGTGAGCTAAAAAACGGTGTTGGATTAAGCCCTGATCTCTTGACTGGTTGAGAGTATTCTGCTTAATTCAGAAACTCTGTCCATCACCACCCCCTGTTGTTTAATTATTTTGTCCACCATAAGCGTGGAAGGGTATACTCAGACGTGAGTCCCTTGCTCATTGCACCATCAGGATTCAAGCAAGCCGGGCCGAAGACGGCTGAAATGCCAGAAACCGGTCCCCGGAAGCTTGTTTCCTTCCCAGTGAAAGAATTGGCTTGGTATTTTGGTTTGCCCTGTTCCCATGATACACTGGGCCAGGGACAGACTAATTTGCATATAGCCAGGTTCTGAGCTGGGATGGTGCAGTGAGCTAAAAAACGGTGTTGGATTAAGCCCTGATCTCTTGACTGGATGAGAGTATTCTGCTTAATTCAGAAACTCTGTTCATCACCACCCCCTGTTGTTTAATTATTTTGTCCACCATAAGCGTGGAAGGGTATACTCAGACGTGAGTCCCTTGCTCATTGCACCATCAGGATTCAAGCAAGCCGGGCCGAAGACGGCTGAAATGCCAGAAACCGGTCCCCGAAAGCTTGTTTCCTTCCCAGTGAAAGAATTGGCTTGGTAGTTTGGTATGCCCTGTTCCCATGATACACTGGGCCAGGACAGACTAATTTGCATATAGCCAGGTTCTGAGCTGGCATGGTGCAGTGAGCTAAAAACGGTGTTGGATTAAGCCCTGATCTCTTGACTGGGTGAGAGTATTCTGCTTAATTCAGAAACTTTGTCCATCACCACCCCCTGTTGTTTAATTATCCTGAGAGACCTAGAGCACTATCGAATAATGGAGATTAACAAATGGTGGAAGATGACATCACACCAAAAATGTATTGAACATAAGAGTACAGAGAGGCCTAAGAAAACTGATTATACCGACTGTAAACGATTTGAATAAAGATCTAATCAGACAATGGTAAGCTGACACAAACTAGTGCTCTTTTAAATTGATGAGAACTCTCATAACATATGCCGAGAGGAAATTGGAGAAAGTGATTGCCACAATTGGAATTGGAACATGAATTGGAAAAATATACTATAAATGATTAAATCAAAGCCGCTTTGGAGACAATGGAAAAGAAAATCAACAAACATGAAATGGATGTAGAGAAAAGAAAGGCAAATAAATTCAGGAGAGATCGGATTTATTATACAAGTGGTCAAATGTACTCATTTGCAAGAAAATATGATGCCGTCAGGTATCTCGTTGTGATGGACAAATTCAAAGACTATGAAATATCAGGAACAGTAAACCGCTTGGATATCAGCTCCGCAGATGAGGATTCTAACATCTCCAATTTGGATTTTTCCAGAGAGATTCATTCATCTCAAATGACGATTAGACAGAGGAAAAGGAGGAGGGACTATACCAGGGAGAGGACAAACTAAGTCAAAAACAGAAGGTGTAGAAGAGGAAAAAGACTATAGCGGAGAATTGGGGATTAATTTATCATCTAAAACTCTTAACATGGATCAAATCAAACTATTAAATAAGGCACTATTATTCTGTGCAGACACGGATATGAATTTACCAAATTTACGTATCGACTTATACAAATTTTGTCGCAAACTCAAATTAAAAAGCATTTTGAGAATAGTCCATCAAGTAATTGGAGAACATCAATAACTCCTATTGAAACATCTACACTAACGTTGAATGATCTAACCTCGCTAAAAATACTGTCGTCCCTGGAAAAAAATCAGAAATAGACAGGGAAATATCATCACAATATGAAATTTCGGACAAGCAGTTTTGCAAAGGTATGGGCCTCATAACATGTAAAGGTGGTATTAGTGGATTGAAAACACAATGTTCTGTCCACAACTCCCACAGGAAATAAAAACGACCTCTTCCGGAAGATAATGATGGAGGACATAAATCACCTGATAGAGTCCATGAAAACAAAAAAACCTAAGAATTTAACCATTAGCTTAAAGTCATGAAGGACTTAAAGGAAGACCAATATATCATCATCAAAGCCTCAGACAAGAGGGGCAACATTGTGATTCAAGATTCAACAGATTATCTAATGGAAGCTGAAAGACAATTGGAAAACCCATTGCATTAGGAGAAGCTCAGACACCCAATGAAGACCATTACTCACGAATATCACCAAAAACTCCAAAATTGTACAGTTAAAGAGCGGATTGACTATGAGGAGTACTCATATTTAAAGGTTAAACATCCTATAGTGCCAACAATATGCTTTCTTCTGAATGTGCATAAATCACTACAGAATCCACTGGGAAGACCGATTGTTAGCTCCATTGACACACTACTAGAAAAGGCTTCCAGATCCGATGTTTTCTTGATGGATTATGTTACTGCTTTACCCTCTTATCTGTGTGACACACAGGACTTTCTGGACAAGATAAAGGATATTCCATGGAAAGACAGCTACATAATAGAAACCATTGATGTCACATTGTTATATACATCAATTCAACACGATGATGGCATATAGGCGGTAAAAAAAAATCTGCAAACCAGATAAATCAGTGTCCTTGAACATTCGAAGATGCTGTTGGAGATGTTGTTTTTCAGCTTAACCCTCAATTTATTTTTATTCAACAGAAGCTAGTACCTGCAGAAGCATGGTACTGCCGTGGGGACTTCCTTTGCCCCTACATATGCCAACCTCCTCATGGGACTCTGGGAAGCAGAAGTTGTGTGAAAGAAATCAGATAGTAGTACATTGGAACATATAATTCTATGGACACGATTCATTGACCAACATTTTACAATCTGGGAAAGGGATGTGAGCGAGTTAGAGAGATTCATAGAAACATTAGATGATAATGCTTTTATTCTCTGTTTCACATCGACCATCAGCAAGGAAAGAGTCACCTTCCTGGATGTTGAAGTATTTGTAAAGTGCAAAAAAATATGCACTAAACTGTACCGTAAATCCACCTCGTGTAACAGCATTCTTCATGTCAACTGCGGACATCCAAAGAATCTCAAATGGAGCATTCCATACAGAGAAATGTTAGGAGCCAAACTGAATTGCTCGGAAACAACGGATATTGAACACCAACTAGAAGAGAGGAGTGATCAGCTCTTATCAATAGGTTACCCTATGGAAGTAGTAACAACTGCAAAGGAACGAGTCAACAAATGACAACAAGATGAGCTGTTAAGCAATCTGGATGAAAAAAATATATGTATAATTATGGACTCGAATAACCGAAATAAAGAACTGCAGAAAATCTTTCAGAAGAATTGTCCGCTTAGATGAAACCTTACGCAAAACATTAACCAACCAGCCAAGCATTACCTACAGGAAAACAGCATCTTTGGGAGATATACTCACAGAGAGCCTTCTTTACACTCCAAAAACACAAATGTAAACCTGGCTGAACACTCAAGGTTTTTAGAAGTACCAAATGTCAAGCCTGTATACATGGCAAAAATATATCAACTTACAGATTGTGGAACGGCAAAACGAAATAAATAAAGGACCATATCACATGTGAATCTGAATTTGTGGTCTACATCTTGGAATGTCCATGTGGCAAGCAGTATATAGGAAGCACTATAAACAAATTAAAAGTCAGAATATTACAACATGTACGTGTCATAAAGAACAGTGACTTCACCTACCTGATAGCGCAACACTTATCGGAATACAATAACAGAGAAGATTCACAGCTAAAATATTTTGGAATAAAACAGATCAAGGCAAGAGAACAAGGTGGTGACAGAACCCTCTCCCTCAGATAAATAGAATCCCGTCCAATCACAGGATTGGAAACTGAAATTCCCCATGAACATAATTTCAGACGCAGAATTGTACGTACATCTGGGATAGTATATAAAGACCTTGAATCCCATATACTAGATATTGCAGCCAGCAATTCTGAATTCTGTTATCAATCAGTCATGAGGGCTCGCTTTTCCATCACTCTCACTTCCAAAAAAGTAGACAGACCAATTGAAATAAGGTTGGGTACTTGGACCACATAGAGGAGGAAAGACTTGTGAAACAAAAAGAAACACTTGGATTTAAGTTTACTCGTGTGAATGAACGGTTCTAACATCAGTTCCTCAAATCTGTGAATAATAATATCCCCCTCTTTCTCCCATATTCTCTTAGTTCCGGTCCCTCCCCCGATCTCTTCTCGTTTCTCATTCCTATGTACCCTGAACCACTTGATATACTGAAGGAACATAATACGAGTAGTTTGGAACGAAGAATACCTAAAACTTTGAATACATGGAACTCTCTAAGTAAAATTGATAATATACTTGTCATAATAGACTACTTTAGTGTGAGAGGCCTCTAAATGTTTAGTATCCGTATGCTTTTATTTCCACAATGATTATTCATAAGGCATGATTGTTAAAATTTGATTATACTACTTTAGTATGAAGGGCATCCAATTGTTAAACACTCTAATATGCATGCATCATTAATAACAACTTTAAGTTATTAAGGTGATTTTGGAATGAGACCTATACCTAATCTTGTGGAATTAGTTAACACTCGCATCAACCAGGAAGTGAGATAAGCCATTTTAGGACTCAGGACTTGGTCGGGGGGAGGGGGATAGGGCGTAGAGGAACCGCGTTGGGGTCATGTTTTTCTTTTTTTTTAACCACAAATTCGTGGAGGATAGAATACATTTTTTTCAAAGTGTGGGCTTGTGCCTGCTTAAATAATACATAAATAACCCCCCAGTGTGGGCCAGGGTGAACCGCATTCCTTGGGCTGTATCAATAAACAAGGGGCGGTGCGGCCCCTCACAGAGCCACCCCCCTAGGATGGTGAGCCAGGGTCCCCAAATCCCGGGATAATGGCTATTTCCCTGCTCCCGGGCAGGGAAGGTGCACCGTTCTCCCATCATAACAAAGCGGAAAGCTCCCACCTAGTAGCAGTACATTTCCCTGCCCTTGTTCTTGGCAAATGAAATATATTGAACTGCTCCCACTAATGGTCTGGGGAGCCCTGGGTGGGCATTGGGAAACCCCTTTCATAAAAACGAAATATTGATTTCTGAGCTCCCCCAAGAAATAGGGTCATGGGGGTCTTGGGACATAGCCCCCTATAAAAAAATAAAGCAGTGGGTGTGCCGAGCGAGACTGGTACACCCAGAAAATAAATAAATAAATAAATGTGAACAATAAGTGAGCCGCAACAGACGTTCATTTAAAATTCACTGCTCCTCCAAAGAGGTCTTCAGGTTTTTCTGCGAGGGATGTGTACATGTTTTTTATTTTGGTGATGTCCCTAGAAAGGGCAGGGGCACCACCAACATTGTTCATTGTTATCGGGGGCTGCAGGGAGTTCTGCATCCCACCAGCAACATTAGGAAGAAAATCAGTAAGTCTTCGGTCATTGAATCCAGGACTCCGTGAGAACTTGCCATACATTTTTTAAAGTATTTCCTTTTTTGTCTACAGCTGGGAATGCAGCTATCTCTATAGGCTGATAGTCTGGTTGCGTTTTATGTGGCCTGAAGATGTATTTAAAAAATATTATGTTTCTCTATTGTTTTTTTGGGCTGAGAAATGTTAAAAGAAAATTCAGATATTTATTTAAAAAAGAAAGCTAGTATGTCTCTGACTATTAATTTAAAACATTTTCCTCCATAAAATGTAAAAAGAAAAAGTCACAGACATGTAGGTAAATAAAGCTAAAGGAGGAGATTTGGAGAGACTTATTGGAGTCTAGCTTCATGGCTGCTTCTGACGGCCAACGGCCGTCTCTTGCACTAACTTTCCGCACTGGCGCGAAACGTTCGGAGCAGTTAAGGGACTAGCACCTTATTGTTATTTGTATAGCGCATGGCTACCCAGAAGCATCCCAGCGCTGTGTGGATACGAGTGAGAGGAGGGAATACTCGAGATGAACAGCCAGGTCTTCAGTTGTTTACGGAATGTCAGGTAGTTAGGTTCTCTCCGTAGATGCAGAGGGAGGGCATTCCATAGTTTGGAGGAGTTAAATGAGAATAGCCTGCCACCGCTTCTAGCCTCCTTAGTCCTGAGAATAGTCACTAGATGGAGTTCATTTGAGCGTAGTGCCCTGTTTGCTCTGTACGGTCAGATCATCGCCCTGTTGATAGGTGGCCCATGTTTGTTGATGGACTGGTGTGCTATGCAAATTTACTCTCTGCTGTACTGGGAGCCAGGGGAGCGAGCGGAGTGCTGGTCTTGCTGCACAATGCGTGGTGGTATCAGTGAGCAACCTTGCAGCACTGTTCTGAATGACCTGTAGTTTTGAGATGACCTCTTTAGGGGCTCGTAAGAAAGAGGGTATTGCCATAGTATAATCTGGACAGGATGAGGGCCTGGGTGATTAATCTTTTAGCGAGAGGGGGTATGAGAGGGAGGACCTTATGAATAATTCTGAGAAGGCCGTAGCACGTGGCAGCCATCTTTCTTGCCTGGGTTTTAAAGGTAAGGTTCTGGTCTATGTAAAGATGAGATCCAGGCAATATATATGTAGAAAAAGTGGTTCATTGAAAGTTAGTTCCCGGAGCCTCCAGCTTCGTCCTCCACCAGCTTCACAGCTCTAATCCAGTTTTTCAATCATTACATTCTAAATTGCCTAGCAACATATACACATTCCAATTATGACATCTGTACACATCTTCCCCTTTATACATTTTTTTAACACAAAATACTAAAGTGAACAATTTGGCAATTATGAAAAGAAACACTCAAGATTGAGCTGAAACATATCTACAATAAAAATTCACTATAAATCACACAGATGAAATCATACATGAAAATTAATTACAGAACAACCGCCATAAAATATTAATGGAAATTAATCACTGAATATTTGCTGAGGAGTAAAAGGTTTGGAAATATTTCCATAACTACAAATTGACCCTTTACACAATACCACAACACTCTTCTTCACATCCTTTACCTGAACACGTTTGGAAAACTTGCTATCTCCTTTTGCAACGGAACCACCACCCTTCACCACAACCCAATCACCAAGTTTGATATTTGAAAGTTTAACTCCTTTCATTTGATTATAATAACTGGCAGCAGTAGTTTGCTTATTAACAACTTCTTTACAAATCTTTCCACGATCTACCCACCCACAATCTCTATCCTTCAACCACCCTGGTACTTCCTTTAATCCTGGTTCTCTTCCCTTAAGAGATACGAAAGGTGATACACATGTCACAGAATGTGGCGTTATTCTATAAGACCACATTAATTTCTTTAACTCATCAGACCATGACAGTCCATTACACAATGAAAAGTGTATGTTATCCATGATCAAACGATGTATTCTTTCTACCAAACCATTGGCTTGAGGTCTGAACATGGCAAACCTCTCATGTCTAATCCCTTTTAAACAAAGAAATTCTTGCATCCTCCTAGAAACTAACTGAGGTCCATTATTCGATACCAAAACTTTAGGAATTCCTTCACTCAAAAAACTTTCTCCCAAAATTTGATCACATTCTCTGTTACAATACTCTCGGATGTTCCAATGACAAACCATTTAGAATGGTAATCAACCAAAACCATAAAAAATCTGCACCTTGATCCTAATTTGGCAATCCAAGAAAATCTATTGCCACTATTTCCCAAGGATGCTCAGGTAACTTTACACAAGCAAGGGGAGATTGTCGTACAATTTTGGTCTTATCACTAGCATCACAGGCATAACAATCCTTAACAATTCCTTCATTATCTTCATCTAACCCTGGCCATAAGAATGACTGGCGAACACGCCGTTTGGTCATGTTTCTCCCTAGATGACCTTCGTGTGCCATATTAACAATCTTAGATTTGAGTCTTTCTAGTGGTACTAGCTTATCTCTTCTCCAAAACCTTCCTTCCCTTACACTCCATTCTTCTACCACTATGTTATAACCCTTAAATTGTAAATCATGGATTAACTCTCCACTCCAACCATCAGAAACACCTTGCATCACTTTTTTCAATACAACATCATTTAACATTCCTGCATTCTACTCCTCCTTGTCAGAAGCTTGTTACTCGGTATAACTTACTTCTTCAACCTCAACTTTAGATTCATCCTCACTCTCCATAATAGGTATTCTAGATAAACAATCCACTAATATATTCTTCAAACCCTTCATGTAATCAACCTCAAAGTTATAATCCAGTATAGATAGGATCCATCTTGAAATCCTTGGAATTACACTCCCTTCCAGTCCCTTACCACCTTTAAATAAATGCACAAGCAGTTTGTGATCCGTGCGGAGTTTAAATGGTAACACCCCAAATAATCAATCAATCAATCAGTGGGCTTAAAGCGCGCTACTCACCCATGAGGGTCTCAAGGCACTAGGGGGAGGGGATATTCGTTGCTCCGTGTCAATTGAAGAGCCAGGTCTTGAGGTCTTTCCTGAAGGTTTCCAGGTTAGGGGAGCGTCAGATGCTTACAGGGAGAGTGTTCCATGTCTTTGCTGCGATGAAGGAGAAAGCCCTCCCGCCAGTTCTGGTTCTGCGGATGCGAGGGACTTCTGCCAGGGTGAGGTTGTTTGATCAGAGGTTTCTTTCGGGCACGTGGAAGGAGAGTCATTCGTTGAGGTATGTTGGGCCGGCATGGTTGAGGCTCTTGTATGCGTGGGTGAGGAGCTTGAAAGTGATCTATCTTCCACGGGCAGCCAGCGGAGTGTGCGGAAGTGTGGGGTCATGTGTTCGCGACAGTGTGCACCCAGCACTAGTCCGGCGGTGGCGCTCTGGACGGTTTGTAGTTTGTGGATCAGGGTTTTGTTAGTCCCAGCGTAAAGTGCGTTGCCGTAGTCCAGTCTGCTGGTGACCAGTGCATGGGTGACGGTCTTCCTGCAGTCCGCGGGGATACACTTGAAAGTCTTACGGAGGATGCGAAGACAGTTGAAGGTGGTGGAGGCCACGGAGTTAATTTGGTGACGCATGGAGAGGGAGGAGTCGAGGATGATGCCTAGGTTTCGAGCGTGGTCGTGGGGGTGGGCGGCGTGCCGAGGGAGGCGGGCCACCAGGTGTGGTCCCAGGCTGACTGGCAGGGTCAGAGGATGAGGATCTCGGTCTCGTCAGAGTTCAGTTTCAGGCAGTTGTCCTTCATCCATTCAGCCACGTTCCTCATTTCTTCTTGGAAATTGTGTCTGGTGTCCTCGGGGTTATGTGTGAGGGAGAGGATAAGCTGTGTGTCGTCGGCGTAGGAGACAATGTTGAGTCCGTGTCGACGTACGATGGCGGAGAGAGGGGGGGGGCTCAGAGATGACCCCTAGGGTACCCCTCAGATGACGTTGGTGGGTTTGGAGAGGATTGGTGGGAGTCTGATCCTTTGAGTTCGGCCCGTCAGGAAGGATCTGATCCAGTCGAGGGCGTTGTCCTGGACTTCAGCGTCGTAGAGTCTGGATGCCAGAGTGTGATGCGAGACAGTGTCGAAGGCCGCTGAGAGGTCCAGTAGGATGAGGGCTGCGGTCTGGTAATGTACGGACGTTCCTACAGTGGCCTGATAATTCAATTCCGCAATTCTGTCTATAAATTTCCAAAACAGGTGACACAAAACAGATAATGTACCAAAATTATTCAAAACATATAAAAGTTTATTTTTTTCTCTTTTTTACTTTTAGTTCTAGTTCATATAGATCCTGTTATCAATCAGAATCCATGATAAAGACACTGTTCAATTCATATCAAAAATACAAGACAAGTACAGATAAGTCATAAATATCTACAACAACAATGAACAATACAAAATTATTAAATAATACCCCTTGGTAACAACTATATCTCTCACCATACTCTCGTGCTATCAATCATACCACACTCAACCTACAAACTAAGATGGAGAAAGGAACTGAATTAGTGATTAGCAAGATGACAATGCTAAACACGTGGGCCAAGATGTAACTTTGGGCTCCCGCTGCAGGTCTACGCGCGTTTCGGCAGCTTTAAGCCGCCTTCATCAGGACCTTTTTCATCGTGACTGTGCAGATACCAGGGGATCTGAAAAAAATTATTTACAAAAAGTAACCATATTGTCACCACCAAATAAAAACAAACTACTTTTGTTGCAAAACAACAGGAGCTCAACAACATGACCACAGCGAGCAGGGACATAATTCAACAAGACCTAAGCTGTCCATTGGATGTCACCATGCCTAATGGCTTTACATAATATCTTGGTAGGGGTGGTATCACTGGGGGTGAGCAAATAGTACAACAAAAATTATCACGTTTAGTCAAGAAGGTGAATGGATAGTCCTGATTTACCAAAAGGTTAGTAAGAAGTGTAAGAGTCTTAAACCTCATCCTATTACCTCGATTAGTCAAGTTAATTCAGCCATGGGGCATGGCCCTTAAGCTTACCAGTTACATCAAACAGCAGTGAAATCACCAAGAGCGTCTTCAGTGTGTATCAAGGAACAGGGCGTCCTATGTTGCCAATAGGTAGCTGCAGAGAAAAGATTTTTCATATTTTATCTAAGATACGCCCTAAAGGTAAAGCTAGTTACAACCACTAACGTGGAGACTGTGTCTGATGTAATTCAAACGCTACCCAAGGAAGATACCTTTTTTACGTTAACAGACGCGTTGAAATGCTTGTGAAGAACACGTTTAAACAGCTTTCTCGCAGGTGATTATAATCAGAAGGAGGCTAGGGCTGCGACATCCAGCGGACATGATTTACACCATAGTCTGTAGTAATATGAGACATTTATAATAAGTGAACTATTTAGATTCCCAACCCTCCAAAAGTACGGTCGGTAGTCACATTAGTTCAAACATGGGACCTCGCCCTTGAGCTTACCAGTTGCATCAAGCAGTAGTATAGTCACTAAGAAGCGTCTTCAGTACTTATCAGGAGGCATGGCGTCCTATGTTGCCAGTAGATAACTGCAGGGAAGAGATTTCTCATATTTTTATCTCTAATAGGCACTAAAGGTAAAACTAATTACAGCCACTAGCTCAGAAGGTAAATACCTTTTTTACGGTATGAGACGTGATGAACTGCTAACAACGACCACGATTTCACAGCTTGTTCACAGAGAATAGCGGTCGAAAAGAGGCTAGGGACTGCGACGGTCAGCGGACATAATTTACACCATAGTCTATAATAATCCGAGACAGTTGTGGTAAGTGATCTATTTAAATTCTCAACCATACAGTGGTACTGTCACAGTTAATACAGCGACGAAAAAAATATGTAATATGTTAGGCATAGTCTTACTTCAATTTGCGAGGGGGGTCCTTTATCTACGTAAAAACTGCTCCACAGTCAGTACCCTGTAAAGTGGAGCAAGAACATATTATAATCCACAGTCGACGCAGCTCAGGTCAAGATGTGCAGACGGCCAATAATAGCCATTTAATGTAATCCTACCCTAAATATACGTTAAACAAGAGACATATTGCTGAACTATGTGTAAGGTTCAAGGTGCCTTTAAAGGACTCGCCGTCTATGCCGATAATATAATTCAGCATGAATTACAAACACAGCGCTCAAAGCCCCCAAACAGGCAAGGCTTGCTTACCTCGGCAGACCCGCAATGAGGGCCGTGTATCCGCACCGCACAACGCCTCCTCCGCCAGAAGTTTCCAGGCATTGACTGCTCCTTCGTTTTTAAACACATCCCGCGGGACTGATTAACACACGTGAGGTCGATTTCCGTGTACGTCATGCCGATATGTAACTTAGTAGGCATAAACGAAGGACTGAGTAAAAGGCTCAGTCTCTATCCGTCGACGTGTTCCCTCCACCTGTGAAGGTAGAGGTAGGACTGTTTTGCGGATTGCGTCGACTCCGGGGGTCGACGCAATCCGCAAAACAGTCCTACCTCTACCTTCACAGGTGGAAGGAACACGTCGACGGATAGAGACTGAGCCTTTTACTCAGTCCTTCGTTTATGCCTACTAAGTTACATATCGGCATGACGTACACGGAAATCGACCTCACGTGTGTTAATCAGTCCCGCGGGATGTGTTTAAAAACGAAGGAGCAGTCAATGCCTGGAAACTTCTGGCGGAGGAGGCGTTGTGCGGTGCGGATACACGGCCCTCATTGCGGGTCTGCCGAGGTAAGCAAGCCTTGCCTGTTTGGGGGCTTTGAGCGCTGTGTTTGTAATTCATGCTGAATTATATTATCGGCATAGACGGCGAGTCCTTTAAAGGCACCTTGAACCTTACACATAGTTCAGCAATATGTCTCTTGTTTAACGTATATTTAGGGTAGGATTACATTAAATGGCTATTATTGGCCGTCTGCACATCTTGACCTGAGCTGCGTCGACTGTGGATTATAATATGTTCTTGCTCCACTTTACAGGGTACTGACTGTGGAGCAGTTTTTACGTAGATAAAGGACCCCCCTCGCAAATTGAAGTAAGACTATGCCTAACATATTACATATTTTTTTCGTCGCTGTATTAACTGTGACAGTACCACTGTATGGTTGAGAATTTAAATAGATCACTTACCACAACTGTCTCGGATTATTATAGACTATGGTGTAAATTATGTCCGCTGACCGTCGCAGTCCCTAGCCTCTTTTCGACCGCTATTCTCTGTGAACAAGCTGTGAAATCGTGGTCGTTGTTAGCAGTTCATCACGTCTCATACCGTAAAAAAGGTATTTACCTTCTGAGCTAGTGGCTGTAATTAGTTTTACCTTTAGTGCCTATTAGAGATAAAAATATGAGAAATCTCTTCCCTGCAGTTATCTACTGGCAACATAGGACGCCATGCCTCCTGATAAGTACTGAAGACGCTTCTTAGTGACTATACTACTGCTTGATGCAACTGGTAAGCTCAAGGGCGAGGTCCCATGTTTGAACTAATGTGACTACCGACCGTACTTTTGGAGGGTTGGGAATCTAAATAGTTCACTTATTATAAATGTCTCATATTACTACAGACTATGGTGTAAATCATGTCCGCTGGATGTCGCAGCCCTAGCCTCCTTCTGATTATAATCACCTGCGAGCAAGCTGTTTAAACGTGTTCTTCACAAGCATTTCAACGCGTCTGTTAACGTAAAAAAGGTATCTTCCTTGGGTAGCGTTTGAATTACATCAGACACAGTCTCCACGTTAGTGGTTGTAACTAGCTTTACCTTTAGGGCGTATCTTAGATAAAATATGAAAAATCTTTTCTCTGCAGCTACCTATTGGCAACATAGGACGCCCTGTTCCTTGATACACACTGAAGACGCTCTTGGTGATTTCACTGCTGTTTGATGTAACTGGTAAGCTTAAGGGCCATGCCCCATGGCTGAATTAACTTGACTAATCGAGGTAATAGGATGAGGTTTAAGACTCTTACACTTCTTACTAACCTTTTGGTAAATCAGGACTATCCATTCACCTTCTTGACTAAACGTGATAATTTTTGTTGTACTATTTGCTCACCCCCAGTGATACCACCCCTACCAAGATATTATGTAAAGCCATTAGGCATGGTGACATCCAATGGACAGCTTAGGTCTTGTTGAATTATGTCCCTGCTCGCCCTGCTCGCTGTGGTCATGTTGTTGAGCTCCTGTTGTTTTGCAACAAAAGTAATTTGTTTTTATTTGGTGGTGACAATATGGTTACTTTTTGTAAATAATTTTTTTTTCAGATCCCCTGGTATCTGCACAGTCACGATGAAAAAGGTCCTGATGAAGGCGGCTTAAAGCTGCCGAAACGCGCGTAGACCTGCAGCGGGAGCCCAAAGTTACATCTTGGCCCACGTGTTTAGCATTGTCATCTTGCTAATCACTAATTCAGTTCCTTTCTCCATCTTAGTTTGTAGGTTGAGTGTGGTATGATTGATAGCACGAGAGTATGGTGAGAGATATAGTTGTTACCAAGGGGTATTATTTAATAATTTTGTATTGTTCATTGTTGTTGTAGATATTTATGACTTATCTGTACTTGTCTTGTATTTTTGATATGAATTGAACAGTGTCTTTATCATGGATTCTGATTGATAACAGGATCTATATGAACTAGAACTAAAAGTAAAAAAGAGAAAAAAATAAACTTTTATATGTTTTGAATAATTTTGGTACATTATCTGTTTTGTGTCACCTGTTTTGGAAATTTATAGACAGAATTGCGGAATTGAATTATCAGGCCACTGTAGGAACGTCCGTACATTACCATTGTTCTTGTTCCCCTCTGTTCCTTGGCCACAACTAACCTTTCGAGGGGGTCCCTTCGTACATGTTGCTGAGGGCTGCGGTCTGTCCCTGGTCCAGTACCCGGCGGATGTCATCGGTGGCGGCAAGGAGGGCGGTCTCGGTGCTGTGGTTCTTGCGGAAGCCGGACTGAGAGGCGTCCAGGATCGAATTTTCTACGATGAAGGTGGTTAGTTGGGTGTTGACGAGTCTCTCTGTGACTTTGGCCGAAAAAAAAGGCAGGAGGGAGATGGGTCGATAGTTCTTCAGATCTGAAGGGTTGGCTGTGGGCTTCTTGAGGAGGGGCTTCACCTTGGCCCTTTTCCAGATGCTGGGGAAGATGCCAGTTTCGAAGGAGGAGGTGATGGTCCGGTGTAGCTCGGGTGCTATGGTGGCGGCTGCCTTGTTGAATACGTGGGGAGGGCAGGGGTCCGTAGGGGCTCCTGAGTGGGTTTTCCGCATGGTTGTAGTGATGACTTCTGTGGTGGAGGAGTCCCAGGCCTTGATGGTACGGTTACCTGTGTTGACGGTGGGGGCCGTGATTGTATACGGCGTCTGGTCACTGAAATTGTCATAGATGTTCCTGATCTTCTTATGGAAGAATGTGCTCAGTTTGTTGCAGAGTTCCTGGGAGGGTGTGATGTCTGTGGCCTCGCAGGGGGGCTTCGTGAATTCCTTTATGACGCTGAACAGTTCCTTGGTGTTTGAGGTGTTGCTCAGGACCTTTACCCGTATGAAAGTCCGTTTGGTGTTTCTTATAAGCTTGTAGTAGGTCTTTAAGGCAGTTCTGTGGGCATCGAGGGTATCAGTGTTTTTCAAGCAGCGCCAGGATTTCTCAAGATGTTGCTCAGGACCTTTACCCGTATGAAAGTCCGTTTGGTGTTTCTTATAAGCTGGTGGTAGGTCTTTAAGGCAGTTCTGTGGCCTCGAGGGTATCAGTGTTTTTCAAGCAGCGCCAGGATTTCTCAAGACGTTTGCAGGTTCGCTTGGCTTCTTGTAGTTCCGTGGTGAACCAGACGGCTTTCTGCTGGTGCTGTTTGGTGGGGCGTTGGAGGGGTGCAAATTTATCTGCGCAGCCGGTGATCCAGTGGTGGAGCTGTTCAGCTGAGTCATTGGGGTTGGCCAAGCCTGAAGGAGGGGCTAGGAGGAGGGCAGCGGTTAACAGGTCTTCTGTGACTTTGCTCCAGTTCCTCCGCGGCGGGCGAGATCGAGACTTGGGTGCGGGGGAGGTCTGGTAGGTGAAATGGACGCAGTGGTGGTCCATCCAGGAGGGTTCAGAGGTGCGACTGAAGCTGATGTTGGTCCCTCCCGCGAAGACGGGGTCGAAGGTGTGTCCTGCTCTGTGGGTGGCGGTGCTGACCAGTTGCTTCAGCCTGAGGTTGGCGAGGTTGTCAAGGAGGGCGATGGAAACAAAACAGGTGTTGGACAGAATGTGGATCAATGTCACACATTCACCCCAGTCCAAAGATCTGGGCCCAAATCGATCGTTTTTTTGCACTCCACACCACCCTGGGTTAGACAATGGCGATATGCAAATCAGCTCTGACCCTGTGCCCCATGGGAACAGTCCAGTCCGAACTACAAAATCCATGTACTTCCCAGAACGGAATCAAGCATCCGAGGACCGGACCGGTTTCGAGGTAAGACCTCTCATCGGCTAGCTTGACTCCAGTGGTGTTGAGTGCCTGGGATCCACGTCTGGGCATCCCCAGCGCACTTATGGCTGTAATTGCAAACAAAACAGGTGATGGACAGAATGTGGATCAATGTCACACATTCACCCCAGTCCAAAGATCTGGGCCCAAATCCATCGTTTTTTTGCACTCCACACCACCCTGGGTTAGACAATGGCCATATGCAAATCAGCTCTGACCCTGTGCCCCATGGGAACAGTCCAGTCCAAACTACAAAAGCCATGTCCTTCCCAGAACGGAATCAAGCATCCGAGGACCGGACCGGTTTCGAGGTAACACCTCATCAGCCCGGCTAGCTTGACTCCAGTGGTGTGGAGTGCCTGGGACCCACGTCTGGGCATCCCCAGCGCACTTATGGCGGTAATTGCAAACAAAACAGGTGATGGACAGAATGTGGATCAATGTCACACATTCACCCCAGTCCAAAGATCTGGGCCCAAATCCATCGTTTTTTTGCACTCCACACCACCCTGGGTTAGACAATGGCGATATGCAAATCAGCTCTGACCCTGTGCCCCATGGGAACAGTCCAGTCCGAACTACAAAAGCCATGTCCTTCCCAGAACGGAATCAAGCATCCGAGGACCGGACCGGTTTCGAGGTAACACCTTTCATCAGCCCGGCTAGCTTGTAGTTCGGACTGGACTGTTCCCATGGGGCACAGGGTCAGAGCTGATTTGCATATCGCCATTGTCTAACCCATGGTGGTGTGGAGTGCAAAAAAACGATGGATTTGGACCCAGATCTTTTGACTGGGGTGAATGAGTGACATTGATTCACATTCGGTCCATCACCTGTTTTGTTTGCAATACCGCCATAAGTGCGCTGGGGATGCTCAGACGTGGGTCCCAGGCACTCCACACCACTGGAGTCAAGCTAGCCGGGCTGATGAGAGGTGTTACCTCGAAACATGGGACAGCTCATTAAAGAATTAACAGGACAGGCATCCCTGTCCTATGAACTGGTTCTATATGGGTTGGGCATGAATTGCAATGCAAATAAAGAAAGGACACTATGGAGAATAATAAACTGCGTGAAAGAGGCGATGTGGGAAAACAGGAACCTTTCCTTGTACAAACACCAAGCAATCACGGAAAAAGAATGCCAAAAACTTGTTTTCACTAAAATGTTCTCTTACATGTGCATAGACACCCATAGATTTGGACAAGAGTGGGCAAAGGAAACCTGGAAAATCAGGAGTTGGTCTGGATGGGTAAAATGAGAAATCTTGATGGAAAACCACCAAAGATAGCCTAATGCGCTTCTTTGAGAATGGTTAAATGTACAGCACCCAAATATAAGGGACTGCTTAAAATGTAAACCTGACAAATAATTTTAAATAAAGTATATTTTTACAAAAAAAAAAAAAAAAACAACCGGTCCGGTCCTCGGAAGCTTGATTCCGTTCTGGGAAGGACATGGCTTTTGTAGTTCGGACTGGACTGTTCCCATGGGGCACAGGGTCAGAGCTGATTTGCATATCGCCATTGTCTAACCCAGGGTGGTGTGGAGTGCAAAAAAACGATGGATTTGGGCAACATTTTGACTGGGGTGAATGTGTGACATTGATTCACATTCGGTCCATCACCTGTTTTGTTTGCAATACCGCCATAAGTGCGCTGGGGATGCTCAGACGTGGGTCCCAGGCACTCCACACCACTGGAGTCAAGCTAGCCGGGCTGATGAGAGGTGTTACCTCGAAACCGGTCCGGTCCTCGGATGCTCGATTCCGTTCTGGGAAGGACATGGCTTTTGTAGTTCGGACTGGACTGTTCCCATGGGGCACAGGGTCAGAGCTGATTTGCATATCGCCATTGTCTAACCCAGGGTGGTGTGGAGTGCAAAAAAACGATGGATTTGGGCCCAGATCTTTTGACTGGGGTGAATGTGTGACATTGATTCACATTCGGTCCATCACCTGTTTTGTTTGCAATACCCCCATAAGTGCGCTGGGGATACTCAGACGTGGGTCCCAGGCACTCCACACCACTGGAGTCAAGCTAGCTGGGCTGATGAGAGGTGTTACCTCGAAACCGGTCCGGTCCTCGGATGCTTGATTCCGTTCTGGGAAGGACATGGCTTTTGTAGTTCGGACTGGACTGTTCCCATGGGGCACAGGGTCAGAGCTGATTTGCATATCGCCATTGTCTAACCCAGGGTGGTGTGGAGTGCAAAAAAACGATGGATTTGGGCCCAGATCTTTTGACTGGGGTGAATGTGTGACATTGATTCACATTCGGTCCATCACCTGTTTTGTTTGCAATACCGCCATAAGTGCGCTGGGGATGCTCAGACGTGGGTCCCAGGCACTCCACACCACTGGAGTCAAGCTAGCCGGGCTGATGAGAAGTGTTACCTCGAAACCGGTCCGGTCCTCGGATGCTTGATTCCGTTCTGGGAAGGACATGGCTTTTGTAGTTCGGACTGGACTGTTCCCATGGGGCACAGGGTCAGAGCTGATTTGCATATCGCCATTGTCTAACCCAGGGTGGTGTGGAGTGCAAAAAAACGATGGATTTGGGCCCAGATCTTTTGACTGGGGTGAATGTGTGACATTGATTCACATTCGGTCCATCACCTGTTTTGTTTGCAATACCGCCATAAGTGCGCTGGGGATACTCAGACGTGGGTCCCAGGCACTCCACACCACTGGAGTCAAGCTAGCTGGGCTGATGAGAGGTGTTACCTCGAAACCGGTCCGGTCCTCGGATGCTTGATTCCGTTCTGGGAAGGACATGGCTTTTGTAGTTCGGATTGGACTGTTCCCATGGGGCACAGGGTCAGAGCTGATTTGCATATCGCCATTGTCTAACCCATGGTGGTGTGGAGTGCAAAAAAACGATGGATTTGGGCCCAGATCTTTTGACTGGGGTGAATGAGTGACATTGATTCACATTCGGTCCATCACCTGTTTTGTTTGCAATACCGCCATAAGTGCGCTGGGGATGCTCAGACGTGGGTCCCAGGCACTCCACACCACTGGAGTCAAGCTAGCCGGGCTGATGAGAGGTGTTACCTCGAAACCGGTCCGGTCCTCGGATGCTTGATTCCGTTCTGGGAAGGACATGGCTTTTGTAGTTCGGACTGGACTGTTCCCATGGGGCAAAGGGTCAGAGCTGATTTGCATATCGCCATTGTCTAACCCAGGGTGGTGTGAAGTGCAAAAAAACGATGGATTTGGGCCCAGATCTTTTGACTGGGGTGAATGTGTGACATTGATTCACATTCGGTCCATCACCTGTTTTGTTTGCAAAGGAGGGCGATGGAGTCGTGGTCGTCCAGGTCGTCCAGGTGGAAGTTGTGGTCCCTGAGTAGGATGTAGTTTAGGGAGGCGATGGCTTGGGGCGCTGCGAGTTTCGGTGATGGTCATGGCGGCGCGGGTCCGCGGTCCCAGTGGTCTGTATATGAGGGTGCCGCGTAGGGTGGAGGTGGCGCTGGACTTGAGCTGGAAGTGGAGATGCTCTGTGTTGGTGTCGGGGTCGTCGGAGCTCGAGGTGGTGAGTAGGAGGTGGGTCTTGTAGATGATGGCGAGCCCCCCCCCCTCCCCCGGTTCTGAGCAGACGGTCTTTTCTCAGGATCTTGTATCCGTCAGGGATGGCTGTGGCGAGGTCGGGCCGGAGGACGGGTTGGTCCAGGTTTCAGTGAAGAAGGCGACGTCAGGTGAGATGGAGTCGAGCAGGTCCCAGATTTCAAAGGCATGGCGGTGTATAGAGCGTACATTAAGGAGGATGCCTGAGAGGAGATCGGCGGTGCGTGCCTCCAGCGGGCTCTTGGTGGCAGAGAGTGGGCGATCCTTGATGAAGGATCTTTGGCACGGTCCACAGGAGAATGGGTAGTGTGTGGAGGCGAGTGAGGCCTGGCCGCAGGTATCGAGCCTTTCCGGGTTGAGCTCGTGCAGTGTAGCCGAAGAGTACCGATGGGGGGCTGAAGATCCAGGGGTCCCGGCCTTGGCCGCGTCTGGGTCATGGGCGGACGCAGACGGGCTTGCCTTTGGCGCGCCTTTGGTGCGCCAGCGGCGCGCCGCTGCGTGACCGCACTGCCGCCATTAAATAGGGGAGGGGGCGGGAGTAGCAGAGGCGGGACTTAGTCGGGGGTGGGGCTAGAGAGCTCTGGGCATGGAGGGCCCAGCAGGCTCAGGCGCTTTAGGGAGAGTGCTATGGGGAAATTGAGAGCAGCGGGGGGCAACCTGTAGGAAGGAAAAAGGCAGTGGGAGGGGGGAGGGAAGTGGCGCTGTGAGGCAGAGGGCACACGGGATAGGGAAAACAGCGCTCCTAGGCACTGAGTGAACAACGGTACACGGATTAACAGTACAAGATTCAAAATTATGATGAGAAAACACAATTCCGTCAATTACTGTAAATATCCACAATAATACAGTTTTATTTCGGTAAGGTGCAAACACCTGTGGCAGGGTCGGGCGCGGGGTTCGAACCCTGCCTGAAGAGCCTTAGTAGACGGGCACTTTGCTGGCGGAGCTGCGAGAGGAGTGCTGCCTGGACCGAGGTCTGGGCTTTACAGGCGCTCCCCCGCAGCGGTCACCATTAAATAGGGGAGGGGGCGGGAGTAGCGGAGGCGGGACTGGGTCGGGGGTGGGGCTGGAGAGCTCTGGGCACGGAGTTCCCAGCAGACTCAGGAGCTTTAGGGAGAGCGCTATGGGGAAAGTGAGAGCAGAGGGTGGGCAACCTGTAGGAAGGAAAAAGGCAGGAAGGCGGTGGGAGGGAAGAGGCGCTGTGAGGCAGAGGGCCCACGGGGTAGGGAACACAGCGCTCCTAGATGCTGAGTGAGCAGAGGTACACGGATTAACAGTACAAGATTCAAAATTACATTGAGAAAGCACAATTCTGTCAATTACTGAAGAGATCCACAATAATACAGTTTTATTTCGGTAAGGTGCAAAAACCTGTAGCCGGGTTGGGCGCGGGGCTCGAACCCTGCCTAAAGAGCCTTAGTAGACGGGCGCTTTGCTGGCGGAGCTGCGAGAGGAGTGCTGCCTGGACCGAGGTCTGGCCTTTACAAAATACTTAAAATGTTTAATTCCCCAACAACACGCTAAAGCCTCTTTCTCTATCACAGAGTACGACTTTTCAGCACCCTGTAATCTCCTAGATGCAAATCCTATGACTCTTTCTTCTTCACCCCTCACTTGTGTCAACACAGCCCCAATACCTACAGCACTGGCATCAGTAGTAACATACATTTTGGCCCTGACATCAAAATGCCCAAGGCTGGGCGCTGACAAGATTCCTTCTTTGACTTTCTCAAACGCTTCCTCACAGATATCACACCACACAAATTCCACCCCCGTTTTCATCAACACACATAAAGGTTCAGCTATGTCAGTAAACCCTCTTACAAATTTTCCGCTAAGCCTAAAAAACTTCTAAGTTGATCCTTATTTTTTTTTAGAGTGGGAGCATCTCTAACTTAAGATACAATGCTTTTCTTCGGTCTGATCCCTTCTCTGGAAATTTCATGACCTAGATAACTTACAATATCCTTCCTTAACTGACATTTCTCTCTCTTGATAGTCAAACCAGTCTCTTGCATGCAGCACAAAACTCTCTCCATCACTTGATCATGATGCCTAAAATCTCTCCCAACAATCAGTACATCGTCTTGAAAACAAAGAACGTCATTTATTCCTTGGAGGACCTATCAAAGTACACTATACAGTCTAGCCATATTCCTAGACTTTTTATTTCTGTTTTGGGGGATGGTAATGATTCCATCGAAGATGGCCAGAGGATATTTAGACAGAGGCTCGAATGGTCACCCAGAATCATACGTTCTGTCTTCTCCTCGTTGAGTTTCAGGTGGGAGAGACTCATCCATTTTACTACTTCCTCCAGGCAGGGTAGGAGGCCGTTAGCTTGTTGGCAAGGGTAGCTCAGCCCTACGACCAATTGAGTGTCGTCCGCGTAGGTCACCATGTGTATTCCAAATGGAGATACTATATCTGCTAGTGGAGCCATATAGGTGTGAAAAAGGGTGGAACTCAGCGAGGAGCCTTGTGGGAATCCGCACCCTAGTGGCATGGTTCGTGAAGTGACGTTGCTTTGGAAGACCTGAAAAGATCTTCCTTCTAAGAAGGATTGCAGCCCTGTTATCGCTGTTCCGGACACTCCTGCCCTCCTAAGACGGTGGATCAGGACACAGTGGTTAGCGCTTAGGTCTAGGAGGATGACTGCGACTGTACCACCTGCGTCCAGGATTTTTCTGGTTTCCTCCACTACTGATAATATGGCGGTTTCTGTCCCCTGACCGTTTGAGAGGGGTGAAGGGCTCCACTACTTTCAAGGAAAGCCGAAAGTGCGCGGTAGGCATGTTTTTCTTCTATTTTACTTATGCCCGGCAGAAGTGAAATGGGTTGGTAGTTGCCTAGATCCGTGGAATCTAGGTTAGGTTTTTTTAGCAGGGCGCAGACCATTGCCCTTTTCCACTCTGGGCGGGGTGGGTACCGTGCCAGAGTCGAAGGAGGTATTAATTAGTTGAGTGGCCATAGCAGCAATGGTAGGTCCAGGGATGTGGAATTCCTATAGCTCAACGCCCAGGAGATATTGTTTGGGGTCAAGGGCAACAAGTTTTAATGTGCATTTTGTCCTTGGGACAAGTAGGCCCAACTCCCTGCAGCACAAACCCTTTGGCTGCCACTTTGCAGTACCACATTAAGGGTCAGGGAAAGGTACTGCCTGTAGTTAAGTTAATATTTGTGTGCATGGGTTAATGCTGTTCAAACTTCTATTCATGGTTCATCAATTGAAAGCCTGTATTATTAGGGAGAGCGCTCCAAGTAAACGTACCTTCTGACTGCACTACGGATAGTGGTTCCAGTATGAAATATGTACACACAGTTTCAAAGTTTAGCAACATGAGGCTCTGCATGATGCTCACAGAATGCTCGCTGATTAGATGCAAATATTTGCAGAAGCTTGAAAGCAAGATTAAGGTTTCTTTGCTTTCAATATAAAATGTTCCTAAAAAATGAAAGTAGGGAAAAAAACATTTTGCTAAACTACTATAAAATTTCAGGTACCATTTCTTTGCAGCATCATTTAGTAAAATGTGTTGATGCATGCTAGTATCTCCCAAAAATATTCATATTGGAAAATTTGTGTAAACAGTTTCAATAAGATTATGGGAAACAAAAATAAACAAGCCTTGGCAAAGCCAGTAGGTCTGAAATTGGTGGTCAGCTTTTTAGTTTTGGCAATGCGCAACTTGTTTTGGGATGGCTTTTGTAAAACCTTATTGATGTGAGAGCTGCCGGGCCCTCAGCATTATAACAAACATTGGCAAACGCAAAAATAGTTTTTGGTCTCAAAAAAGCACACACTGCCACATTAGTTACTGGCACTGAACAAAACTATTTTGTCTACCGATATGCTCCTTGTGAAAGAGCAGAATGCGGTCACTCACAGTGAAGCCAGCTGATTCAGAGAAAGAGAGAGAGAATTTTATTAAACACAAAAGGTCATGGTTAATGCCAGACCAAATTAGGGGCCCAATTATTAAAGAAAGTCTCAAAAGTGCACCTTTGGTATATGGCTTTTGTGAATTCACAAGAATTTACATTAGTAGGGCAAGAAATTGTACTTCTACAAAATATTTGTGAACTGCATTTTAGCATGAGCAAATATGCATGTGTAGATTTGCTCATGTGAAAACCTGGATGTTTGAAAGTTCATTTTCCCTCCAACTACTTTTTTCCCAACTCTGAAAGAAGGTTTACGTCTGCCACTCTCAGGAGTAAATTTCCAACATTTCTCAGTATGGGAAAGATTACAGAAGATTTATTGAAAACACTTAAAACATGCAAGTTAGTAGGTTTGCACAGACTCAATAGGGCATGCCAACCCTGGAACTACTGCTTACCCCCATCTTCAGTCCCAGTATGTTGATCTGCAGAAACGTGGCAACATAAAATGATTAATAGTATTCAAACACTACTATGGGATATGCCCTGGCATAATCAGAGAGGCTATATAAGAGCTCTTATATAATGAGACTGCTGCCATAATTTGTGGCAGCACTACATGGCACCAAAGGGACAAGTGGATTTTGTTACAGGACAAGTAGATTTATGAAGCAACCTGCCCCATGGACAAGTAGATATTTGAATAAATTCCACACCCCTGTAGGTCCAACTAATGCTAGGATAGTGGGGGGTGCGGAATCTGAGGGGGAGCCACTTTTTAATGATAACCATGAGGAGAGGAAGGATTCCTGCATGAGAGGTGGAAAAGTCCTTAATTCCGGTCTGCCCGCATGAGAGCCCTCATATGTGTTTATGCTGGAAGTCTTTGTGTCTGTGTCCTCTTGAGGCAAGTGTTTGAGGATGTTCTGGATTTTAGTAGAGAAAAAGTTAGCCAGTTCATTTCTGGAGTGACTGGAGGTGTCAGGGGAGCCACGGGACCAGGATTCTTCATTAATTTAGTAGCAATATGGAAAATTTCTCTGGAAGAGTTACTGACTGCTAAGAATTTTCCTTTGTATAAGGAGGCCTGGGCTGCTCTAATTTCAGTTCTGTAGTGACGTATGGACGCCTTATGCTCTAGCTTTTTTGTGGCTGAGAAGTCTCTCCTCCATCTTCTCTCTGCTTTTTTACACTGTTGCCTTAGAGTGCGAAGTTTGGGGGTGAACCATCGGGAGCTTGTAGGGCCCGTTTTCTTGTGGGTCGAGACTTTTGGGAGCACCAGGTTGAGAGACCCCTCAATCCAATTATGAAAGGTCTTGTTGTTGATCACAGGGTCCGTGGCGGGGCTAGGTTGATATTTATTCAGTTCCGATGTCCATCTCTCTACGGAAAGTTTGGACCAGGGTCGGATTAGTGAACGCTGCGGAGGGGGGTGTGGGTTTTTTTGGAGATGTGTCCAGAGAAGAGGTATTAAGAAATGATCTGACCATGGAAGGGGGATGGGATTATTTCCTACTAGATTTTCTAAGTTGAAGAAAATAGGGTCCAGGAGATGGCCTTTTTCGTGAGTGGGGAGAGAAACCTTTTGATAAAGTCAGTACATTGCTAGGTCCTGGCCTAGTTCTCTGGCAGGTGCGGCTGTGGGGTCATTAAAATGAAGGGTAAAATCCCCCAAAAGTGTAAAATTGGGTGCGCGGCTAGCGAGGATCCCTGCTGTTTCTAACAGCGTTTTCACGAACTGTCCTGTTGCTCCGGGCGGGCGGTAAATAAGGATACCAGAAAGTGTGAGGGAGGGGTGAACTCTATCACAAAATGGGTGTTCTCACAATCTGATTGCGGGCTGTCCAGTAAGCGGCAGGTTAGGTGGCCCTTATATATGATGGCAATTCCACCACCCTTTCCAGTCCCTCTGTCCATTCTCTGGATTGAATAGCCTGGTGGTAAGGTTTGCACACCTTAGGGAACAGCTCGAGATTCTGGGGTGTTGTTAATGGCCCATTGTTTGAGAAGGACAGGGATGGAGAATTAGGTGCCCATATAACCGAGGACGAATGGGTGGCACACTTTAAATCCATCTTTAGGTGCTCTATAGATCAATCATATCATCAAGGTAGGGCCAATATCACCGCCCCTGGGATTATTGAGCAGAAGGAGGTTGAGGCAGATATTCTAGGGTTGACATGTAACAAGGCTCCTGGCCCGGACGGCATTCCACCAGACCTTTTTAAATCGAACCCCTCCTTTTGGGCTTCGGTGCTGGTGACCGTGCTTAACGCGGCAGCCAAGGAAGGCTGCCCGGCTTCTTGGGCCACCTCCACCATTGTGCCGGTCTCCAAGAAGGGCGATCGGAATAGCACTTTGTGCTATAGACTGATCTCCCTTCTTGAATCCGGGGTAAAGGTGGTGAGGGGGGTTATTGGAAAGATTATCTTCCTGGGCAGAGGAGTTTAAGATCATCTCCGACATTCAATATGGGTTTTGTCCAGGTCGTTCCACTAAATTATATATGATCTTGGAGAATTACACAATTGTCCGTCCAGGAACGATCTACATGGCCTTCGTGGATCTTTCCTCTGCTTTCGATAGTGTCAATCGGGAAAAGCTGTGGCAATCCCATGAGGGCCATGGGTGTAGAGGACAATTTGGACGATTTCCTGAAGGATTTGTATAGAGCAACCAAGGCTAATATCAGATATGCCCAGGGCCCTCCGTGTATCAAGGGATTTTAAAATTGAGAGGGGGGGGGTTCAGCAGGGATGTATTATGCCCCCTTTTTTATTCAATTTATATATTAATGAACTGGATGAAACTTTAGTAAACACTGGGGCCGACTTCCCATATGTGGGGCGAAGAGGGCTACTTGTCCTGCTTTATGCGGACGATGTCGTCCTCATTGCCAGAACTGCAAGGGGACTCCAGTCTCTACTTGATACCTTCCTGAGTTTTATGAACGTAGTGATTTGGCAATTAACAACTCCAAATCGTACATTCTGCAGGTCAGGACTCGGTCTAAGATTCAGTACCCTTTTAAAGTGGGCAAGGAGAAAGTGCCAACGACATACATTTTTTCTTAGTTGGGGCTTTTAATGGATGATCGCTTGAACTGGGGGCCCCTCCTACAGAAAGAAAGGGGTAGATTACTAGGGTAAAGGCTGCTATTTTTAACTTTGCTGTCAAAATGGGTAAGCGCCCAATAGCGGCGATGCTGAAAATATATCAGGCTATAAGTATTGCTACTGTCAGCTATGGGAGTGAAATCTGGGGGTATGATGCTAAAGATGCACTACAGGTGGTGGAGAACAGTTTTTTAAAACGTCTCTTAGGGGTGCCTAGCCTAGCGGTACATCAAATTTGGTGTTCATGAGGAAATGGGGATGCCGTACTTATGTGACACACTGGCTTTGCGTCTATTGGTGTTTTGGCTCAAATGTTGGTTAAATAATGACTTAGGGCCATATGTAGGTAGGCTAATTGCGATCGCAAATGCAGACATTTGCAGAATTTCTGCGTTTGCGATCTCAATTTGTGCAGTGTGCTATGTAGCATAGAAACACCCACAGGCAAAATAAGGAATCGCAAAATTTGCGATTCCTTATTTTGCAAATGCATTTAAGGAATCCCAAATTGCGATTCCTTAAATGCAATGTAGGTAGCACCCAAGTTGTACGATTTTATGCTTAAGAAATCGCAAATTACCACCAACTTCAGGTTGGTGGTAATTTGCGATTTCTGTGAAAAATTCCCTTTTTTGCATTTTTGTGCCATGTGGCGCACATACATGCACTTTTCGCATGTATGTGTGCCACATTTGCACACATTTTTATTTCAGGGGTGCAAAAGGGTGTCCTATTGACACCCTTCCAACCTTGAAATTGCATTCTCAATTTGCGATTCTCTAATTGAGAATCGCAAATCGAGAATGTCTTTCCATTCATTCCTATGGCCCTTTTAGCCCATAGGAATGAATGGGAAGGTATTCCTTATTTGCGAATTGCAATTTGCGATTTGCAAATAAGGAATAGGTGGGATTCACAAAATATTTTGCTAATTCTACCTACATTGTGTTTTGCGATTCTCTAATTGCGATTCCCTAAAAATCGCAATTTGAGAATTGCAAAACATGTATTACCTACATATGACCCTTAGCTCTTAACCATCAGATTTTAAAGGAGTGTTTAAGTCTTGATTACATGCTACCTATACCATGGCTGAAATTTATCAAGGGTGTTTTGAAGAGCTGGGGGGCCCGGATCCGTTCTCAAAGCCTGATTCTATTACTCCGAAAGACGTGGAGTTTGTAAAGAAAACTTTTATAAAAAACTTTGAAAGAGATGAGTCAGAAATTGGAAAATCGAGTGTCCGTAAATGTGTGATGCTTAAAACAACCACATTTACAGAGCCATACCTTCTGGGGCCCTATTAGCGTTTTTTACTGCCCAGGTTCCGATTGGATTTCTTCCATTTATTACTTGCTGTTCCAAAAGGGAGCTTTAGAGGTCAGGTGTTAGCATCCTGTGGCTACGAATGCCTGTCTCCACAGGATTTGCTACACATTATGTTTTTTTGTGTACATTTTATGAAGTACCTCGCAGACATTTTTTAACACTGCTTTTAAAAAGGTTGAATTTTAACCAGGTTCGTCCAGCCCTTTTTTATTTGAAGCTGTTGAAACCAGATTGTATACCTTTTATAGTAGCTTTCCTGAAATCCACATTGAAACTGAGGACTTGTATGGACAGCTAGTTCCCCCTTGACGATTGTAGGCACCCACCGTCATCACCCTATGTAGATGATTTTTAGCCATCTGGCATTCTGTTCTATCTTCTTTTATTATTCTGTATTGTGTGTATATATTTTATCGGAACTGTATGTTTTATCTGCAATGTGGAAATGTGTACCTTTTATGGTTTTATCTTAAAACCGAATAAAGTTGTTTTTGATTTGATTTGAAATAAAGCTGTATTAAATATTTTTAATTATTCAGTATTACTAAACATTGCATTGTGTGTATTATTGAAATATACATATATTTAAACATTTTGACGAATTTTGAAGAAATATGTTCAATCTAACTGAGCGTGCAGAGTGACAGTCTACACGTTGCAAACGCTCACAGCAGCCTTGATCACGACAGTAGGCGCTATTATTTCAAAACCTATCCAATTCCAAATGTGCACATACGTAAGCATATTTCTCCAGTATTCGGGGTGTCTTTCATAGATTCACATGCCTGAATCATTCCCCGTCGTCGGAGTGGGAGTCCCACGGTACATAAAAAAGCAATAATATGCCATAAATATGTAGTAAATATCAATAGAAATAAACCAGGAAGTAAAGTAGCCCATGCTACAGTAGGAAAAACTTCCACATCTATGACTATCCTAGTCATTTTGTATAGTCCAAACTACAGCCAATCAGGCGCCAGCACCCACCAGAATGTTCTCCCCAGAGGCTCAGGCTCTCAGATTTTCTACCGCACGTCGTGTGAAGGGAGTCTCCCTGAGCTCTGCTCAGTTCTTTCAACTTTTCTTCCTTTTGGATCATTTCTTCAAGGATGTCTTCAAAGAAGTCTCTGTTCAGAGCCTGTGAATCTTGTGGTAAGCTCCGGCTTTTTAAAGAGGACTCACAAAAGAAATGTATTTATTGCCTCTACCCAGATAATCAAGTCAAGGACTGTAAGATCTGTAGAACCTTTCCTCAAAAGACTCTCAGAGACAGAGAGGGTCGGTTTCTTTTGTGGCTACAAAGGCTTAAGGATTCTGATAATCCTGTTTCTGAGGTTGGCAGTATTGCCTCGGGTTCTACTTCAGGGTCAAAAAAGAGGCCTGCGTCTGAGGTTCTGACATCTCCTGGGGATGAGGTTGCTAAGAAGCATCAACCTTCTAAAGGTTCTGACAAGCCTTCCTCTTCTAAGGTTGCCCCCTCAGGCAAAGACTTGGAGATTTCTTCTATACCTCAAAAATGGTCCAGCAAGAGTTTGCGTCAGAAAGCTGGCAAGATTTCTCCTCAGGAATCTTCTTGCTCGTCGACGACGCCTTCTTCTGTTTCTTCGTCGACAAAGACCTCCGTTGATGCATCATCCTCGTCGACGATGACCTTCTCATCTCCTAAACCTTCGATGATTAGACGACGGCAGCTTCTTCCCCTACCATGGTCTATGTAACGGTAAGACCAATTTCGTCGACGACTTACAACGTCGACACCTCGTCATCGTCGACTCTGAAGGCTCTGCCGTCGACGAAAAAGATGTCATCTACGGCTTCATCGGCGAGCTCCTTTCTGCCGACGAAGTTGCCACCGTCGACGAAGGCGTAGACGAAAGTAGTACCGTCGACGACGATCATCCCGTCGACGAAGCCTGATCCGTCGGCTAAGTTCATTCCGTCGACGAAATCCTTTCCGTCTACGAAGACCATCCCGTCGACGAAGCCCGATCCGTCGACGAAGCCCGATCCGTCGACGAAGCCCGATCCATCGACGAAGCCCGATCCGTCGACGAAGCCCGATCCATCGACGAAGCCCGATCCGTCGACCAAGCCCGATCCGTCGACCAAGCCCGATCCGTCGACCAAGCCCGATCCGTCGACCAAGCCCGATCCGTCGACGAAGTCCATTCCGTCGACGAAGCCCGATCCGTCGACGAAGCCCGATCCGTCGACGAAGCCCGATCCGTCGACGAAGCCCGATCCGTCGACGAAGAACATCCCGTCGACGAAGAACATCCCGTCGACGACTAAGTCCGTTCCGTCGACGAAGACCGCCCCGTTGACGACAATGTCGACGGAACCTTTGATGTCTGCTACTGAAGCAGTGGAAAACACACCGTTGACGCCGCAATTCTCAACTTGCACTGAGTTGCAGGTATGGTCACCGTCTACGGTGTTCTGTACACCAAAGCCATCATCACAGGTGCCTGACCGGCTTTTAGACTCGGATAGTGAGGATGACGTGGTTCATTCATTCGGAGCGGCCACTAGTCCTTCTGAGCTAAATATCAAGATGCAGGAGGACGAACAGGAGGAGGAACAACCACCCGGACGGATGGCTTCCCAGGTGGACAGTTTACCTGTTGCACAAGTACCTGTAGCTTTACTGACCAACCTTCAATACATGTTGGACGATTACTATAGAAGGTTTCCGCCTTCCGAGACTACGGGCTCAGTGCCTGCTACTCCGGCCAATGTAATACCGGTGCCTGTATTGCAACCAACAAATCCTGCTTCACCAACTTCACAATCTCAGGTGGAGGAAGTAGATCCTCAGTCTTCTGATGAGGAAGAGCAAAGAGAAGAAGGTGAGGTGCTTGATGAGTCGGAGTGGGATGAAGATCAGGATCAAACACCTTCCCCTTCGCATCAAGGAGTCTCAATTTCACCACCAGTGGATGTGGTTAGCTTCCACCTTTTAATGGAAAGTGCTACTAAACGTTTTCATATCAACATGAAGCACAAGGAGCAAGACTGTTTCCTGTATGATTTTAAAGACCAGCCCAGGAAACAGATTAAATCTATACCCATCATTGATTTTATTTGGCAGGAGGGTATAAAGGTCATGGCAACCCCGGCATCTATTCCTCCAGTCCTGCCACGTTTGGAGAAGAAATACAGAGCACCGGACAAATCTCCTGCGTGCCTTATCGGACAGCCGAAACTTGACTCTGTAATAGTCCAGGCAGCACAAAAGAGGGCTCGGAATCCCTCTTTTCCACTTACGGCCCCGGCAGACAGAGATGGCAAACACCTAGATTCAATAGGAAAATGTGTCTCCACTATGGCGGCGACGACAGTTCGAGCGGCAAATTCATTGGCCATATTAGGAAGGTATGACCGACTGTATGTTCAGGGCTGCGACAAGTCCTTCTTAACTTCATGTCAAGTACCAGGAGAGTTCGGATTATGACGAACAAGAACCAGAAGACCAGACGTATTATCCAGATGACAGCTATCTTTGCCAACCTCCCATGGTTTGTCGGCCTGCGTCTTTGGTTTCTAACCTCCAATTTCATATTTCTGACTACAAGCAGAGATTCCCTACTTCTGCTCCGTCTCCTACTCCAGTTGTCTCTCCACCATCAATGCCACAGGCTCCATCTCCACCTTCCACAGATGATGAGGAGGATGATTAACAAGAGGAAGGGGAGCTTCATGATTCCCAATCGACTCATGATGAGTGGGATGATTACGTATTTCTCGGTGGATCTGTGGAGCTATTACTTTCTGTCACCAGCAAACGGGCTAACCCTTGCATTCCACAGTACATGCTCATTCCACTAGGGCTATTTCTACCTCCATGGCACTTTTTGCAGGTGTGCCTATCTTAGACATTTGCAAAGCGGCGACATGGAAGATGCCGCATACATTTGCCAAGCATTACTGCTTGGATAAAGAATTCATGAAGGATGCTGCAGTGGGACAGGCGGTGTGCATCATCTATTCCAATAGAGGTGAACCTTCTTTTCATCCCACCATCCTTTCTTTTTACATGCACATTTCTCCATTGTGTTCTCTACTGTTTTCTCTGATTGCAGTTTGGTACTTTCTATTTTCACATTGATATGTTTTTATCTGGTGAACTTGTACATGCTGAGCCATCCGAAATGTGCTTATCATTGCTTACTACTATGATTCATGCATGTGAATCTATGAAAGATACCCTAATACTGGATACGAAATGCGTTACCTGTAACTGCAGTTATCCAGTATTGGTATCTTTCATAGATTCACATGCAACCCACCCACCTCCCCTGGAAGGGGTCACCTCGTTCTCTCAGTGATACCTCTACTTAGCACTGTGGTTACAAAAATCTGAGGAACTAGAGCTCCTTCCAGGAAGGTTCCAGAGGGTGGTGATGGCTGATTGGTTGTTCTCTGGAGTTTGGTCATTTTTACAAAATGACCTAGATATATCACTAATGTGAGGCCCTTGTCCTATCTCTTTTTATGTCTAGTGAGACATTACTTTTCTTATGTACGGGGGACTCTCATCCCTACGAAGGGGAATGATTCAGGCAAGTGAATCTAGGAAAGATACCAATACTGGATAACTGCAGTTACAGGTAAGTAACGCATTTCTTCTTGGCAGGGCGTGTTCAATATAACCCCACTATTTGTATGTGTCTACATGTTATCATTCCTGTAAGAGCCTTAATTGTGACACTGCGTAATAATGTACGAGGTAAGGGGGAGACCTAGTGCTTCCTCTCTGTCTTTTTCTTCTCCTCCTCTATCTCCATCCAATTGGTGCTCACTTGTCCAGCCATCTAAAGGTTGAACAAATATGTTGTAGTTTCAGCCTGTCTGCCCGTTCTTTACTAGTGAGATAGTGTAGGTGAAATAAAGAGCATTTGATAGTACAATCCTCGTTACCGCCACAATCCAGCGTACCTGCAAAAAGTTACATTAACTCTAGCCAGTGGGGTATGCTTTCACAATTTCCATGGCCAGAGTACCCTTGTTTCTCAGGATGTGTCCATGCTTTGGTTATTCCCAGATATTCTATGTTATGTCTTTACTGAGCCACGTAAATGGGAATTTGCAAGAGGTTACATCATTCGCTCTTGGACATTGATACTTAACGTTTGAACAATTTCACGTTTCAAAATCAATTTTATGAAATCTTGAAGTCTCTTCATGTGGGCTATCACTTATTTCAGAAGATTTGTAAGGGTGACAATGATGTCATCTACAAAGGCCATGGTGTTTAAGTTATCTTGATCCAGGTTCACCCCTACATATGAGATCTGTTTCTAATTCTCTGTAATAAGGGCTTGTGGTCCATGGAAAATAATAGTGGAGACACTGAGCACCCTTGTCTTGTATCTCTACTATTCTAGACTGTTCTGGTGAGACTTCAATTAATCCTACTCTTAGCCTCAGGATTAGGGCATTTTGCTTCCTGATATGTTCAGGCCCAAAGCAGTATGTTGGCAATAAGGTACATTCCATCCTGTCAGATACCTTTTTGGCATTAACCAACTGGAGAATCATTTCCTAATTTTCTCTCCTGATTATGTTGATAAAGGACAAGATTTTTTAGTATTCACCAGTTTCTCTTGCTAAACCCGGACTGATTTGGGTTTATAAGATCATTATAAAATCTGGTAGCAAATATTCTAGTCTTGTCTCCAGTATTTATGTATAAAGAGTTTACTGTCCAAGTTCAAAAAGTGAAATGGGTCTATATGATTGACAGAATTGTGTCTTTAGGCATAAAGGATTACACATGCTTTGTTCATTGTTTGGGGTAGGGCCATCCTGGTTACGAGCCCGTTCATGGGGCCCTGACGGTTCCTAATAGAATAGTTTGAACACTCAATATGCTGTCAGGTCCCAGTGTTTTAGAGAGCTTTAGACTTTGAATTACCTTTGGGTCTTTATCCTTGTAATGAGGTATCTCCAATGCGTGTCTCCTCCAAATATTTATTTCGGGCAGTATCCTCTGTGTCTCCTAAGATACATGATTGAGTGAGGAAATGGAAGCTATGCGAATAATCTTCCTTCGTCAAAGTAAATCCTACCTTCTGGTTTCTGATTTCTAGCCCCTGGCCCTCTTTGTCTCCATTTAGCTGCAAACTCAAGGACTTCTTTATTCCCGTTGACGCGTTATGCATCAAATCTGGATAGTTAGTAGTAGGCTTATCTACCTTGATAGTTTTCAGTTGGCCGTACAAGGTGTCATACCCTTATGTGATTTCACCTTGTTTGTATGTATTCGGCTGCCTGTACTTGCTGCTGACTGCTGCAGTCCACTGGTGACATTTAAATTACCGATCTTGGGAACAATTTGTACCATATACTAGTGACTTAGGTAAGTTAAATATGACAATTAGGGGTATACCAATTTCATCATGTTGAAGGGAGGCACACATGCACTTTACCAATGGTTATCAGGGCTAAAATTCTACACACCGTAAAACAAGAAAGGGGGAAAATTCTGGAGGTACACTGCTCAAAAGATGAAAATTTCCTACAATTCCGATATGTTGCTACAACTCAGGTGGCTTGGCACACTTCTTTTCAGCTTTTAGTACCACGTTGTAAGGAAATATGTTTTGAAAACCTTCTTTACTCATTTTACATTTCTGGGCAAAAATGTAAATGCTGAAGTGTGTTGTCCTTGTAAGACATACTTTTGTTCAACAGAAAACCTGGCATACGCTTAAGACAATTAAGACTTGTGAGTTCTGTAATGACTCCCGGAATAAAGGTGTAAGCTTCCTAATTTTTGTCTAATTTAAACAACAATTCAGGTAATTTATTTGAGTATTAGTGCTCTACTGGATCTACATTTTTTCAGCATCCCATAAGTGATTAAATAGATTTCCACCTCTTTACCACACTCCACATCATTTTGCATCTAGTTCTTGATTTGGGATAAACTGACATTGTGTGTTTACACCCTATTTAGTGTAAAGTTCGTAATAAAGACCTCCCAGTCTAAAACCTCCACAGTGTTCCCAAAAGATATGCCCTGAATATCATCCAGAGCATTATTCAATTCAATTCAAAATCTTTATTTCGTTGCATTAGCAACATAAAAGATGTACAATAAAAAGTACTGTATACAATACCAGAAAATCAATAATCGCTATTACATTTCATCAAATTAGGACACACTGTTATAGTTGGAATTGACACAGAAGATTTAAATAAATATATGTAAAAGATAAAAATACTTTATACAAATCTAACAAGTAATTAAATGGAATTTATAACTGCCAAGGCAAAAAATTAAAATTTTGCACAACATGATAAAAACACATAGTTCATTATTCGTGGTTAAGCACATCCATAAGGTATGCAATTTAAAAAGGAAGAAACATTTTCAATCTAATAAAGTTTACGGCCAGAAGAAATTTACTGATTCCAAACACAATTGCTTGGCTGGTGTCCGTAATTAGGATTCTGCCAGCTTCCTTATGGGAGGTAGAACCAATGTTATAACACAGTGGAACTATCCATTTTTTCCTTGCGTTACCATAGCTAGGACAAAAGAACAAAATGTGTAAGATGTCCTCCCTTATGTTATTTGTGGATAAAGTGCAGTAATCACTGTTTGTCTTCCCCAGCTTTTCTCAGTAGCCTTGGTTCTCAAAGTTCCGTATCTGTATTTTATGTACAGTGTTGTGGCCAATGGTGGCTGAATTTCATCGAGAAATGTTTCAAAATGAGCCACATTTTTAACCATTAAAATTTTTTCGGTTAATGGGCCATGCGCTCTTGTGTACACATATTCGTGACTCACGTAAGACCAAAAAGACAGTTTAACAATTTTATTAGAGGCCGTACTTAGTAACTCCGGCTCACTCCAAAAATGGGTTAGACCTAGTTTTGTGAACCAAGCTCTTACGTGCTTGAACCAAAAAACCTTGCTGCCACTATCTAGGTCCAGTACTTCTTTCAGACCATTTTTATAATCGATCAATTCGGGGGTTGTCCATAGTCTAACCCATAATAATATTGGTCTCAACATTGCCTGGTGGTCGGTATGTTTAATATTTAAATCTAGAAATAATGGTATCAGTGGAGTGTTATTGGGTACTTTTAATAATCCCCTGATAAACTTATTCTCCTGTATTTCAAAGGTCTTTCTACATACTGGACCCCATAATTCTGCCCCATACAAAGCGGCTGATTGGACCTTGTTCCTGAAAATCTCTATTGCTGGGGTAACTGCCTTATTAACACATTTATTGTGTCTTTTTAGTATCGGAAGACAATTTTGTTTAAACACTATTTTAGATTTTTCTAGCTGTGGTCTCCATCCCATTGACGAATCTAGCAAAACCCCTAAATAGGTAAAACTCTGTTCATAATCAAGTTTTTGACCGTTTAACATTAGATTTCTTTTAAAACTTTTATGCGGGTTTAGTGCCATATATTTTGGGTTTTTTTATGTTGATTTCTAACCCTTTTAAAATACAATATTGTTGGAACCTATCTAGTAAAATTTGAAGGCCCCGCGGGGTTTGTGAAATGAGAATCGTGTCGTCCGCGAAGAGGAGGGACGCTACTCGTTCTCCCCCCAATCGAGGCGAGTCATTGTCACAATTCTCCATATAGGCTGCTATATCATTAACAAAAAGGGAGAAAAGGGTGGGAGCCAGTACGCATCCCTGGCGCACTCCCCTTTTTATGGGGATTGGTTCAGTAAGTTCTCCATTTGGGCCCCACCTAACCTTGGCGTAATTCTCCTGGTGCAAGCCCATCACCAATTTTAACAATTCTCCAGGGAGCCCCTGCCTTTCCAGAGATTTTCAAAGTAGGTCATGAGGAATTAGGTCAAACGCTGCTCGGAAGTCTACAAAGGTCACATACAAGTGACCCTTGCGAATGATAACGTATTTCCAATACAAGCAGCATAGCCTTAATACCTGATCTATGGTCCCAGTTTTTTCCCTAAACCCCGCCTGATATTTTGATAAAACTGATTCTTCCTCCAACCACGTGTTTATTCGATTTAATATATGCCTGGCGTATATCTTTTGAGTTATATCTAAAAGACTAATGGGGCGATAATTGGCTGGATCGCCTGGATCCCCCTTTTTAAAAATGGTAATAATTTCTGTGCCATCCCATGTGTCCGGGATTTAGTCACCCGCAGCAATAGTATTAAATAAATGATTTAAATAGGGTGCCCAAACATCAACATTATGCAGGTAAAGATCGCCTGGAATTTTATCGAGACCAGGCGCCTTTCCTTGTTTTACTGAAGCAATTGCTAATTCTGTTTCCTGCAAGTCAAAGACTACCAGTGGGTATGATTTCTCTGACTGGATGATAGTGGGTTCTTCCATAGAAGTGTCCTCACTGGTTTTGGCTGCATACAACGTTGTAAAATGTTTTACCCACATGACCTCATCTAAAAAAACCTCTCTAGAGCCTTTTTCACTTTTATTCCCCTTAGCCACTAGTTCCCAGAATTGCCTCTGGTCCTTGGTTTTGGCTGCTGATAGCATGCTGGACCATAGTTCCTCATCCCAAGAAGATTTTGCTTTTGCCATTATTTTGTTATATGACTTCCTTTTGTCTCTAATTTCTATGGGACCTTTTCTTTGGAGTGCGTCGAACAAAATGGTTTTAGCAACACGAAATTCCTTGTTGTACCAGGGTTTGCCTACCGGTTTTGCATTTACTGTGCCAATCCCTTTTCTTGGTCTTTTTGTGAGAAGATCTAATAATTTACTGAATAGGGATTTATGTAATTTAATACATTCTCCAGAAACACATCTAAGTGGACAATATGATTCAAATGTGTTTACAAAGGTACAGTATATGTTAGCCAGTAAGTCCTCTCTTTCCAGTATGTATGCCCATTCGACAGCCCTTCGATTGTTGCTGAGAATGATATTATATGTAGTTGTTAGGTGTGCTTGGCTATGGCCTCCCTCAATGTCTCCCGGCCCCTTTAATAAGCTTTGGAGAAAGCTAGTTTCTAATGGATAATGGTCACTGTCAAATCTCTCCTTGACCTTTAAATCAATTGTGTGTGGCCATAGGTCTAGAGAAACAATGACATAATCTAGTTTGCTTTCACAATTTCGCCTTTTAAAAGTGGGTGCTTTCGGACAGTCAGATGGCATACGCCCATTGCATGCCCTCAAACCATGGCTTGTGAGCAATCTTGTAATCTGGACGGCTAATGTAGTGCCAGCAACCATTCCATTATCAGTCAGAATAGGTATCCCATTAACAGCGTCCTCATCTTCATACAGTTGGGAAATGCCCATAATTGGTTCAAAGTTGCAATTCATATCCCCACATAGAATTACGCTTGCATCTGGTTTTAACGTATCCATGAAAGACTCCAATTTTTCAATACACAGTGACTCCTTGTAGGATGGATGAGGACTGTTATACACATTTAAGAGGTTAATCACCCTTTTATCCACTGTGATCATTTCCAGACCAAGTATATCTAGGGAATCGATATTTAAGATTTTTATGCCAATATTGATAGAAACACTGATCCATATTAGAAGACATCCTGAAGCACGACCTCTTGGTGAGGGCACTGCCTCTAATTGGTATGTTTTATACCCCACTCTATGAACCTGATCCGTGGCCCAAGTTTCCTGCAGCACACAAATATCAAAGGTATTCATGTAGATATTCCAATCAGGGTCACATAACTTTGCACGCACCCCCGCTACGTTCCATGAGACAAGTGAGATCAAGGAGGGCCCCTTATTTGACCCACTGGTCCCTAAGGGCATGGATAGGGACGGGCTACTCTTAACCTCATTATCAGTTACAACAATAGGATTCCCTGCCCTTGGGAATATAGTCCTTTATTCCTCCCTAACTCCATCGGTACTAAAGGTATTAACATCATCACTGTCTCCCTCCCTGATCATTGATCTTCAGTCACACTCGTCCAGACCACTGAATACATCGAACCTATTCGATAACTCCAAAGGCGTAAATGGCATTAAATGAGCCATTCTTCTGTATTCGCCAGTGTTATGTCTGGGGGGTATTGTATTCCACCCGAGTGTCACAGGGGCTGGGGCCGGTTGGTGCATATAAACAGGGTTTCTGGCAAGCTCCGTATTAGAAAAATAGTTATCAAAGGGGATATTACTGATTACCGATTGTGGGGGGGAAATACTATAGATCTAGGATAAAAATAGGTCAATGGGCGCGGTACAATACAATTATTCGCATTACCAGTTCAATATGTATTGCACTGCGTTTTTGTCCCTAAAATTTACCACAACCACATCTCCCCCAATATCCTTTGGTCTTCCTCCTAGCCATGGCAAGCGTCGAACGTGGACTATTTCGCCGTTAATGTTACTGGCTATTGGTCTGTATGAGGTCAACCAGTGCATTATTTTGTTTTTTAGTTGGAAGAAACCTTCTCGTTTGCTACCTGACAGTTCTGGAACCCCTGTGTGTACCACTACATATGGTACGGCTTCCGGCGGGAGTTCGGTGGGTGGTCTCCTACCTTGGCCCCCTCTCGGGAATCTAGCTTCTTCCTCCTCCAATCTTGGTGGCCCATTTAATTTAGGATCCCTTGCTAGATTATTAGCTGAAGTATCAGGGATGTGATTCAGTGTTGTGGGCAATCTTCCCGTTGGTATTTTTGGCTGGTTTGTGTTGGAGTTGAGGGGATGTTTGCGTGCGGATGAAGTACTTGTTAACAAATGGTTAGTTGAGGCTGGTGGAACTGGTTTCGGGTTGCTATGTGAGGTAGTGGTAGTGGGTGTTGCTACAACTACGTCTATTGGAGGAATATGTGCCGAAGTAGAGGCTTTGGAAGGGATTGAAGTTGTTATTGGCCCTTTGTGTTCTAAAGACCTAGTAGAATTTCCGGGTGTTGCCAGATCCGCCTCTATTTTCCCTAGTCTTAGCTCCACTCCTTTTAGTCTTTCGACTATAGCTAGAGTATAGCTTCTTACAATGAGTTCTATGCTGTCTAGTAAATTACTAGAAGGGTCAAGTTGGAGCACTTCAACGTGATCGGTATTAGACTCATTAACTAATTGGGAAGATGGTGATACAAGTATTGGAGCGTCTGACGCTGATCCTGTTGCTTCCTTGGCAACTGTTGCTACCGTGGCCTCATTGCTAGTATGGTTGGTCTTCTTCCCAAACTCCGTGTGACTCAATTTTGGCTTAGTTGGGTCCATCCTCTCACGTCTCTTTTTAGTTGGCGGAGGGCCATAGATTTTATTTGGCAGAGACCTCATGCTTTTTCCTCTTACTACCTTCCCAGACCTGGGTGTTGGTGAAATCATGGCCTTTGATAGATTAGGTGTACTAGAGGAATCAAGAGGAATGGGATCAGTTTCTGTTTGAGTTTGAGTTAGACCAATAGCGGGAGCTAGATATTTCCTGAGTAGTAAGGGCACACTGGCAGCAGGTGATGTAACATCCATAGTAGTGGCGCAGAGCTCCTTATCCAGGGTAACAACAGGAATAGGCTCGGAAAGAGTCCTATTCCTAATGGGTTCAATTAAACGACAGCGATCAGCCCGCCGTTCTGCTTGGGATAAGTCTTTTAATCCTTCAGTAGCAGCTTTGGTAAAATAATTATCCAAAGTTCGGTTTGTCATGCCCCCTGCTTTATCAGGAGCAACGGAGGCCGGACTAACCGCGATGGTGGTCATTGGAGTACAGTAACAATAAGCACCAGAGATGTCAAAATTGCACTACTTACTCACGTAGGGTCCAACAACCAGGGGGAGTGGCCCAGTCCAGTCTCCTCAGGCCTCTGAGGGCCTAAGAGGGCCCGCCCTTTGCCCGGGCTTCGCCCCGGGCGTCCCGCGAGGAAGTGATGACGATGCTTTTATGTGCCTCCTGGCGCTTGCAGGCATCGGGGACCCCAGTAGGGCTTCTGGGAAATGCAGTCCTGCCCCTCGCCGGTCTCCACTCGGTGGCTCCCGCTTTAGTTGGAAAAAAAGCGGCGGAGCGGCGGGAGACTGGCGGGCGGGTCCGCGAGGGCTGCGGGCTCAATGTGAGTTTCAGAACAGCACGGGTAACAACACGGGCAGCAATACGGCAATCAGGAAGGAACCCACATACAATAGTGATGACGATGTTTTTATGCGCCTCCTGGCGCTTGCAGGTATCGCGGGCCCCAGTAGGGCTTCTGGGAAATGCAGTCCTGCCCCTCGCCGGTTTCCACTCGGCGGCTCCTGCTTTAGTTGGAAAAAAAGCAGCGGAGCGGCGGGAGACTGGCGGGCGGGTCCGCGAGGGCTGCGGGCTCAATGTGTGTTTCAGAACAGCACGGGTAACAACACGGGCAGCAATACGGCAATCAGGAACGAACCCATTGTATTAACATTTTATTTTTCACCTTTTGCTGCGCTGGCACCAGGGGGTGGAGGCGACACTCCTCTTCCCTAAAGGAGGGGGCGCCGCTGCGGTCTGGTATTCTTTGTCTGGAGCAAAAAAGATTCCCCGTTCACCAGTCAGGATGTCTACTTCTTTTTCCTCAGCTGTCATCAACAGTGGGCTTTTCTTCCCCAGTCCTGAAATATGTAGCCTACTTCTTCATGAGGAAAACTAATCTTCCCATTCTTGGACCGGTCCTTTTTTCTTGGGCTTTAGAACTTTGAAGTTCCCTCGTTGGCAGTATATTCATTAGAGCATTGTGAGGCCCTTCTTCCTTCAGTTCATCACCTTGCTCCCCTTACACCTTCCCCGTATATGTTAATCAACTCTCTTCAAATAACTACCATCGCAGGTGCGCAATTCCACTCCTTTTTTTCTGAGTCGTACTTAAAGGTGAGCGCGTGTCCGACTCCCACTCACTCCGAAATGACGCATTATTAAATTGCCAATGTCTTCTCTGATGCTAGAGCTGTGTTAGCATGTGAACAAACTGCTTTTGGACCCATAATAATGTATGTTTGCTTCCCAGATCATTATGCAATAGCAAATATCCAAATTAACTAGTTTTAGTTCGATCTCTGGATTACTGCTTTGTGTTTTGTATTTTCTCTGTTGGACTCTCAAGTCGTGATCTTGTGTTTTTATTTTTTTTAGACTTGACAAATACTAGCTTTTTTGTAGGCTATCCTTGTTGACATACCTTAGTTGTGATGTTCATACTTTCATCTTGAACTAGATAACCATTTATTGAATTGGCAATCTTAGATCCAAGTCCTAAGAGATGGGAGCGTACTACGTTCCTAAAAAAGATATCCCTCAGCGCTTTCCTGCTATTCTTTCAATGGATTTATTTAGTGACAGCACCTTTAGTTCCTTTCAGTTGTTGTGTTCCCTCCATAATCCTGCTGAACCTTATTGGCTCTGTAACTAGAGCCGTACAATTAAAGTTGCTAATGGAAAGTGATAATTCTCACTTCTATATATCGTTGCAAACTCAGGAGAAAATGTAAACCAAGAAAGGGAAGGAAAATGATAGTCCAATGTGGTCAGTCCACGATGGGAGTAATGTGTGCTCTTACAGACTAAGTCTGATTTCAAATAGCTAATCTGTATTGTAAATTGAGGCTGCAAGGAACAATGGGCCACATGGTAATAATAGCAGAATAAAGTTATTTTAAAAAAAGTAACATTTGTATTAATTAGTGTGTTAATCATAAATGATAAGAAACAAAGAAAAAAGACTAGTAGTGATCAGTGAGGTGAAGAGTATACTTAATCTCTTCTGATACAAGTGTACAAATTACATCTTATAGTGTATCATCTTGTATATACACAGCTCGTATATTCGAAACTAGTATGTGCACAGGTTTTGAATTATCTGTTGGCGGTGCTTCGATCCCATGTTAATAAGGGATCATCTTCAGGAATCTAGTTGGTAATGGGCAGAGATATTGCTGAAATAAAAATGACCCCCAAAAAAACTAATTTGAATATACAATAAAAATAAAAACTAGAGCTGGCATCACAACAGGCACAATGAAATACAGATCGAGGCCTCCAGAGGAACATACTGGCCCGGGCCTAGTAGAGATCTGAGAGAGCAAAGCATCGGTGGCGTGGGCATTAGGCATACCTTAGCAGACATTGTGCAGCGAGCACGACCACCGGAGACTGGTCGGCATATTGAGACCAGAGGGAGCACCCGCTAGAACCCAATGAAGTCTTAGGGGGAGCGCTGGGGTGACGGAGGCCAAGGAAAGACAGCGCAGTTGGCTCAGGTCAGTGGAAGACGGCAGGAAGGTACGAGGGGGGCAGCCATTGAAGAGCAGCTGATCGAATAAACCAGGAACTCAACGCGCAGTAAGCCTGACCCAGCCAGCTGTAGTGGGCCGCGATTTGCACTGGGCGACGCACCAAAGGGCAGCATGGGGAGCAGCCCATTGTGGCACAGAGAGGCCGAAGAAGCCGTTAGAGATCCACCTGCATTGGCTGGCCCTCTTAAAGCTGCAAGAGCAGAGACCCATCGAGAGAGATGGGGAAAGTACCCAAGTGCAAAGGATATATCGCCCTCCGCATGAGGGGAGCCGGATCCCAGATAGACGACGATAACGAAAGCATGGAGTCGGGAAAAGATGCTGCTGACATGCGACCTACCTTGACAGATATAATGCAGGCCATTAGTGCCTCCAGGGAGGCATTGGAGGCGAAAATAAAAGCGGTAGGAACAGATCTAAGATTATTGAAAGATGAAAAGGTGGCAACCGCCGAAAAAACACTCTATGATCTCCCTGAGACGGTGGCCACCTTACAAAAATCACTCATCGAGGTGGAGGCCAAGATGAAAATTCTCAAAGTAAGAGCTGAGGACAGTGAGGGGAGATCTCGTAGAAATAATCTACGCATAGTGGGAGTTCCTGAAAAAGCAGAAGGCACGGACATGGTACAATTTCTGTAGGGGTGGATTAAAGCCAAAGTAGCCCCTGAGGGGCTCTCCCCTTTTTATGTGTTGGAAAGAGCTCACAGGGTCCCAGCCAGACCGCCCAGACCTGGGGCCCCTCCTCGTCCAATAATTTCACGGCTGCTGCATTTCAGAAATTGGGATCAAGTGCTACACCAAGTCCGTCAAAAGCAGGACCTGCAGACGGACAACAGCAAAATCATGATATTCCCAGACGTTACCAGGGGGTGCAAGGTCATAGAGCCTTGTTCCTTGCCCCAAAAAAAACGAAAGCAACTACAGATTCTTATGCGATGTTGTTTCCTGCAAGATTACGAGTGGCGGAAAGAGCAGGTGTGCAGTTATTTTCTTCACCGCTGGAAGCATGGGAGAGGTTGGACTCCAGATAATGCCTCGAAAGGCATAATTACTCACCAGATCTGACACAGAAGCCCGCAGAAAAGAGCAAGAGTACGACTCTGGCGCCATCTTCCAAGGAGGTCAAATCCGAAAGGCGCAAAGCACTGCAAGCGTTTACAGAACTTAGCCAGGGTGCCTCCAGTCCTAGGTCAAACAAGAGTGGACAGGAAGCGAACAGGTCAGATGGGTCGCCGGCCTCCAGCGCTAACGAAGATTCAGACACTGAATTACCGGAGGTTATGGGGCAAACAAAGAACAAGTAGTAGTTATGCATCACGATGCCAGATTGGCCTGTGACTGAGAGAGAGAGCGCTGGGGTCATAACTCCTACTGGCCAGACAGAAGAAATACAGCATATGAACAGGGCCGACAATCAAGTCAAGACACTTGGGGATATGGCCTGGTGGTGCCCCGGGACCTGTAGGGTAAGCTGCATAGCCCCATAACCACCAGAGGACTTTTTAGTAATTTAGTTTGCGTTTGAATGGGAACCTGTTTGTCTGTACCTGTCCTGGGGAGGGAGAGTTGGGGTTCTTTAATTCAGGGGTTGTGTTTTTTAGGGGCTAGGCGTGTCCAAACCATGATAGCTACCGGGGAAGAAACAAGATCAGCACAATGGTACCCTCCATAGAACTTAAATGCAAATCATGGAATGTGCGGGGGATGCACACCATGTTGCGGCGCCGTAGAATAAATGCGTACTTAGTGAGGAGAGAGGTGCGTATTGCGCTGCTGCAGGAGACGCACATAATTGCAAAAGAAGGAGCTGCACTCCAGCATAGATGGAGAGGCCAGGTGTTCTACACAAAGTACTCCGCCTTCGCCAGTGGAGTCCTAATTTGGGTGCAGGCGGGAGAACCTTTCCTGTGCACGGGACAAACAATCGACCCTGAGGGGAGGTATGTCATATTGTCAGGCCAATTGAATGGAAGAGATATTACATTGGGCAGCCTTTATGATCCTAACACAGAGCAAGCCGGGTTCCTGACTCTGCTCCCCAGAACGCTGGCTCCAGTGCTGACAGGATCGATAATACTAGGGGGGACTTTAATTGTATCACAGATGTGAGGTTGGTTCGTTCCCTCCCTCCTCTCCCTGAAGCTCCCATATATTAGCGAGCAGAGGCACGACAACACTGGCAGCAGTAATAGGGGGTTAATGGATACCTGGAGGGCGCAACACCCTGGGGACAGAGACCATTCCTTTTTCTCTGCACTGCATGAGCTACATGTCTGACTAGATTCCATATTGTGCTCCCCTGACGTGCACAAAGGTGTACAGACCAGCAACTATCTTGGCAGAACAATTTCGGACCATAACCTGTTATTACTGGGACTAATTTGGTCCAGTGAGAGACCTAAAATCCCGACCTAGCGCCTGAGACCTGAAGCGCTGGAGGACCAGGTCTTCCAAACGACGTTCGGTACCCCTATTGCACAATATTTTGTAGAGAATACTGGCACAGCAACAAACAAACTAATCGAGTTGGACGCCTTTAAAATAGTTATATTGACGTAAATAATTAATTTACTCTCTTAATTTCTATGCAGGTAAGTACTTAATTAATAATAACTCAATCGGAAAGAAAGAAACCAGAGTCCGTGGTGTTAGAGTTTCTAAGGGGTTTTATTCCTCAAAAAGGAATGGTCATGACCAAGATATCATGTTCTTCCCACCACTGGGGTGGAAGAAGGGATAGTAAGAGCGCGCTACATTTTATTGACAGTACATAGCTTATATACTTAATTCATTTCATAAGAAACAGTGCAGGAGGCGTAACAGCTGAGAGAAGACAAGATAACAGCATACACGTGTTACTAGTACGTAATCAACAGGCGTGAACTAGAAACGTCACAGGTAGGTGTCACGAAGGGGTGGCACTAACAGAAATGTTGCAATGTCAGCAGAAATCGGAAGCTTGGATGCGCGCGCAGCTGCATGACGTGTGATTGGAGGGGTGCAGGGGACTTGACATTTACACTGACGGAAAGAGACAGAAGTCTGGCATGTCAGATCAACTTGTACTTCTATCATATCTGATATCTGATGTTTAGGAACCATATTATCTGGACGGAAAGGTCTCTAGGGCAGAAGCTATTCTATACTAACTGTGGATGCGTGTATAAGCGCCTAAGTGTCTGCAAGAGAAGCGTGGGGGCACGGGGCCTTCCATGGAAGCATGGTAACAGAAGCTATGAATTACTTGCACTGAGACAGGTCGGCCCTTTGGCTCTGCAGCTGGGGAGGATGTTTACTGAAACTAGTAGGCAGGAATGCATTTTTCGAGGAGCGGAACAGATACCTCGAAGGTTATAGTCAGTCTTGGCAGAAAGCAGGCTGAGCTGAGCGCGAGGGGCCGCGCTGGAAGTAAGTCAGAGTTCACGGGTACAGAGGCAGCCTGGGCAGAGGCTGTCCGAGTCAAAAGCCAGAAAAGAGGCTCGATGGCAGAAATTCAGGGCCTACTCCGCCAGAGCAGGAAGACATGTAAAGTACACTACAAAAAGACGGTGGCATAGCATACTTAGGAACGGACCATTTAATCCATTCAGGGTGGATCTGAAAGAGGACAAGTTAACGTTGGACGCAAATGTATTTGCGTCTTCATAGCTGACACAGGAGGGAAGTTACATGCACTTTAAGCTGGTACATGGAGTCGGTGGGGTACGCGCTAGGGAACACAACTTGACCATAAAATTTATATTTCCTCATTCCCTCCTTGTTCCCTACGGACCCTTCATGATATGTCGATCCTCATGAATCGATCAGTTTGTTCTTGTAACATCATTTGTTCTTCTTTCTTTCGTTTACGTTTTGAGAGAAAACTGGAATGTTCAATACAAGAGGTGGCACACAGTCCACAAATCGCTGGCCCACACTGCAGGCACAGGCAGCAACTGAATACTAGGACTAGGCCAATGCCTAGGAAGGATAGGATCTTCCATCCCCAAGCGGTTAACGTTGTCCAGAACCAACCGGACCAAGTCCAGGTGCCTGGATTCTGATGTATCTGATTTGCAATTTTATGGAGACGTGTAATAGCTTGATATACAGATGGTGCGTTTTGTGGTATGAAAACACAGCAACTTGACCCGATGACCTTACAGGCTCCACCTCTATCTGCCAAGATGACGTCAATAACAAGACGATTCTGAAGGACAACAACCCGCATGGCGGACTGTTCTTCTGTTAAGTTACCTAAGGCGGAGGCAGTTTCATTCACTACTGCTTCAAGTGTTCTAGTTAATCTGCGTATTAGTTTACTATTTTGAACAGGTCCTAAAAAGAAAAAGAATCCTTTATTAAAATCGGTGTATTGTTCCCATGCCGTTTCTGTGTAGTCGACAAGTGGGATATCTCTTCTGGGTCTATTCTTTACTAGATTTGTATTTCTGTGGTAATCAGGAGGGGCTAGGAAAACAGGTGGCAGAAGGAATGCAATGTAACAGGTACCATCCCAATCTGGAGGTAGGCGTATGTATGCGGTATGACCACAAACAAAATAAGAATGACGAATAGCTTTAAAGGACGATTTTCCATGATCACTGAATTCGATCACAGTAGTGCATTTACTATGACCTAAATGTACTGAACCTTTCTTCCTGATACATAATTCGCCAGTGACTGGCAATACTGACATAGTGGGTATAACAGGTGCGGCTTCGGATTCAACAGTAAGAATCATAAGGCTAATTGTATAATTACCTAATCCATACACTTCGTTTTCTAGATCAGTTCCTATTCTAGTGGGGAGTCCCTCCTTATCAGGGTAACAGACGTCGAGCAGGACCAAGTTCAGGTTTCCCCAAACCCAGCCCCCATCGAAAACAGCAATATCAGGATCTAAGGAATTAATTATTTTAAACCATGCACCACAGGAGCCATTGTGAGTGAACGGGTACGGAAAGAGGGGCAGAGCTCCCTTGTAATTCTGGTAGGGAGGGAGTCGGCCACATATCCAGCAATCTGTAGCATTGTTAGTTTGATGGGAATGGTGTAGCATACTAATGAAAGTGTTGTTGCGCAGCGCAAGTCTGTAGGAGAGTTCGTGTGGAGGTAACTCGCTAAAAGTATGTTCAGCAGAAACATTGTAAGCAGATTGTTCACGCTTGAAAATAGGGTAGTAGATAGGTAGTAAGATGCTAGCAACAATAATTAAAATACTCAGAATAAACATGATTAATAGTGTCACTATACAGTGACTACGAAGTGATTTACAATATGTACGTTTCTTGTATTCTCTCTCTCTATCTCGATCTAGGGGATACATGTCAGAAACTATTTAACCGATTCACCTAGGGGAGGACTTAAACAATTAAACTGTCTGACTTGCTAGATCGGAGCTTAAGTCTATACTCCTCTTGGGGAGTTTTTTCTCGTTCAGATACTGTAAAGTCTTTTGGCTCAACACAGTCTTTGGTGGGGGTGGACGAGTCTCGGTCTGGTTTCAGTTCATGGAATTTTTTCACATGACTCGTATGCACCCACCCCTTTCTCCCTTCGATCTTCACCGCGGTCCTCGTGGTGAGAAGGACGGTCTTCGGCGATTTCCAGCGGGGCTCCAGCGGACTCTTTCTATCAAAATTGCGTACCAAGACTAGGTCCCCAGGACGGACATCATGTGGCTTTACATCAGTGTTGTCGGGGAAGGCTGCGGCAACCTGTGAACGACATGATTGGAGTGCAGACATCAAGGAGGCAAGGTAATCTGTCAACATGTTACAATCAACATCAGTAATCTTTTTCGGAATGGGCGACCCCCACATATTCGGTGGTCTGCCAAAAACCAATTCATACGGGGATAGCCCTGATCTCGAATGGGCAACCATTCTCATATAGAATAGTGCCACTGGCAGGGCGACTATCCAGTCGACCCCTTTCTCCTGACATATTTTTGCAAGGCGGATCTTTAGTGTCTGGTTATGCCTTTCTACAAGGCCTGCGGCTTCAGGATGTCGGACACAATGGAATTTCCACTCGTATCCTAGCAATAAAGAAACTTCTTTCATTAATGCAGATGAGAATGGCTGACCGTTATCTGAGTACACGACACGAGGCAAACCGTACCGTGGGAAAAATTCACGAACCAGCTGCTTGGCAGTGGTCGGAGCAGTATAGTCTGGGACTGGATATGCTTCGGTCCAACGGGACAGAGCACAAACAACTACGAGGACATATTTAAATCCTCGACAACGGTCCATCTGGATATAATCCATCTGGAGGACTTCAAAAGGGTGATCGGGAGGATGAAATCCACCTTGCTCTACAGGGACACTTTTACCTGGATTGAACTGACAACAGATCATGCAAGTACGCACTTTCTGTTTCGCTGCTGCTCGTAAGTGTTTATTGTTCCAAAGATTTTGTAAACTGTCTAACATCGCTTTCTCTCCTAGGTGTGCTGGGCTATGTGCTGTATTTATCATGACCTGAACCATAGAGTCAGGGAGAAACCATGTAGATTTTCCCTTCGTCACCCAACCTTGATCTGTTTGGATCCCTCCTTGTTCAATCCATTTCTTTATTTCTTCTGGGGTAGCATGTCTGAATATCGATTACATCTAGTGTGGGATCCCTGACTGTCATACAGTGTGTCGGTCCTGTTGTCTTTGTCATATCAGTTGTCTGAGTGTGAGTCAGTGCTGTATGTTTTGCTGTCTGGTCTGCCAGGTCGTTACCCTGGGAAACAGAATCTGTGACTTTAGTATGTGCTTTACACTTCATGACGGATATTCCTGAAGGCAGATGTATTGCTTCTAACAGTGCTTGAATGAGGGGACCGTGTTGGATCTTGGCACCATGAGAGGTCAGGAAACCTCGTTCTTGCCATAACATGCCGAAGTCGTGTACAACTCCGAACGCATAACGGGAATCAGTGTATATGTTGACATTTCTGTTCTTGGCTAGAATACAGGCTCGGGTCAGAGCGATGAGCTCTGCCGCTTGAGCAGACAGTGTGTCAATACGATGTGTTTCTTTAACTTCAGTTTCAGTGGTCACGGCATACGCGGCCACTAATTCTCCTGTACTTGTTCTCATACATGAACCATCCACATAAAGTGTCAGGTCTGGATTTGTCAATGGAACATCTGTTAAGTCTCGTCGGGGCTTTGTTACTGCATTAATGATCTCTATGCAATCATGCGGGGCTGGATCTGTCATAATTGTAGGTAACAGTGTTGCTGGGTTCAGGATGCTGCAGCGTCTGATTTCTATGTGTGGCTGGAATAGCGTTAATTCGTAACCTGTCAGTCGTGCTATAGTCAGGTGCTGAGTTTGGGTTCTGTTTAAAAGAACCTCTACAGAGTGTGGTACTTGTACTGTTAACTGATGTCCTAAAACAATTGAATCGCTTTGTCTTATTGCTAACGCTGTTGCTGCTACTGACTTTAAGCATGCAGGGAGTGCCTGGGCTACGGAATCCAATGTACTTGAAAAATAAGCGCAAGGCTTATGTGAACCTGCCTGATCTTGAGTGAGGACAGACAATGCTGTACCGTCACGTTCTGTAACAAAAAGTGTAAACGGTTTGCTGTAACATGGTGTCGCTAAAACTGGTGCTTGACATAATGCTTTCTTTAATTCCTCAAAGGCTTGTGTGTGTTCCTGAGTCCAAGGGAGGGCAGTCGAAGTTGCTGCCTCCTGCGTTGTTAACTGGATGAGTGGTTTAGCTAGAAATGCATATTGAGGAATCCATTGTCTGCAGTACGAGGTGAGGCCTATGAAGGCCCGCACTTCCTTTTGTGTCTGGGGTCGTGGCATGTTTACAATTAACTGAATGCGATCGGGAGTGAGCTGTCTCCCCACTTTGGACAGCAAGTGACCCAAGTACACAACTTGCTGAACACAGAATTGCAGCTTCGAAGGAGACACCTTGTGTCCCTTGTCTGCCAGAAAATGTAGAACTGTCAGTGATGCTTGTTCACATTCGGGCTCACTTCGTGCGGTGATCAGTAGATCATCGACGTATTGCAGTAAAGCAGTATTAACTGGCATTTGAATACAATCTAGTTGTCTTTTCAGTGCTTGACTATAGATGCTGGGGCTTTCTGTGAATCCTTGAGGTGCGCAGGAAAATTTGAAACTTCGTCCATTTAAACTGAATCCGAAGAGATACTGGCTCTCCGGATCAATGGGTACACTGAAGAAAGCGTTCTTGAGATCAATTACAGTAAAGAACGTTGCTTCTGAATCAATAGCAGTCAATAGGGAAGAGATATCGGGGACCACAGGGTACTGTGGTACAATACATTTGTTCAGTTCACGAAGATCAATCACCTGCCGATATACTGGCGGTGCATCGGGGTCAGTACGTTTAAGAATTGGAATAATGGGTGAATTACAGATATTGGAGTCGGTCTCTACGACCACTCCTTGGGCAATAAGCTCTTCAATGATTTCCAGTAAAGCCACTACAGCATCGGGTGGTAACTTGTATTGTCTGATTCGTGGTAGAATAACTCCTGTCTTGAGTGTAACACGGTATGGTGTGATATGCATACAACCTACATCAGTTGGGCCTTTTGCCCATAGGTGATCTGGTACATTTTTCAATCTGACATCGAATTCTCGCAACACATAGTGACCCTTGAAATCCCGTAGAAAGAGTCTAACTCCCTCCGGGGAACAGCATATTATAGCTCCTAGAGCCTTCAACGTTTTAATTCCTAACAGATTTTCTGGGCATGAGTTCGTGAGTAACAAATCCGTAACTCGTGATAATGGACCCACAGCCAAGGGTACTGGTTCCGATACTTCATTTACAATAGGCTGTCCTGAAAAACCAAGGGAAACATTCTGTGAGCCTGAGAGGGGTGCCCCTGGGACTTCATTATGACTGATTGTGGTGCGGCTTGCCCCTGTGTCGATTAAAAACTTTCTGTCTTTTCCCAATACGTGACTGTGTACATAAGGACCTTCTTGATCTACAGGAATTTCAATAAGAGGCAAGCCACCTTCCCTCTCTAGGCTGTTTCATGTATATCGGGGGTAATCTGGATATGCAGATTGGGCATACTGGTACATCTGTTGCGAAACTTGCTGAGTCGCGGCAATGGGCTGTGGTACTGCTACTGTCTGTGCTGTATGAGATGGAGCATGCATAGGCTGTGTATTCTGCATTGGCTGTACATTTTGTGAGGTCTGTTGCTGGACCTGGTCTTGTCTAGGCGGATGCGGTCTTTCTTTAGTTTTCCCTGTTGCTATGTTATGTTTCAGAACGGGACATTCATGTACGTAGTGACCTGGCTGCTTGCAATAATTGCATGACCCTTTAACGGGAGCTGTAGTGTGACTTGTCTGGGCCCCACCTTTCCTATGCCCGTCGGCTGGGACCGTCTGAGCTACTAACATTTTCATCTTTGTGTCTTTCATGCGCTTCTGTTCCTGATCTTGTTCTTCTCTAATTCTGTTCTGATGATATTGGAGCATCTGTAACATCTGGGATGGCGTATTTGCCTGCCAAGTACTTTCAACTTTGTACACTCGGTTTTTAACTAATGGTAGGGAGTTCTCGACTAGTTTTGATACAAAAAGGTGTGGATATGACTCGCTGCTTGGTTTTAGGCCACTATTAATAATGAAACATTTCTCGAATCTTGAATAGAAGTCACTAGTATCTTCATCATGTTTCTGTTTACAGGACGAGATGGCGTCCCAATCTTCCTTTCTAGTTGTCAATAATCTTGGCAGGACCTGTACTATTAAACCGGGTAATGCTTTAGTCTTTTCCCCAAGGCCTACCCCTGGGACCCGTTTGCTTTCTTCGTCTTCTATTTCTGCCCATGCAATCTTTGTGTCCCCCACCTCCCATTCTTTTTCCTTTAATTTCTCGTAGATGCCCGTGGGCAACAGCACCTTCAACATTTTCATGATATCATCATACGTGTAATCCCCCATTAGTAACATGTCTTTAAGCTCTCTGTGAAAACCTGCAGGGTCTTTATCATGACACGGAACTAGTTTCTTCATTTCTAACAGTTCTAACTTAGTCAGTGGCGTGTGTACATATACACGTTTCAAGGTGTGATCCGCACCCATAACTGGGTGTACCTCTCGTAAGGGGTTCTGACTTTCAATGCCACTCCCGCATTGCATGTGGTACGTTTTCCTTTCTGGAGGCGGGGCGGGAACATATTCAGAGCTTATGAAGGTGTTATATTTATGTCGTTGTTCTAGAATTATTTGTATTAACTTGGTACTGAAACCTCTCCATCTATCCATGAGTAGTGCTTCTAATGTTTCGTGTAAGGGACCTGGATCGGAATGTTGATTTCTGTATTTCGTGAGGAGGTGCTGAATCATGTATACACCTGCTAATTTCTGTTCGTCAGGGGAAAGGTTTAGAAACGTCTGTGCTAAGGTATCATCATTATATATGTCTGGATTTTCGGCCCATAAGATGGCTGACCGGGCTAGTTCTTGTTCATCCATCGAATTGAGTACATGGTACCCCATTCTTTCTCGTAGTCTTTTATCAGTCTCCTGGAACTGATGTTCAGAAGAATTCGGGTTTGTTAAAGCAGAGAGAAAAACTCTCTTGTTTTCCGGACGGATGCCCTTCCTAAGGTAAGTTCCCTTACCTACATATGCTATAGTATCTGTAGCTCGTTCTGGTTCTTCAAGTTCTTCTTCCTCCTCGGAGGAAGCTTGTTCTTTCCCTTTTTGGTGTACTGCTATCACTGCCTTTCTAATTTTCTAATACATACTGGCTATGCAAGTCCCCTTGTCATGTTTTCCTTCAGCTATATTTTGACCCCACTTGTTCAGTGCATCTAATTCACTCTGATCTGTTCCAGGCCTGTCTCGTTCTCTTATTAGACAATTTATGAAAAATCGTAGTATCTGTGCTTGAATGTCAACCTTCTGTTTCTCCATGGCATCCTTGATACTGTCAGGGTCTTTCCCTGTCTGAACAAACTCATATATTCTATCTAGACGGTCCTTCATTCATCATAGCATAGCAAGATATCAGTAGCAGATCTTAACCGTAGTGATGCCAATATCATTAGATCGTCTTTACCGGGTACTGGATCATATCTGCAAACTGAGATGTTTTCTTTTAATGCGTCAAGGCGGGGTGACCTGAACTTGAGAGGACTCTGCGTATCTCTGAGATTGAATCTGGGTGTTAATGGCGGGGTCCGAAGACCCGCGGTCGCACCTCTTGAAGCGGATGCTTGGGCATTATCTCCCTGTGGAGTCTGTATCTGAACTTGAATTTGTCGTTTAGTAGGATCAGGTAGACCTTGTTTCGGTAGGTCAATTTTGGGTGTGGGAAGTGGCGGAGCTGGCGGAGCGGGGGAGGTCTGTCGCGGTACCGGCGGAACATGATCTGGGGGCGGAGTGCCACCCCCGTCCCTGTCAGTAGGCAGGGCACGAACAGGCAGATTGGCGTAAGCGTAAGCTGGTGCTACATCCTCTAGATAAGAATTTAGGAATATGTCTTTAGTAGTCTTATGCATTACTTTAGTTGGAACTAATGGTGGCGGTAAGTTTTTCGGTATTTCTGATAGGGCCTCAGGTGCACCCTCGGCCGCGAGATACATACCGTTTACAAGATTGTTTCGGGCACGGTCTATTTGTTCTGTTTTTACTCGGATCCCTTCAGTAACTAATTCGTTTTCTTGGGCTTTTTCTGATTCTTTAAGTCTGTCTTCTCTACGGAGTGCTTTCTCAGCACGCTTATGGGATTCCTTACGCCAAAATTCTATGGCGTCTTTCTGAGATTGTCTAGCTTTCTTTTTCCATAATGCTTCTTCTACCTTCATGATGCACTCGGCATCCCATGTTCCGGTAGTGGGCCATCTGTGTCTTTCGTCTAGATGCTTGGTATAGTCGGCCCATAAGTCTAGATACAATATGGCATCTATGCCATGTTTATGATACATAAAGTTACCTGGAGTGTCCCTAGGGGGAATAGGAATTTCTTCCTCCAGTATCCCTTTCCTAGTTCCTATCTGCTTTAACTTGTTGAAAAACGGCATCTTGTTTACTTATTACTGAATACTCAATCCTTACTACTTAATACTGGATACAGCTAGTTTATACAAGAAACACAATAATGCACATTAAACGGTCACATTCATACCACGACATTAATCACATAAAGAGACATTTGAGACATAGATGACTACCCCCTATACTGGATGTACTGCTCAACAGTACAGATACACTGGTGTAACAGTGCAGAAATTCAGAAATTCAGAATACTAGATATACTGCTAAACAGTACAGATACACTGCCTAAAAACAGTGCAGACCGGACTTGTGTACCCAAACCCGTCTAGATACGTCCCAGCAATGGTACTCACCGGGAAGCACGGAAACAGAAGGCCTCGGAAAACTCGACTGGACTCGACTCGACACTTCGGGAAACTTCGGAAAACTTCGGAAAACCTCGGAAACCTGGTGGGCCTCTTGACACCTCGGACCTTGCTTCTTTCGGCTAGGCTCTGGTCGGGATCCTCCGCACTCCTCACCGCCTCGTCTGGGCACTGATCGCAGTCTTCGTCACCTCCGTGGGTCAGAGGGAGATGCAGGAAATCCTGCCGGTACGCGTAGGTTCCATCTAACTGATGGCAGGGGACAGAGCTTGCAACGCACCAACCGGCGCGTGAGGTGGGGGAGGGGTCCCTGTTCGGGCGCCAAAATGACGTAAATAATTAATTTACTCTCTTAATTTCTATGCAGGTAAGTACTTAATTAATAATAACTCAATCGGAAAGAAAGAAACCAGAGTCCGTGGTGTTAGAGTTTCTAAGGGGTTTTATTCCTCAAAAAGGAATGGTCATGACCAAGATATCATGTTCTTCCCACCACTGGGGTGGAAGAAGGGATAGTAAGAGCGCGCTACATTTTATTGACAGTACATAGCTTATATACTTAATTCATTTCATAAGAAACAGTGCAGGAGGCGTAACAGCTGAGAGAAGACAAGATAACAGCATACACGTGTTACTAGTACGTAATCAACAGGCGTGAACTAGGCGTGAACTAGAAACGTCACAGGTAGGTGTCACGAAGGGGTGGCACTAACAGAAATGTTGCAATGTCAGCAGAAATCGGAAGCTTGGATGCACGCGCAGCTGCATGACGTGTGATTGGAGGGGTGCAGGGGACTTGACATTTACACTGACGGAAAGAGACAGAAGTCTGGCATGTCAGATCAACTTGTACTTCTATCATATCTGATATCTGATGTTTAGGAACCATATTATCTGGACGGAAAGGTCTCTAGGGCAGAAGCTATTCTATACTAACTGTGGATGCGTGTATAAGCGCCTAAGTGTCTGCAAGAGAAGCGTGGGGGCACGGGGCCTTCCATGGAAGCATGGTAACAGAAGCTATGAATTACTTGCACTGAGACAGGTCGGCCCTTTGGCTCTGCAGCTGGGGAGGATGTTTACTGAAACTAGTAGGCAGGAATGCATTTTTCGAGGATCGGAACAGATAACTCGAAGGTTATAGTCAGTCTTGGCAGAAAGCAGGCTGAGCTGAGCGCGAGGGGCCGCGCTGGAAGTAAGTCAGAGTTCACGGGTACAGAGGCAGCCTGGGCAGAGGCTGTCAGAGTCAAAAGCCAGAAAAGAGGCTCGATGGCAGAAATTCAGGGCCTACTCCGCCAGAGCAGGAAGACATGTAAAGTACACTACAAAAAGACGGTGGCATAGCATACTTAGGAACGGACCATTTAATCCATTCAGGGTGGATCTGAAAGAGGACAAGTTAACGTTGGACGCAAATGTATTTGCGTCTTCATAGCTGACACAGGAGGGAAGTTACATGCACTTTAAGCTGGTACATGGAGTCGGTGGGGTACGCGCTAGGGAACACAACTTGACCATAAAATTTATATTTCCTCAATATGAGGGCGTTGTATCTCGGAAATGGTGGGAGTACGGAAGGTGCTTCTGAAGGACTCACTGGTGGCCGAGCAGAAACTTTAAGACTTTGAGAAGGAAAGGACATAAACGAGAGATAAGCAGGACGAACTCCTGACAGCCAAGGAAGCAGTAGACGAACAAGTGGAGAGGCTATGTTGCTTCGACTACAAAAATATACGGTCTTGGCTCACTCTGAAAGGGACAAATCTCCTCTCCTAGACAGGCTAACCCGTCTAGGAGAGGCTCGGTCATACTAGAGCTAAAAGGGCAGGAGGGAGAGACTCTCCACCGACAACAGGATATTAATGACATGTTTATGGATTAGTACACAGAGTAGACTGTCTCGAGCGAATGAGGAACTTGACGACTTTATAAGCAACATAGAGTTACCTGCAGTGTCAGAGGAAATAGCAGAGTCCTTGGGAAGAGACCTAGAGTTGTGCGAGGAGAGGGGGCCATCAAGAACATGGCCAGGAATAAGACGCCAGGAACAAACAGATTCCCGGTAGAGTTCTACTCAACATATGTTGAAATACTAGCTCCCAGACTGTTAGAACTATATAACCACCTAGCTCAATGAGAGAAACGGTAATCATCCCGCTGCTGAAACCAGGGAAGCCAGCATGGGATAGGGCGGCATACAGGCCGCTCCCTATGCTTAACCTGGATTATAAAATTCTGAGCCGCATTTTGGCCACTCGCCTTCTCCCGTATATAACCACACTGTTCCTCCACCAAGACCAAGCAGGCTTTATTCCCACCAGAAACACGGCATTAAATGTCAGAGGAATACTGCACGTACTCGAGGCCAATTCCTATTGCAGGGATGAAGCAACCATCTTTACAGTAGATATTGAAAAGACATTTGATAGTCTTAAATGGACATATCTATTTCAGGTGATGAGGAAATTCGGGATGGGGCCTGTCTTTGCTGAGTGGACGGCACTGCTCTATAAGGATTCCACCGCCCGGGTTAAGATGGGACGACTAATCTCTGAGGCCTGCAGAATAGAACTGGGAACAAGACTGGGATGTCCTCTGTCACCCCTGCTATTTTCCTTGGCTATGGCGGCCAGGGCTCGAACAGGCCAGTATTTCCGGGGACAAGAGGTGACCGGGCATACACATCATATTGCATTGTATGTGGACGATTTACTGCTGTTTCTGGCAGACAAATGGGAAGCACTTGGGGAGGGGGCAGTAAGGAGTTCCAAAACAGACTAGGGATGGTGGCGGGCCTGAGAGTGAACTGAGCAAAAGCATGCCTCTTCCCTACCAGAGCAGACAGGTTGGGACCGCAGGAGAACTAAGATGTCCATGGGAGAACCGATGCTTAAAGTACCTGGGAACTCAGATATACCACACCCAAGGGGACCTATTGGAAGGTAATGTAGGGAGAGCCTTGATAGGAGCTAAGGGTAGCTTTGACTTCTGGGGGTCTCTTCCTCTCTCATTGGCTGGCAGAGTCACCCTTCTGAAGATGGTAACACTACTAAGACTTTTATAATAATTCGGAGCACTACCCATTTGGATCCCAGTACGAACGTTTAGCCAACAGAAAGCACTGAGGACGATGTTCATATGGGGGTCCCGGTAGGCGGAGAGTAGCACTCACGACCCTTATGAGGCCAAGAGCAGAAGGAGGATTGGCTGTGCATGATTCTGAGTACTTTTACCTCGCAGCACAACTGCAGTGGCTCACGAAGTGGGTGGCAAACCGACTCAGAAGGACAGTAGTTCAGGGAGATGTGACCCCAAGACTGCGGCTGCTGTCGCGAGTAATACTGAGACTCCCTATTCAGTATCAGGGCATCCCCACTGAACTGAAAACAGCACGCAAATGCTGGAATAGGAACCCAAGAAGATCTAAGACTAAATGCCCTTATGCCCCGGAGATCCCGTTGGTAATGTGCGTAGCGCTACCTCATGGGGGTGACTGATGTAGACTGGACTGACTCAATGGGGGACCTATATGAAGAAGGTAACCTGAGCCCATTGAAAGACCTTAGAGAGAGAGATGACATACCTGAGGGGGATTTCCTGTTGCATGCCGCCCTCACGGCAGCGATACGTAAGCACTGGAGGGAGGGACTCACAGAACTGCAGACATCGGCGGTGTGCCAGTACATTGTAAAAGCGGCTGGAACCTTTAAGGCGGTCACATGTTTTTACAGGTGACTCACACATGAGACACTCCCTCCTCTGAGTAAATTGCATCAAAAATGGGAAGCATACATTGGCAAAACTAAACTGAGAAAGTGTGGGGAGAATTAGTGGCACAGGCATGGGAAAGCACTAGAAATGCTAGGTTTCAATTGGTACATCTTTATGTGTTGCACAGAGCTTACCTTAAACCTGGCAAGATTAATAAATATTTTAATACGTAAACAGCAGCTTGCCCACGCTGCAACGTGGAAGGAGCAGAATTCTTGCACATGTTCTGGAGCTACGCGAACCTGGGTCACTTATGGGAAGAAGTAGCCAAAGTCTTAGCTGATGTGACTGAAAGAGAAATAGCAGTTATTGCCTGCTGCACTGGTCCCTCCACACGGCTAAAAATAAGTAACGGGTAGGTTCCAGGACCTTGGCCTGGTATTAGCAATAATAGACATCACCAGCCACTGGAAATTGAGAAGTGGCGCCAACATACTCAGATGGAAAAAATAATTCATAAAATGGGCAGATTGTGTGGGGACAGTCAGGTTGCAAATAGATTCAAAAACGGGAAGCAAAAAGCCACTGGAGACAGCTAGAGCATGGGCAGCGTTAGTGGAATTGCTAAAGAACCCGGAGAATGAGGTAGGAGAGGACCCAATAGGAGAGCCCCCTGACGGCGAAGGCTGAACCCCGCACTTTGGACACCATTGAATTACAAACAATGGAGCAGATACACAGCGGTAGTAACTCTCTAAACTGATAGGATATCAGCACAATGACCCATAATGGCAGCCATCAGACCAAAGAGAAGGGCATCCCCAGTTCAGGTAGATAAGAGATTAGCTATGTGCGACACGCCTGGGGGGTGGCGAGGGCGGGGGGGAACAGTTGGAGGCAGTTTGTAATGTTGAGCATTGATTATTTCTGATGTTAAGGTCTGAAAGTAGAGAATTTAAGGGACTGAATACAATGCAACTTGTAGTACCTTTATTAAGTTGACAGAGGGTTGGGGGCCTTGAGCTAATTGCACGACTCCATTCTACCTTAGACATGTAACTGCAGACCATTGAAGAGTACAACTGAATATCCATAATTTACAATATTGATGTCCCTTGTTGAATGCTTGCTAAAAACTCAAAGTATGCAAATGTAACAGGCACAATGAAATGAGTTCTGAAACATGACAAAATTCAACCATTACTTATTATAGTTGTATAGTAAATTGTCAATGGAAATAAGTTGGGGACAATCCTTTCTAAAAGAAGATACTGAAAAGGCAAGTGAATGCGCTGACCAGTATCATAATAGGAAGGAGTAGAAAAGTCAGCAAGCCCAATGCTTGCCTGGTGTGCAAATAGGCTACATCAAAGAGACTGTTGACAGTCTACAGTGCATATTTCTGATGGCAAGGAGTGCTGAAAGGGGAAAAAGAATGGCTAAGTAACAAGTGGTTTGAGGTATGAAAAATGAGAGAAGGTTACGAGTCAACCTGCATACAGGACCCATTAGGATCCAGGATTTGTGCAACAAGTCCAGTGTCTGGCACGGGCCGCAATAGTGGTGGAGTGCCTACAGTCGAAAATATTTACAGTGGCCGTGGGATCCAGTGGTCGGGAGGAACGACTGATAGGAAAAAGGTGAGACCTACGGCAGACTCAAGACCTACTGGCCGTCAGAAGGCTCCTCAAGACCAGGCTCTTCGATCAGTAGCAGCAGACCCGCCCCCCCACACCCCCCCACCCACTCCCCCTCAGCGCCTTGGGATCCTCACGGGTATTTAGTCTGCTTTACAAGTGCCTTGAGTGATTGAGACCGACAGCAATCACTGGCTGAATGCACCTAAAAGTCCATGTGTATGAGGACATGAGAAGAAAACTAAAAATGGACTGCGGCATGGCAGCCATTACATAGTAACCCTTTGGATAGCAGACAACCATATTGAAGGAGGATGAGCTTGTGAGCGAGATAATGTTAAGTCTGCATAATCCAATCCACTCATCACAACATGTACATTTAAATGGCCATAATAGAAGGAGAAGGCAAATTGGCAGACGCTCCATTAGAACTACTGCATAGCAGTCATGCAGGTGTGACCCGTGGAACCCAGTAGTACAAATGGAAGGAGAAAGACTTGTGTGGGGGCAGAAGCAGATAGGGAGGTATTCCTTAGATGTATTGGAAGTTGTGAGAAGTGGCTTTCAAAAATTATTTGAGCAAAAATGCTATAAGGATTATACATAAGTTCAGCATTTTCCCTAGATCTCCATGTTACTTAGGCCCATTCCATTTTACGTTGTGTCAGTGATGGAGAAATGTAAATTTGCAATTTTTCCTTAAATCTGAGATCCAATTACCCAGTTATATTAGACATTCTCGGGAATGGAGATTAGCTTTTTAACATCTTCATTACTGAGCTTCATTTGGTGGATTTACATTGTTACAGTTTTTAATGGAATAGTAGTAAATTTTGCATTCTTTTTGGGTGCAAGAGTAATATGTTCTAGTATAGAGCAAGGATTCTCATTTAGATTGAGGGTCTGGCTACTTTTTTGGAAAGTAATTCTTACTTTCAAAGTTATCTTTATTCTAAGATTTGATTTTAAATGTCCACACGTCAAAGACTTCTTTCCAGAGAGAAAAACAAGTGAGTTTACACTTGCCTGCTCAATGTTATGGCTTAACTTCTTGTCTTCTGATGCTTTCATGTTGAGATGAATATGTCCAGTCAGATAGGTAGGCTTTACCACTGCTCAGCATTTTTTGGTATTTTTAAATGATGAATGGAAATGCTTGAATTGATCTGAACTACTGGTAATGCCTCTGAATTCTTAACTTTCATACCATCCATCATTCGCTTGTCTAATCCACTTAAGTCACTAGCCAAATGTAATTCAACCTTAGACAGGTTCGAGTAGGAGCAGGTCAGTGAAAAGAATTATGAGACATCCTCTCTGAACATGGAGACAATGATCCACAGACCTTATTGGGGTTCATGAGTGAGTTACAGCTTGATTCCCAATGTCCGTGTGGCAGGGACCCACACCCGGGCATACATAGAATGCTTAGGGTAACTCAGAAGACAGAAAGTAAACAGTGGAAATGATTGAATTAATCTAAACCAGTGAGCGTTTCTCAAAGTGCACATTTTAGCTTGTGTGGGCCAGAGTATTAACCATATTCAATATGATCCTGCTCCAACGGAGCAGTCTAGCCTTCCGAAGTCTGTTTTAATTAGTAAATGTGCTTTTAGATATATTTTGGTGGTTATCAATCTCATAAAGTAAGAAAAAGAACACCCAGGTATTTACCTAACATTAGCTGGAGAAAGACGATTTCTAAAAGAAAAAAAAACAAGAAAGTCAGTGTTTGGAACAGTCATGTTGTGCTGTTTTATAGCTTGAAACCTAAATTGAACATTGACTCTGAAAACTTTTTTCCTTATAATGCAACTGGTCACCTAGGTGCTTTGGAATTTTTACTGAATATCAAATAGGAGTCCAAGTACCACTGGTACCTTGGACTCATTGTGCACAGCGTTTGTGAATTTATCTTACATTATGAAACAAATATGCTTATTATGCGTTCTTAATACATGATCTTTATGCTAACAATAAAGTAGTTTGACCTTTTTTTAATACAAAGACCACTACTGACCCAATGAGCAAAGGCCTTAGATTGATACACAGCCCACAGTCCTACAGCACGAGGCCAAAGGGCTTGTTAGGGGTCATTGTGGCCCCAGGATAATATTTTGCTCTGGTCTGTTGGCTGAACCTGCTCTTAATGTTCAAGGCAGAATGTCATGTGTAGGGGATTCTTTGGCCAAGTCCAGTCTCCAAATGCCCAATGCTTACAGGTAAATGTTTTGCAAATTGATGTATGGGTCCAAAATTCACTGTACATGTCCTGGGGATGTGTGTAGTGGGGTTACAGTTCGATTTATGATGAATTAGTGTAATACACCAAATATCATTCCTTTGTACAGAAACCCGTGTGCAGGGCAGAAGGCCATGTGCAATGTGTTCTTACTTTGGCAGAAACAAAAGTATTCAGTACAAAATCAAAAATGTTCTTATAAAAATATTTGTGAAATAAGTTATAGGGCCAGATGTATCAAAGGGTTTTGCCCATTCTGTGTCTACGGGGAAATGTGTTGGTACATATGGCCTATAGTGTTTTGCAGAGATAAAATAAGACTTGCAAAACCTTGGAAATGTTTTTAAATTTCTTTTGACTGGACGTTATTATTGTGAAGCGAAAGCCATAAAAAACATTGAAATTCTCAAGACATGATAAGCCAAGCTCTCTCCCATACGCTTGCCATGATTTAACACATGATATCACTAATGACAATAAATGAACATAATTTTTATTTCTAAAACAAGCTTCAATATTCTTTCTCTAACTCTGTCTTCTATGCTTTCTGGAACTGTGCTTTATCTAACTTTGCCAGAAACATCATTGTTTTGGAAGTGCACAGTGTATTATTTTTTGTGTGTTTGTAAAGCGCACTGTCACCCGCTAGGGTTTCCTGGTGCTGAGTAGATGTGTGCCTAGCCCTGCGTATGATAGTTTAGTTAATTGAGGAGCCATATGTTCAGTTTCTTGCGGAATTGAAGAAGAGAGGAAGAGGCCCTGTTGTGGAGTGAAAGATCGTCCCACAGGTTAGGAGCAATGTAAGGGAATACCCGCTCTCCGGATCTGGTTCTGTATATGTGTTGCATTTGTGCGAGTAGGATCCTGCGGAGTGGAGGTGTCGGTGTGGTTGGTGGAAGGATATGCAGATGCTCAGGTAGGTGGTGCCCGAGTTGTTTAGTGCCTTGAATGTGAGTGTGAGGAGTTTGAATCAAGCGCACTGGTGTATCGTAAGCCAATGTAGTTCCCTGAGGTGTGTGGTGTGTGATGTGAGTGCTGTGTGAAATTTTGGAGATGGGTCTGGCTGGCGAGTTATGGATGATTTATAGCCTTCTAGTGAGTTGCTTGGTGATCCCAGCTTAGAGGTGGTTCCCATAGTCTAGCTTGCTGGTGACTTGGGCGTGTGAGTGACAGTTTTTCTGGTGTTGATTGGTGTTGATTGGTAGCCCTTTGAGGAGCTTCCTCAGCATCTTCAGAGTGTTGAGGCAGGATACAGTGACGGCATTGACCTGTGCAGTCGTGTCCAGTTTGCTGTTGATTATTCCGTGGTTCCTGGCTGTTGGTCCGAGTTTGGTTGGTCACCAATTGTTACTACAACACAATCAGTATACATGAGTAATTTGTATAGCCATTTTACACCTAAAGACTTTCAGTAGCGGTATTTGTATTAATTTTTACAAGAATGTGGATGATTTTTTGAAGGAGGAGATTCGCAAGTACCTTAGGGTCTGATTCCCTAAGTGAATGGATGAATATCAAATGAAAGTGAAACGAAGAGTGTGTCTTTTGAGTGTCTTATAGGTGAATCAGTCTCTATGATTAAATGTGTAACAAGCCAGGGACTATGTAAGTATTCAAATAAGTGCATCATTAAGTACTTGGCAGAGTGAACGTCTAGGTACCTGAGTTTTATCAGCTGATAATGTACTTGAGGTGCTTGGTTGACTAAAAAAGATACCGCACCTTGAAAACGTATAGTATTATATGCCAAAAGGTCGATAATCTAAACAAAAATACAGATTATGCAAATAGTGTGACCTTAAAAACTATTGCAAAATTACTAAAACCGTCAATTAATTGCCCTTAAAAGTTTTAAAATTATCTTTCCTTTGCAAAGCCCTTTGTAGGACGAATATCTGTAAGTGCCCATGAAAATATAAATAAATTACATAATCAGTTCAATACTGTATTGAAAAATTAATAAGCATGTGTATATTTTAGTCACTTTTATAAGCATCGTTGTAACCTTTAAAAGTATTTTTTCTTTTTTGATTAACAATTGAATAGTAACACGTCAGAAGTTACACGTCACTGCTGCTCTGGAATATCTGCAATGAGCTGTTTTATACCAATGTGTCTTATGTAGTAAATTTGGTCTTCCTGATGCTTGTAAACAGGGTTCTCGGCATTAAACGCCCTAGTGTGTGTTCTTGATGTAGCCATGTATCCTAAACTGTTTGCAGTGTTAACCTTGAGATCGATGTTTTTTTATTTTTTCCACTTTGTGTATATAATAAAAATAATTACCAAAAAAAACTGAAGCCTACCAGCGTGGCAATCGGTTAACATCCACAGTACATTTACATTGCAATTATCTGTGCCATCAAGTATCTCACCGCATATCTTGCAGCACATTGCGTTAAATCCAATCTCGAGAGAACATCACAAGATACTGTCAAAACATTTCCCCCTTTTGCTTCTTTACTCATGTGACCAGCCAATGTTTCAAAGTCCTCTGTATTGAGACCACTTCCCCATAGAGATCGATATTTTTGCTGGTAAGGTCATATTTGATATTATTAATCTGGTAATGAGCAATGCCGTTTGTGGTAATGAGCAATGGAAATGTAGCAAATTGCAGTGCTTTTTAGATTATGCATCGCCGCCATAACGTCACTTCAAAACGTTTTAAGGGAATTTATGTGCTTTTTTAGATTAATTTTTTCATAACCCGCTTTTTTCTCATCTGTGTAATGGCCCTTAACTTTGTTGCAATGTCATTTAGGTTTCCACAACAAAGGGAAATTCTAGTTTGTACATTTCCTGCCCTTGATCCGTTTGCAGCAAACTTTAGAAACATACACAATTCAATCGTGGAGCCCACCAAATCCGCTGCTGTCCTATCAAGGCAGACAATGTTACTAGGGGGAGACCGAACAACGTGGATTTTAGGTTCAACATAGAAATTGTGGTAAGACATTATTTGCCGCAAAAAGCACTCCTGACGGGAAATGAAGTCCATAGGATAACCACGTAGTGCCCCTTCCAGCTAACATTTGGTGTTTATGCAACTACTGTAAAAATCTGTATGTGTAGAACATGTTGGACATAGCCAAAGGCCAGTAAACAAAGCAAAATGCTCCTGACCACAGTTCAGCACTTCAGTTCCTAAGTCAACAGATCAATACAATGTCTGTGCAACCACATCCGGAGTTCGCCGCACTTTCACTCCACTGGAAACCAGATAAATGAGTTCATCAAGAGAAGGAAGATGCACCAGGATGAAGTCAATGAGCTTCAAATGTTTTCCAAAATATATCCTTTATTATATTTTAAGTTTAAAAATTAGGACACCAGCCAATGCGTTTCATTCCGAATCGAACTTCATCAGGGTGCAAATTCACTAATGAATTTCACAATCCACAGACTTTCAAGCAGAAAAAGTGGTCCAAAGGACGTTAGCCCAGGTCCTCCATATTCACCGGCAGGTTAAGTACCTAAAAACACTAGTCTCTCTGAATATTTCAAGGTCCAAGGGCCAGGGTAGCGGCCAATAATCCTGGTCAATGTTGACGCTTTCAGTAGGAGTCCCTCATATGAACTTTTTTGAAACTGAAAACATAATGAAGGATATATTTTGGAATACATTTGATGCTCATTGACTTCATTCTGGTGCACCTTCCTTCTCTTTATGAACTCATAGCCGAAGGCCATTCGGTCCAATCTCTGTGGGCCAGAGTACTGAGTGCAGGACATGGCTAAAAAACATTCTCCGCATCCATGGGCTTCAGAGCATGTCCAAAGACCCTGCATTGCGTGTCCTGAGACCAGAGGGTTTGTGTGCAGGACAGGGCTAAAGACAAAGCCTTGCTCCAAGTACCATGAAGGCTTAAGAAGCACTTGGGCAAGGTCGTGATCAAATACCATTCTTCTGATCTGAGGCCAGTGCTTTAAAAAATGCAGTAGCAATTCTCCCAGAGAGCATAATGTTGGTTACGAACCTCAACATATAAGAATACTGACAATTTACTGGTTATGGGATCCTACTGAATGTCCCCAAAGCACTACTTACACTTCTCCATGTAACAGGTGACGTTACAAGTGACATTGATGACTTCACTGGGGATTTCACATCATTATTTGGGTTAATATTATTAGCACACTGACATATAAAACAGCCCTGACCATGCGCCTTTTGAGTGAAATAAGCTTTCACTATATTTTGTCTTGTGAGATGTAATAATAAATTATCTATTTGATACATTAAATTATAAACAACCAATTCTTTTGTACAACTCAACATAAGTATATACTTATTAAAAAAATCGTTATTGAAATATGCTGTTTTTTCTAATCCTTTGGTAGGCAGGAGTAACGGAGGTGCAGTTTGGCCCTATGAAACTTCACCAAGAACAACTTCAGGTAACGCTTGTGGAACTGTGAATCTGCACGTGCTTATAATTGGTCTTAAAAAGAAAATGCATTTCGTTAAAAATAACTAGTCGCAAATATTCCGATGAGAATAAAATAAACTAGTGCATATCTTTAAATTCCTAATTTACCGTCGTGTCCTAAGTGAAAATAGTTTTTTGTACTGGGTTATTTTTTAATTTGTATTTTATGATATTCCATTGCAAAATGTGTGCTGTGTGTAGCGTTATGGATGAACCTTGAAAAGCATGCTAAACTTTTATTATAAAACGCAACTTTTTTGTAATAATTGGTTCTTTTTCTAACTGTGCAACTAACATAAATTGTTTGCCCTGCCCCTTTTTCAGTCAGGCATTGCCTGCTAAGCGGGTGCCAAATCAGAAAATATTATTTACATATTTTACAAACAAGAAAAGGGACAAAATGTCGACACCCGAAAACAAAGCATGACCTTTGTACCATATCTGTGAACTATTAGAGTAAATGGGTAAAAAGCAATAATTTTATTTGTGCACCTGTTTTCTTAAGTTAAAAAGGGTGTATAGTGCGATGGCGTAAATACATGAAGGCTTTCTAACACCAATTCTTTCAGGTTTGATAACACTACACGTTGTCACGTTGAGTAATCTTCTAATACGTCAAGTACTGTTTTTGGCAACCACATTTGTTTCATCAGTATGCCTTCTGAACTCAGCATTTCACAGTGTACTACCACATTACAGAATAATGGACCAGATATAGTAAAAACCTACTCACACGGATCGCAAATTAGGTACCACACTTTTGCAGCCAGTAACTTTTTTTTGCCAATTAACCTATGCACTAATGAGTCATTTTGTTAAATATGGAATCTGAGTTTGTTGCACTAAAACTTCCCAAATTAATATTTATTAGGTAGGTTGCGAATTGCGACTCACTACTGATTAGCCATGTTCGGTTTCATATAGGCACCTCAACATAGGATCAAGTAGTCACCTAACCTTTCACCCATATTCTCCCCTACCATTACACTACATATTGGTTCTTGGGGCTAACTTTTTACCAAGTTACGATAATGCTTACAGGACATAGGGTTTCCCCTGAAAACTAGCATCATCCATTATGCATGAGGATTCTTGGAAACTCAGCAGGACTTCCATCTCCTGCATAATAACTATGTACAAGGGTTATTCCTTCCATCATCCTAAGTCTGACATGACGCAGCAAGCTAGAACCCCCTGAGGGTACCACTTTGGGTATTTAAACACCATACCTTGCTGAGGTAGTCAGAGCAGAAAAGGATTTCCATGCCGACACACTGACTCGAGACACTGAGGCTCCTGTACGCAGGCACTCCAGCTAGCAGTGGTCTGACATCCCTTGCAAGGTGTCCATCTCAAGACAAAGACGGGGTCCCACAGTCTTTCACTTCAGGTAATGGGGTTGATTTATCCTAGAGGGATTCTTGGTTTTAAACCTATGTACATTCTAGGTACACTTAAATACTTCTAGTTAGGGTTGCATCATAGGAGTACACATTCTATTGTCATGTATTTTATATACTTTCCTGTATTCATCGTTTTAGCACGATGGTAGAAATATACCATCCTTTTACTCTGTTAGTGCTACTAATAATTTATATCTGGTTCTGTCTAATGGTTTTCTCAGCACATCTATTTTACACTAGAATGACCCTTGTTCAATAAATGTGTATTGAAAAACATCCCGACCGTTTATTCTGTGTATCTCTGTGAGACAAAGTTAGTACGAGGGACTGAGCGAAAAATAGTGCACTGTTTCCATGATCCTGAGGGATCAGGGTTATCATGTTCGATAGTTGCCAAGAACTATTCTCTCATTGGTAATTAGGTTTTCTAGTGGCACTGTTCGCTAGCTGGCATACAGGCTAACACACACAGTGGGAGTGTCTAGAATCAGTCCAGACACCAATCCTACAGTGTATGTTGTCTAAACATGCAGATCCTCAATAGGTTTATAGGAACTACACAACAGCCATAATCACAGGGTGGTGGCCTGCAAGGGTCAGTAGAACACCTTAAATCTGATTGTTTATAAACAAAGAAAAACTTTTTTTCTTTAAAAGAAGCCCAATTTTCTTGAAAGAAAAAGTACTGCGTTAAAATAATGTTTTCTATTTGTACAATTTTGAACGAGAATGTGTATTGTAAATAAAACGAAGACAGCTCTTTAACTTCAAATGGAAGCTTTTTATTCTCAGGCGGCAGTGCAAACACCCAACCAGCACGGCTAGGCAAGGTAACAACCGCCAATCAAGAATATTGAGCATGAGATCGTGGAATACAAGACATGTCATGGCAACACAAGGCGAGCTGCCAAGAAGTTACATAATTCATAACACACCTCCTTTCCTTGCACAGAAACATTACATTTAACATAACATTCAATAATATATTAAATTACCAAAATAACCCCATATAAAATAAAATAGTGTATAAGAAATTAAGAGGTTTTAAAGTGAAGAAAATAAGAGGCCTATATACAAAAGAGGTTGAAGAGAGAAGAAAACAACAACCCAGGGAAAGCAAAGATGACCCACGTAAGTGAGGGCAACCATCAGGACCCAAGTTATGTAAAACACAGATCATGTTATACCCACTAATTCCCTTGATGACCTAATTACAGACATAATGCTTCAAATATTCCGGCATTCTACATTCCCTGGACACCCTTTACTTCTGACGGCCCTTCCTTGGTTCAGATAAAGACCTCTCGGGAGTAGTGGAACGTTCAATTTCTTTGTTGCTCTCACCGGTCTCCTGCCTTAAAGGTGTCCAACTCCACAACCCGACACCTATATCCCTAGGATTCTGCAGACACTTTCCCTGTTTTTGGTACAAAGCCAATCTTCTAAGATTCCCAGTTTGTCCAGTTTGTAATTCGACCCAACTTCCTCCTACAGACCTCACCTTAAAAGGACCCCTGCATTTGTTGAACCCTTAATAACACCTTCTGGTTTGACTTTTACCAAGTCACCAACCTGAATGTTCCTATTCCCACCAACAACAGTTTTGTTGGGTTCCAAAGACAAAAGATTTGTGACATTTTTAATGCAACCAGGTGGGAACCATTTTGGTACCAGCCTGCCTTCCCCTCATCAATTCAAATGGGGGATTTGTCCATACCTTATTGTACTGTAGTGTGGTACGTCCATAACGTCTGCCTGATTGCATGCTGCACCGGCATGTTTGAAGTTAATGCCAACTGCATACTGCCTTTCACCAACCTATTTAGTCTCACACACAAACCATTACCCTGCGAGTTGTGAAGAGATGTAAACATATGCCTCAAGACAATTTTGTCAAAATAGTCTTCCATTGCTTTTGATATGACTTGTGTGCCATTGTCCGTGAGAAGAATAGCTGGGATACCTTCCCTCCTGAAAACCTCTTTTAAAACTTTGATGGTGGATTTCGTGGTAATGTTTCTCATGAACACCACCTCCACCCACCTCAACCCAACAACCACCAAAACTGCTGCAAACTTTTCATTATCTTGCAAGTCACTGAACAGGCCAATAAAGTCCATACAAACTTTCTGCCAAGCCCCTGTTGCACCAATGATGTGCTGACATGGAACCGGTCTATCCAATCCAACCACAACCTTTTTTTTAGGCTCCTTACAACGACTGCAATTCTCCACCCAATCCTTCACCTGACGAACCATACCTGGCCACTAACATCTTTCTTTCACTCTTCTTCCCATTAAAGTTTGTCCTAGGTGCTTCTCGTAGGCTAAACCAATCACTCTATTCCTAATGGATCCAGGTGGTATAAACCTCATGCCCCCCAACATAACAAAGTCACCTTGTGTAGATAGCTCATCCAGCAACTGAACAAACGCTGACACCATACTTTCCCTTAAAACCCTTTACCTAACCATTCTCATAACACCAGAAAGGGTATCATATTTGCACATTCCTTTTACCCAATCCTCTCTGGTGATGACCTTGCCCATATCCTCAGTGATATCGTCAAGGCTAGCTGCGAGCTCTTCAGTAATCAAGTCAAAACATGGCGCTTTGGTGTCTGGTACCCTAGGCGGGTAATCAGCTACACTGTTACGCCATCCAGGTAGATGTTCCACCTTACACATGAAATCTTGTATCCTTACAGCAAGGCGTGCTCGCCTACCAGAACAGTTGTTTTGTGCCATCAGGACCCAAAACCTTGAAATGGGGTTTATGGTCGGTTCGCAAAGTGAAAGCAATACCCCACAAGAACACTCTAAAGTGTTTAGTGGCCCAAGAAGATGCCAGTGCTTCACGTTCAATAACTCCTCTCAGCCTCAGTCAACAAACGTGAAGCAAATGTTAGTTTTCTCATGCTCAGCATTTTTCTGAGCTAAACTGCACCAATGCTCACAGCACTGTCGTCCACCGTCAAAATGGTGGGTAACCCAGGAGTGAAAGGTGCTAAAATGTCAGCCTGTGCAATGTTCTCTTTTAAGATTAAGCGCCTTATGTTGCTCTCTACCCCATGTAAATTTCTTGCCTTTCCTTAGTAATTTCCTTAAAGGTTCCACCTAGTGTGTGAAATATTGAACACATTTGGCATTGTATTCAACCATCCCCATGAATGATCTCAATTTGTCCCTGTCATCAGGCACCTTGACAATGGCACCGACCAGATCGTGCTTGAATTGAATCCCTTCTTTTGCGATGTGATAACCCAAATAATCAACTTCCTCAACAGCAAAAACACACTTATTCTTTTGCAATGTTAAACCTGCACCACCCAATCGAGTTAGTACTTGTTCCAAGATAGAGTTATGATCTTTAACCTTTTGCCTGTATATTTGGGTGTCATCCTGAAAAAACTCCACTCGATCAATACCTTTAAAATTTCAGTTATAATGCACTGGCTTCCAAGCATAGACCAAACGGAAGTCTGTTAAATTGGTAATTGCCTTCAGTTGTAATGAAAGACGTATATTTTCTCAAATCCAGATCAAGTTTAATTTGATGGTACGCACTGCGTAAACCCAATTTAGAAAACACTCTACCATCAGCCAACATCAGGATGATCTCATTAATGTTGGGAAGAGGAAAATTGGCCATAATGACACTCTTGTTTAAGCTCCTTAAATCCACACAAAAACGGAAAGAGCCATCTTGTTTTTGGGTGATACTTGGAGACAACCATTCAGCCGCCTCCACAGTTTCAATGACCTTATCGTCCAGCATCTGCCTGATTATATCTTTGACTTGGGCTCTGGCTGCCATCAGAATTCTTCTAGCAACATGTTTAATTGGTACAGATTCCTTCCTCAGTCTTATTTTCTGTAGAAACCCAACGGCTTTCCCCAATACAGTGTCAAAAACTTTGCATGAAATTGTAAAGTACTTTGTACTCCAGTGTCATCTACATTCATAACCTGTCGCTCTGCTCTTGGGTCCACCCTAATGTTGAGATCATACTAGTAAACACATCCTAAAATAACAGGACCTTCTGGAGTAATGTACACCTTTCCTTTGGGCTGTTTTTCAGCAAACTAAACTTCTGCTTCCATGTACCCCAGAATTCCAATACTTGCTCCCTGATAGCCCTTCAGAATCACATCAGAGGGAATTAACTTTGCATCCTTCCACACCAAATCACACAAGGATTTTGGAACACAGGTATATAGCAATCCTGTGTCCACCCTTGATATTAAAATCCGTTTTGAGGTGAATCCTGTTCCTAAATAAGTCAGAGGAACATTCCTCCCCTTTGACCATCAACACCCTGACGTCATTATCCACATCCTCCACCACTGCTATCTTTTTTCCAGAAGCCTTGCACATACGAACATAGTGCCCCCTCTTTCTGCACTTATGGCAATCCTTGCCTTGCGCAAACGTTTTTGGGAGTCCACAAGTGAAACTGTTGTGTAGCATTTTAGGATCTAAGCTTAATTTACTGATTCATGCCCTTATATAGGTATAAATTACATTGCCCCTATATAGACCCAGAAATCATACCCATATTTAGACATAACCCATCCAGTCCAAATACAGGCATGGTTACTTCCACTAGTTCCAAAAAGCCACAACGATTTCTTGGAAAACTCGGCTTCAGCAGTCAGGGACATCCCCTTGCTTGAATATTGATTAGTCCTAGAAATCATGGAGTTTTCAAAGAACTACCATCTCCTTGGGGTTCTTTGATGACGTTATTATGTCCGACTTTACGTCAAACAAGGCACCTTAAAGGTATAAATTTGCCTACATTGCCCTAGCAAACTCATAGTGGTTCGGAGCAGCTCGACTATCTACTTGCCCGACGCAGCTCGCTACATGAAGTGCCAAAGGAAGCTGACCCTCCAGCTGGCGCACGGATCGAGAAGCTATCCCTTCTCTTGCTGAGCATCCAGCTCCAGTGTTTCCAAGCTCCCCTTGCGGGGTGTTGGGAAATCCAGTCCCGAGACAGAGATACCAGACCTCCATCATTCTAAAACCAAGGTACCAAGCCGATTAGACCCTTAGAGAAATCTTTGTTAGATTCTTGGCAAAGAAAATCTAAACCTATGCTATACCTCACTTACTTCTTCCCTCGTACTAGACTTAGGTTAGGTACATTGGGGTAGGCGTATTTTAGAAGCACCAGTTGAGTACGTTTTAGCCTTTGTTATTTATGAATGTATTTATCTATGGTTTAGAAACCATACAATGCTTTTACAGTATTATTTCATAATATTTTTCTTACTGTACTCATTATACTTTGCAAACAGTATTACGATTGTAGCAGTTCACTTTACTTGCATGAGAAAGAAGACTGTTCAATAAATCTTTTTATTGAAAACGCCCGTCTCTCTATTTCTCTGCACCTCTGTTGAAACGAAGCATGCACGAGTGACTAAGTAAAATATGTATCTATTGTTTCCACAACTCTGAAGATCAGTTTTATTCTTGGGGAAACAAAGTTGTCATGTTTATGCGGTTGTCAGAAACAAATCCCTTCTTGTGTATTCGAGAAAGTTTCTAGTGACCTCTGAGCTAGCTGGCACTCACAATTAAGTCTAATATATTCGATAGAGACCTAATTTCTTTTTTTTAAACCTTTATTGCAACATTCTGAAAGTACAAGTATGGGCCTACAACCGCAGGGGCCGGCCGCTAGTAATAAGTATAACCAATCATAGTACAGTGTAACACAGCTCATCAGCCGACAGCCCTGAGGTCCGGCAGCGAATCAGGATAAAGCTTGTCGTGGAATGCATGAATAGGGCACAGGATATACTAAAGGTTTCATTTTATATTATATAAATAGACGGATCCGGTGCCATACAATTAAGCTAAAGGAGACGGGGGACAGGCCAAGAAACAGGAATACGGCTAGAGACAACAATATGAGGAACCCTGGCGCAAATGCTTATGAATCGAAGTGAAACAACCATACAGGATACAGTTTCGGAAGCGCCGGCTCCCAAAGCCTGCCCACCCGGACTTTCGATTAACCTAGGAAGCGTGAGCACAAAATTCCAGAACACAGTGTAATCAGGATAGAACACAGACTATACTGACCCGAAAGGAAAGAAAGGGAAGGGAGAAAAAGGCCATAGAAAATAAGAAAGGAAAAATAAACCCCCCCCCCCTCCAAACCCCCACCCTGCACCCCTGCCGATGGCTATAGCCTAACCCCACTAGCAGCGTGCCTGTCACCCTAAGAAACTAATGCCCACATGCATCAAGCATTTTTGGAGTCGCAAACGGTGCGATTCCTTAAAATCGGCCGTTTGCGATTCCAAAAATGCTTTTTGAGATGCATCATTTGTTTATGTTGGAAATCGCTAATTTTGCGATTTTCTAAAATGCGATTGCATTTGAGGAATCGCAATTTTGCGATTCCTTAAATGCAATGCATCATTCTTAAAAAAATTGCGATTTTGAAGATTGCAAGTGCAAAATACCACGAGGTTGAACCTCGTGGTAATTTGCGAAAAATGTTTAAAATGCTCAAATTAGCATTTTAAACACTGTCATGTTACAGACACACATGTCCTTAGGACATGTGTGTGTGAAACATACATTTCAGGGGTGCAGGGGGGGGTCCTTTGGACCCCCCCCATGCACCCATGGAATGCATCAACATTTTGCGAATTCCAATTTGCGAATTCGCACTTACCATTGATTTCTATGGGCCTTTTGGCCCATAGGAATCAATGGGAATTGCGAAATCGCAAATTGGAATTCGCATAATATTTGCGATTCAGTAAAAATTGCGATTTTTACCGAATCGCAAATATTATGCACTTTCAATAATGCATCCCGTTTTGCGATTCCTTATTTGCGATTCGGTAAAAATCGCAAATTTGGAATCGCAAAACGGGAGTTTGATGCATGTGGGCATATAACCCTAAAAGAAGGGAAAGAAAGAGGAAGAATGGAGGAGGGCCTAGTAGTACATGCCCCCAGCCCCTTAGCCCCCCCGCCAGAAACAGACACCCCCTATCGCAAAGAGACGGATGTTGTGCTACTATTATGAAAGAAATTAGGGGGCACTGTGACACACCGCCCAGCCTCTTAAATCAAACCATTGCAAATCGAACAGTCCTAATACCATTTCAAACTGCCCCGAGCTGATGAATCTCACCCCTGACCCTTCCGGACCAGCACACACACCCTCCCCAGCGAGACCCAAAGGCATACAATCAAGTCATAGAGGAGAGGGGGGTCATCGAGAGTCAATTGGTTACCAATAGCAGCAAATAAGTTCACGGGAGTTTCAGGTGCATGAAGTCTCCCTCTCCCAACAAGGCAGTCCCGATGTTTCTTGCCCTGGGAGCGCAACGTTTCCAAAAAGGGGGGAGACGACCACAAGATGAAAAAAGAGTCTACAACACAAGTCTCCGGGGGGTAGGGTGCCAGTCAATACCTCAAAAGTCAATAACGGTGGAGGGTGCGGTGGCACACTCACGACCTCCAATACTCGCATCCCCACGGGGTCCTCGCAGTGAGTCAAAATGGCCGCTGCTTGAATGGCTACTGATGGTAGTTCCAATAGTGGAGCAGGGTCCGGTACAACAAGTAGCATAACAGATAGGCTTGCATCCATTTTATTCATTAAGACAGTCACTTGTGATTGAAACGCCCAGAGTTCTGCCAGCAATGAACTCAGTGATGGCTCAGACACATTTTGGTCCATGGTCTCACGCCCGAGACCCATCACAGTCACCCGAGTGAATTGGTGTCTCCGGGGGGGACAGACAGGGACCACGAGAGGGCAAGCGTAGACTGTAACCCGTCGTTCTCCACAGCCACGATCACCCGGTGGAACGCCGCAGGCCGGTGCCCCAATCCGCCGAACCCCGGAGGGAGCCGGCACCGGGTCCGCGGGATGGGAACCCCCACCTGCCGTCAGTAGCAAGCAAGGTCACCTCACCATCTGTGCTGAGCAAAGAGAACAGTCACTGCCAATTCCGGGAACAAAAGAAGCCTCCACTACGATCGACCGGACCCTGCCTGGGTCTCTCAGCCGTTGTTGTTGCACTACCACCCGGCCATGCAGATACTCGAGGCCCCGGCTTCACCGCTGGAGTAGGCCACAATCTTCAACTCGGTGTAACTCCGTGAAACCGGCCGATAGAAATTCCCGGATTTCACCATCGGAGTGAGGAACCGTTCATGCACGCAGGGGCTGGGCGTAAAATCAGGATATTGTGCAGGATCTTGCGGCGGGATACGGAGGTCGGCGGAGCCGGGAGCCTAAGCAGCCATCTTGTTTGCCGTCGTAGCTCCTCCCTCCGATAGAGACCTAATTGACCTAAGTCCTACGTCAAATCTATAGGATATATTATTCCAATGCGTAGAGCCTATTGGGAATATAGAAACTACACTACAAAACGTACTACCACACCTATGACAAAAGCGTGTGGGCCCATTTGCGAGGGAGACACCATGCCCTTACTTGTGTTTGGTTAGCCACTGCTAATGCTACCTCTATTAGGCTTACTGCACATCACATTCACCCCCTCCAAACCCTTTTTGTTGTTGAATGGACTTTATTTCCCTCATGCATTTTTCTGGCTCCTCTACAGCTGTTGCACTAATAATAGCTTCCTTTAAAGTGGAATTACTGGCCGCCAACAACATCTCTTGAGCCTTCTTGCTGTGGCACAGGACAATAAATTGACTCCTAATCGTCTCATCTTGCATTGGACTAAATTGGCACTTCGTTGACAACTCCCTTAACCTTGACACAAATGTGTCAATAGATTCATTGACCTTTTGTGGTTGTGTGTAGAATGTGTGTCTGCTCCTAACAATGTTCTATTGCTTTGAAAATCTAGTGCGTAACCTAATAATGGCACCTTTGTAGACATCATCCACCTCATCTCCGTAGCTGGAAGATATTTGAAAATATGTTGCCCCTCTTTTCTTAATGCACCTAGCAAAAAAGCTTTTTTTATGTACTGCTGGAAATCTTGTACCATCTAACGCCACCAAATAGTTTTCAAAACAATAACACCAATCCTCCCATTCCATGGATGGTTCCCCAGCCCACATGATAAGGTGGTGGAGCAGTGATAGTATTGGCAATATTCATGATGAGCAGACAAGATATGTTCCACTAGCCTCCCCCGTACCACAGCAGAATAACTCAAATAACAAGGAAGTTGCTAAAATATGCACATCTTAATAAACATCAGCACTGTAAAATAAGAGGAAATACAAATGAACAGACAGCATAGACCCTTCACAATTAAGAAATTGAAGATGTGCGTGTCATCGTTATTGCACGCAATTAAGCTCTTTGGTAATATCTAGTGTGCGTGTCACTGCAAATTAATGCAAGCACACACACTGAAGAGGTGTGTGTATCACAGTAAATTTAGGCTGACCATCTCTACAATAACAGCAGGTGTGCTTCACTACAAAACTAAATGCCTTCACGCAACTTGAAGGTATGATTAGACTGACGCTGCGACTGAAGTTTAAACTTAATGTGAGCAAGTATTGGGACATACCGTTGCCCCTTTAAGGAAGACTAGGTGGTCTGGAGGCTTGTTTGCGTATCACCGCTAAAGTATGCCGGGGTTAGACCGCCTCTTTGATAACTTCCAAATGGGTGTGTGCGTCACGCTGCCTAAACGACGATCACCCGCCCACTCCTCTCCGGACAGTTCGATCGGGGCAAAGAAAGCGGGCAGACAGGCAGCCGGTCCCAGATGTAGGTGAGCTGGGTACTTTTATGTATGTGCTGAATGGACTCTCGCCAAGAACATGGCCCGCTAAAAACGTAGTACAGTACACAAAGAGTATTGATGTCAACGTACCTCAGCCAGCAGGATATTTGTGTGGCATTATGCTGAAGCCAAAAGAACACTACCCAAGTATTTGCAATGTGGTGCAGCCCCAGGGAAAAGTCACGATAAGTATCGTAGTTCTGTGTAGGTTCGCTGGGGTGGTCTGCTACGCTTCCTCCTGTCAATGCCTGGCTCAGTTTCCTCCAATCGTCACCAAATATTGGGGACCCTCTATCTTTGTTTCTGTTGCCCGTCTGAGGAGTAAGCTGCTGCCTGTCCGAGGAACGCTGTTGCCTACACCAGGAACGCCTACCCCTCGCCGGACCCGCTCTGCGGGTCCCGCTTCGCTCTCAGGACACAGGAGTGCGCCGGGGGAACGTGGAAGGTGTTTGAGGGCGCTGGTCAGTCTTGCAGGGCTGCGAGCAGCGTGGTCAGGGACTCCATATCCCAGGAGTCCCTGATAGCCCGGCAGAGAACACCTGGGCCGCTCTCCCTGCAAGCTCCGCCTACTCACCAACGGACCTAAAAGCCCTCGCCTTCACAGCCTCATTGGGACCCTCTATCTTTGTTTCTGTTGCCCGTCTGAGGAGTAAGCTGCTGCCTGTCCGAGGAACGCTGTTGCCTACACCAGGAACGCCTACCCCTCGCCGGACCCGCTCCGCGGGTCCCGCTTCGCTCTCAGGACACAGGAGTGCGCCGGGGGAACGTGGAAGGTGTTTGAGGGCGCTGGTCAGTCTTGCAGGGCTGCGAGCAGCGTGGTCAGGGACTCCATATCCCAGGAGTCCCTGATAGCCCGGCAGAGAACACCTGGGCCGCTCTCCCTGCAAGCTCCGCCTACTCACCTATTTCCCTCCCTATATATCAACGCCCACCCCTCGCTGCGCGGGAGCGCGCAGGAGCAGCCCGGGACAAGGGCGGGACCGTCTGTGGCCGTCCGGGGCCGCTGGAGGCCGGGCTGGGCCACCTTATTAACCTCTACGGTCCAGGTACGGATCAACCCACTGTTTTTGTATTTGCTTTGTGAACTACTTGCTTGTAGGCGGGTAGAAGGGGGGTCTTTAGCACCATGGCTTGCACAACAACTACTTCCACCCTGCTGCCTCCTACGGGGGAAGCTGAGCCTGCTGTCATGGGCCCTTTTGACTCCTTACTCAAGCGTTTGCCGCAGGATATTGACAAAGAGATTGCTTTGGCGGAAAGACGAGCCGGGCGCAGGCTCTCGATTGAGCTTCTGAAAAACCCACCTGAAAAAAATCAAGGTTTGAACTTTCCTGCGCTGGTGACACCACTATCATCCATTGTTCTACCAGCCACCCAGGACCTATCATTTGATGTGTCTCTGCCCAATGAGTTAGCAATTAACTCTTCACTGGACATTGTAGCAACCAACTCATTTGTTGCGCATCTTGATGTACCTAGCCAAACGGTAAAAGGGAAAGGAGCTTTAGAAAATCATTGTGTACAAATGGAAGCGTCCAAATCTAAGCCCAGTGTTAAAAGGAAATGGGGAGTTACTGCAAAAAAATCACAACCCTTAAAACCGGCAAGAAAGTACAGGAAGTTGGGTACTAAATTAACTTCTAGCCATGTCCCTCCAAAGAATGGCGTACTAATGACTATAGGGGAGGCCGAAGCTGCCCCTGAGGAAGTGGACCCTATTATCACGGTGCCTCCGATAACATTGGCGGTGCCAGTCCCAGATCAAACTACCATAGTACCCTCGGGGTCATTATCTCCCAATCATAATCTTCTGATAGAAGTGGAAAAAATAATGCGTTCCCTCCTAAATCCGGTAGAACTAAGACTTAAAAAGCTAGCTGAACAACTTGACCATCTTGAACAAGCTAGCCTAGATAACTTATTTTCTATTAAATCTCTAATTAAGTCTGGGAAAAAAGTGGGTGAGAATGGGAAACACCAACAGACAGGCGATAAAGATCAAGGAGCCGTGTTGGTTGACCTACAATCCCCGCCCGTAAGTGGTATCTCTGCACAGGATAACAAAGGGGGGAATAGCAAGAATGCACCTGGCCCAATGTCCACCAAAACCATCAGTAATTGTGGGAAACCTAAGCCCAATAACACCAATAACAATGGTAGTAAGGACAGTGTAAAAAATCCTAAGCCCAACAATATTAATAACAATGGTAGCAAGGATAGTGTAAAAAATCCACCTCCCACAACTAGCAAAAATGCCACACCTTTGACGACCGGATCGGGAAAAGCTATGGTCCAACGGGCGGGAAATGATAAAATCCACTCTAGCAATGGGAGTGGGATTAATGCTCATTGTACAGGGAATGGGATTAACACCTGTGTAACAGTGGAAAACACTCTCACTCAGAGTCGTCTTCCCTTAGACCAAGCACATATACAGACCCAAATAACCAAATTGCCAACTAGGATCCCCCCAGTACAGCTCACCCCGGACTCCTATCCATATGTGGCCATACTTACTAATGTCCCACCCCTAACGGAGGGTCAAAGAGAAACTTATGACATGTTAAAAAACAAGGCCATGCATTGGCTCTCTGTCAATAGACCACTGCCAGGGGGGGTAGATGGCCTGATAATTGGGGCCAGAAGGGTCAATTGGATAGGGAATACCTTAAAAAAACAGGGGGGTGAGTGTATTATAATTAACTTCCAGGATCCAAGGGTTGTGGGGCTGATTACGGGGCAAGGTTGGAACATTAATATCGGTGGGATTGGGGTTGTGGACCTCACTTTCTTTTACCCCAGACCTGTGATCTACTCAGGGGGCTCCAGGGAGCAACCGAGACCCAGTCTCTGTACCTGGGTTGAGGCTGGCCCCCCTGTTGCTCCCATATTTAGATCAAATAATTGCTACACAGAGGCATTTAACCCCTATAATGGGCAGGGGCAGACGAGGTGGGGATGCTGACAGAGACCAGTTGAACAATTACGTCTGGAAGAGGATATGGTTGGGGGAATCAACCCTGATGTTACATTGATACCCCACGATGAAACGAGCCAAAAATTCGAAGTGGCAAATGTTAGGGATGGGGGCATTATTGCATGTTTGGAGGGGTGTGTGGGTGAACCGGATCTTCTAACTACTCTTTGCACCAAGGAGGGTACAGATGCAAATTGTGTAAATATTGTTCTAAGTGAGGATTGTGACCGTGGGAAACAGGATGATTTATTACCAACAGCACCTAACGCAAAGGGGATTTGCATAGAAAACACCCTGGAGAGACTTATGTCATGGAATGTTGCGGGGCTGGGGGCTAGAGTGTTGTCACAGCAGTGGATTGATTTTGTTAGTGGGTTTGAAATGTGCCTATTCCAAGAGACGTGGGCATGTGAGCCAATTCACTTCCCGGGTTACCTAAATTTCTGTATACCGGCAACTAGAGGCCCCAGGGGTAGGCCTATGGGAGGCCTTACAGTCTGGATTAAGCAAAACTCAAACGCAAAGGCAAAAATGATTGATTTAGGTTGCAAGGATATTCAATTACTGAGACTAACTGTAGCCAAGGGTACAATAATAGACATCTATAATATATATGCCAGGGGCATGAGGCTAGGGAATTCTGTTACCTTAGAAGTTCTATCCGCTTCCCTAGAATCCCAGTCACTTGGACATAGAGTAATTTTGGCTGGTGACCTGAATAGGACATTTGAGCCTCTAGAAAACACTGCATACCCTATAGGACTAGAGGAAGATGCCCTCTGGGGCATCCCCAACCTAAATCTCCTACCTGTGAAGCGGTGGACCAAAGATATTTTGTTGTTGAACGCGTTATGTTTGGAGTATGGTCTGAGGGCCCTTAATGGCAGGACAAAAAGCGACCAATGTGGTAACTGTACATTCGACAATGGACATAACAAAAGTAGGATTGACTATGTGATCGTTAGTCTTGAGTTATGGTGTGGTGTGGGTGACATGGAAATTGTGGGGAGAGTAGAAAGCGGCCATAACCCCCTCTGTGTCTCCCACTCTTGGTGGAGGGCCGCACGAGTTAACTCAGTGTCAGGTAGTGGGAGCGTACCTGTTGTGGCCAATGACTCAAGAAGGGTGAAATGGCCATATGTCCTGGCTAATCTGGCCACTTTGGAGTCTATTAATTTGGAGGTAGACAATGCTATTGCCGCCATGGAAAAAGTAGATCTTGTATTACCAGGCTCTGTCCAAATAACCGATATACATGACACATTCTTCTCTTTGTTAAAACCGCACTTTACTAAGCCTCTGAAGGCTAATAGGAAAGTACCAGTCACATTGCCAACCTGGTTTAACAAACAGTGTAGGGTAGCTAGATTGGGGCTGGGCAGAGCACTCAAGAGCAGGGACAAGGCCTCGATTAGAACCACCAGGAAATATTATAACGACAGTATTCGAAAGGCTAAGAAGCAGTGGGATGAGGAGTACTGGGAGGAGCTACTGGTGGCTTCAGGGCAAAAGGATTCCAGACTGTTCTGGAAAATTGTGAAATGGGGAAGAGGGGGTGCCCCCAATAATCCCGACAACAATGTCGATGAGGCATTGTGGGTCGAGTATTTTAAACCCCAGTATGCTGAGTGTAGGGATATAGTGGCCATAGAACCAATCCCTATGGTTTTTTGTAAGGGCGATTTATTTTTAACTAAGGATGCGGAACTTGTAATTTCAACTCTGCAGGGGGGAAAAGCCCCCGGGCTAGATGGAATCCCTTCAGACATCTTTAAACACGACAAGGTCAAGTGGGCAAAATATGCGACCCTGTTGGGAAATGGCTTGGCTAAAGGGGCAAAAATCCCCAATATATGGAAGGGGGCAATAATAATACCGATTTTTAAGAAAGGCGACCGGTCACTCCCAGCAAACTATAGACCAATAAGTTTGTTGGCTACTATGCAAAAAGTAGTGGGGAAGATGCTGGTCGACAAACTTATGGCCTGGGTAGATGACAACAATGCCTTATCCCCCTACCAGGCAGGATTCAGACGTGCAACCAGTACGGTCGACCAAATTTTTCGCTTCACCATGCTACGGTGGGGGACTGTACTCCTGGGCAAAGGCAGCCTTTATGTAGCATTTGTAGATCTAAGGGCTGCCTTTGATCTGGTGCCCAGGTGCACGCTGTGGGAGGTTCTGTCCAAAATAGGGGTCCCACTTGATTTGCTCACGTTGATAATGCGTCTTCACGAAACCAACTATGCCAAGGTCCAGTGGGGGAGGAATGGGGAATCCACCACTAATTTTCCAGTTGAGCGGGGGGTGCGGCAGGGATGTGCAATGGCACCCCTGCTGTTCTCCCTGTTCATTAATGGCATTGTAGATAGGATATTGGACGCAATGGTTGACGCACCTTCGTTAGCGGGCATCAGAGTCCCTATCCTGATGTTCGCGGACGACACCTTGATTGTGTCTAAGACCCCGTCGGGTCTCCAGCGAGCCCTGAATATTTTTGACGCATTTTGTAAGGAAAGGGGTCTAGAGGTAAATGTAAATAAAACCAAGTTGATGGCCTTTGGGCAAAAGCGCCAATCTCAACCTAGGGTATTTTTGAACAATATTAAATTAGAGCTAGTAAATGTTTTCACATACCTCGGGGTTGAGATAACAAGCAAACTTGGTTGGTCAAGACACATAGAGAAGGCGGTGTTGAAACATCAGCAAATCGCAGGAGCCCTCAGGGCTGAGCAAGTAAAATCCAAGACCAGGCCCATAAAACCTGTTCTTATGGTTTATGACGCAAAAGCTTTGGGCGCAACCCTCTATGGGGCTGAAGTCTGGGGCTTTGAGAATCTTACCACCGTTCAAAAATCCGAGAACAGGTTTTTGAGAGGGATAACTAGTCTTCCCCAAAGTACCCCACTAATACCGCTTGGCCTTGATTTAGGCAGAAGATCGCTTAGGGACCGTGCCCGACTGAGGCCTATCCTCTACTGGAGACGGCTATGGACAACCATGGAAATAAGACACTACGCTGAGGGGTTCCTAGCATTAGCCAAATCAGATGTTTTTTGCAAAATTAAATGGCTAAAAACGCTTAGGGACGTCCTTGCGGAACTTGGGCTCTCCAAATTATGGGAAAACCCCCTTGGGGAGGTATTCCCTAGCAAATCCAATATCAAAGAAATATATTGGGATCACATCGACCAGAAACTTTGGAGGAGCACAAACTCGGATTCCATGGGGGGTAGATTTATGGAAATCAAACAAAGACCATCCCTAGAAAAGTATTGGGACAGTATAACTGTCCCATTAGACAGGAAACTATTTTTCCAGTTAAGGGCAGGCTCTCTCCCCCTGAGGAGTCTGACGTCCAGCTGGAAAACTAGTAGTGGTTTGTGCTGCCCGTCATGTGGAGCCCCCAATGAAAACGTCGCACATTTTCTTTTTATATGTGAGGCCTATGTAACTCCAAGAAAATCTTGGTTGGCTCCGGTATGTAGGAATCTTGGTGTCCGAAGCGGTGTGGAGGGGCTGAGAATTATCTGTTCCTCCACTGAAATGTCCATCGTAGTAGGAACAGCAAAATATCTGGGGTGGGCATGGTCTATAAGGCGGAGGGCTTTATCCCCCAATATGTCTTGAATTTTACATTTTCCTTTGTTTGTTTTATCCTTGCAAATATCTACTGGGAGATACATATGAATTTTAATTACAAAATGCGGCTAATATGTATGGTATGAGTTTTTAATAGTATAAACTTCTGGAATAGTCCGTAACGCGGAGGTCCCGATACCTCAACATGCATTTAGTTTTTGCATATCATGAAAAAGCTTATTTTATCCCAATTGGTAACAATTTTAATGCTTATGAATTATGTATTCTCGATTATAAATTTTATTGTAATTGAATGTTTGATGTTTTAAAAATGTATGAATTTATATGTCTGTGCTTTTATGAGTGTATAACTCGAATAAAGCTTTTTCAATCAATCGTAAATAAAATGAAGACAGCTCTTCAACTTCAAATGGAAGCTTTATTCTCAGGAGGCAGCGCAAACACCCAACCAGCACGGCCAGGCAAGGAAACAACCACCAACTGCCACTCAATATTCTATTGAATACAAGACATGTCATGGCAACACAAGCCTGGCAGCACGAGGCGAGTTGCCAAGGAGTTACACAAATATTAAAGTGTTTCACCTGGATCCCTGCCTATTTCCAGGGAGGTTTATCCCCAATTAACACAGGGGAAGAGAAGAAGCCGCAGGTGAAGCCAGTAAGACCAGGTCCCCAAGAAGGGCTCAGTGGGGAAGACTCTGCATCTATAGGCTGCAGACAGTCCTTCAGATCCTAGAAGGGATATGAGAGAAGAATGCCCAAGAGCTTGTGCATCCAGGTGGCAAAGGAAATGGAGCCCTGTTAAATTCGGAAGTGCAGAATCAGGAAATTTACCAAGGTGATGAGAATCAAGGTGTGGGGAGGTTGGCATGGTGTGCTAACCTTGACAATTCAACAGAAGCGAGAAAGATGTCAAACCCTCTGTCTACAGAAGAGATTGAGAAGAGGATTTGAAAGGACATTGAGGGGGAAACCGCAGCCCTTATGGTGTTGGGCACAGACGATTGAAAGAACAGACTGAGGCTTAGGGTATAGTACATACAAGGGCTGGCAGTGGGTCTTGGGGCAGCGGCTTAAGGTCCGAAGGACTCCAGGACAGATGAAGGGCTCCATGGTGAAAGATAAAGAATTAGCGGAGTTGCTCAAGGGAGGCTCATCGGAGGGGTAAATGCAGAGAATGAAGAAACAATGAAGAAGGCCAAAAGAGTGGCAGACAAGTGTCAGAGACTGGAATGGCATTGGTGGTTGTGATCCAGAGAGAGCAAGGGGAAATCTATAGGAGCATTCTGGAGTAACTAGGGGAGAAAAAGCATGTAGAGGCACTGTAAGCTACAACCTGCATATGACAGATGACATTCATGGAGGAGACGAGAGAAAGCTGTCATGGGGCGATAGCCTGAGAGGCATGACACAAGTGACAACAGGCTGAGCTGAATGTGGTCCCTGTGTAACCAGGTCATGGGCACAGACTTCAAATCCTACATGGGAATGGTAGGATATGTTAGGGATTGAAGGTATGGATAGGAGTGCAGTGAAGGAAATGGTCAAGATGTGGTGGGTGGGGTCTCGGAATTAGATATGTGGGGGGGAAAGCAAAACTCTGTTGGTGGTTTCTGCTTTTTGAAAGAAAAGTTCAGGATGTGAGATGGTAAGTTTAAGGGAATAGGAGGATATGGAGGAGATGGAAATATTTGATTGAAGACTGAGGAGGAAGCAGCCTGGGTCTGGTGCAGGCAGGAAGGAAAAGCAGGGAAAGTCAAATAGGAGCAATAGAACTTATTGAACAAGTTACTTACCTTCAATAATGCCTCATCTGGTAGAGACTCTATCTAGACGCAGATTCCTTACCTTAGAATATCCCCAGGCATCAGATTGGAAGATTTTCAAGCAGAACTCCCTGGCATAAAATATAAAAGGTATGCTCTGTATCACCCAGAGACCAATGGCATGGTAGAGAGATTTAATAAAGTACCCAATATATTATTGTGCTAGCAAAAGCTAACTGCTTGAATTGTAAAGAGAAAATTGCTGTTTAGGAGGATGTCTACGATTACAATTGTAGAACAGTCATGGATAAGGAGTGTGGTAGGGCAGTAAAGGAGGATGAGTGTGCAGGTTATGTTATGTTATGTTATGTTATTAGAATTTTTTGAGCGCACAGCTGCCCCAGCTAAGGGGCGTCCCGGCGCTATAGCTGGTGAAGGTAACATAACAAACACGGAAAAGGTAGGAAATAATTAATTAATAAGGCAGAGGAAAGAAATGGGTTTTAACAGCTTTTCTAAAAGTAAAAAGGTCATCCAGGGTGCGGATGTGGGCTGGAAGTGCATTCCATAATTTTGAAGCCAGGACCGTGAATGATCGGCCACCCAGTCTACATCTCTGAAAGCGGGGGACCAGTGCCAAATTTTGGCTAGCAGAACGAAGACTGCTCGATGGGGTGTACAGAGACAGAAGGTGCTGAAGGATGATGGGGGTATCACATTTAAGAATTTTAAAAGCAAAACAGAGGGCCTTAAACTCTATCCGCCTGATTACTGGAAGCCAGTGCAGGTTGAAAATTGTGCTACGGGCCGAGCAGAAGCGTGGCAGGCCTACCAGGGCTCTCGCTTGTTGGCGTGAGAGGGAGGCCAGAGGTAGTTGCAAGAAAAAACCATTGACTGTAGGTAAGCTGTGAAAAAAAACGCTGGTCATGGTGGGTGACATGGTGATAATCAAACGCCACAGTTGGTGTGGTAGTGCGTCCAAATTTTCAAAACCTATTGGTGTTATCAAAGTGTTTGAAAATGTCAACCCCCCGCAGGGCGAATAGTGCACGATTAGAGGGAAGCACTGGCATTGAACCGGATGTGAGACAATCGGGCCCCTGCCCACCCTATACTTCACAATCCCCGCACACTTAATTTTCATTACTGACAAAACTACACAGCCTCAAACCTAACACCTAGTTAATTAATTAGTAAGTTACACAAGTTACACCTTTTACTTTCTTTTTCCTTTTTTTACAAACTACGTGTTACATATTAGAGGACAACTTTCACGCACTTACTTATAGAACATGACTGCCTCCTCCCCAACACTACACCAAGTAAAGCAAAAGCGAGCCATAAGATAGCACGCATCCAGCACATATGCAGATCCTGCAAAACGTTTGTACAGCTTTGTGATTTGAAACAGGGGATGGTGTAAAGGGATGAACAGTAGCAAACGCAAGTCTAAAGTTGCCTTGGATGGGTTTTGCCTTTTGGGATATGATGAGCATTGATAATTGTTAATGCTCCTTATGGATATTGAACTAAATGGCAATACAAATATGTTTGGAAAAAAAAGTGTTTTATAATGCAGTAAAGACACAAGACCACCGTATTTGGAACATAAGCAGAATAGTGGTGTACAAGGGCCCTGGCTGTCCCTTCGGATGAATATGACTCGTTACTATGCATGCCTTCACAACACGGTTGTTACAACGTCCACGTTGTTACCATGCAATGCCATTACTACGCAAGACATCACATCGACTTGCAGTAGATGACGCACTAACATTAGAAATGTGTAATTTACTATTCCATCTCCAGCCTATGCAACGGTAGGGAAGGTGTTGGAATAGTAAACTATACTATTCCTTATGTTAGCAAGCCATCTACTGCAAGTCGATATAATGACATTTCGCCTCTGGAGAGGAGGTGACGAGCGGAGGTGTGACATTAAACGAGAGAGTAAGTGATGATAGTACGAAGGTTGGACCCAGAGTGTCTTTTAGGGTTAGCAGGAGGTCGTCATTCTTGAAAGATTTTGTACAAAATTTAGTTTGGAAGCATGATGATATTCTGTTTCCTTTGTCACTTGTGTAATTCAATGAGAAATACTTTAAGGATTTTGTAAATTAGTACCTAGTACAGTGTATGGCTATTTTCTGTATGTCAACTTTCTGTGTCCTCTGTTACTAGTGATATTCTTTAAAAGTCTTGTTTAGCATATTCTTATATGTATATTTTCAATTGTACATATGTTCAGTTTTTATGTGTTATAGAAGGTAGGTGTGTGGCATCTAGGTCTTGGTTACTTTGGGCACTCCGCAGTGGCAATGAAATGTAATCACTGGAGTGGTACCTATGTCACTGGTGGGATTGAAATGGTTGGATTCAAAGTGTACGAGTAGTTTTTGAGCCAAGCTGTTGAGAGATAGAAGGGTTCTTCTTTAAAAGGAATAAATGCAAATAAAACCTGCTTCTGTATCGAGTAATCTTTCTAAACTCAACGTGTAATGGATGTTAGTCTCCGACGAGAGTCGCATTGGAAACTCCACTGCGCATAACTGGTGACATTGTGCTTTCTCAGCGGTGACGAACAGATCTAACCAGGTTTCTACCCACTGCTGAATGAGACATTGCACCACCTCCCCATTGAAACGCCATTCATGATCTGCCTGACCTCTTTAGCTGAGTTTGTCATCTCTGGCGTTCAGGGATCCTGCCAGATGCTGAACCACTAGGGAAATGCCCTGACATTCTGATCCATGTCCAGAGGGCCAGGAACTTTTGACACAGGGTCCACAACCCCCATCCCGCCCTGTTTGTTGCCGTTCCATATGGCAGTGGTGTTGTCTGTGAACAGCTGCATCAGCCTTCCCTTGATCTAAGAAAGAAAAGCCTTTAATGCCAAGTGAATTGCCCGAAGCTCCAGAAGGTGTATGTGGAGCTCAGACTCTGCTGAGACCAGAGTCCTCTGATCGCCACCTCTCCCAGATGGCCACCCAGCTGAGGAATGATGCATCTGTCACTAACATTAAATCTGGTTAGGGAAGGGAAAGGGGGGTGCCACTTACCCAATTGTAGTTTGTTAGCCACCACTGCTGGTCTTTTGCAGTTCACTCCGAGATCTAGACCATATTGGAGACAAACCCCTGTGCTGTGCGACCGGGTCCCACAGCACAGACAGCATTTAAAAAAAATATATGTTATTACCATTTTATTGCATTAAGAAACAACAGCATGCCCTGGTACATCGTCACACGCAATCGGCCCTCTGGCCTGCAAGACACTTCGTCAGGAAACTTACACAGCCAAAGTGCCTACAACCCATGTTGGGCAGGCGGCAGTAACCATTCTGATCAAGTGTTCTCTCTATTGGACACTCAGCAAGGCATCTCAGGTGGCATAACATACATGTGTGTCCCTAACGTTCTATATATCAATAGCTCAGGAACCTCTTGACCCTGTGTCCACCCCCCTGGCGTCCACCTCTTCCCCTCCTTCCAGCACTTCAGTGTTGTTAAATGTATACGCAGTATAGAGCCTCCAGAAATCCTTCAGCCGGCTCCTGGGTGGAAGCAGCTCACAGTAATTTTCCGACTGCGTGCAACAATACATCATATCATGCGACCATTGTCGTAGCGCTGGGACTGGACCCCTCATCCTGCACATCTCAATCCTACACTTGTCAAGTAGAAGCCCCATATCTACCATTCTGCTAATAGTTTTGGGTAATTTCTTGGTGTACCCCAGTAACGCCATTGTTGTGTCAGGCGCTAGTTCTACCTCTACCACTCTTCCCTAACTCTCTGAATCTATCCTCCCAAAAGGATTGTATTCCCGGGCACTGCCAAGCTAAGTACAGAAAATCAGCAGTCGGCGATTGGCATTGCTCGCATATCGCCACTTCCCGAAGGCTGTACCTACACAGTCTCTCCGGGGTGTAATAGGACCTGTTAATGAATTTGAAGTGTATAAGCCTATGCCGGCCGTGGAGCGAGATCTTCCTAGTGTCCATACAGCAGTAGGTCCACATAGTCATCTATCTGTACTTGCAGGTCCCGTTGCCACGCTAGCCTGGCGGCAGTGTATTTGATTTCTCTGTGTGCCATGGCAAGCTTGTACAGGGCCAATATCATCTTACGGGGGGACTTAGTCTTAATCACGTGGGACAACTCCCTCACCTCCGGGTGGTTCTTCCGAACCATCTCACAACATATCCCGTAGTGCCCCTCGCACTCTGTAGAACTGAAATCTACTCAATAGCATGATTTCTCCCGCCGCCCCCTCAGCTTGCTCACAGGTTTTCACCACACCATTGATAAAGAGGTCTCCGGCTACTTCAACTGATGACTGCACCACACCCTTATCTCTACATGACCCCAGCCACCGTATCCATTCAATTGGCATGATTGGGGAATACAACAATGCTCCGGCTTGCTGCTGCTATAGACTATGCCAGGCATGTCTAGTGGAGTTGATGGAGTCCAAAATGCCAGTTCTACGGTCAGGAGGTTCAAATATTGTGGCAGGTAGCGGGATCGGTTCTGCAAATCGATTTTCCATGCACAAGTACGGGATATTCGACTCACCGTGTATCCAGGCATGAAGCTGAGCCCCCTGCGCTACCCTGTAATATAAATCTAAGTCCGGTGCCCCCAGAGCGCCCATATGGTATGGGAGCACGAGGACATCCCACTGTACCCTCGCCGCTTACCAGCCCAAGCCAGCTTAATCAGGGGCTGCCTAAGTCTATGGGAAAAGGAACATGGCAAATCACTCGGTATATTTGTAAATAAAAACGGTAGCCTGGGCAGGACAACCATCTTCATAATCAATATTCACCCCATCAGCGACAAGGGGAGACTGGACCACAGTTCAGCCTCGTCTTCCAATTTGTCTATAGCTGTGCCGTAATTTTCCCGAAAGATGATCTCTGAATCAGTATGCAACATTATACCTAAATATCTAAGAGTCAGTAGTCCATTGCAGCGGGTATTCCATATCAAAAACCACTGTGGCAGGCGTGAGGGGAAACACCAAGGACTTCGCCCAGTTGACTCTCAGCCCAGACAGCGCTCCAAAGTGTACCACCTCTCTAAAGACTGAGGAAAGATTGTTCTCGAGGTCCCGAACGTAAAGCAACGTATCGTCCGCTTACATCGACACCACAATCCTGTACGTCGGGAATCCAATTCCCCCAGTGCTGTGGTACTCCCGCATTGTGCATGCCAATGGTTTTGCAACCAGTGCATAGAGGAGCGGCGACAGGGGCCAAGCACAGCCCGCATTTAGCAATGGGAATGTGCCACCAACAGGCTGCAGGAGGCTAAAAGGTCTAACAGCCTCAGAGTAGGGTTTGCCAAAATCCAGGATAGGAGCTAAAACATCAGAATCATAACCTGAATATCTAGGATTCTCCCCTTGGAAAGATAGGCGAGCAACTGCACCTAGTCCAGAATAGCTCAGATGAAAAGAAGCATCTTAGAGGGAGTCCGGTGCAACTTTGGCATGTTGATAGTGAACCCCATCAAATGCAGAAGGTTCGCTGTAGTCTGAAGGTAGGTGACAACTGCCTGGGGCGAGACCTCCTTCAACAGTCAGTCATCGAGGTAGGCAAAGACAGAAATCCCCAACATCCATAGATGAGCTGCGACCACTGCCATCACCTTGGTGGATGCCCGAGGGGTACTGGTAAGGCTGAAAGGTGCTCTTGGCCCACCGTGAACCGAAGATAGCGTCTGTAGGCCACCAGGATGGGGATGTGGAAATATGCGCCCCACAAGTCCAACGCTGCCATCCAGTCTCCTGGGACTAGCGCAGACAAAACTTGGGTGAGCAGCAGCATTTTGAACATTTCCTTTTTCCAAGAAGAGGTTGAGCAGATCCAGGATAGGTCAAAGTCCTTCATCCTTGTTTGGCAGTAAATAATGCGGGAATAACAACCACAATCTGTCCAGGTACCTCAGTATTTCTCCTTCGGTCAAGAGAACCTGCACTTTGTGACAAAGCCAGGAGAGCTGGTCCTCTGTCAGCCAGTCATAAGTGGGTGGCATGGAAACATATAGGAGAAGGTGTAGTCTATTTGGAGTATCTGGAATAACTAACGGTCTGATATTACTGACCGCAAGTAGGGGAGGTGATGGCACACCTGCCTCCCGCTTGATGCTCATGCTCATCTTAGGGCAGATTAAAAGGCTGGAGGCACCCTACTGAGTGGTAGACTGACCCGACCGCTAAACGCCTGCCTCACATGGTCAAAGGGACCCACGCCCTCTGCCACAAAAAGACTTGCAAGCCTGCTAGCCATTGTGGCTGGAGGATATGGGTGGCGGTTAGAGATCACTTCTCTGGCCACGAAAGGGGTGGAAAATGGATTAGGGTTGACAAGGTGCTATAGAAAAACTCAAGGACCTGGCTGAATCCATCTGGTCTCCAAAAAGGTGAGAGCCATCAAAGGGCAGGTCCATGAGGGATGCCCGGGCAACCCCATAAAAGCCAGATGTTCTCAGCCAGGATGATAAATCCTCTCTGCTCAGCAAGTTGGTTGTGTCAAGTCCACATTGGAAGGCGAACTTAGCTGCATCCCTCCTATCGGTAACAGCCTGAGAGTGTATGGCCCGGGCCTTCTCTAGAAACATAAGCAGCACTTGTGCAACCTAACCCATAGTGTAAGGGAATAATGGCCCAATAAGCATGTCGTGTTTACGGACAGCAGTACCGGGGCTGGTAGAAGAGAAAATTATTTTCCCGAATGTAACCAGCCTCTTGGATTCCCTATCCAGTGGGGTGGTAGGGATCGAATCAGTGTAGAGGGGATGAGGAGGCTTGGACCAACAAGCTCTATAGGGTGGGGTGCTGGGTAAGGAAACTGGGATGCCAAGGAGCGGGCGACATCTGTGGACAATTGTCCTGTTCACAAGATCCCCTGTGCAGGGCTTGGACAAGGCCTCCATTAGGACGTCCATAAGATCTTCATTGAATGGGAGTAAGGCTTCTGAGGGGGGGTGACTCCCGGCTGAAGTCCCTCCATCAAGGCATTAGTCTTGACTGCCAATGAGGGTAGGCTAAGGTCCAGGACCTCAGCTGCTCTGCACACTACCATTGCAAATGAGGCTCCCTTCTTGGTAGCCACAGCAGGCGGGAAAACGAGGCCAGTGTCAGGTGAGATATCCAACCTACTGGTCTCTCCCAGTTCTTCATACCAGAAGTCATGGTCCTCAAGTGGTTTATCTCTATATGGGTCATCCATAGATCACTCCCAACGTCTCCCTCACCAGGCACCCATCAAAGAAGCCACTGGCTCCGCTCCGGGAAGGATGTCCTATGTCTGCGCCAGACGTTGTGTCTGTCGACGTCCATCTGGCTTTGTATCAGAGCCGGTAATGATGGGGATGGGACTGCCTAGGGGCGTTGACAGTGCTGGGGGCGTCCGCATTGGAGCCGGCACTGAGGAAGGTCTGTTTCGCTTCTGGCTCCGCTCCACAACCAGCGATGGATCCCGGGGTTCAATCGGTGCCAAGGGCTAACCCTCTGGCGGGGTTCGAGTAAGCATTCCTCTTGCACATGTGTGGCCAAAGGTGCTCCAGAAGGGCTGGGTCACCCATACATGAAGCGCATGGCCTCCTAAATTTATTTCAGTTGGGCGAGGATTGCTCTGGCTTCTGGAAAATTGGGGAAGTGCGAAGTGAACCCTGGATCAGGCCCAGTTAACTCGTGAGGCCTGGAGTGCTGACGCTCTTTTGTCTTGTCAGATGACTTCGACCGATGCTGTGAAGTCTAAGAGCATTTAAACCTCTTTGACTTTTTGTGTTTGTGGGACTTCCCTGATTACTTTTTTATTTTCCATTTAAGCATTTTAAACAGCAGGATACAGTAGGAAGGAGAGAGAAGGGATTAGAAAGGCAAGACCCATGACTTTTATATGCGTCACATATGAATACAGCTAGACATGATTGCAATAAAGGACAGTATTGTACATCTTCATAAAAGGGGAGACATTCATCAGTGCCTGCACAAAGGGGGCAATAGAAATACGTTCTTAAAGCTGTAACACAACACAGATTCACTCCTGTCTTTTTCCTCCTAGGGCCATATGTATCATCATCACCATTTGCGATTTCTAAATAGCGATTTTTAAGGAATCGCTATTTAGAAATCGCAAAATGGTATGTATGTAGAAAATCGCTATTTTTTAGCGATTTCCAATTAATCATTATTTGTGAATTCGCAATTTGCGAATTCGCAAATAAGGAATAATTTCCCATTCATTTCTATGGGCCAGGAGGCCCATAGAAATGACTGTGAAATAATTCTCAATTTGCGAATTCGCAATTTGCTAATCGCAATTTGAGAATTATTTCATGGGTGCAGGGGTGTCTCAAGGACACCCTGCTGCACCCCTGAAAATTACATGTGTGTGCATATGGCGCACATAGATGCCCAATGGGCATGTATGTGCGTCATATGCCACCCTCACAAATGCACAATTGTGCATATTTACAAGAAATCGCAAATTACCATTAACTACAAGTTGGTGGTAATTTACGATTTCTAAACCTGAATTTGCAATTTTGAAAAGCTTCATACGTAGCATTTATGGAATCGCAAAATTGCGATTCCTTAAATGCTTAAGCAAAATAAGGAATCACAATTTTTAGCGAATCCTTATTTTGCTAATTTTTCATACATTTCAAAATCGGGGAAAAAAGGCTGTTTGCGATTCGCTAAGGCCGAAATTCGACGAATCGCAAAAGGCTTGATACATATGGCATTTAATCAACAGGGAGGGATGAGGAATTGATGTGTCCGTTTCTTTCCCCAAGGTAGTAGATGCAATTAATCAAGGAAAAATAGCTACTTGTTACACTACTTGACCTTTGGTTCAGGGAGATTAGGAAACCCTCAAAAAGATCAATGTTAGTTGGAATGCGGTATAGATGTTTCATCCGCCCCACATTGAAATTATGGCAGTTATCATAGGGTATTCCTAGTTGTGTTGGCTGCCAGCCTCATCCAGAGGCACCTCTAGTCTCGAGTGCAGTGTCCAGAGACAAAGGGATTTCCCCACAAAAAAGAAAATTTACAAGCAGGTGATGCACATAGGGAGTATTATTAAAAAATTGAAAAATACCCAAATGCTTTTATTATAGGGTGAGTTTCCACTGGTGTAAAATGGATCTTATACTCTATATGGACCGAGTTACTTGGTCCTGTAGTATTTCATGGAAAAAGTTGTCGACATGTTTCAGCTCCTTAGGCCCTAGGGGTCTGTGGAGCTTTCGTCAGGACTTACAAACAGTTTACTCACACAACTTGTGCGGTATTCCTTTTCACATACTTATTGTAATGGAAAATTCACTCTCCACAATCTTCTATGTAAGAGCTTGATATTTCCAGCGGGGTCCGCTTATTCTATGCGCAGAGCCGCGTGGTGGCTACACGTTGGCCTTGTGCTGACTCTGCCCCCGGTTTCAAAGATACATATGGCCCTATGTGTTTGCTTGTATGGCATAGGGAGGACCTGGCATTGGGTGGATGAGGGGGAGGCAAAAGGAGTCTGGGTCTAAAAATAGTAAATACACTGGAAGGGCTTGCCAAATGTCTTTAGGTCGTGTAGTGGGAGCTTGCAGTGTGGAGAAGACCTCACTTGTTGAATGCCAAAAGGGCATGCTACGGAGTTAAGTCTGTGTGGTGAGGTGTGTACCATTACCCCAGCAAAAAGCAATCTCTCTCTTTGCCAGCATTAGGGTGATGGCCTTGAATCTACGATGGTTCACTGGGATAGATGAGACGTTACCTAATAGTGCTAATGAAGCGGAAGGAGCTAAGGTTAGGGGGATCATCCATGAAAGGATATTGAACATTTCTATCCAGTATGTGGCAATGATTGGGCAGGTCTAGGTCAAATGTGCGAAGTCTGCCTCTAGAAAGCGGCATTTGGGCAGCGAGAGGGTCTGGTATGGTCGATCTAGGCTAACCCAAGCCAGGTAGCATAGGGCCTGTGTAAAAAGCAAAAGTGTAGCGGTTTATTGTGGTGGTTTGGGGACACTAGCTTAATTTGTGCACAATAGAAAACCCAGTCTTTGTCTGAGATGAGATGGCCAATGTCTTCCTTCCAGCGTCGCCAGACCCCGCTGTTGTGTATTTGTTTAAGGGTCATGCATGTGCAATAGAGTTTGGCGATCGGGTAGGAGGACTCTGAGTCTGGTATTAAAAGAGAAGTGGGGGAAGTTTACAGGGGCGAGGGAATAGAATGAAATGCTGTATCGCCTGTTAATTTGTCCATATATGAAGTTGTGGTGTCCTGACATGCCCATCTGGAAAGACATCCCCGAGGGTGTGGAGGTTAAGTCCAGTCAATATGCACTGTAGCAACTTTTCTGCTGCGAGTGGTAGCGAGGGGTTTGAGGTGAGGGGCAGCGCAGGTGAATATAAAAGATCAAAACCCAGTGCTCCACTGACTTTTGTCCAAGCCCAACATGCCATAGACAGGGTTTGGATATCTGTTGGGTCCAGCCTGAGACTTTGCGGTGAAAGAGCATAATAAGGTGTAGAATCCTCTTGGTCCTATTTCGGAGTGCATGGTAGGCACGCTTCTGGCTGGAACCAATGATCAGCAAAATGGGCCTATGAGACCAAATAATAAAGGCAGTAATCAGGAACAGCGAACCCGCTGTGCTCATATGAGAGAGTAAGGGTTTCCCAGGCGATTCAGGGTTTGTGACTGGTAATTTCAGGAGCAGGCTGCATAGTTGTGTGAAAAAAAGAGTTAGTTAATGAATTTAGAATTTAGAATTTACTTTATTGTACAGTTAATTAAAACTCACAATATAGAACGTACATCGTTAAAATCATTATAAACTTAAAAAACTTGTATTGTTAAAAGAAAAAGGTGTTTAAAACCATTATAAGTTATCATTCTCGAATACAATGTCTGTTAGTTAATGGGATAGCACTATTGATGAATAGGTACAAAACGCAAGGGAGGGCAGTCATTTTTGCAATGGCTATTCGGCCAGCAGTGGAAAGGGGCAATTGTACCTAACAATCTGCTTGTGATGAGTCTGTCCATGGAAGGGCCGTAATTTAAGCGACCAACCTCCTCCTTGTCTCAGTGTCATATGATAACCAAGTATTTGGTGGGGTTGGGAGACCACTGAAAAGGGTGTTTGCACAATGGAGGGGACATAGCCTTGATAGGAGGGAACAGTTAGGATTTTGCCCAGTTGATGCGCCGACCCGTCAGGCCACCAAATCGGATGATCTCCCGTATCAAAGGCTCCAGGTTATCTGAGTGGTGCATGACAGATAATATATTGTCGACATACATTGACACATGTAGGGGCCTGGATTTGAATTGTAGACCCCTGTGCATATAATATTCCTGCAGGTGGCGTATCAAGGGGACCATGGCAATGATGAATAGCAGGGCGGAAAGTGGGCAGCCCTGCCTGGTTCCCCGGGACACAGGAAAGGACCCTGAAATGGAGTCGCTAATCCGAATGCGAGCTATAAGGCTAGGGTACAACAGGGGCAGTCAATCTGTTGACTATGCCGAGTTTACGCAATGCTGCATGAAGAAAGGGCCATTCAAGAGAATTGAACGCCTTTTTCCGCATCCAGGAGGGGGACCACTGGAGAAATTTTAGGGGAAACCCTATTCAGTACAAAGAAGACATTCTGCAGATTGAGTGAGTTAGACCTGTGCAGTACAAACCCGGCCTGAAAAGGAGTGAACATTTGGTCAAGCAACAGCGGTAGCCTTTGGCCGTGGCTTTGGCAAGGATTTTATTATCGAAATTAAGTTAAGAAAGGGGTCTATAAGACGAGCAGTGTGTGGGGTCTTAACCAGGTTTAAGTAGCACGGGAATCACAGCTTCACGCATTGTGGGAGAATAACTCCTCTATCTAGAGCTTCGGAATAGATGTCTAGCAAGTGTGGAATTAGCACGTGCTTGTGTGACTTATAAAAGGCTCCAGGAAGGCCATCTAGGACAGGGGCTTTCATGCCATCTAGGTGTGAGAAGGTGGCCTGATATGCAGTGGTCACTATTCTAGTGAACACTATGTATCAGTCCAGCAACCCTTATTGATGATTGGTTGTAAGTCAACCTTATAGACCAGCTATCCTAGTAGCGTGGATACGAGCAGTCTAAGGCTAAAGACTCGAGAGGGCGTGTTAAGCCAGCTGTTATACCACATATACCCCTTGAACACCAAGTGAAAGGACACCACACAAGTGTTATGAAAATAAACAGTTATTTATTAAAGATCACAACAGCCCTGTACTCTTTATGAGGACAGGGCACGAAGCACAAACCAAAACTCTTACAAAACTACTTAAGTTAGCACAGTATATACAAATGCCCGAGGGGCACGGAAAACCATATACTTGAAAAGTGGAATGCGAAATTACTAGCAGGTGAGTACAGTACTAATAGCCTTTGGAATCGCTAGGACTTGACTATAGAATCGTTAGATTACTTCTAGGAGACCCAGGGGACTCGGGTGCAGTGTGTGCACTCTCACGCGAGATGCGGGACAAAGTCTATGGTAGCTAGGAATTGCAAAGTTAGTGTTCTCGGGCGAACCCGACCTGGTAGGGAGAAAACGAAAGTAGATTCTGACCCTTGGATAGTGAGGCTATGCTGGGGCACCGAAATGCCGAAGTTACCTAGCCCAGGGGCTGCAGCTGCATAGGACTCAAAAGACGTCGGGAATCCTCGTTGACGGACCAGGAGCCTGGAAGAAAGAAGTTGCTGGCAGGCGACCAGTGAAGAAAGTTCGGTGGATCCAAGCCTGGATCGATGGAAGATGACACCTGAAAGCAGAGGGGACCAAGTTCGAGACTACTAGCCAGTAGTCAGTGGGCACCAGGAGGGCACCGGATGGTAGCCACCTCGACAAGGCGTGTGGGTGACGCTGGGCTCGGAGATCTCACGGACCAGGAGGCGTTGTCGGCGACCAGGAAGGAGGATCGAGCTGTCCCACGAAGATAGAAGCTGTCGGCGTCGCTGGACCCAGGATTGGGCAACAAAGCCTTGGCAAATTCAAGCCCACGCGGTGGACCTAAAATGGCGTCTGGAGTGGACCAGGAGGGTCCGGGGTGCCTCTCTTCAAGAAGGAAGCAAGGGCCAGTCTGGAGCAACCAGACCAGCAGCAGTGATGTCGTCGGGCGTCGTTCAGAAGGCCACAAGCCAGCCGGCTAGTAGCCAAACAACGCGGTGCACAGCAAACAGCAGAAGGGCCCCACGCAGATCGTGGAGATGCAGGGAGGCTGATCTTGGGTGCTGGAGCTGCGCAGGGTCGGGGCTTCTCGGACCCCAAAGCACTCACCCGTGGAGGACACGGTGGGCTTGCAGTAAAGATGTCGTGCAGTCTTGGCGATCGTCGGTCCCTCGAGGTCTCGTCGCACTCACGGTTCTCAGCTTGGCTGTAGAGGTGAGTAGAGGTCAGAGGTGCCAGGGAAGCCAGGTCTCGTCGAGCTGGGTCGTCGGATTCGTGATGAAGGACTTGCAGCAGACCGCAGTGTTCTTTAGGATGGTGCCTGCGGATGCAGGGTGACTACTCCTTAGCCACAAGGGAGAATCTTGATGAAGAAATTGTGAAGTCCTTTGGCAGAAAGTCGTGTCTTGATTCCAAAGATGATCTAATTTTAACAGGGGGCCCGCTCCCATCTTTATACTAAAAAAGGGGGCTGACCCGGTGACTAGGTCCTGCCTATGGGTGGGACTAGGAGGGGGGTGGTTACACCCCTCTGCCATGCCGGACTTCCCCAGGCCAGGGGCTGGTGTGCCCCTGGAACTGGTTCAGACCGGCCTATGCGTAGTGAGCACCGGGGTGCCACTCAGCAGTCACCTTCCTGAAAAGCCCTGCCTACCCAGGATACACAAAACCATGTCTGGGACGGTGCTAGCACCGCCCCGGACAGGAAACCCTTTGTCCAGGCCTCCCTTGCTGGAAGGACTCCCAGCAGCAGGAGGTCAGACTCGTGTCTGTGGTGGCAGCATCCATTTTGTGGAGCTGAGACTTCAGTTAACTTTAACCGGGGTTCACAGTTACATACATGTCGTGTCCCTCTAGAAGGGTGGAATGCTAACCCCGTCGCCAGAATTGGCGAGGGGTTAGTATTCCAATTCGTATGACACCTTACTCGACATGTTTTGATAAAGCAATACCAAAGTTAGCATTTAACCGCGAGGATTATAATGCACTTAAGAGTATATGGTATGCGATATCATGGAACAGCTATTAGGACTTGGTTCCGTAAGCTGCAGACAGGCTCAGCTCATGCCAGAGCACCATCTCACACGATTCCAAGCACTCTGCCTTCAGGATTGTCAAGGCCTGCCATAGGAGTGACTGATAGGAATCTGTGTGCCCATTTTAGGGTTAGGTATAGGTATACTACACCTACAGCAAAGGGTGATTACACGACTTTGCCCCAGCTGTCAGTTGCCAGTTGTGTCAAATTTAAGAGGCCAGCCAGGGGTGGCATAGTACATGCTGCAGCCCCTGGCAGCCCTGGGTACACCTATGCCCTGAGTTACAGGGTCTGATAAGGTGGCCCAGTACCAATTGGTAAATGCACCTAGGGTACATGGAATCCATTTTAAAGAGAGCAGTAGGCCTGGGGTCCTGATTGGCAGGGTCCCAGGTCGACTATGTCCAAAACCAGCTAAAACACAGGGCAAAAAGTTGGGGGCAACCATAGTCAGGATGTACCTTCCTACACTAGGGAGTCAATTGACTTGGCAATCTTCTCGACAGAGAAGGGCTCACCCAAGAACTGGGACTGTCCTGTAGTGATCCAGACCATGACCACCTCTTCAATGTAAGCTTGGCAAGCCGCTGAGTCTGGGGATAACCGAGTAGTATACAAAGATTTATAATATAAAACAATTTCATGGATGATCTCTTCATTTGCTGTTACGTGGGGGCTGTCGTCAAGACCAATGTCAGGCCGGGGCGTTCGTACCTACTCGCTGCAGCATTTTTACCTAGTAGAGTAGCTTCTCTATTGGCCAGGTCGTTGAATTCTCCCATAAGTGCTGAACATTTGTATAGTAATACTGGGCAGCATAGAGGAGCATTGTCCCTGTCGTTAGTTGCCAATTCAGTTTCCACCTGAGCTAAACTGTTGCAGATTTCTCGCAATACTCCGGTGCACTTCAAAATGCAAACCCCGTGGACATATGCCTTGAAAGCGTCCCATAGGGTAGTGTATTGGCCGACAGACCATGCATTAATCTCAAAATATTTGATTATGGCGCTGCAGAGTTTGGAATGAAAAACCACATTGAGCAGGGCAGTGGTGGGGAAGGAACATCGTCACCACCACCATAAGGGAGAGTGAGTTGCCAAGAGGAACCAATAGTCTAGACGTGTCTGTACCAGATGTGGGGCAGAGTAAAAAGCATAGCCAGGGGTGTGAGGGTTACGGAAGCGCCAGATGTCTTTGAGAATATGCGTGTGTGTGATATCCTGAAGTACACAAAGGGAGCGCGTTTTGCCCCGTGTGCTGGTACTTAAAGAGTCCAGGGCAGGATTAAGCCAAAATTTCAGGTCGCAACCTATCAAAATAACATCTGAATCAAATCTGTCTAGGTGGGTGGAGATGTTCTAGAAAAACAAAGGATTGTCCGCGTTAGGAGCATATATGTTAACAAAGAGTAGTTTCTTCCAGCATTGTCCTTTTCAACAGCATGTAGCGGCCCTTGTCATCGGCTATGGCAGTGTGGTGAACAAAGCTAAGGCTCTTGTGTGTAAGGATAAAGACCCTCCTAAAGTATGAGCTAAAGTTAGCAAAGTATCTGTGTGGACTCCACGATGCAGCAATCTGTGGGGAGAGGTGTGGTTCCTGCAAAAACGCAACCTTTATGCAGCAGTGGTTAAAATATGATAAAACCAATTTGTCCTTGCATGGGGTGTTCAGTCTACGAATATTCTAAGTAAGGCGTGTTGGTCCACCGATCCTCTAATTTCTTCCATTAAGGAAATATGATGTTGAGTCAACCCTGTCAAAGTCCTCAAACTTGTTCATATTTAACTTCGCCTTTTGAAAAATAGGAGGGGGAAAGAGAAGAAGAGAAAAGCGGAGCACAAATATAATCTCAACAAATCCGCTCCACTCCCACATCAAGTGAAAAGTACTTATTGAATTCTCTCAAGACCAAACCCAGTAACAAAGATCTCATCATAGCTAGTTCTGGAATGATCTGTGGGGGGCGTTCAACTCCTTAAAACGCGGTGCCCAAGCTGCACTATATACGACATAATGGAGAGAGGAGTTCTTGCAGAGGTAGAAGCCTCAGCCCAACAGGGAAACGACAGTCCCACGCAAGGTAGGATGGGTGATACAATTGTGCTGCAGCAGATCAGCCAGAGGGAAAAAGTTCAGTGCTGGCTGTAACATTCAGACCTAGTGAAGAGCGATCGGTGTAGTGTGAGAAGAGGGATGTCCACTGTTTCCCATCTGTTTGCAGAAAGCTACCACACCGGCCGGGGTGTCAGAGAAGCAGGGTTCTTAGTTCACCACCACACGGAACCTGGCCGGGTGTACAACATGCCGTTCAAGTTTACTAAGCAGTACCTTCGCTTCCGAGAATTTCCACCTTGCCTCCTGGGCAACCAGTGTGAAGTCTGGGTAGATCAACAGCATGGTGCCCTGGTACTGCAGGGGGGGATTTGTCCCGGGCCAGACGAAGTATGGTATGGCTACCCCTGTAGTTTAGGATACGTGCCACTTTGGGGCGAGGTGGGGCTCCGGGGGAACGGAGGCGTGGCCCCAAATATCTAAAAGCCCTCTCCACAATAAAAGTGAAGGAGAAATGCTAGGTACCAAGCAAGTCGGTGAGTAAAGGCGCCTCTAATTCCTCATTTTTGATGGCCACCGCCTAAAAGAGGTGTTCCGTCTTCTCCAGCCGGCAGGTTAAGGCAGGCTATTGTCCTCCTATGTGGAAACCCGTTCCTTCACAGTATCCAGGCGTGCCTGTTGAGGCGCTTCCCCATGCGGTCTAACCGGGCCGTGAGGGTGTCAAAATGTGCGTCAATGGCACGAAAACCATCCTTCATGATGGCTGCCATACCCCTGGGGGGTGCGTCCGGAAGTCCCTGCCTCGTAAACATTCTCAACATTTGAGGGGGGCCTGCTCGTTCTGCTGCCTTGGGCGGTTGAAGGTAAGCCTGCGCTATTTTGGGTCGCCATGCCCCAAGCTGTGAGCGGGCCGGCAATGGGGCCTGTGACCGCTGGTGGATGAGGTATGGGAGCCACCAATGAGGGAGCACCAGTCGACTCTTGTGGGAGTTATGCATATGGAGGAGGGTTCTGACCCAGCTGAGCAATATGGGGGGATTCAGAGGTTGGCCCCAGTCATGGTGTTGAAGCTGTATCCAGTATGGGAGACGCTGGGTGAAGCAGTGATGAGGGGCCCCCTTGTTCTTTATCGTGAGGGAGGGAGCCTTACAATGTGCGTGGAGGGGTGGTGCAGCCGCAGCACACTCACCGTTTCTCTTGTCAGGTCTTTAAAATTCCTGTTAATTAATTTTTGTAATTTTTCTTTTCCTTTTTCCCCTGTGGATAGAGCTGACAAGGGAATCTTCTGATGGAAGGCAGCCCCTGCAGTGAGGTCCAGCTGGGTCTGGGCCCAGGAGGCCCCAATGTGTAGGCTCACATCCAGCAGTGGCCGCTGGGATGGCATTCTACTATCCAGGAGGATTAGAAGTCCGAAAGGGGGGCCGCAGCACTCCCGGCCCAGTGGGACAAGGCCCACACCACAGGTGATCGTAGGTGGCTGAACCAGGCTGCATATGCTGTATGAATATAGGAAAGCTCCAGGGGGAGTCCCCAAAGATGCTCAGCCGAGAGCCCCAATAGCGGGGCCCCCGAAGCGGGCAGGAGCAGCCCTTCCCGGCCGGGCTGGGTTAATGAAGCATATAGCCCTGGTAGCGCTGTATAGGGTGGGAAGTAGCCCAGTGAGGCTCTGCAGCCTCGGCCTCAGGCTCCCCCCAGCCCCTGTTGCAACAAGACCTTCGAGGCTGGCTGGGCCACAATTCCCCTCTGCAAATCTCAGCCGCATTCGGGGTGACTCTCAGGGGGCTGCTGCATCACCGGGCAGTGCGAGCATTTGATCACTCATTGATGGATGTTAGAAGCAAGGATGGAAGCTGTTACGCTCCGATTGTGGGCATTCGGTTCCAGAGCTTCATTGCCATGCAGCCATGATAGTCGACGGTTTGGTCACGCTTCTTTACCTGGTGACTTGGAACGTGATGACAAACGTCTGGAGGGGCTCGGAACAGTCCCAGGATCTCCCACATGAATGTGACCTCGAATATTGCCAAGTCAACCGATGTAATGCGGCAAGGAGCTAGAGAAAATCATTCCCTCAGTGCCTTGGGGTGCATGGTGCGGCAGTCCACACACATCTTGGAGTCGGGTCCCGGCTTCTGTAACCATAAGCATACCGGGTGAAGGTCTGTCACCGACATTTGCATATTACAGGCCCCCATGATTTGAAACCAGATGGTTTCTTTCATGATATCCTCAAACCAGGAGATGAAAAGTCTGAAAGAGTAGACAACAATTTGAAAAAGACCAATCAAAAAACGACTGAAGGGTAGCTTAGACCGGATCAGTTCTTTCTGACGGATACTTCTGCCTGAGGATTCCTCACCTTTTGAATCACTCCTGCGCCAGCAATCCGCAGAAATTCTTTCCAAGCTCTCCACCGTCGAAAGAGGACATCATAATGGCACAGCTCCGCTCGTGACTCCCAATGACTTCATCGGAGCCTTAAGAAGACCTTGTCGGCGTGCTTAGGTCAGTTCTCTTTTTTCTGCACCTTCGACGCATAGCGGTGTTTCTAGGGACTCCATTTTCTGTGGTTACTTTGTTTCCTTGAACATTTCTAATGGCTACTTCTAGGAAGTCCGGATTTAAGCCCTGCCAGGAGTGTGGCGGTCAGATGTCAATCACTGATCCCCATGAAGATTGCCTTTGGTGCTCGTCTTCTGATCACGACGTCGATGAGTGCCGAAGCAGCAGGAAGATGAATCCTTAGGCCCTTAAAGAACGTGAGACTAAACTTTTTATGGCCAAAGCCAAAAAGACCAAAAAGAGGGAGTAAGAGGAGCACTCGATAATCACTAATTGGAAATTAATTTGCTAATATACTAAGGGTGCTCTCTGCAAACTGTGTTGGCTGCACAGTATGTGAAATGCTCTAGTGAAATGTAAGCAAGGCCTACATGCAGAGTGCCAAAAAGAAGAAGAGGGGTCGGAAGCGTGCAAAGTCATTGTCTTCTCACAATTCGAAGTCGAGAAAACACAAGAAGTCGAAGAAGAGACGAGGTTCTCTGCGCCGTTCGTCGAAGAAGGGCTTCAAGGTCACCTTCTCCAAGGCAAGACTTTGTATCTTCATCTCAATCTCCATCTCCATGGGCGACGTTGGTTCTATCTCCAGCTCCGAGCTCGCTGGCGCCTGAAAGTTCTCCGGCTTCCAGTAAGTCTCTGATGCCCAGGGAGTCGTCTCCAGTTCGTGTGGCTTCACCTGTGCGGGCGCTGTCTTCTCCGGCTCCTCAGGTTCCAGATCAGCCTCCCGTGATTTAGGAAGGTAAGGATCCATATCCTCCTTTTCCTGCTCCTGAAGGAACAGACTCTACGCATTTTTTAAATGCAATATTTGGCATGTTTGCCAGGGCTTCTCATCCATCTGGTGCACCTTCGGGCCCCGTGGGACTTTTGGCATTTAATTTGGGTATACCTCACCAGTATGCCCAGGCGCCCTTCGTGCCATTCTTGCCGACGACTCCGGCTTGGCATTTTCCGGCGCTGAGGTTCTCCACTCTGATTCTTCAGACTCCTTCGGGCTGTTGAAGTTGGCGCTGCCTCGGATACGATCAACGCCGAGATTTGAAGCTGAAGGTCATCCATTGACTCCGATGCCTTCGTCACCGGCGCCAATTCTCAAGCAGAGCTCTAGAAGGGATGCACAGAGCCTCATTGAAGAGGAGGAATATAGACAGGAACAGGAGGAAGGGAGATTGTTGAATCTGTGGACGAGTTTGAAGGCATACAGGAAGCCAATGGATTGGATACTTCTCCTGAGTAGAACTCTCATCTCCAAAGTCTGGGGTATTGCAGGATGTTGCTCCGTATCATGTCGTAATAAGGAAGCAGTTGAGTTGCTTGATCTGCAGTTACCTACAACTGAGGTAAAATCTAACATCCTGACTGAGGTGTTCAATACATCTTCAGCAGTTTCTGAACCTCTTCTACCCTTCAATGATGCTTTAACAGAGCCTATTTTAGAAGTCTGAGAGGAAGGGGTCCCAGCGTAAGTGTATCAATATATATGCAATTTGAAAAAAGTCTATAGAAACAATGAATGCAGCCACATTGTTTTATTCACAATGGGAATAGGTATATTAAATATAGTATCACTTGATTACGTATTATAATCGGTTGTACAGTGCCCCAAGAAAGAGCGCGGACCACCAAGGCTCAATTAGCTGCAAAGATTTATTGGTATTCCTTTCGCGATGCAGCGGCAGCCATGACACGTTTCGTCCCTCGCAGGGGACTTGATCACATGACGCGCTCATGGTTCAGCAATTGGTTTAAATACTTTGATTTTTTTCTTTTTTCTGCTTATGTCATGTGACTAAAAACCCTTTAAAGTGCCAGTGCAAAAAATGTAACTATAATACAAAGATTGTTTTTTTGTACACAATTTTTTCCATGAACATTGATTGTTAAAATCAAAATTGATGCATAAATGCTTTAAAATTCTCAATCCAAACCGCTATACAGTATGTATACATAAAAAATCCACATATATATGTTATATTAACACATATTTGCTAAATCAAAATTTAAATTCATCTTTATAGCAAACATTCCTCATCTTCTATATACAAACAGTTAATTCAAATTGCGGTCAATTCCTTATCTGCCCCTATTGAATCAGGCATTTCTGGAAAATACAATCAAATGTACAAAAACTCTTTTTTCCAAAAGACCCATATGTGATGTATAACATAGAAACCAACTGTGTGAACCCTCGTGTGAAATAGAAATTAAAACTTTAAAAATTCAAAATTACTGAAACAGGGAGCAGCCGCTTTGTTGATATTCAAGTTCAAATGCTGTTTTTAAGGGTCTAAGGGGAGAAAGAAAGAGTGAAAAGAGAGGGTAGGGAAACCTGTAATTTCATAGGCTCACCAATCTTGAACAGAATACGTCAAGTTTCTATATACAAATACAAAAATTAAAAAGTTCATTTTGTTCATTTCATAAAGTTCTGGAGGATTTCAATGTATTTTACTCGGGTGAAACCAGAACTGTGGTCTGGAACAATGTCTATCTGACATATGTGAACTGTGCATCAATAAATGTGTATATATATATATATATATATATATAGATATATATATATGTATAGATATAGATATAGATATATATATCTATCACAACAAAAGTTTAGCCCTGAAGGAAGAAGCCACATGATCGGCATCCATTTCATTCAGGAGCAGCTGCAAACAGGAGACACAGAGAAAAACAATCGCCATCATATTTTCAGCCAAACCTGTTTCGGGAATCCTTTCCCTTTCTCAATGGCATCTGCTAACAATGATGATGCAACATCCACTTAATTTAAAGAGCCTGCCTCCGTGGGCGCAAACAACGTCCTCCTGGATCTTGTAGTGCATGAGCCATAATCTCGAGTGAGTTCATCAATGAGCAAAATAAGAATTATTAGTACAGATCTTGGAGAGAAGTATGTTAAAAGATAGAGATGTCTGCAGAGCCATATAGGGCGGTAAAAGTTTGGCAGTTGTGGGATGGGTGTTAAAGACTGATGTTAGATATGTTGTTAAATTATTAAGCCAAAGGGTATTGAAATTGTGAGCTCTTTTTGCTTCAAATAAATTGCCCATTGCCTTGTATAGTTATTTATTGAGTGGTCCCTCTTCCACCTTTTTTTTTTATATGCAACGTTTGATAGTTACTGCCTGGTGATTTAGGTCTCATAATATTACTTGAAAAGACTTAAATGGGAAAAATGCATCCAGCTGTGGCATGCAGAAGTATGGTTAAGGCCTCCAATATCAGAGATGATGCCATGAGAATGTTGCTTGTAATTGGTAATGTAGACACTAATGGACAGCATGTCACTATTTAGTAAGTGGCTACTTGGTAGCTTCCTGGTGTCCACATTTTACCTGGGTATGTCGATAAAAGGAGGATTCAACTTCTCCAACAATATGCACAAGTACTCCTACCAGTTTAAAATGTCTAACTCAATTGTACTCTACATGAAATAAGAAGCAGGGTAAAAGTTCAGCAGCACCAAAAGAGCAATTGAACCTTAAGGAAAAATCACAGTAGCAAGTAGACATTGCTATGATTGATTCCAGGAGTAGGGAAGAAGCAGAGAGTACAGTGTTTTACTTCATAGGCCTCCTACAAATACATGCCCTATCCACAAATCTGCTGCATTGTATTCACAGGATCCATGTTACACACGCCAGCAATACTATGCTAAGCCACAGTTGAATCTTTTTTTGGTGCCTTTTGGCAAGGTTGTGAAAAAGGTACCCATACTAGCAGCACTATTGCAAACAATACACAACCTCTGAAGCAGTGCACAACAACAGCATTCCTCAAACAATCTTTCACAGTCAAAATGGGCAGGCATCTGATGATTCAGCAGTCTGTTAGCTCTAATGCATGCATGTCAAAATGAGCATCACCATAATGCCTCTAATTGGATCTTTAATACTCTTAACCAGGGAATATATTTGGTTTTGAATTGCTATTCTAAAGGCAGATGTGTGTGTCCAATTCAACATGCTAAAAGGCAACAATATGAAAATGTGTGCAGACAGCTCAGCGTTACTATGAGGAAATACTGTTATGTCTTTCTAAGGCAGCTAGATGGCATGGTTACAGTTTAAATACTGTTAAGTGTTGCTTTGTTGATTATGTTGAACTCTGGTAATTTATAACATGATGTATTTTAGTGATATGTTCTCTCTTCTCTGTACTATTGTGACAAAGATTATAACTTTCAGTCTATTTCATTTTAAAACACCCATTCTTTGAAGTGAAAAAAACCCAGAGAACACCATCATAGTCTTTGTATTTCACATCTACTTTAATTCTAAACAGTGACTGTAAGAAGTTAGATTATTATTTGAGTTGAATAAATAAATGCCCACCTCATGGAATAATAACACTTCTTGTCAGGGTGAACACTCAAGGTCACTAAATTTACCTGAGCTCAACCTCCTGATAGCCATTGCACAGAGCAGGCAGGCTTAATTTAGGGCACTATGTAAAGTATTTATTCAGTAGCAAAACAGTAATAAAGTCAGAATACCAAGCAATAAAAATCCCAACAGGATTACAAAGATTGAGAAAAATTTAATAAACATGATACCAAAAGGACAAAAATTCAATTAGGAGAACTGGATATATTAATTTTTAAGTACAAATATCACCAAAAAGCACTAAGCGCCAATGATGGGCTGTGTAAACAGTGGTTTGAGACATATGCGTGATTTGAGGCAAACAGCGATGGAGCCATGGTCAGATATGCCAGGGGATTGGTCCTGGTGAAGGTCTGGAAACTCAAAAATTCTGAAAAGTTCTAAATCCGAATGCAGAAGGGGACTTTGTAATTTTTTTTGAAGAAAAATACTCCCTGTGCAGGGGCCTGTTGAAATTGTAGCCACGTTCATGAAACCAACGGTTGGTCCAACTAGAGCTTTAAAGATTTCTTGCTATAAATGTTATTTTTGTCATTTGTTGGAGGTGCGAGGACCAGTGAACAGAATGAAGCTGAAATCCAAACAAATGTTGTGAGACAGCAGTTGGATACTTTTTCCAGGAGGTCCCTCTGAAGCTCTGGAGGGAATGCTTTCAAAAGTAAAAAAAAAAAATGGGTTCCCAAGTAACCGCAGGAGTACACTTCTGAGGCCCCGGGAACTTAGGTGAAGGCCTTTAACGACTCTGAGGGCATCAGGCAAAGGTCAACAACAAAGTCCAGATGTAGTTTCCACTTGTCAAATGCACCCTTTAGGAAAAGGCCTCTTCCAATTTGTTGATTCCCTTTAGCTTTGCATGAGGTCAGCTAACTGACCAATAAAGCCATTTCTTGGTGCTGGGTACAAGATGGAGGAAGTCAACCCCTTCGGGGCTCCTCTCAGGTCATAGACAGCAAGTCCTCTTCTGACCTTCTGTAGGTCCAGAAAGTGTTCCAAGGAGGGTGCCTTGGAGAGTCACTTTAATGGTTGACATTAGCTTGTGGGTGGGGTTGACTTCTGTATCCTCCCTCAACCATTGGGGTAAAGGTACTCAGGAGTCACCCAATCCACTTTTTCTGCAGTTACTACTTCCCACTGTGCCGTTGACTATCAAAATTCAAGATGGAGAAACAGTTTCTCCCGTATGTAGAGCCTGTGTGCTCATCCTGAGTTATTACCAGGATAATATGCAGTCCCCTTCTCTGTGGTCACTCAAAACCAGTTCCGAGGGTAGTTTCACCCACCTAGGTTCGGTGCCAGGGTTATTTGTTGAAGGAGGATTGAAGCTCCACACCAATTATAAAGGCAATCCATGTCAGAGCAAACCACTGAAAGTCACCAAGCTTGGCATAAAAGAAGTGAGGTATAACCAATAGTAATAAAGCAAAATCACATGAGATGAATCCCAAAACAATTTAGAAAAATAGAGTACATTTTAATACATAATATAACCCCAAAACAAACTAATTCAGATTAGTAGAACCAGAGTTATGAAGTTTTAAAGTAGTGAAAACTAGTGCCAAAACCCCCCAGAGCAACAACTGGGATTGTCTGGTCATGTGAGATTGGGTCAAAGTCACAAGTTAATGATGACCGCGATGGGTCGGCTACAAGAACCAAGTCTGCGCTGGTCTAGCAGTTACCTCAGAAGAATTTGTGAAAAAGTCTTGTAGAATGTGGAGTCTTCAGCAAAACAAGGCAGCAGGATGTAGCCAAGAGAAGGTGATCAATGTCACGAAGTGTCTGGACAAAGCCTTGGTAAATCCGTTGACTAAAGCAGGAAAACCTCAAAGTTGTGAAAGCTGAATTTTCACGCAGAGGAGTTCATTGATGAGGTGCTGTTTGTTGTTGAGCCCAGTGAAGATTTCTTCCTTCTGACTTAGAAGTTTTTCTGGTGCTCAGGTATCCTAAGCAGGACAAGGCTGCAGGCTGTAGCTAAGAGGGCTCCATGAGACTAGATCCTTCGACAAGAGGACCCACTGAATCAGATTCGATGCTGCAGAGAAGAACGTAGCTGAAGCTTTGGTAGAGTCAATCCCATCGGTAATGCAACTTTAATTGGATCTGCTTGCAGGTAGGGTCTGGTCACCTGTCGGTTCTCAGTGCAGAATGCCTTGAAGATTATAGGTCCAAACTTAAGGGTTAAGTAGGTACCACAGCAAGGGTCCAGGACAGGTTTCTTAAGCTGATATTTAAAGAAACATGACTTGATTTACAATATATATTTAAAGCTGATTTTTGAGTGATAAATCATGTGGCATTGGGAAGACGTTTTACAAATGTTATTACCTTGGTACTAGAGGTATTGCAGTTATGGCTATTACGTGTTACCTATGTAGAGGAATTCCATAATGATCATGCATTTTTTCACATAACTGCTGGCAGCCATTCCTGATGCATAGAGGTGATCGCTGGTAGTAACCCTACATATGGTGGTCACTAATGTAATCTTCAAGAACAACCATACTAGGATGTTTAGGAAAGCCCTCACTCACCACCTAGTGATGACATGCTTCATCATTGGGCTCCACCAAAGAGACCGAGTGTCTCTTTGGTGTGCTGCAACGCCAGGATTACTGCGGAGCTGGTAGGTGGGTAAAGGGCGTGTTGAGTGAAAATGAAAATTAGTGAGTGTTGAGGGTATTTTTTTAAAAAATTGTCAGTAGTGTATCTGAAGCAATTTTTATTAGAGATCACTAAAGACAACAAATATAAAATATATGTGAGGATCCAGTCCACTTTTAATTGAATGGTGGGATCCTAGAGAGTAGTAGTCAACATGTTTCTTGCCATCGAAACGGTGTCAATTTACCGGGCAATTCGTCAGGACTGGGTGTGATAAACCCTGGCGGTATGGGCGCTCTAAGGCCCACCCTCACCTAGGGACGTGATATGTGAAAATAAAGAAAAAGTGAAAAAAGTGCGAAAAAATTAGGAATATTGGGTTGATTCCTAATTACTCCTGGTTTAGGAGGCTTCAACTTATCGTTTTCTGCACCTGAAAGGTAAGGGACAGAGACACAAGGACAGAACAGGACAAACAATTAGAGATGCTCCTAATTGTCAGCAATTGTCTGGTGAAATTGGTGCTCCAAACGTGATAGACACTCTAGCTGTGGGAAAATAGCGCTATGTTTAACACCGCCTATTAGCCAAGGGTTCTCAAAGGCCATGAGAGGGGTGGTGTACTATTGGTGGTACAGTCTAGTAGTGACTAGGGGTTAAAAACACAAAGTTTTGTATTGTTGCGATCAAATTAAAATATGTACAAATGATCATCAATTAAAATTGTCTCACTTTTGGGGTGTTAAGGATAAACACCATGGGTCTCAGGAGGGGGGTGGGAGCGTATTTGGCACACCCTATTTCATGGCATAACGAGAGAAAAACACATTAGCCCGGCATTAGAATCATGAATAATAAGGCGCGATCAGTACTTAGCTCGTTTCTGGTGAGTTGTTCCTACTTACGCCCTCGACGCTCGGCACCCGTGGTGTACCTACGTCGTCCTCGTACTGGACCCCGACGATAAATGAGGGGGTTCGTAAGTTGTTTTTAAAGCCGTGAGGCAAAGCGGCAAATGCTTCCGGGTGGGCGTGGCAAGTTTTCGTTCTCTGATGCCACGGAGGCGTTGTTGGATTCGAGCGCCCTATTGGGCGTTTGTCTCGGAGAGTGCCTGCCTTTCTGTTGTCTAAGCAACAGGGGAAGCCAGTGTGACGGCCCTGATGTCAGCGCGTCCACCGTAATGGTGACGTTGCCGAATGGGCGTGGTTCCGTGATGCCGGTGATGGAGGCATCGTTTACAATTGGCTAAAAAGAAGCACAGGAAGGCGGCTGTGGTTGCCTGGGAGACAGCGATCGTTATGTAAACAAATTTTGCCAAGATGGGTATAAAGTTTGAACGCATTGCGTGGAGGAGGCATGAAGTAGTGTATAGCAGATAGCTAGCAGGGTCTCATTAGGGGGCTCAGAAGAATCATGAAAAGAATGCTTATATCTCTCAACTCTGACTCATTTAATCACTGTATTCCAAGGTATGTCATCATTTAGGCCAGTTAGGTGGGTGCCCAATCTGTAGACCCACCTTTGTTCTTTTTCAAAAAGAATATTGGTGATGTTTCTTGTGCCACTCACATGCTCAATGATAGTCCAACGCATGTCGTTGGGGGTGTGGTTGAGTTCCAGGAAATGGCGACTCAGTTTGGTGGTTAGTTTTTTACACCTGACGTTGGATCGGTGTTCACCTATTCTTTGTTTGACTTTGCGGGTGGTCATTCCTACGTAACGTAGGTCGCAGGAGCAGGTGATCATATAGATAACGTTATCTGTGTTACAGTTTGTGTGACATTTTTGTGTCCATGTTTTACCAGGTTCCAGTTCTAATGTTTTTGTGTGTGTCGTCAGGTGGCACACACTACAGTTAGCGCATGGAAAGTGTCCAGTGATTTGTGGGAGACCCCAAGTCTCTGTAATGGATCTCTCCGTGGTTGGGGTTTCAGCTCTCGGTCGTGTGTGCACGAGGCTGTCCCTCAGGCTGCGCCCTTTTCTGAAAGAGAACAGTGGTTTCTCCCAGTCAGTTTTAATGCTAGATATAATGCGCCAGTTTTTGTTGACTGATTTTTTCATGTAGTTAGACATGGCATTATATGTAGTTACGCAGGTCAATGGTATAGTTTCAACATTGGTGGCCTGATCTTCCAAGAGTGATTCACGTGGTTGATTGCGTGCCCTTTTGTATCCTTTGTTAAGGATTTGCATGGGGTATCCACGGTGCTTGAGTTTTTCTGTTAATTCTGCAGACTGGGTTTTAAAGTCTTGTAGTTCTGAACAGTTGCGTCTGATTCGCAAATATTGTCCATATGGGAGGTTTTCTTTTAGGGGCCTCGGGTGGAAGCTTGTGAATTGGAGTAGATTGTTACGAGCTGTTGGTTTCTGGTAAGTTCTTGTTGACAGCTTCGTGCCATTGATTTGGATCCTGACGTCCAGGAAGGTGATCTCAGTTTTGCTTACTTCAGAGGTGAATCTGAGGTTGTTATCTAGAGTGTTTATCCAACTGAGGAAGGTTAGTAATTGCTCATCATTTCCTGTCCATATCATCAGGACATCGTCAATATAGCGTCTCCAAATTTTTATTGAAGACGTCCAGGGGCAGTTTGGTTGTATGATGTGCCTGGCTTCGAAATCAGCAACATACAAACCCGCTATGCTGGGAGCAAATGTACTGCCCATAGAGGTCCCTGTCGTTTGGAGGTAAAGTTTGTCTTTGTAAGCAAAGAAATTTTCTTTGAGAGCTATGGTTGCACAGTTTAGGATAAAGGCCTTTGAGGTTTGGTACTCCCAGTCCTCTGAGTCCAAAACCGATCCCAGGACTTTGATGGTGTCATCCTGGGGGATACTGGTATATAGACTTTCAATGTCCAATGTTACTAGGGTGACTGAATTCTCTGGGAAGTCTAGGCTCTGGAGTAGTTGTAGTAGACTTTTCGTGTCCTTGAGATAGGTTGGGGTGTTTTGGACCAACGGTTTTAAATAATGGTCGCAAAACCGAGATAGTGGTTCCAACAAAGACCCAATACCAGACACAATTGGTCTTCCTGGCGGTGGTAGCCGGTTTTTGTGTGTCTTCGGGAGGGTGTAGAAATACGGGACTATACCTTCGTTGGTATTAAGAAAGTCAGCCTCATTCTTGGAGATTTCTCCATTGTCTTCCGCTCTTCTGACTAGAGTGGTGATTTTAGCTTTCAAATCCGGGGTCGGGTCTTTGCTGAGGGGAGTGTAATTCCGTCTGTCAGCTAACAGGACTTCGCAAGCCTTTTCATAATCAATGGTGTTTTGAATTACCAGACCCCCACCCTTATCTGCCGGTTTGATAGTTATTTTGGGATCATTTTGTAACGCTTTCAGTGCTTGGTATTCTTCTGCACTAAAGTTGCAGTAAGGGGGGGCAGCCTGGTAGGTCTCAAGATCCAAGAATACTGCCTGTTCAAAGGCTGTAATAGCAGCCGGTATCGTTTGGACTGGGGGACTGAAGGTGGAGTTCAATCTAAGACCAGTGTCCCCCTTGCGTTGGGCTTCATTCGGGTCTTCCTTACCCTCAAAAAATGCTTTCAGCTTAAGCTTCCTGAAGAAAGCTGAGAGCTCGCAATGAAGTTTAAATTTGTCTGGGCGGGCTGTTGGCACGAAACCCAGACCCCTCTCAAGGACAGCTGTTTCTGTAGGGGTGAGCAGTTTGTCAGATAGATTGTTTATTAGACTTAGATTCCGCTCGGTCCTGGTTGTTGTTCCCTGTTGCGGGTGTGGTTGCTCACTGCGTCGTCGGTCTCCCAAGATACATGGTTCGTTGGTTGACCCGCACCTCTTCTCTTTCCCCTTCCTCTCCGGCCCTGTTCTAAAAAAGGCTGGCGATAGTGAGGTTGGTAGTTAGGAGGGGGAAAGAAACCAGGGTTCCAGCCCATCATAGGATATGGTGGTTGATGAAAAGGGAATTGGTGACCCATGGTAGGCATTTGTGGTGGCCCTGGCCACCTGGGTTGTTGGTTGTGGTAGCCTTGTTGACCACGGTTATTCCTGTTGCCCCGATTTCCTCGTCTTTTTCCTTGTTTAAATGATCCTGAACTGGATCCGCTGCTGTTAGACGAATTATCATCTGACATGTCATCGTTAGGAGGATTGCTGGAAGGTGGTATATAAGTGGGAGTTGAGTAAGGATATACTTTTTCATACTCGAATTTCTTTAAATCTTTCTGAAATTTATTCACCTTCGCTTGGGTTAGGTTATCCTTATACTCGTTGAGCTCTTTATTTATTTCATCGAGTTTCTTTTTGTGACCCGTTATTGTTGCTTTGATTTTGGACTCAGTTTCTTGAATTTCAATTTGAATAGTTTCTGAGAGTCGCAAAGCTGTTTTTATAATTAAAACCAGCCAATCGCGGGTACAATGCCACGCGATCATTGCCCACTCTTTTCTGAATGTGGCATCATTCAGAAAGATGCGTGGAGCGTTTGTGACAAGTAGTCCGCGTGGGGCTATGTTTTTAAGAAGATATTGTTTGAGTATGGTACCATGTAAGATGGTGCGTATTCTGTCCCTTTTTATTTATGTGAGTTTTTCCCACTCAGTGGTGTGGGCTACAGCTTGGGAAATAGCAGGGTCAGCAAATTGGTCAGAGTCTGATAGGATATCAGCTATTTCAGATTCAGAAAATGTCAATCCGAGGTTTGCCATGATAACTTGTGATGTTAGGGGTTGAGACCTGTTGGTGAGACAAAGGTTAAGAGAGCCAGTAGGATGCTCAGTAAAATCAACTCTCACAGCTCTGCGCTGCTAAGTATGCGATATCAAAAAGAGAGGTAGGGAGAGTAGTAGGACACTCTTATTCCCCGGTCAATAGTCAATAAACAAAAGAAGAGTGTCAATGAGACAAAGAACCACAAAATTGGAGCTCAAAGAACAACCATACTAGGATGTTTAGGAAAGCCCTCACTCACCACCTAGTGATGACATGCTTCATCATTGGGCTCCACCAAAGAGACCGAGTGTCTCTTTGGTGTGCTGCAACGCCAGGATTACTGCGGAGCTGGTAGGTGGGTAAAGGGTGTGTTGAGTGAAAATGAAAATTAGTGAGTGTTGAGGGTATTTTTTTTAAAAATTGTCAGTAGTGTATCTGAAGCAATTTTTATTAGAGATCACTAAAGACAACAAATATAAAATATATGTGAGGATCCAGTCCACTTTTAATTGAATGGTGGGATCCTAGAGAGTAGTAGTCAACATGTTTCTTGCCATCGAAACGGTGTCAATTTACCGGGCAATTCGTCAGGACTGGGTGTGATAAACCCTGGCGGTATGGGCGCTCTAAGGCCCACCCTCACCTAGGGACGTGATATGTGAAAATAAAGAAAAAGTGAAAAAAGTGCGAAAAAATTAGGAATATTGGGTTGATTCCTAATTACTCCTGGTTTAGGAGGCTTCAACTTATCGTTTTCTGCACCTGAAAGGTAAGGGACAGAGACACAAGGACAGAACAGGACAAACAATTAGAGATGCTCCTAATTGTCAGCAATTGTCTGGTGAAATTGGTGCTCCAAACGTGATAGACACTCTAGCTGTGGGAAAATAGCGCTATGTTTAACACCGCCTATTAGCCAAGGGTTCTCAAAGGCCATGAGAGGGGTGGTGTACTATTGGTGGTACAGTCTAGTAGTGACTAGGGGTTAAAAACACAAAGTTTTGTATTGTTGCGATCAAATTAAAATATGTACAAATGATCATCAATTAAAATTGTCTCACTTTTGGGGTGTTAAGGATAAACACCATGGGTCTCAGGAGGGGGGTGGGAGCGTATTTGGCACACCCTATTTCATGGCATAACGAGAGAAAAACACATTAGCCCGGCATTAGAATCATGAATAATAAGGCGCGATCAGTACTTAGCTCGTTTCTGGTGAGTTGTTCCTACTTACGCCCTCGACGCTCGGCACCCGTGGTGTACCTACGTCGTCCTCGTACTGGACCCCGACGATAAATGAGGGGGTTCGTAAGTTGTTTTTAAAGCCGTGAGGCAAAGCGGCAAATGCTTCCGGGTGGGCGTGGCAAGTTTTCGTTCTCTGACGCCACGGAGGCGTTGTTGGATTCGAGCGCCCTATTGGGCGTTTGTCTCGGAGAGTGCCTGCCTTTCTGTTGTCTAAGCAACAGGGGAAGCCAGTGTGACGGCCCTGATGTCAGCGCGTCCACCGTAATGGTGACGTTGCCGAATGGGCGTGGTTCCGTGATGCCGGTGATGGAGGCATCGTTTACAATTGGCTAAAAAGAAGCACAGGAAGGCGGCTGTGGTTGCCTGGGAGACAGCGATCGTTATGTAAACAAATTTTGCCAAGATGGGTATAAAGTTTGAACGCATTGCGTGGAGGAGGCATGAAGTAGTGTATAGCAGATAGCTAGCAGGGTCTCATTAGGGGGCTCAGAAGAATCATGAAAAGAATGCTTATATCTCTCAACTCTGACTCATTTAATCACTGTATTCCAAGGTATGTCATCATTTAGGCCAGTTAGGTGGGTGCCCAATCTGTAGACCCACCTTTGTTCTTTTTCAAAAAGAATATTGGTGATGTTTCTTGTGCCACTCACATGCTCAATGATAGTCCAACGCATGTCGTTGGGGGTGTGGTTGAGTTCCAGGAAATGGCGACTCAGTTTGGTGGTTAGTTTTTTACACCTGACGTTGGATCGGTGTTCACCTATTCTTTGTTTGACTTTGCGGGTGGTCATTCCTACGTAACGTAGGTCGCAGGAGCAGGTGATCATATAGATAACGTTATCTGTGTTACAGTTTGTGTGACATTTTTGTGTCCATGTTTTACCACGTTCCAGTTCTAATGTTTTTGTGTGTGTCGTCAGGTGGCACACACTACAGTTAGCGCATGGAAAGTGTCCAGTGATTTGTGGGAGACCCCAAGTCTCTGTAATGGATCTCTCCGTGGTTGGGGTTTCAGCTCTCGGTCGTGTGTGCACGAGGCTGTCCCTCAGGCTGCGCCCTTTTCTGAAAGAGAACAGTGGTTTCTCCCAGTCAGTTTTAATGCTAGATATAATGCGCCAGTTTTTGTTGACTGATTTTTTCATGTAGTTAGACATGGCATTATATGTAGTTACGCAGGTCAATGGTATAGTTTCAACATTGGTGGCCTGATCTTCCAAGAGTGATTCACGTGGTTGATTGCGTGCCCTTTTGTATCCTTTGTTAAGGATTTGCATGGGGTATCCACGGTGCTTGAGTTTTTCTGTTAATTCTGCAGACTGGGTTTTAAAGTCTTGTAGTTCTGAACAGTTGCGTCTGATTCGCAAATATTGTCCATATGGGAGGTTTTCTTTTAGGGGCCTCGGGTGGAAGCTTGTGAATTGGAGTAGATTGTTACGAGCTGTTGGTTTCTGGTAAGTTCTTGTTGACAGCTTCGTGCCATTGATTTGGATCCTGACGTCCAGGAAGGTGATCTCAGTTTTGCTTACTTCAGAGGTGAATCTGAGGTTGTTATCTAGAGTGTTTATCCAACTGAGGAAGGTTAGTAATTGCTCATCATTTCCTGTCCATATCATCAGGACATCGTCAATATAGCGTCTCCAAATTTTTATTGAAGACGTCCAGGGGCAGTTTGGTTGTATGATGTGCCTGGCTTCGAAATCAGCAACATACAAACCCGCTATGCTGGGAGCAAATGTACTGCCCATAGAGGTCCCTGTCGTTTGGAGGTAAAGTTTGTCTTGACACCGTTTCGATGGCAAGAAACATGTTGACTACTACTCTCTAGGATCCCACCATTCAATTAAAAGTGGACTGGATCCTCACATATATTTTATATTTGTTGTCTTTAGTGATCTCTAATAAAAATTGCTTCAGATACACTACTGACAATTTTTAAAAAAAATACCCTCAACACTCACTAATTTTCATTTTCACTCAACACGCCCTTTACCCACCTACCAGCTCCGCAGTAATCCTGGCGTTGCAGCACACCAAAGAGACACTCGGTCTCTTTGGTGGAGCCCAATGATGAAGCATGTCATCACTAGGTGGTGAGTGAGGGCTTTCCTAAACATCCTAGTATGGTTGTTCTTTGAGCTCCAATTTTGTGGTTCTTTGTCTCATTGACACTCTTCTTTTGTTTATTGACTATTGACCGGGGAATAAGAGTGTCCTACTACTCTCCCTACCTCTCTTTTTGATATCGCATACTTAGCAGCGCAGAGCTGTGAGAGTTGATTTTACTGAGCATCCTACTGGCTCTCTTAACCTTTGTCTCACCAACAGGTCTCAACCCCTAACATCACAAGTTATCATGGCAAACCTCGGATTGACATTTTCTGAATCTGAAATAGCTGATATCCTATCAGACTCTGACCAATTTGCTGACCCTGCTATTTCCCAAGCTGTAGCCCACACCACTGAGTGGGAAAAACTCACAGAAATAAAAAGGGACAGAATACGCACCATCTTACATGGTACCATACTCAAACAATATCTTCTTAAAAACATAGCCCCACGCGGACTACTTGTCACAAACGCTCCACGCATCTTTCTGAATGATGCCACATTCAGAAAAGAGTGGGCAATGATCGCGTGGCATTGTACCCGCGATTGGCTGGTTTTAATTATAAAAACAGCTTTGCGACTCTCAGAAACTATTCAAATTGAAATTCAAGAAACTGAGTCCAAAATCAAAGCAACAATAACGGGTCACAAAAAGAAACTCGATGAAATAAATAAAGAGCTCAACGAGTATAAGGATAACCTAACCCAAGCGAAGGTGAATAAATTTCAGAAAGATTTAAAGAAATTCGAGTATGAAAAAGTATATCCTTACTCAACTCCCACTTATATACCACCTTCCAGCAATCCTCCTAACGATGACATGTCAGATGATAATTCGTCTAACAGCAGCGGATCCAGTTCAGGATCATTTAAACAAGGAAAAAGACGAGGAAATCGGGGCAACAGGAATAACCGTGGTCAACAAGGCTACCACAACCAACAACCCAGGTGGCCAGGGCCACCACAAATGCCTACCATGGGTCACCAATTCCCTTTTCATCAACCACCATATCCTATGATGGGCTGGAACCCTGGTTTCTTTCCCCCTCCTAACTACCAACCTCACTATCGCCAGCCTTTTTTAGAACAGGGCCGGAGAGGAAGGGGAAAGAGAAGAGGTGCGGGTCAACCAACGAACCATGTATCTTGGGAGACCGACGACGCAGTGAGCAACCACACCCGCAACAGGGAACAACAACCAGGACCGAGCGGAATCTAAGTCTAATAAACAATCTATCTGACAAACTGCTCACCCCTACAGAAACAGCTGTCCTTGAGAGGGGTCTGGGTTTCGTGCCAACAGCCCGCCCAGACAAATTTAAACTTCATTGTGAGCTCTCAGCTTTCTTCAGGAAGCTTAAGCTGAAAGCATTTTTTGAGGGTAAGGAAGACCCGAATGAAGCCCAACGCAAGGGGGACACTGGTCTTAGATTGAACTCCACCTTCAGTCCCCCAGTCCAAACGATACCGGCTGCTATTACAGCCTTTGAACAGGCAGTATTCTTGGATCTTGAGACCTACCAGGCTGCCCCCCCTTACTGCAACTTTAGTGCAGAAGAATACCAAGCACTGAAAGCGTTACAAAATGATCCCAAAATAACTATCAAACCGGCGGATAAGGGTGGGGGTCTGGTAATTCAAAACACCATTGATTATGAAAAGGCTTGCGAAGTCCTGTTATCTGACAGGCGGAATTACACTCCCCTCAGCAAAGACCCGACCCCGGATTTGAAAGCTAAAATCACCACTCTAGTCAGAAGAGCGGAAGACAATGGAGAAATCTCCAAGAATGAGGCTGACTTTCTTAATACCAACGAAGGTATAGTCCCGTATTTCTACACCCTCCCGAAGACACACAAAAACCGGCTACCACCGCCAGGAAGACCAATTGTGTCTGGTATTGGGTCTTTGTTGGAACCACTATCTCGGTTTTGCGACCATTATTTAAAACCGTTGGTCCAAAACACCCCAACCTATCTCAAGGACACGAAAAGTCTACTACAACTACTCCAGAGCCTAGACTTCCCAGAGAATTCAGTCACCCTAGTAACATTGGACATTGAAAGTCTATATACCAGTATCCCCCAGGATGACACCATCAAAGTCCTGGGATCGGTTTTGGACTCAGAGGACTGGGAGTACCAAACCTCAAAGGCCTTTATCCTAAACTGTGCAACCATAGCTCTCAAAGAAAATGTCTTTGCTTACAAAGACAAACTTTACCTCCAAACGACAGGGACCTCTATGGGCAGTACATTTGCTCCCAGCATAGCGGGTTTGTATGTTGCTGATTTCGAAGCCAGGCACATCATACAACCAAACTGCCCCTGGACGTCTTCAATAAAAATTTGGAGACGCTATATTGACGATGTCCTGATGATATGGACAGGAAATGATGAGCAATTACTAACCTTCCTCAGTTGGATAAACACTCTAGATAACAACCTCAGATTCACCTCTGAAGTAAGCAAAACTGAGATCACCTTCCTGGACGTCAGGATCCAAATCAATGGCACGAAGCTGTCAACAAGAACTTACCAGAAACCAACAGCTCGTAACAATCTACTCCAATTCACAAGCTTCCACCCGAGGCCCCTAAAAGAAAACCTCCCATATGGACAATATTTGCGAATCAGACGCAACTGTTCAGAACTACAAGACTTTAAAACCCAGTCTGCAGAATTAACAGAAAAACTCAAGCACCGTGGATACCCCATGCAAATCCTTAACAAAGGATACAAAAGGGCACGCAATCAACCACGTGAATCACTCTTGGAAGATCAGGCCACCAATGTTGAAACTATACTATTGACCTGCGTAACTACATATAATGCCATGTCTAACTACATGAAAAAATCAGTCAACAAAAACTGGCGCATTATATCTAGCATTAAAACTGACTGGGAGAAACCACTGTTCTCTTTCAGAAAAGGGCGCAGCCTGAGGGACAGCCTCGTGCACACACGACCGAGAGCTGAAACCCCAACCACGGAGAGATCCATTACAGAGACTTGGGGTCTCCCACAAATCACTGGACACTTTCCATGCGCTAACTGTAGTGTGTGCCACCTGACGACACACACAAAAACATTAGAACTGGAACCTGGTAAAACATGGACACAAAAATGTCACACAAACTGTAACACAGATAACGTTATCTATATGATCACCTGCTCCTGCGACCTACGTTACGTAGGAATGACCACCCGCAAAGTCAAACAAAGAATAGGTGAACACCGATCCAACGTCAGGTGTAAAAAACTAACCACCAAACTGAGTCGCCATTTCCTGGAACTCAACCACACCCCCAACGACATGCGTTGGACTATCATTGAGCATGTGAGTGGCACAAGAAACATCACCAATATTCTTTTTGAAAAAGAACAAAGGTGGGTCTACAGATTGGGCACCCACCTAACTGGCCTAAATGATGACATACCTTGGAATACAGTGATTAAATGAGTCAGAGTTGAGAGATATAAGCATTCTTTTCATGATTCTTCTGAGCCCCCTAATGAGACCCTGCTAGCTATCTGCTATACACTACTTCATGCCTCCTCCACGCAATGCGTTCAAACTTTATACCCATCTTGGCAAAATTTGTTTACATAACGATCGCTGTCTCCCAGGCAACCACAGCCGCCTTCCTGTGCTTCTTTTTAGCCAATTGTAAACGATGCCTCCATCACCGGCATCACGGAACCACGCCCATTCGGCAACGTCACCATTACGGTGGACGCGCTGACATCAGGGCTGTCACACTGGCTTCCCCTGTTGCTTAGACAACAGAAAGGCAGGCACTCTCCGAGACAAACGCCCAATAGGGCGCTCGAATCCAACAACGCCTCCGTGGCGTCAGAGAACGAAAACTTGCCACGCCCACCCGGAAGCATTTGCCGCTTTGCCTCACGGCTTTAAAAACAACTTACGAACCCCCTCATTTATCGTCGGGGTCCAGTACGAGGACGACGTAGGTACACCACGGGTGCCGAGCGTCGAGGGCGTAAGTAGGAACAACTCACCAGAAACGAGCTAAGTACTGATCGCGCCTTATTATTCATGATTCTAATGCCGGGCTAATGTGTTTTTCTCTCGTTATGCCATGAAATAGAGTGTGCCAAATACGCTCCCACCCCCCTCCTGAGACCCATGGTGTTTATCCTTAACACCCCAAAAGTGAGACAATTTTAATTGATGATCATTTGTACATATTTTAATTTGATCGCAACAATACAAAACTTTGTGTTTTTAACCCCTAGTCACTACTAGACTGTACCACCAATAGTACACCACCCCTCTCATGGCCTTTGAGAACCCTTGGCTAATAGGCGGTGTTAAACATAGCGCTATTTTCCCACAGCTAGAGTGTCTATCACGTTTGGAGCACCAATTTCACCAGACAATTGCTGACAATTAGGAGCATCTCTAATTGTTTGTCCTGTTCTGTCCTTGTGTCTCTGTCCCTTACCTTTCAGGTGCAGAAAACGATAAGTTGAAGCCTCCTAAACCAGGAGTAATTAGGAATCAACCCAATATTCCTAATTTTTTCGCACTTTTTTCACTTTTTCTTTATTTTCACATATCACGTCCCTAGGTGAGGGTGGGCCTTAGAGCGCCCATACCGCCAGGGTTTATCACACCCAGTCCTGACGAATTGCCCGGTAAATTGACACCGTTTCGATGGCAAGAAACATGTTGACTACTACTCTCTAGGATCCCACCATTCAATTAAAAGTGGACTGGATCCTCACATATATTTTATATTTGTTGTCTTTAGTGATCTCTAATAAAAATTGCTTCAGATACACTACTGACAATTTTTAAAAAAAATACCCTCAACACTCACTAATTTTCATTTTCACTCAACACGCCCTTTACCCACCTACCAGCTCCGCAGTAATCCTGGCGTTGCAGCACACCAAAGAGACACTCGGTCTCTTTGGTGGAGCCCAATGATGAAGCATGTCATCACTAGGTGGTGAGTGAGGGCTTTCCTAAACATCCTAGTATGGTTGTTCTTTGAGCTCCAATTTTGTGGTTCTTTGTCTCATTGACACTCTTCTTTTGTTTATTGACTATTGACCGGGGAATAAGAGTGTCCTACTACTCTCCCTACCTCTCTTTTTGATATTGCACACTAATGTAATCTTGTCAGATGTGGACACTATTACAGCCCTAATAATATTAGCAGCTCTCAATGTTTTTTCTTAAACCTAAGTAGCTCTCATTGCAGAGAAGGTTGGATGCCCCTAGTTCAGGACATCAGTGGGGGCACTAACAGGGGGTTAGGACTCACTCCAGCAGGGCCAGCAGCAGTCAGGCTAGTCCAGTTGGTACTGGCCAGCTGGGCAGTTGCAGGGACTCTGAGATGTGGTGTGTCCCGTTAGCTCACTCAGGAGGCCAGTCAGCTAGCCCTTGGGGTCACTCTGGCGGTAATGTGTTCAAGGAAGCAGGCCCAGTCTTCCTTTTTCAGGCAGCAGGGCTGTCATTCTAACAGTAAGGACAGTCCCTCTTTTAAGTCTTCCACAGGTACAATAGTGAATTAAAGTGGGGTTTGAGAGTACCACCTTTTATCCTAGTGCCAGCCTTTGGGTTGGGTGGGAGGGGGTGGAAACTCCTGGCCCACTCTTAAACTAGTTATGCTGCTGGCAGGGCCTTTTGAAGTGAAAGTAGAGCTGGGTGCAACCCCTCCCCAGTCATCCTGGCTGGATACCCCATTCTGTTCACATGTAAACCCCTTTCCCCCATTCTGGAAGGAATGCACATCCCACAGCAGGAGAGCCATTCACAGTCATGGGACCCAGGCCACTGGCATAAAGGCATATTTGGTTAGGACAATAAAATTACAACTTTCTAATAGTGACATTTTCGAAATTGTAATGTAAATTCCAACTTTACCATTAAAAGGATTTTAAATTACAATTAATTTGAGTGTAAACATAATTTTTAGGTTGAGCATTCAATACCTCTTGTATATACTTTAGTATGTACTTATTATATACTTATATGTGTATGTACTATGTGGGCTCTGGAGATCAGCCCTAGGACTTGTCTGCTTTCGCTTAGGAACTTTTTTTCTGTTCAACTGCCTCTATTTAACTGTCTTGATAGAAAACGAGCAGCAGAGGTCACTAAAATACCAGAATTGCTTTCTGCTGAGAGACTTTATTTTTTTTCTTTTTCTGGCAGCTGCATCTATTTCACTTTCTTGATAGAAAACGACCAGCAGAGGTCAGTAAAATATCAGAATCACTTTAGCATTCTCTAGATTCCAGCTTATAGAAATTGTCTTCCACGAGCACCCATGGACAATATTTTTTTCAAATCTTGCATTTTCATTGATATGAGCACCAAAGGCCCTGATTTTATATTCAAAAAAGAGCTTCGGACTATACCATTTCCGGCCGAAAAGCAATATTTCTCTCCATGTGTTCCCATACCTGGCGAGTCACGCAGTTTGGTGCTTACTTTCCCTCCATGTTAAAGAACAGTAGATGTTTCAGCACCCAGGCTTATGTGCTGCATAGCTAAGTACATATAGGGTCCCAAAGGGGAGACCGATTGCATTGCAAGTGCTAGTTATATCTGCTCTTACTCTAAAGTTGGCACTTATTAAATGTAATAAGGTAATCCAGTGTTAGTCAATGGGAGAGATAGACCTAACAACAGCGAAAATTGACTTTACGAGTAGCCAGAACCCGTAAACCTTAACCATACATGTCCTAGTTTTTAAATGCTCTGGTCCCTGCTGTATGAGCCTTTAACTCCGCCCTTTGTGATGACTTCTAGGTTTTAACCCGTTAACCGCTACAGTAATTCCGCTGCGGTGCGGGCGTTCTCTTGCAAGGGTGGGGCCGCTTCGGCCGTTGGACGTGCGCAGCACTACGAAGGTAGTGCTTGTGACGGCTGACGGCAGCAGGGAAGGGGTTAAAAAAGAAGGTTTAGGCCTGACCAAAGATCAAAATGGCATTTTAACACTGTGTTGCAGTGGCAGGCCTGAGGCATGTTTTAAAGTGCTTCTTTAATGGGGTGCACAATGAATGCTGCAGGCCTACTAATGGAAAGCCAAAAGCCTGAATAATGTACCCAAAACTACTAAGTGCACTACTGCTGTAGTTTAGTTCCGATAGTACCCTATAATGCAGGACCTACTCTGTTTACGGATAACATATACTGGGGGCTTGGTGGCAAATTGAGTTTGAACACCACCACTGAATAGGTCAGCCTATGTTTTCCCATTAGCTAGCTCGCAGTGCTACTAGAATCTCCTGTTATCAGAGAGATTCGTTTTTGAAACTTCAGAACATAATAACCTCAGACTTGTGGAAACAATATACTACTTCCTCGGACTCGTGGAAACAATATACTACTTTTCACCCAGTCACTCGTGCTTGCTTGTTTTGCTCTCAGAGAGATACTCAGAAGAAACAGCTGAGCGTGTTTACAATAAGAATTTATTGTACCGGAGTTCATCTCATGTAAAATAAGTGTGCTGCAACAACTGTGAATAAGAATCGAAACATGAATATAAGATGCATAAATGTAATACAGTAGCAGAGATATAGAACCAGCAGTATAGTCAATAGAAAGAAATAGTATTGTTCTACCTTTTTGCAATAGTCATGAACTGAAACACGAATATAAGATGCATTTATAAAATAAGGTGCGTACTCCTAAGATGCCTGTCTAGATGTACCTAAGTGTACCTAGCATGTGAGTAGGTGCAAAAGAGCCTAAATCAAGAGCCAAGAATCCCACTAGGATTTAGTTGAACCCCCATACCTGAGTAGTGAGAGTGTGGGACTTCCTCCTGAACTTGAGCTGGACACCCCGCAAAGGATCGTCCGACTACTGTCAGCTGGAGTGATGTCATGTCGGAAGTCTTGGTTCCCTCCTGCTTTCTGATAGCAAGAGGTGCTGTATTTATACAGTCTATGTGCATATGTTCCCCATTGTTTAGTATGAAGATGACGTTGGGGATTAAACCTTGTGCGTCGATGGGAGAGGTGAAGTGGACCTCCTGTAGAGTGTACTAAAAAATTATTCATATGTGCTAAGGATGACGTCTTAGCAATATCGATTGGGAAAAACCCACCCTCTGCATGGAACAAGGTGAAAGGTTTAGTCCCTAAAAGGCTACAGTCCTTATAAAGCGTTATGTCCATACAAGGCAGTCTGTCCATATTTGGAGTTATGCCCTTATAAGGCTCGTTCATATGAAATGACGAGGAGACGATGTAGGGAAAGTGCATGACGTTCCCTAGACCTATATCAGGGTACCAATATGAAATATAACACTACAAGTCACTAAAAGTGTACAAAAAATTCAACATGACAGTTAAACTAGTTTTCCAAATGAACACAATTCTTCTTCCAATTAATCTGCAAATGAGTCCATGAGACCACGCTTCCAATCAGTCATCAGACTTGAAAAAAGTTCAGTAACTTTTATTGCCATCAGTTGAAAACAATGTGGAGAACTCAAAACGCTTCATATCAGCAGGATACTTAACAAAATCCTAATTCCCAATGCATTTCGAGCTTTTTTCCCTGATGAAGGGGAATACAATACTTCTCCATTGAGTCTTTGATCATGAACGCTCGGTCTATCAACATTGGGCAGTATTAAAATAGCCCGTACACAATTTGCTAACTCTGGCTTTCCATGCCAATACTGTTACACCTGAAGATTGAGATTCTCTGGGACAGGTTGTGCAACAAATGCGTTGAACATGGCACATATGCCCTCACTTATTGAAGCGGTCAAAAAAATGAGGCAGCACATCCAGAATTTTCTCTGGACTTTCAAGTCCAGAGAAAATTCCCCTTTACGTAAGGGATCTAGAACTTGTGCAGAGTACCACAGTGAGCCTTCATTGACTTCAAATGTCATGCTTGATGAAGGGACATTTCTATGCATCATTGCTAGCCATTTCTCACACACTGTAAGATAACATTTCCTGAATTGCTCCTCAACATTTTTTTGCTTACCAAGTGACAAGCACGCTTATCATGGAACATGTTGCAGTGCCAAAGGCACTGAAACTTTCGCCCAGCTTACTCTCAAGGAGATTTTTCACATCTACACTATTTAAGCTGAACACATGGTGGACAAGGGTGTTTTTTTAATGTCCACTACAGCAGTCATGTTTTCCTGTACAAATCTAGGAATGCAGTAGAGTGTACTTTTTTCACAACACTATGCGACTGAAGATCCTCACGTTTATTGCATTTGGCATCATCACTCAGCAAAATTTCCATAAATGGTTGCCACATGAATAATATAGCATTCACTGCCTCTAGAACTGAGAATCAGCAGCTAAATGACAAAGTTGGGATGACTCTTCCTTTGAAGCCACACAAAGCACAAAATTAGAAATATTTGCATTTTAGTTCCCGCGCATAACAAAGCAGTGCACCAGATTGGACTAAAACGTCAATAGCATTCATTAACTCTGAAAATTGCAAATATGCTTTCAGCATAGCATCTAGCAACTGGCAAGAATGTCTTACAGGGAAGCACTTCATCTCAGCTCAGGTTTCGATTTTGACAGGTCATCACACAACTTTTTTCAGCTATGTTTTTTCATATACGTAGCTTAATCACTGCAAATACAAACAATATCCCTCCAATCTTTGTTGAACGTGGTAAGAACTTTTTGAAGCAGCATTCCAAGTGACACTGCATTCCAGGTTTTCCAAAAGTCTGGTACCTTTTTTTCACCACTATTTCAGATGCTTGGTGACAGCACTCTTTTCACATATACCTGTCACTACACCTTGCATTGAATGTTTAAAGCCTCGGGTGTTTGGCACTTCACCTACTGTCAATAATGACTTGCTAGAAAAGGGGGCTGATATATCAAGGACTTTTACCCATTCTCTGTGTGTAGATGTGATAGCACATATTGGGAAAGATGCTTATGAAACCAGCCATTTTACCTATTGGTGAAATAATCAAATGTAGCCAAAATATCAAATATGATTTTGATATTTACGGATTCTCTATAGCTTATAAACTAATAAAATAAACAAAACCTAAAACATGCTTCTAAACCCTGCATCTTTAGACCAAAGACCTCAACACTGAAAAAAGCAAAAGGAAGAAGAAACAATATGTTAGTCATGTCCCTAAACAACAAAAATCAAGCAGAATAATGTTAGCCCAGTCATTCTTGCTGCTACTTTGTATAACAATGTTAAAATGGATTGCCCCCTTCAAGGAGAAATAAAAATAACTCACTCGCCTTTTCCTTTCTTTGAATGGCATTTAGTTGGTGGTTGTGCAGGTGTTTTTTCAGTGTTTGTGTTTACACTGTGAGGGTTATTTCACTACTGACTTACGCTGTTGGTCTGTAGATGAGAGGGGGAGATACCAGTCGAAAAGAGCGCCCTTTTAAAAAAGACAGCAACAAAGCTAATTCCTTGTCATAGAACCCATAATCACTCAATCTTTTGTCAGTACTTTATGGGAGACTATATCGAATATTGCACACACGTCCAGCAGGATCAGTGCAGCTGGATCTCTCCTAAAATCTGACAAAGCTCTCTCTGTACTATGTGCCAACCAAATACCAGTTTGCAACAGATGGAGTAAGTGGTGTTTCTCCAAATATTCCGCCAGTTGACTATCAATACTATTTGTTCTTTCTTTATTTGGATTCCTCAAGGAAAACAATAAAAGTACACAGTAGAAATAGCATAGTTAATATATTAACAATAAATATAAAACAAAGTGCACAATTCAACCAGCACAGTTAATATATTAACATTAAAATTGGAGACAAAATCACAGGTCTCAATACCCACACCCAATAGCTAAACATAACATTATGAGGATAGGGGTATAGGCTATGTAAACCTTAAAACAAAAACCTAGCGAATGGTCCACCATGTTAGTGGTAATGCAGATCCACCACTACTTTCACATATAGCTAAATCTAGGCAGGTCGACCGGACAGTGAGAAGACCTACACATTAAAAATGGTACCAACAGACATTCACAACTAAACATAGCGCTTAAGCGTTGAATAACATATCAAAACATGATAGGCACCATCAGCTAAATATAGTCATGGCATAAAAATCAGGCATATGCTTCCTAATGTTCACAACAGCTATAACAAAATGGACAATTGATAGGGCTATTAGCTCATTAGCAACAGATAGAAGAAACAGCAAGGCCTGCTTACACTGCCTATAATGTAAAATGTGTGGCATTAGAATTCTCGCTTTAATAGGGCGGTGAAAAGTACAAAAGAAAGTGCATTGTGCATTGGACAGGCAGTCCATCACAAGCACAGACCCCCCCTTTCTCTGTTCCATTGGCCTCTCAATGGGCAAACCACCCAATTGGACTAAATCTGGATGGAACCTGGTCGAAATGAACGTAAAGCAGTAGATAGGATGTTGCTCAGATATGGCAGCAAGCCACACAATGGGTGGATAGATAAATATGAAACCACCACTGAGCTCTTCAGAGCAGATGAATTCCGAAGGAGGGAGTGTTACAGTAGGCATCAGTAAGCTCCTCTCGTTCGTGGCGCATTAACTGTGTTTTTTAATAATTTTTTAGACCATTGTGTTGTCTTAGTGTTTTTTACTTGCCTATTCTTTTTAGTGCAAATTGTTGCTTACCTTTTTGGGCTCCCCTGACTCCCTGGTCCACCACCAGATTATTTCCGTTTTACATGGAGTGAGCCACTGGGAGGTCTCCACACACTTCTCCTCACCAACCCACTTCCAGGCCGGCCGTCATCTTGGTGGTCAGCGCTCCAGCCTTCCTCACACTAAAAATGACTTGGAGGGACAGGCCGCGCAGCGGGCACTCGGAAGGTGTACCAAACGCAAGCCTGTCTGCACCCGTCATGCAGGGACGGCGCGAGGACCCCTACCCCATTGGCGAAATACATGCTGGTGAACTCCTGCCCTTACGCCAGATTGATATAAGCAGCCACTGCCTCCCCCATGACAGGTGTGTCAGTTCAGATAAATGTAGATGTAATTTCCATATTAGTCACTCAGCCACGGCCTGTCGCCTCCAAACTCCCTATGAGAGAAGCAACGAATATGCTAACGGTCACAAAGGTGCACTCCTGTATGCTGCTCACCTCGTGAACACTTATCAAAAATAAATATGAATTTGCGGAGCTCATGTCCCAATACGATCCTGACATTACTTTCCTTACCGAGACCTGGGCAGATAGTACATGAAAATCGCTATCCCGAAAGGCTTCAACATTGAAAGGCTAGATAGAACAGACAAAAGAGGCGGAGGGCTTGCGATTATTTATCGCAACTCGCTTGAGGCCAGTTTCTCTCCTTTATTTCATGTAGGTTGCGAAGCATTTAGCTTCAGTATAAAAATGAACCAATCACACACATTTCAAGGAATACTAATCTATCGTTCTCCGGGCCCAAGACCTAGGTTTGTTCACAAAATTCAGTCTTTTATGGAATCCTACATAATTTATGCAAGCTTCACGATTGTTGGGGATTTCACTTTCCTCTTGAGTTGTCTTCTAATGGCGACACAGGCCACCTGGTGGATACTCTCAAGTGTTTTAGCTTGCACCAACTAATTTAACTACCCACTCTTGGCAAACCATACGTTTGATGGAATCTTCACAAACAAAGCAGAATTGTAAATAGATAAAATACTGCCACTTCCTTGGTCAGGTCACAAGGCAGTCTTCTTTTCAGTCACAACTTCTTGCAATAGAGTGGCACCTAACAACACAATCAGAACTATCAAATACAGACCATGGAAAAACGTTAAAGTAGAGGCTTTGTGTGATACTCTCTCTAAGTCACCTCCTGCTCTCGACAGTAATATTGATAATGCAGCAAATAACTACACTGCTGGTTGGATGTGGCATGTCACAAAGTGGTACCGGAGAAAACACTGAAGAGCCATAGGAAAAACCCATCAGACTCCTGGTTCTCGCAGGCTCTAAAAGCTGTACATCTTAATTGCGGAAATGGAGGAATGATTATCTTCTAGTTGAAAAAATTAAATATAAAAAAAAAAATTCTGAGTATAAAGAGCTAATCATGGCAGAAAAGACCAAATATTTCCCAGGGAAAATCAAACTAGCTGCAAACTCGACCAGGGAACTTTTTAAAATAGTCAATGATCTGTCTAAATAGAACAATAATAACATCTTTGTTCCTGATTAACCCTCCTGCAATAAGCTGGCGTTTTTTTCCAATTCAAGGTCAACTCTATTTTACAGGTTTTCTCTTCAAACACACTGAGCACTGACTCTACCTTATATCTGGTAGCGGCTCTGTACCCCGGATCAGTCCCGGGGACCTGTGAATTTACCTTTTTTGAGAAGTTCTCCGCTCTCACGTAGAAAAAAACAATCAATCTCATAAGCTCCATCAAATCTGGAGCCCCCTTGGACACTTGTCCTCCACGGTTCGGCAATCTGGCAGCCTACCCGGCCCACTCAAGAAATTTGTAAATGTGACATTGAGCTCAGGGCATTACCCAAATATCTCGAAAAAAACTTCCATTCTAGCCCTTGGTGATGATAGAGCGCTGGCTCACCTGTTCAACATACTCACCTGGGCCCATATGATTATATATATATTAAATGCATCGTGGCGCTGTAGACCGCTGGGGAACCCGTCCTGGCTATCCCTGTGAGATGGTCCCTACTGGGTATCTCCAAGGAGAAACCAGGCATCCCTGGCGAATGTGGGGGGCCGTTGTAGAGATGAGGCAAGCTAATGCCCAGAGTTGCCGGGAGTTGCATAGTGTGATCCCTGGTTAGAGTAGGCACCGAGGCGAGAATTATCGAGTCCGCTGACCCTGGTCCACGACCCTGCCGCATCGGGAATTGAACCCTGGTCCCGGGCCATTCTCTGCTTCCGGGCCTGCCGCCTCTAACCAGTGAGCCACACCACTCCACCACAGGTAAACAGGTAAACCTACACTCAAATCAATTGGGGTTTTTACCATTTGGACTTTTATACCATTTATCTTACCAATCCAAGTCACTGATACCTAAAATCACCTTGGCTGCAATACAGGTGTAGTTAAAACAGGAGGTCTGGGACTAGTCTGTTTTTCTCCATGTAAAGGAACAACTGGACCTATAGTCACCGGAATTGTCAAGGCTTCAGGACTGATATTTAACTGTGTAATTTTCTGAATTAACTCATTCCTTTGCTTAATTATTGCTTCTCGTTCATTTTCCTGCAGCACTTTTTCTAATGATGCCTCATGTGACACTTGTGGAACTAAAGGTGGCTTTAAAAACGGAGCACTAGCATTTGTCTGATTCTGCTCCTCATTATAAGGTGGCGGATTTTTCATTGATAAATCCTCCAAGTAATCATCTTCTGGATCAGCACTTGTCTTAAAATTTTAATTTTTCACAGAACTTTTACTCCCTGTTTGTTCTTCTAATGCTCGGATAGGATATAATCCTTTCACCAGCATAGACTGTCTCCATTGATTCATCTGCTTATCTCTTGTCTCTTTAGAAAATTTAGGATAAAATGTACTAATACTTTTATCACTTCTGGATCTGTCTCGATCAAAAGCCTCTGTTTCCCATTCCTCCAATGCCTCATATTGGGTTAACCTAGGTCTTTGATCTAATTCATTCATGCGTGCTCTTACATTGTACAAAACTCTACCATTAAAGGTACCATTTTCTGGAAATGCCAAAATTCCATCATCTTTTGTGTATTCTATCCAGTTTTCTAACCATATGCTAGTATGGTATCCCCTTTCAACCATCATGTATGATGCAGGCGTATTCGATGGTGGAATAATAATCCCTTTTCTGGGTTTATTCGGTTTATCCTTTTTAAAGAAATGTTTAACTTTCTTGACAAATGACGTTTTTCTTTTGTCTCCGTACATGATATAAGGTCTCCCTCTTATCATCTTTTCTTTAGCAAAACCTAGATATTTTCTATCTGGTCTATTTCCTATGAATTGTGGATCTAAATGCCACATATATTTTATGCCGCTTTACTTTGTAATAACACTCAGTTTGTTTACGAAAAACCCTCCAATACCAAAATGTTTCTTATTTTCAATGACCAATCAACAATTAGAATCCAAAATATATTCAACCAATGGTTGCTCGGCTTTTTCCCGTGAGACGAGTTCTCGCGCTCCTGTACTCACCCCTCCTTTACAAAATAACCTCAGCTACTCACCCGCTGTATTAAACAATACCAGCGCGGCTCTGAGTGAAGTCAGCGCAGCTTCGCAACTGACTCCCTCCTTTGCAAGGTAATGCGAGAGATTTATTTTAAATGCTCATTTTAATTAATTAACAACGTAAAAACATTCGCCACTGTGTCCGAGTAACTATTTCAAAAGAAAAGAATGCTTTATATTCACTGCGAGTAACTCCCTTCTGTTTACTCTTCATACACTACAAGTAGATCCCTTCCATCTACCTTTCACACAAGTATCGGAGAACCTGTTGCTCCCTCCGGCTTACCCTTTCTAGGTTATGCAAGGTCAAAGTTTCACCAACGAACCCCTTTGCTGTCAATCAAGCTCAGAAGAACCTGCTACTCTTCCAGTGTGACCCTTTCTAGGTGATATCACACCAAAGTTTTACTAGCGAACTCTTTGCTATCAATTATTCACACATTTATACAGAAAAATCCCTAGAACAGTGCTTCCGGTTTTACTTAACCATGCACTTACTACCTCGAACAAGTGACCTCACTACAGAATGGCTTCCATTTACCACCTGTTATTCTGCCCCCAAGGTTTCCTGACAAAACGTAAAAACAGGTACGGACAGTTTTGGTTAATGCATAAAAATCTATAAATCAATAACTAATAATCAATCAATAATCAATATTTAATAACTACCTATCTACACTAATCCTTAACCTTGCCTTTGCTACCAAAATAACTGATAGAGCGCAGGCTCACCTGTTCAACATACTCACCTGGGCCCATATGAATATATATATATTAAACAGGTAAACCTACACTCAAATCAATTGGTGTTTTTACTATTTGGATTTTTATACCATTTATCTTACCAATCCAAGTCACCGATACCTAAAGTCTTAAAGGATCAAAGGAGTTAGAGAGAAAATAGGTAGCAATAATAACATTTAGCATTTCATAAATAACCACAAACTCGGGAAAGGTTTAAAATCTTTAAGTAAATCTTTGAAAGACTTATAAAACATGAAACTCAAACTAATTCCTTATTCTGTTTAGACTAATGCAGATTTTAAAAACAATATTTGTAATAACTTGAAAAGAAATTGTTGTTAAGCATCTGAACAGAGTGTGGGTAAGCGAAAAAAGGGAAAACAGTACAATGACAAACCCACACTTAATAGTTACCTATTTCGGTGTGATGACCAGCCCTGGTCATACATAGACTGAATCAAAGAAATAGAATCCCAAAGTACAGGTGCCAGCAGAAAAAAACAGGTCCAAGCCAGAATCAGGACAGGTTGAGGACCAAATTGGATCAGTATAGGACCACCACAGGCTAAGACCAGCACCACAGTTAAAGTTCAAATTCCAGCATTGTAAACCCTCTCTGCAGCTAACAGTCGAACCCCGATTGGGTCATCGATCTCCTCCTCAGAACCCCGATTGGGTTATCGAATCTTCTGACGGAGTGCTCCGCCAGCAACTCTGCTCCCGATCACCTATTGAGTGCGTTGGGTCAGTGACAGGTCAGCTATTCAGCCAAGTCAGACAAATTAACTAACTAAGCCTACCCTAGTTATACTATTTTTCAGGTCAGTGTACCACCCCCAAATGTTGCAAATGTGTGAACCCCCACAATTTTATTGGACAAAGAACGAGGAGTAGCAATCACACCCTACTTTTCTAGAAGCAACATGTCAATCATGTATTCAAGTCGTTCCCTCCCATAACTTTATCTACCCATGTTATTTATTCCTCCATGTAGTGAAATGTAATAATCTTTTTAAACAATGTAATCAATACAGCTTCCTCTGGCAAGGCAAGGGGTTCACTCTTCTCCACCTTCCATGTCCGTCTTGGCCATGATTCAAGGCTACAGCTTCGGTGGCTTCAGGACATTTGTCGCACAGGCGCAGTTCCTCCAAAGATGGAGTTCAGCAAAGCATTTAGGCCCGTAATTTTGGTAACTTGAAAAAATAGAAAAGAAACAGTTTTAGAAACACAGAACAAATTAATACACTGTCTACCCTTTCTTTCTACTCTATTCCCATTATTTTATTTTAACTATTGCGTTAGATGTTAAGCAAAAACAAACCGCTTAGCAAAGCAGCGATGCAAGCTTCTTGCACATTTGGACACATAACAGCTATCTTAGTTTTATTGCGCTGAAGCAAAAGTTTTCCCACCAAGCATGTCACATGAGCATGACAGACGCATGCGCAGTAGAAAATCCCACGTAGCAGCAGCCATTTTAGTTCAAGCGGATTATAGTTAGTAAAAGCACATTGGCAAGCTTCCCTTAGATATCTAATATGTCGTGTAATGCAATTTTAATAAGACAAAACATGTTAGTTAGTACATTAATATTATTATCGAGAGGGTTGAGTACGAGCTAGTCACTTTACGTGTGAAACCTTGCTCCATCAGTGAAATAACCTTCCCACGACCCCAAGCTGGTGGAAAGCAACCGACCCATCTCCGTGTCTGGTCTTAACAGATCAAGTGATGAACCAGATTTTATTACTGTGCACAGATTTTTAGGACCTTCAAAATGCATAAGATGAAAAGCTGCTAGGGGAGGTCTCAGATGATGTTTCTGCCACAGTTGTCCATGTTGATCAAAAACTAAACTAAGATCTGCTCCAGAAAAAATGACATAAATGTCTGCTACTTTTCTTACAAAATAGTTTGCTATCATGTGGCATTTATCTTTCGGAGTGTCAGGCAGAGGACGTTTGTCAGTAGCAAAAGGTATGCATACGCATTCAAGACGTTTGCATTTTTCTGTTATCTGACCATGGTGCAAGTGGGTTCTTTTTGGATTTAACTACTGTTTCCAGGATAAGGGTATCTAATACAGTAGTGATCCAGGTGTTCATTTTTTGCCACTAATTCTTCCATATTAGTGACGCGCTTGGGCATACTAGGCTTTAACAGATTACAAAAATCACCTTCATCTAGTTAATTCCAAAGTCTAGTGATATGTGGTCTGGCATTCCTTAGAGGCGGATGGGGAGAAAGGTTCAGAGAAGAAAGGTTTAAAACAAATAGCTGATGGCAATAGATTGAAAAGGAAGAGGGAAGAAATAGAATTGGAAGAGTTACAGAATTAAATGCTTTGTGTTATGGCTCCCAGAGCAATTAGAGGGAGGAATTGGTGATGCAGTGTCACCATCCTCTTTTTGCCCTTACCAAAATGTTACATGAGAGATGCATAACTACTTCTTATATGTGTGCACATGCTTTTTACACTGAGATGTACATATAAATCTTAACATTAACATGAGTGGGCTTAGACATCTTATAAAACATAACTTCCCTTTGCCATATCCAGACTCACTCTAGGGTGTATTTGTACATCTTGTAGTTCCTGTTCTTCCTTTTCCCAGCTAGCGGCCTTACTACTAGCTTAATCCTTTCCAATCTGTTCCCTTCTTGCCTCCAATTCTTCCATAAAATAATATTCATCCCTATTCATCTTACAAGTAACATTTGCCACTTCCACGCCTCTCAAAGTCTGACTCAAAACTTCAAAGCAGAAGGTTCAGCCTCTGAATGATGCATAGAGCATTCAAAGTTTATTCTTCTTTAATTATTCATTTCGCACCGGGACCCCCAAGCGGTTCTTATAAATGGTCCAAAAAAATCAATCCAAGTGGAGGGCTTGTAATAGCAAGCACAGTTTAATAGTCTACCGCTGTCGGTCCACAGGAGAGGGTACCTGACATAGAGACGTGTTGTCTCACTTTGTCCATCAATCCGGACAAAGATAGTAAGGCGCAGCGTGGTGTGGCACGTGGATCCCATACACCAAGATAGTTAGGAGATATGTTTGTGGAACATGGTGGTAAGTCTTCCTATCTGCAAAGTACGTTGCCAAATAAGTACACACACATCAACCTTTAGTATCTATCACTTGTGAGTAACCATGCAATAACTTGAAGAAAGTGTCACAGGGATTCTGCTCCTTCACAGAACTGTGCACAGAGACCCACGACCTCCGTGAATTGTGGTCTTCCAAAAAATTCACCTCAGTGCCTAGAAACCCTAACCAGCTAGTATCAGTGTCACATTAGCTCTTCGTCCTATAGCAAAGGAACCAATGATTAGACAACCCAGGACATACAACTTAGGTTATACTCTGGAATGGTGGGAAGCAAGAACACCATTTCGCTATACTCTCATACCAGTCCACAACAGGTGTAAAAAAGAGACATGGAAAGGTTAAAATATTTATTTTAACGACGAGCTCTAGGATGCAGTATCTTTGCTAACATAAGCAGATATATGATTGGAAATAATATGATCAGCATTGTTACAATTCCATAAAACACAAAGGGAGAAATCATATTACAATAATAGTGACAATAGTTCCTATAGAGCCTAGTGAATACACCCTCCCTAGCTAAGAACTATGTTTTATAAAATATAGAAGGTCTCTTAGGCTTGTTTGGGGACCCCATACCTCCAAGATCAGCAGGTATGAATCACAAATTAGGATCTGCAAAAGCTCCCTGTCTGGAAAAACGGGCTTCTTCCAAGTGCCTGAAATCATGCTTACAGTGTGATATTAAAGGCGCCAGAATCATGTTGGCCGGCAGCTGCATATATGTTATGGCTAGAACGTAAGCTGATCCGCTCGAACAACAGCTACTTTGTTAAGATAACCTTGTAGGCTTTAGAACTCATTGTGCAGACTAGAGTCACGATCTAAGTCTAGGGATGCTAAAAACAAGCCCTTCTCATGTGAAGCATTTCACACAGCCTATTTTACAACAACAATTATATGCAGTGTTGTGTGCAAAAGCGGCAAAAAGGTAAAATGGCGTTCAAACTTCTAATAAGCCTATGCTAACTTAACAATGTGCGCAACAAGGCCCAGCCCACACTACACCTTTCCTTGATCGGAGAACGGACAATAGCGGGGGCAATTTCTAGAACGCAGAGTTCAAGTACGAATGAGACCAAACCAAGTTCAAAATTTTGCCAAAATGGATGATTGAGAGTACAATCCGAATTAGTAACCAACATTTTTTTTAAATCCAACAGGGATGTATAGTGTCAACACACATGTAACCTGAAAAACTTTACAGAGAAAAAATGAAGGGAAAAAATTCACTAGTCCAATACGTGTCTATGAAACAGAATAAAGATCATTACTTCAATCTAACAGCGTATAGGCACAGCACGTTGCAACCGCCTCCAATAGGAATTTGTTGTTATCGTCAGCGAACATTTCAGCCATCCAATTCAGTAATGGAAAAAAACACACATGTTCCTCAACAGCCGGAGCCTCTAGCACCATCAGAGGACAACTCTGGTGTTCTTCGAGATAACTGTGTGCCAGAAAGTCATTGGCTGCAGTCCAAATGTTCCAATTACCCAGAACCCCATGAGCCGCTGCGCAGGCCATTATCCAGACTCCAGAACAGTCTAGTTAATGAGCAACTAAGGGATTCATTAGTAGATCATAATCCGGGTTAGGTGACACCGTGTTGCAGAGACACAAATCCAGGGCCCATTCAAATCTGCAATCCAGGCAGTGGAAAACTGGCTGCACGCATGTAAAGTAAGAGAACCAGAAAGATAAACCATACGCCACGCTCAGAGTCGCCAGAGGTAACGATCCATAGTATTCAAGCATTCGGTTACGAAGCTGGAGCAGCCGGGGCTGACCGTCGTGGGGCACTGAATGTGCTATCATTTTGAAGAAAGCAAATTAACAGCAGTACACCGGCACCCAAAGCGAGAATTAATGGCAAACCGCCAAAGACGCTGGAAAAAAATAGAATGAAAAAATGCCGGTATCACACCAAATTTAGCTTTGAATGAAGTCACAAGGTCAGAACTTACTACTTTAAAAAAAGTGTGCCAAGCCCCTGGTCGGGGAGGCATTAAAGATAGTGGTAATCAACGCACCAAAATGCAGGGGGAGATCTGTGTTTAATACAGCATGTACCTCTGTACGAGTATTAGCCACGTGAAGGACGAATGTTTCAGATGCAGATGTAAGGGCGACTTCTTTTTGAGACAAAAGGGCCCTTATTCGACTCATCTTGTTGAACTCTGCTTTCAAGGTCGGAATGGAAAGCCAGATGGATACATCAAGCTTCCCATGCTGAGGAGGAAACAGTACATTTTTACAACAGACTACACGTTGGGAAACAGTCACCATGTACGGAATTTCCGCCAGCATACTACAGCAATCGCCATTATTTAATAATAAATAACTACCGTTTGCTAACATCGTAAAAGTCTGTGTAACAGCCGAAGCTGGTGTACCTTTTAAAATGCACACTAAATTCGGTGCTTCCTGTTTGCAAGAACCGTGCAATTGTATATTCCTACAGACCAATGATTGATCAGGTGTGAATGTGCAATCTTCACCTTTTAAATAAACTTCCTTACCCTCCCTCAGACACCTATAGGTGAACAGAAGAGACCAAACTTCATGGAGATATGCGCTACCTAATGGCTCATATCTGTCTATGGCATAGTGTTTCATGCATGCTTCAAATTTAAACAGCGGAAAAGGTAGAGTTATTAACCCGTGAATAAGCCAAACTGCTGAATTGGTTTCTGCCACAGAAAATGGTAAGGGTTCTAACTTTTCAATATGCAAAAGTGAAAACGTGGCATCCTTCATTGACATAAATTGTTGTTTGACAGTCAGATTAAACGGCAAAAACAATGAAGAAGTGTTCATGTTGGAAGTATTTGCGGGCTGGGGGTCCGGGGATAACTGTTACTGGTGGTGGTCTTGAATTTGTTTCTGTTCGGCTGGGGGGGACTCGGGTTGGGACACTATCTGGATATACGCAGGGGCTCTATTTGGGATATCCCTCCTCATTAGAGGCAATGACTTTTGTAATCGCTCTGACATAGTTGATGTGTTGTAGGTCTTGTGCGGGTAGTGGAATCCGGGACTCCCCCGGGGTTAGGTATTTCGTGGGAGTTTTAGATTAGATTTCTCTTTTCTTGCTCCCTATATCTAAGGTGTCATTATATCTTTTTCTTTCTTTCTTTCTCTTACTCCCTATTCTATATTTCGGGTTTATGGGGCGACAGACGCGCTGCTGGGCGGGGGGTAGGCCGTAGCCTTCGCATGCGTGTAGGGTGGGGGTTGAGAGATGGGTTTTTCGTTTCGTTTCTTTTCTGTTCCTATGGTGCCTTGTTTTTTCTTTTTAATTTATTTCTTCCTTCTTCTATCTTGGGTCCGTGTCGATGTTACTGGCGAGCGGGTGGCGGTGGATAACTGTTAGGGCCTTGGGTCTCCTATCCTTGTTGCATACATTCTGGCCGCCATGCCGCCTGGTGGGGTTTGTCATTTGAGTTGCTGGGCTGTGTATGCTCTGTCGATACCGCTATCTCACGTCTACATGGACCCTGTTCTTTTCTTTTCGTTTATATTCTATTTTTTATTGAAACGGAATAGTTGGACTTTACTAGTTGCTATGAAAACTTTAAAATTAACCTTCATTACTCCTGAGGCGCGATAGCACGTGATCTACAGTGTAACTGCTGACTGCTTGCTAATTGATATTGCTGTGCTGTTGTGTCACCGTATTGCATGCACCTGTGCTCAACAGTATTTGTGGCCGGCCTGAGGGTTGTAGGCCACTATTTGTACTTTTCTGGATGCACTAATAAAGGTTTTCAAAAATTTATAAAAAAAAAAAAAAGAAGTGTTCATGTTGTCCCAAGGCACTTTCCCAGCCTTTAACGTTTGTAAAGTCCATGCAAACTGCATAATAGAACGCAATTGATTTTAGACCATGGTACAAAACTGAGACTTCATCTTGCACAATATCAACAACAGAAGAAACAATATTATCCAATTTGTAAATGCGGGATGAAAGTGTGTTAATACTATTATCTACAACTGCATGCACTTTTTCTAAATTAGCTTGATCAATAGCACGTAACCTAGAAGCAGCTTCAATTTGGGACAACTTCCAAACTTCGTTATAAACCGCATAGATCCATATTTTGGACCTGCCTTTTGAGGGTCCTTTGACAAAGTCATTCAAGTCAACGGCATCAGTCAATGTAGAAAAATTGAGTTTTACTGACGCTAAGGTCGACTGTCTGAGCCAGGACTTACAAAGCTTGCCAACAGAATAGGTAGTGACAAAATGGTCAGTCCCAAACTGGGGTCTACTCTAACTTGTGTCTAACCAGGGGCCAAACCTAGAAAACGATGCTGCATGAATGTGCACTTTTCTGCCATAACAGCCAGCCTTCAGGATCCAAACTGGAAATTGTAAAGGACTAATTCTGTAACAGAGCTTGTAAATCCATAAGGGACTTACTGGTATGATTATTCCTATTGGAGTTTTCTCCCAAGTCAGGAACAGAAGGAGCATTGGGTGTTTAATCATAGCCAATACAAAGCAGGTGGTATGTGAAATAATCAAATTCAGAAACAACATGTGGTTCGGGATGAGACATGCACAATGCAAAGCCTCAGTGCCTTGCATTTGCCAATGTTTAGAACCCCAAACAGATTTAAGATCAATGTTATCTTTCCACAGCTCACAGTCTCCTATGGCCAATTGGTCTATAAAGGACTTTGAATACAGTAATTTAGTGTAGTTATGTCTAACCTTGGAAGAGGACTTTTCAGTCATCTTAAAATAAAATGCCTCAGGGTTGGATTTATTAAAATCAGTAAAATACGAAAAAAAATTCAAAAGAGTTTTGGAGCTGCCTTGAACAGGAGCGGGGCAATATTCCCACTGCGTGTAATTAACCACATTCCTAAAGGTGTTCGCTTTGTGCACAAAGTGATTTCCATAGTGTTCATAACAAAACAAATCACCATAATTGGCAGAATCTAAATACAAATCTTCAGCACCAAAAGCAGCATATTTCAAATCAGAAAACAGAGCCTCTACAGCTTGGATGTCCCAATCATCAGAGCGATTAGTTTGTTTAACCAGATCCCCCATTGAAAAACAAAGTACATTAGGGACATTAGTAACCTCTGTGGGTCCGTGGATTTGAAAATTTACAGCAGCTCATACTATCCCTTCCAGGGCAGGCCAAGCCGGGATATTCACAAAAGTCTGGTCCCTCTTCATTCTGTGTGAAGAGGAGTGGGGTGCCAAAGTTCCATCAATTAGCCTAATTGTAGTTCTTTCTTTAACATTGTGTCCATTCACAAGACAGAAAAAATACACCACAAAGCCAATGGGCATGAACAAAAAAATTGAAAAAAGCACCAGCCAAATGTAAGTTCATGGGGGAATTAAAAAATGTGTTTTAAACCAAACGGCAAAATCGAAACTTTTGAAGGAGACTTTGATGTGGTAGAGTCGGTTTCAAATGAAAAACGTGATTGATTAGCCTCACAGTTCTCTAAATCAGGCATTGATAAGTCTGTTGGATAAATGTACTCAGTAACATCAAGAGGATCATCAGCAGGAGGATTCATTAAAGGATTTGTAACTGTAGTCACCTCGATGGCAAAATCAGGTCCGGCAGCAGGAGTTGGAGCCAAAACAGAGTTTCGCATCATAGCTGGACAAGAGATCGCTGGTGTCATACTAAGAACTGTCGGCCACTGTGTAGTTTGACATTGTCAATAGAGATGTACCTGTTTTCCTTTTGACCAGGAAGTGGAGGTAAAATTACTGTTCTTGTACCCTGCACGCCAAGCACAGGAACTGTACCACGATATGAGGAACCAAACTCTTTGTTTGCGACCTTTTCTCGGACCAGTTCATCAACTTGGGGTAGCCAGCCAACGACCGGATTCTGCAACGCAGCATCAGATGTGGAGGGCAAATGTTCTTTTTGCAAGACCGTCTCTGGTCTTTTGTAGGTTCTGTAAAATATTAGAATATTCATCTACGTCAAAGGATGCGGCTGAGGCCGCCATGTCTAGAAACAAAACAGGTCCAGAACAAACATTTTGATGCCAAAGAGCATTTCGTATGGGGTCCGCCCACCCAGAGAACTTCTAGGGAGAATATTAAGTGCACGCTGAACGCTATTAAGGTGGGCTAGCCAGTTCCGGCCTGAACCTAATACCCTAGCTGTCAAGGATTGCTTTAAGTCACGGTTCATTCGCTCCACAACCCTATTGCCCTCAGGCCAATAGGGAGACGAAAATTCGACTTGGACCCCCAATGAACGCATGGCATCCTTGTATGACTTAGAGGCAAATGCTGGACCCTGGTCCGAATGGAAGGTACGCTGCGCAATATAAAGAGGACCCTCTCTGAAAGAGCAAAAAAAGGTCAGGGAGAAGAGAGGAAGAACAGAAACATCAAAACAAAAACTCTCCCTCACGACCTATAGTTATATTACACAAACAGTTCACAAAAATATCCTTTTAATTAATTTCTTTTATCAAAAATACTTTTATCATCTTATTCTCTTTTTTATATAAAAGGTTTCTTTTTTCACAATTATAAGACACTGATCTACAAATTATTTAAAATCAAAATACACATATACAAAAGACAATATCAAAAAGCATTATATACACAGCAACTAGCAACCCCGAGAAGAGAGACACTCACGAAGTTCACACAACAACTTTCATACCACACTCTCACTAACCCCAACACACATCAAATCAATCTGGGAAGATCTGCTACAGAGTTTTATAGTAGTTTTTGTAGACCATGTCCAGCAACTGCAAAAAGCAGGGTTTGACCAGGCTATGGTCGACGAGTTTCGGTGGCTAGAACAGGGATGACATGCCACCTTCTTCAGGACCAGCCAAATATAAAGAGGGGCGTCTACTCAACCAGGGTAAAGAACAACCTAATAGAGCATATATAAACAAAAAATGAACAAAAGTTGCCCACAATGAATATCACAGAAGGAACTATAATTTACACATCTCTGGACCACCAAGCTATCATTATTTACCATTGCTTTGACTCACAAGGGTACCAAAAAGATAGTAGAAGTACTTCATGAATCCCAAAAGAGAACCACATATAAAAACTTATTTGGCCCCTACCTTCTCAGGGACAAATGAGTTATACCAAAACCACTGTGTGTATATACCACCACCAATCATAAGTGAGAAATACATACAAAATGAGAAAAACTTGAACAAATTCACATCTACAGATTCCTATTATTTTACCTTACCCGTAATATACTGGATACTTACTAAAAAGTCCTCTGATATTTGGGAGGGTATCTTCAATATTCAATTAATTAGATGCCGAGCGAGTCAAAAAAAGGACACCTTCCATCATGTATGAAGTGTCAGATTTAGGATCCTCTATCACTTATCCTGTGTGGATAGAGCAGATAATATATCCTACTCTCTAGATCACTCATATTCTCATGTGTAATCATCCATATTGTTAAAACTTCTATGTCAGGTAATGTTAAAGAGATATCGAGACCTTAACAAAAATCATTAGACACACCATGCCTGCTTTAGTATGGATGACACCTATCAACTAGAGAGCATATTAATTTACTGAGTACTATATATAAGCTAAGATGGATGTTCCTGCATATCCCTAAGGGGAGATACTACTGTTCCTCACCTGAACTAAGATACGGTCATAGAATCAATTCCAGTCCAGAAAGTCTACCAAAACCCAACCTAAATGATCGCACATAATTCCAATTGCACACCTATTATGTAGGTCTGTCTGCCACAGTGTCTCGTATTGTATCTGTAATCATATTTCCAGCGTATTGACTCGTTCAACCAATTTTTCACTAAAAAAGAGGGCTTTTTTAAATATATATATTTTTTTATAATACTTGGAAATATACCAAATCAAATAATATTAACAGAGACCATGTTTGATGACTGATAAGTATACCTTGACATATAAATACACCTTGAAGGGCAAAAAAGTGCTGATCCCAGCTAATGCCCCAACTGTCTCTATGTTTACGATTTCTTCCTAGAACCACAAGTCCCAATAACCTGTAAGAGAAAGGACGCCACGCTTAGTTGATCTTAGACACATTTAGAAATAATTCCATGTGTCGTCACTAGACTCCAGTCGATCTTTACCTTATGGGTAGTTCATTCCTCACGTACATCAGGGCTGTTTCATAAACTCGCACCCAGTCGGTCACTTCTTTTCGAGCCCTAAAAGAATATCAACATAAACAACTCACTCCACTTGCACGGAAAACGCTCAGGGCAGAAAAAATACCAAGAGCAAAGAACACCGGGACATAACTCAACCGGCTACTGGGTGCATGTCTTCAATAACGTATACATTCAGTACAGTCTCTCATCTCACTGCAACCTCACCTTATCGTGGTTTCGTGATCTCTTCAAACTCAACGCGGCATGCTTCACGGAGAGACCGAGCACCGAAGGCCAACAGTCCGCTCGGTTTAAATACCTTGTCCTAAGAAGGCGAGACCTGCACATTTGACAATGGGTAACACCTGCGATTCGCTCACCAGTCAGACGGGCAAAGAGTAGTGCACGCCTGGTGGCCACCATATTTGAACGGGATCGAAAAAACTAAATTTATAGACCAAAATGTAATCATAGGTGTATCCAGTACCCCTCCACGTCAGGATTTCAGCCTGAACTACGAATACCAAGCTTGCCACGGAATCTATTACATCAATGTACACACTTGGTGGCAGAGTGCGGTTAACAACCACAATTGAGTTTAACTTATGTACATCTAGTAGTACAATAATTTACTGCGCATGCGCGAGCAGGCAGAGTACCAAAAATCACAACAGTCGAAACTCACCAGAATAGCTCAACATACCTAGACTAGCAGTGCTAACAAAAGATTTTTTCTTTAGGTATGAACCCAATATAGTAGTCTAACCGTCAGTAGATACGTTTACATCCTTAATCACTACCTAAGAAGAAAAATTCTTGAGTAAATGAATCTAACAAGGAAGGCGAACCTCAATTTCTACCATGTGACCCCCCTCTCATTGCCACAGGCTCAAACGAGGTAGCCCATACTGATTGCCAAGGGCGAATCACAATCCTCTGTATATCCTCATTTAGACCATGTCTGACACTATCTAAAGAAGAGATCCAATAGGTTTCTCTCTTTTTACGTGAAATATCAATTGGGAAAACAATTTTGTTTTTGATCTTTTCCAAGATGCACCATCTAATGTCCGGCTCCGAATGATTTTTATCTATTCAGTGTAGGACAAGAGGTGCAGCAATTTTCTTGGTGTATATAGCTGATTTGTGTCTGCTAAAGCGTACCCGGAACTCCCGTGCAGTCTCACCAATGTATACTAGTTCACAAGGACACATCAGCAAGTACACTATATTGTGACTTCTACAATTCGTCAGGTCACACAAGCTGATATTGTGACCACGATAGTTCAAAGAATCAGTAACAATTGCTGCTTCACAGGCGTGACAGGAACCACACCTATGATTCCCAAGTACAACAGGCAGTCCTGTGACCGAGGTCTGATGCATAGTCAATGTTGCTAGTCTAGTATGGACCAAAAGGTCTTGTAGATTGCGATATCTACGGTAGGCTACAAGTGGCTGTTCCAGCTGGGTTTCATTTACATCACTGTTGAGAATTTTCCAGTGTTTACAAATGATGTTTTTGATTTTAAAGTTCAAAGAAGAATGGTTCACTACACACACGACATGATCTTGGGGTCTACAGGGAGAGGCCTCTGACAGGGCATCACGATTATAATATTTCGCCCTTTTGTAGGCATGTCAGACCAACCTGCGAGGGTACCCTCTCGCTAAGAGGCGTTTTTTTAGGGCACCCCCATGTGTGTGAAACTCGGCTATGTTGGTGCAGTTTCGGTGAACTCTCAGAAATTCTCCAAAAGGGATGGAGGCTTTCTGACAGTTCGGATGGAAACTCTGGTACTGCAGAATCATATTTTTTGCAGTGGGCTTTCTAAACAAGCTTACCTCAAGAAGTCCATTGGCACCTGAAATAAGAATGTCCAAGAATTCTACGCTAATGGGCTACTGTTAGAGGTTAACATTGCTCGCATTTAGCCACAGTATGAACTCATTCAATGACTCACTATCGCCTCTCCAAACAAAAAAGATATCATCCATGAAGCGTCTCCGCAAACCGACCTGGTCAGAGAATGGAGCTGCCTCATTGAACAGATGTTTGATCTCCCATTCACCCATGTAAGTGTTGGCTATGCTGGGAGCACAGGAAACTCCCATGCTGGTGCCCTTCTGTTGATATAGGTTGCCATTGAACTCAAAGTAGTTGTTTTTAAGTACTACCTCCAAAAATTCGAGTATAAAACTGTCAGGTCTCGTGCCAGGTGACCTCTGTAGCAGGGCAGCGACCGCCTGGAACACTTGACATTGAGGGATATTCGTATATAAAGCCTCAATGTCAAGCATTACAAAGATCTCACAGGCCTGATTGTAGGGGATCCCCTCAATCTTTTTTATAATGTCCCCTGTATCACGGATGTAAGAGGCGTAATTTTGTGTCAAGGGGCACAAGTAGGCATCCACAAACTTTGACATGGGTTCGGTGCTTGAGCCGATGGAGGAGATGATAGGGCGCATCGGAGGATCCTCAATGTCTTTATGTGTTTTTGGTAGTCCATAAAGGGCTGGTGTTTTTGGACATGTTTTATTGAGGAAATTGAATTCCTCCAAACAGATGTGACCCTGATCAAAAGCTCTACCAGTTATGTTCTCAATAGTAGTTATGTGCCTGGTTAGTTCTCTAGGATGGGCTTTCTTATAGTGTTCGGGGATAGACAACATCTTCAGCATTTTTTCATCATATTTGGATTGTTGCATTTAACCTATCCCCCCCACCCTTATCGCATGGTTTGACGACAAGATCTCTGTTTTGTTGGATCTGCCTGATTGTCTACCTGGGGCAAATTTCCACACACCTTCTGTGGAAGTTTAGTGATACGCGTAATCTCTTTGATAACATTTTGTTCACATATCTTGACTTTAGGTCCCATCATATCTAGAGTAGGTGTAAATTGAGATGGTGGTTTGCAGTGAGACTGATTTTCCTCGTTGGTTTCAGCGGGACGGTCAAGAAAAACCTTTTTTAGTCTCACTTTCCAAAAGAAGGAGTACAAATCCTCAAGTAATTTGAAAATGTTTGGATGAGTAGAGGGAACAAACAAAAGGCCCTGACTCAAAACTGACCTTTCCTCCGAGCTCAATTCTACTGAGGAAAGATTGAAAATAGGTAACGTATCAGCATCAACAATTCCAACGTCAGAACCACACTTACTTACCGCCAATACTGTTGAGTCTGGGTCTTTAGGTACGGCTGCTGATGAGGAGGGGCTGCTTGAGCAGAGTCTCCTCTCTCTGGAGCCCACCTCCTGTTCCTCCCTCTGTATTGGCCCCTTGCTAAAAAGGATGTTGACCACGGAATGTACGATGGACTTGTCTACCCCTGTATTGGCATGAATCAAACCGATCTCCACCCATATCTTGGTAGTTGTCATTGTCAGAATCGGATGAGTAGGTATCTGAGAAATTGATAATTCTCCTTCTATAGTTATTTCCCTGATATCCCTGATATTGACCGGCTCCCTGATTCCACTCTTGATAATTCGTAGTCTGGAGATATGGGTATGCTTTTTCTTGAGTATACCATCTGATGTCTTTCCTTAATTTCTCAGTTTTTGTATTGATAAGGTAGGTTTCAAAGTCTTGCATGTCCGTATTAACTTTCACAAGTCTTGCAGTAGCTTCTTCAAGGGCAGTTGAGGATTTTACTTTCTCTTCTAAATCAAGAATCTCTGGAAGGTACCACATGCAAAAATTCCCACAAAGACACGCAAATCCCTTATGACAGTTCGAGAATCAGCACTCCTTTGTGGCCACAACCACAAAAAGCGTGTGCACAAATCAACTGCAACTAAGATGTACTTATTCGCGTTATCAGAGGAGAAAGGACCGCAGTGGTCTAAATAAACATACGCAAGTGGTTTATTAGATATGTACAACTGCGTCTGGGGCGGGTGTGCAGCAGTAGAAGGTATAATCTGCTGACATATGTCACAATGAAGGACATAATCACGCATCTGTTTTACAATCCGCACCACCAGTAACGCTGTTGTAGGAGGGAAACAGTAGCTGACACGCTGGTATGCCCGGAGGCCATCCCTTCGTGAGCCGCTGTAATCAAAGTTTGTCTGCGATCCGGGTTGGGTATCATTCTGTCACCAACGTCATTAATTCTCACATAAGGGACTTTATCAGGACTTAAATTATAAGAATAATTAGAAGGGAAACCTTTCCGGTAATTACCTCCCTTCTCTGTGGCGGCAATTGCTGCCAAGAAGTCATCATCAATCTTAGTTTTGGAACGCTGCTACTGAATATGCTGCAACTGATGTCTGGGCGGCTTCATCGGCAAGACTGTTGCCAACAGCTTGAGCTCCTACACGCTGGTGATCAAGAGTATGAATTACAAACACGAGTGGGAGCCGTTCTTTAAGCTCAGCCACTCAAACCCAGATCATTTTATGTTTTATTGTGCGACCTTTGTAGTCACAATAGTAATTTTGAGTCGAAAAGGTTAAACTGTCATTGTATGATTGAACTCAGTAGTAAGAGTCTCTTACAATAGGAGTAGTCACACTAGGATCTGTGTGCTCCAATGCAAGAAGCTCTGCCAATTGGGGCAGTACAGTCCCCCTAATGTCTGTGTATGCATGACATCGGAAATTAATTCACAATCCACCATAGTACCTACCACTATTGCGCAGGCCGAAGAATATGCATGCTTTGAATCCGTAGCCGCTTGCGCAGAATCATCAGTGTAAATGATGCAATGGAAATCCTCTAATGGTCGCGTGGTCAGAGGAGCAGGATGAACTAATTCATACTACAAAAAGTCTGCAGAGAGGAATCAAAAATCAATGTGACATCCAAGGATATCAAGGACGTGGCCCATTGTATCCACCTCGGGTGCAAAGCCTTCGAATTTGGTACACTGGCTTTCGTCACAGCCTCCAAGACAGGATATGGAGTAACTACCAAAATGCGCTTTCCCTGCGACAGTGCACGTTCTTTGAGAATCGCCATTTGCACTGCTGTAAAAACTTTTTCCACAGTGGAAAACCGCAACTCAGCTGAAGTGTACAAGTGTGACTTGTAAGCGATAGGGACATTTTCGCCCTTTTAAAAGTGAGGTAAGTGAAACCCACCGCCCCAGGTACGATACTTATCACCATGTTGGTGTAGTTATCACGAGTCAACAAGAATTTAGATTCTAGAAGATCAGCCTGCAATGATTGCAAAATGGCTGAATGTGCGGGCAGCTAGCACGATTTGGAGTAAGTAAGTTGTATCAAAGCGTAAAGAGGCTTGATACGCTGGGCATAATCGGGAATGTAAGTAGGCCCGAAATTTAAAAAGCCCAGTAAAGATGTAGTTTTTTCAGTGTTGAGGGAGCGCGCAGCTGTGCACGTTTCTCCAGGAAGTGAGGTACTAAACCTCGACCTTAATTGTTGAGCTCGTATCCCAGGAACAACACTGTGTACTCTGCAATGTGTGATTTTGCAAAGTTGAATTTATAACTAAAACCGCAAAACGGCAAATTATGCGGTCAACATGGCACAGATGCAGCCATAATTCGTCGTCTGTGAGATATATGTCATCCACATACGAACATGCATCTGCGTCGAGCTCCTCCAAAAGAGAGACTATGCGGGTGGCAAAGACGCCTGGACTGTTTTTTATATCCCATAGCCAAACTACGAAATTGGCGTTGTTTGCCACCACTGGTAAAAGCTGTCCATTGACTACTAATAGGGGACAGATTGTGAGCAAAGAAGCCATTGTCAAGTGTGGTTTTAAACTTTTTGCTCACAAGACTATCCACAAGAGCGGAACTGTGAGTATTCAGTACCGCACACGTACGACAATGGGAGGGTTATTCATCGGAGACATACATGTTTCAATTACACCTTGATATTCCAATTACTCAAGGATTTCTGCTTCAGGAGCTTTTGCTTCGCGTCGCATGGGGTATTGGGGTTGAGGCTGTGGCATAGGCCGTAAGGGAATCTCAGGTCTGTGGGAAAATTTGTCCCAACCTCAGTGAGTACGGTACAAAACCGGTGCAAGCACCTTAGCCCAATCTTCTGCCAAATGCATGGCCTGCTTCTTCGATACTGTGTGCACGAAACAAGGGAGGATTATCTCCTCCCCTTGCGGAGCTGGCAAAACGACAGGTGGGGTCCAGTCGACCTCCGCCAACAAAATGTCATAGGTAGTAGTAAGATTATCCCAAAATACCCTTTTTACGGTACGTTGTATGTCACCTTCAATTAAAAGGTCAATTTCAAAAAGTCTTTCAGGGGGTGCCACCCTAGTGTTAGCTGTCTCAACTACAACAAACTTGTCAGTCGCTGTCACCTTCAGCAGGGCCTCTCGGACTATGGTAATCTCTTCCGCGCTGTCCAACAACGTCAGCGCCCATGTCACATTCCGAAACTGCATTCTCACTATCTGTGGCATATCTTGCTGTTAGAGCAGCAACTTTCTTCTACTGAAAATGGGTTATCTGATGTGGAAAGTTGTCCTTCTTGCCTTTACCGTCAGTCATGTGGGGTGGGTCTTGCTTCGCACCCCTCCCCCTGCTGCCGTATCCTCCACCGGTGGGTGAGACCGATGAATCCTGCAAAGAGCGATTGATCAGGAACCTGAAAACGATCAGGGGACTTAATCGTAGCGCGGTCGTGCAATTCATAAGTGCGCTCTGTAGACACAGGTATTGGCGAGGCAGGACGGGACCCCTGTTTCTGTTGCTTTTTCCTCTGTTTTTTATTTTTAGTCCAAGTCTGTTTCTAATCTGAGGGGCGATCATCTTTGTCAGACTTCGATGCCTATGTTTGCTTTTGCACTGTCTTGGCGAAAGGCTTAATACCTAAACTATTACGGCCAACAGTCTTATAAGCTGCCCTGATAATTCTCTGTAACTGACGGGGTTTCTCTGCATTGGGGACATCGCGCAAAGCATTAGACACCTGAAAGCTTACTGCATCTCCCTTAATGTTAGCAAGGACAAGATATGAAACTACGTCAAACACTCCGAGTCTAATTCTCAATTCAACAGCCGCCTCCGGTCCGTGATCATCCTGAACACACCTAATGACGGAGGGTAGGACAGACATTGACGGGGTGCCGAAGCATCTCGTACAGGGTGCCGCAAAAACCATACCCCATGTGGTACAGTCACTAACTTCAGGCACTAAGTCTTACTGCAAACTAATTGTAAGAATCCTGTGTTTCTCCACAGGAGTCATGTTTGGAAATGCTGCCTCCAGTTGGTCAAATTTCTCGTCAAGTCAAAAAGGCATTTCATCCTTATCTTGGGGATTCTTTCCCATAACCACATTAACCATAACGGGACTAAGCTTCAATCCGTTCGTCCCAACTGGATGCGCCACAGCACCAGTGCCCCCACCTGGGATGTTGCAGGAAATGTAATGAATCCAAGCCCTTATAACTGCTACTGCAGAGATAGAAAGGAGCCTCAATTCAAGTAAGGGACATTCCCCTGCACCCGGGTGCTGGGTAAATTTATCCAAAACAGGCCAAGAAGCGCCTGGAATGGACAAAGAACCCAATCTAATTGCAGTGAGAGGCTGGGGAAGGGCGCAATCAAACCAAACGCGGTGCTGCCAAGCAAAAATCGGAACCTCCTGTGTCCTATAAGGAGTTTACTCCGCAGGCACAGCAGTACGAGTGTATGTAGGAAACACATTAGTATCCGCATTAACTGCTGGAAACGCAACCCATGAGTAGAAAAGCTCAAACGGGTAAGCTGCGTCGGCACTCACAACAAAAATGACTGCCTTGCCATCCAAGGCGACGTTGAAACCCTGCAGATGATTGCGAACAGCCAATCAACTGTGCTGTGGGATATCAACGGCCGCCATAAGGACACAGAAAGATAATAGAACAATGCAAAGAAACAAAGCACAACTGGGTAGTAATCCTATAAAAAAAAGTTTCTATATTACCAAGCTTGAAAAGACCTATTTAACTATAGGTAGGTTTATCCGTCACCACTGTCAACCGGAAACAATAGTGAGGGGGTCGTTGACTGATATAAGCACTACTCAAGAGTCTCACAATAAGACCACAGCGTTAGGTGCGCCATGTCGCAGGGATTCTGCTCCTACACAGAACTGTGCACAGAGACCCAGGACCTCAGTGCATTGTGGTGTACCAAAAAATTCACCTCAGTGTGGGAGAGTAGGTTCTGCTTCCTATGGTCACCCCCACTTTTTGCTGTGATTTTCTGTTTTTTCGACTTTAGTGTGGCTGTGGGCCTGCTAATCAGACCCACAGCCCAGCTGTTCTATCTCTAAATTGATACCATGTACTTTAGGTACATACCTGATTGGGTATTGGATCAACTTTGTGAGCCCCTGTATAGTGTACCATAGGTACCCGGGGCATAGGTGCATCCAAGGCCTTCCAGGGGCTGCAGCATGTATTATGCCACCCCTGGCTGGCCCTCTAAACTGACACCACAGGCTGATCACTCAGCTTGGGTAAGGTGGTGTAATCACCCCTTACTTAGATATATTATACATATATCTACCTTATATATAGACACATATGCACCTATAAGTCACTCCTATGGTAGGCCTCGACAATCCTGGAGGCAGATTGCTTGGTTTTATGTCGGAGGGTGCCCTAGCATGAGCTGAGCCCCTCTGCAGCTTTCGGAACCATCTCCTTATAGCTGTTATATGATATAGCCATACCATATACGCTTAAGTGCATTATAATCCTCGCGGTTAATGCTAACTTTGGTTTGCTTTATCAAAACATGTCGTATAAGGTGTAAAACACTTTGGAATATTAACCCCCTCCCCCCCCCCCCCCCCCCACCCCCACGCCAATTCTGGCGGCGGGGGTGGCATTCCACCCTTCTAGAGGGAAAAGACATGTATGTTACTGCTTTACCCGGTTAAAGTTAAACAGAGCCCCAGCATCACAAAATGGATGCTGCCTCCACAGACACAAGTCTGGCCTCTGGTTGCTGGATGAAACTCCGACAGGGGAGGCCTGGACAATAGGTTTCCTGTCCAGAGAGGTGCCAGCACCTCCCCAGACAGGCAGATGTGTATTAAGATAGGGAGGACTGCATCAGCAGATGCTTTTTGAGACACTGCCTGGGACAAACAAGGTGCTCCATGCATAGCCCGGTTCAAACCAGTTGCTGGGGCACTCCAACCCCAGCTCTGGTGTGAAACTGGACAAAGGGAAAAGGGTGTAACCACCCCTTTCTCCGGTCCACCCATAGGAGGGACCCAGGCAGGTAATCCCGCCCTTTAGCTCAGTATAAGTTGGGAGCTGTATCCCCAGGATTTTAGATTATCCTGGAACGAAACTCTGATACAGAACTCCTTGACCTTCGACGTTCTATTTCGACTGGCATACTGAAGACATCTCCCTTGTGGTCAAGGAGTGACTACCTTGTGCAAACAGGCATCATCAGTAACTTGCCAGTCTGCTTTGTCGACGCTCCCACCGGAACCCGAAGACTCAGCGACACAGGAACTGGACTTCCAGACTTTCCTGACTCCGACCCACATCCACAGCAAAGCTGAGACCCGTGGCGGACACGAGAGACGTGGGACCGGACACCCTGGACATCCTGCATTTTGCTAACAGCTCGACTACCGAGGTACCCTCGCAGTTGTGCATTAGGGTACGAGAAGCCCCAGACCCCAGCGCCATTTGCACCGAAGCTCAGCCCTCCACACTCCACGAGTGCCGCGTGGGGCCCACTCTTGCATTTTAGCTTGACTCATCTTCCCGGTTGCTAGCCCGTTAGCTAGTAAGCCTCCTGAAGACAAACCTTTGAAACCAAACTGCTTTCCTGATTGCTCGAGGCTTGCCCCAGCTTCCCTGCAAAGGAGAAGCTCCTCAGACCTTGCTGGTCTGCACCGAAGCCCATCTTTATTTCCTGTTTGGATTGCGTTTGCCAAGGCTTGTTGGGTCCAATCCGGATACCGACACGGCAGTCAACTAGATCCTTCGTGGGACAGCTCGAATCCAGATCCTGGTCATCGTCAACACCTCCTGGTCCTCGTGGCTGCAGAGACGAGCTTCACCTCTTCACCTGAGATCATCGCTATTTCACCTGGTTCCTTCCTGGTACCTTCCTGGTCACTGGCTAGTGACCCAGACTCTGTCCCCTCTGCTTTCAGGTTCTTCACACCTTTGGTCCACCCGGACACTCTTCCTCTGGTCGCCTGCAGCACTTCTTTGCAGATCCCCATTGAAAGCATCAACTAAACTCGACACCAAAAGGCACCTATGCACCCGGCTACCCTGGGTGAGGTAACACGAGTACTCAGGTGCACCCGTGGGTCTTGACTCTCGAAGTGTCCTAGTCTAAAGGGGTTTTGTCGTAGTCCATCCGGAAGTGCCCTTAAACAGTAACTTTGCAACTTTTACGTTCTCCATTCTAAGTCAATGGCAACTCGCGACTGTGTTTAGACACTGCACGCATCTCCTGTGGGCCTCCTACTCCCTAACCTTTGGTTGTTTGGTGTAGCCCCAGTGATTCCCTAGGCCCAAGGCCTACTCACTGTTTCTGTCGTGGTTCTTATACCACTTCTTTAGTATATACTTTGTGAGGCCCCTAGGACATAACTGTATTTGTGCAACTTATCGTTTGCTAATTGAGTAACTTGTGATGTACTTTTACCTCTGACCTCATAAAGAGTGCAGAGGGATTGTGTTAGAAATAAATACATCTTTATTTGATATATACCTTGTGTGGTGTCCTTTCATTTGGTATTCAAGGGATTATAATTGGTAAAACAGCTTGCTTCACATGCTCTCTGAAGTCTTAGCCTATGACTGCTGGTCCATGCTACCTCTAGAATAGCTTGTCTATAAGTTTGACTTTACAACCACCATCAATGAGGGTCGTTTAGACTGGTGCAAGGTGCCCACTAGAAAAGTGGACATCATATGTCAGGCTAACTTCTCACACTCAGTGCCTGGAAACCCTAACCAGCTAGCATCAGGGTCACATTAGCTCTTGGTCCTATAGCAAAGGAATCAATGATTAGACAACCCAGAACATGCGACTTAAGTTATACTCAGTAATGGTGGGAAGCAAGAACACTCTTTCGTTATACTCTCATACCAGTCCACAACAGGAGTAAAAAAGCGACACGGAAAGGTTAAAATATTTATTTTAACGACGTGCTCTAAGATGTAGATCTTTGCTAACATAAGCAGACATATGATTAGAAATAATATGATCAGCATTGTAACAATTCCATAAAACACAAAGGGAGAAATCATATTACAATGACAGTGAAAATAGGACCTATAGCGCCTAGTGAATCACCCTTCCTAGTTAGGAACTATGTTTTATAAATATAGAAAGTCTCTTATGCCTGTTTGGGGGACCCCATACCTCCAAGATCAGCAGGTGTGAATCACATCAGGATCTGCAAAAGCTCTCTGTCTTTCTGGAAAAACAGGCTTCTTCCAAGTGCCTGAAATCATGCTTACAGTGTGATATTAAAGGCACCAGAATCCCTTTGGCTTGCAGCTGCATATATGTTATGTCTAGAATGTGAGCCGATCAGCTCGAACAACAGCTACTTTGTTATGATGACCTTGTAGGCTTTAGAACTCAGGGCCAGATGTAGGTCGCCCAATACCGGTCGGTAACGGCCGTTACCGACCGGTATTGGGCTTTTTAGATGTAGGTAGCATTTTTTTAGGATTCAGTATTTTACCGAATCAGTAATTTGAGAATTCGGTAAAATACCGAATTCTTAACATACCGATTCGGTAAATTACCGAATCCAGGATGTAGGGAGCACTCACGTTGGTGCATTCCTTAGTTAAGGATTCGTTATTTACCACCAACTACAAGTTGGTGGTAAATAATGAAAACCTTTGAAAACGCATTTTTTTTTCTTTTCCAACAGTGCGAGGTGGCAGACATACATTCCATTAGGGCATGTATGTGTGCCACATGTACACCCATACACAATTGAGGGGTGCAACAGGGTGTCAAAGTGACACCCTGCCACCCTTCAATGTATTCCCCCTGTTACCGAATCGGTATTTACCGATTCGGTAATTGCCATTCATTTCTATGAGCCTCCAGGCCCATAGGAATGAATGGCAATTACCGAATCGGTAAATACCGATTCAGTAAACTTACCGATTCGGTAATTTTTAACAAAAAATTACCTACATCCCATTTACCTATTCTTAAATACCGAATCGGTATGATTCTGTATTTAAGAATAGGTCAATTGAGATTACCTACATCTGGCCCTCAGTGTGCAGACTAGAGTCACGATGTAAGTCTAGGTATGCTGAAAACAAGCCCTTCTCATGTAAAGCATTTCACGCAGCCTAACTTACAACAACAATTATATGCAGTGTTGTGTGCAAAATTGGCAAAAAGGTAAAATGCGTTTAAACTTCTAATAAGCCTATGCTAACTTAACAATGTGCGCAACAAGTCCAAGTCCCAGCCCACACTACAAAAGCATTATTTGAAAAATTATGCTTTGAATCCATTCCTTGCTTAGGCTCTAAACTGAACTGTTATACTCTTCTACATTATTGAAACTTGGCTGTGGTATGAAGTTTCCCTCAAAACTTCCTCTATGTAATTTGCAAATCAGAACCAGTCCACTTTCCTATAGGGGCATGGGAAGATTTTGGTTTGTGTGTAACTCGCTCTGCAGGCTACCTCAAAATAATCAGTATGCATATCATTAAAATATTAAGACCTAGTGATGCTTTGTCCACTATTATTCCACACTGAATTTGAAAAAGGCTCTCCATGATTTCTAGTGAATCAGAAAGGGGAAAATGTGAAACTCAAAAGTAACACAAACCTACATGCCAACATTTTAGAAGAGGGAGGTGGGCGGTCTAAACAAAGATAAACAGGAGTATGTATTTCCCCCAATAACTTCTATTGGAGAAGAGGCTATTTCAGATGGGATACGGCCAAAATACACCCATATCTGGCCTAAAAAATCGGGGAGGCTCCTGCCAAAATTGGTGGATGTGCTTGTTTGCACAAACAAGCAGTCTCCAAGTGTCTTTGAGTCTTGTGTAAAATTCTGCAAATCTATTGACTTGTCCACAAGGAGTATCAAATTCAGTTGTTTCAACCCTATGTCTATCATTTTCTGAAATGACATCCCTACTGTTCTACAGGAACTTGGGCCAAAAGATTACCACAAAGTTTGATTCAAAGTCAAATAATTTAGTCAGTTGACTTTTATTCAATCAAAATGCAGTCAAAGTCAATTGTGGCAGCTTTGATCATGGTGGTGTCTCAAAACAGTCTGTTGGTCATCTGTCTTATATATTCTCAGGTCAGCTTCACTTTCAGCAAAGTATGTACATTCAGGAGATGTGTACCTTCAACTAGGCACCTGTATTCTCATTTATCGCCTTTCTGTTCAATGTCACTTTGCTCATTGATCTCGGTCTCCTTGTTGATGACATCTGTAATTCATCCTAAAGTTGTAGAAACACTGTCTCTTTCCACTCTGTGTTCACTTTTTTTTTCTTAGTCCCCCCTCCCATTCTCGTCACAATGCTCTGCACCTACTCCAAGCTCGAAGTGTGTGTTATAGCATCTTCAGTTTGGGTCATTGTTGATAGTCATGGGTCATTCATCACAATCCATGCACTTGTGTCTGGTTGATTTTGAGAAACTGTGGCTACTTTCCTTCTCATTCTGAACTCTCTGGTTGCACTGAGTTAGGATTTTGCATTTTAGTAGTGGCTTTCCCCACTTCAGCTTATTTCACTCTCCGAATGTGTGATCCATGAATCCAGTTTGGATGGACTCCACATTTATCAGCCGTATTCATGACCAGTATAACTTGATGGTGGCCATGCCATCCTGGATCCAGGTTCGATTTGCTCATGTGGAAGTTGCCAATTCAACCTGGTGAGAGGCAGCCACACCACATCAGCCAGGCCTTTGCAGTTGTCAAGATTTATGTCATCTGTAATATCTGCAAGTCCATTCATTAGACACAGCAGAAAGTTTCATGGCTCTGCCCATGATAATTTCATTGGAGGGGAAGGGGTGGCAGTCCTGACCACTAATCTGAAATCCTTCTCAAACTCATCAACACCAGTGGAAAAGTGTTGGGTCGTTTTAAAGACATGAATGCATACACTTTTTTAGCAAATTCGGGTTTCATCGTCCTGTCTATCAGTTCCACAATGCCTGAAGCCTCAGGTCTGTAACTACAGTTTAATCTCTGATCTACCTGCAAAGCTGCACACAGATTTAATCACTTAATTGTTGAAGTGACTGCCACGCTATGATTCAAGAGAAACCAGTATCCCAAAATGGGAGAGCAACTCTATTAGCTACAGTAAGTCTGTCATTTTTCCTAGCTTTGTATGCTCAGCTTCCACCCTTCCCGAAAAGAGAGAAAACACCACTTATATGTAATGGATCCAATATACAAACCGGCATCTCTACAAAGTCTAGCCTGCATGAGGTCAAAGGGAGCACCTCAATCCATCAATCAGTTCTCCTTCCTAAATCGCTTTATTGGTATGTGGCACATTATTGACATAACTCAGCCTCAACTAAACCGGAACCTGGGGTGAAACCAACATGTGCAAGAGAGTTGAACCATGGCGTTGTGGCATAGGGGGGGTAACCCCATGAAAATATTGTGCCATTGGGGACAACATTGAATCAGGCAAAACAGGATGACAATCTATGGAGAGCCAAACCTTAATCTTAGTACACTCTGTGTTTACCCAGCTCTCAACTTCACACTCTGGCACCTGTCCCTGCAATCTCTTTACCTCTTCCTATGTATCAGCCTTGGTCAATAAAAGGCTCTTAGACGTGTCGTGCTCAGATTAATTTGAGTAGTCTTCATTGACTGTGCAAGACCAAAGAGTGCAATACCTAGGTACTTCATCAGCATATCTAGATCTATTGCCAGCTGTAACAAAATAGCTCCCGCTTTTGTGTGCTTCACACTTTACAACGGCCACTTCAGCCAGCATTTGCAAACGTTAAGATGCTCCATAACATGGTGCCAATTCAGGATAGGGAAGCCAGACAAGGTCATGAAACTCCTCTGGGACCACAACTGGCCAACATGCACAAAGCCAAAACCGTACTGGCCATCAGTATAGATGATGACTCTTACATTTTTAGAGACACAGCAGGCTCTAGTAAGCCACCTGTGTAGAGGTTACATTACACAATCAGGAGGTTTCCACTACACCCCCTAAAGTACAAACAGCATATGCTGCTCTCATATTCTGTTGTTTGTCTCTTAAGCAACCGCCATCCATTAACAACAAATAACCATGCTCTTCCAGATGGACATCTCGAATATCAGATCTTGGCTTTGTACATAATTGGGTGACACCACCCGAGGAACCACAGCAAGAAACAACTACAAGGGTGCACTTAGACTCTATCATCATCAAGTAAACGAGACCAGGAATAGTGCCTTAACCCTGAGAATCAAATCTAGCTTCAACAACTTCAAGGAACTTTTCACCATTGACTGGGAATTCACTAACCCAACAGCCGCAACCCAAACCATCACCCCTACACAAGAACTCAGCAACATCCTCTGAGACTTTTTCCACGACAAAGTCAGCAACTTTCTACAGCAACGTTAAATCCCAGCTACCCCCCTAGGCTGCTAACCTCATCACCCAAGTCAACCAACTGACAGTATGGAACCTACTATCCATCGTGGACAATGCAACGATAATGATAACAGTTCACTTGAGGGCTCCTACAGACCCTTGCTGCCACCTTACCTACAACCTGGAAAGAGACCTGATCAGTGCTACACTCATTTCCGTCATCAACACTGCCCTCAAAACAGAATTCTACGATGGATCACAGACCACTAGCCTCTCCTCCGGATTGCCCCTGAGCACTCTGGTATATGAAGTGCATGTAGATTGAAGAGTTGAAACAAAAGTTCATGAGTGGTTCACTAAAGTTGGTGCAAGTAAGTACTTGTGGTTCCCAGGATCTCTAGACCCGGGGCATGGCCCCGGTTTCGGGATAGTTTCCCTCATCAGTAGAGACAGGATTTGGGGTGGATGAGAAGGCCGCCAAGTAACCGTCACAGGCCTCGATGCCTCTCCGGCGCGCAGGTGCATCTCCAAAAGCTTGTCAGCTTATGGGCTCATGGGAGCCCTTTAACAGAATTCTACGATGGATCGCACACCGCTAGCCTCTCCTCCGGATCGCCCCTGAGCACTCTGGTATATGAAGTGCATGTAGATTGAAGAGTTGAAACAAAAGTTCATGAGTGATTCACTAAAGTTGGTGCAAGTAAGTACTTGTGGTTCCCAGGATCTCTAGACCCGGGGCATGGCCCGGGTTTCGGGATAGTTTCCCTCATCAGTAGAGACAGGATTTCGGGTGGATGAGAAGGCCGCCAAGTAACCGTCACAGGCCTCGATGCCTCTCCGGCGCGCAGGTGCGTCTCCAAAAGCTCGTCAGCTTATGGGCTCATGGGAGCCCTTTAACAGAATTCTACAATGGATCGCACACCGCTAGCCTCTCCTCCGGATCGCCCCTGAGCACTCTGGTATATGAAGTGCATGTACATTGAAGAGTTGAAACAAAAGTTCATGAGTGGTTCACTAAAGTTGGTGCAAGTAAGTACTTGTGGTTCCCAGTATCTCTAGACCCGGGTTTCGGGATAGTTTCCCTCATCAGTAGAGACAGGATTTGGAGTGGATGAGAAGGCCGCAAAATAACCGTCACCGGCCTCGATGCCTGTCCGGAGACTCAGCTGCGCGCCGGAGAGGCATTGAGGCCTTTGACGGTTACTTGGCGGCCTTCTCATCCACCTCAAGTCCAGTTAAAGAATTGGCTTGGTAGTTTGGTCTGCCCTGTTCCCATGATGCACTGGGCCAGGGACAGACTAATTTGCATGTAGCCAGGTTCTGAGCTGGGATGGTGCAGTGAGCTAAAAAACGGTGATGGATCAAGCCCAGATCTGTTGACTGGGTAGGAGTGTTCTGTTTATTTCAGATACTCTGTCCATCACCACCCCCCTTTTCTGAATCGTTTTGTCCACCATAAGCGTGGAAGGGTATACTCAGATGTGAGTCCCTTGCTCACTGCACCATCAGGATTCAAGCAAGCCGGGCTGAAGACGGCTGCAATGCCAGAAACCGGTCCCCGCAAACATGTTTCCTTTCCAGTTAAAGAATTGGCTTGGTAGTTTGGTCTGCCCTGTTCCCATGATGCACTGGGCCAGGGACAGACTAATTTGCATGTAGCCAGGTTCTGAGCTGGGATGGTGCAGTGAGCTAAAAAACAGTGATGGATCAAGCCCTGATCTGTTGACTGGGTAGGGGTGTTCTGTTTAATTCAGATACTCTGTCCATCACCACCCCCTTTTCTGAATCCTCCTACCTTAAGGGCTAAGTGGGCTGTATGGAAAGATTCTTGAGAATTCATAGAACAGTTCACAAAGGTGCACCACTTTGGGGGAACCGCCGTGGCCCAAAAAACGATAAAATAGGCGCTGTCGAAAGAAGAGTGAAGTAAAACAATTGTTGACCTTTTTTTTTTTATTTCAAGTGATTTTATTAGGAAGAGCGTTTTATATACAAAGTACAGTGTACAGGAATGCATTAGAGGTAGCATGAGGGCAAACTTGGTCACATTGTACGCCGGTTGGGTTACATACGGCATCTCTTAGAGCATATTTGTGGCATGCACCAGCGTCTCTAGGTAATCGCGCTCTTGGCGTACGGCGTCGTAAGTGGCCTAGTTTTTGCCCCCTAGGATGGAAAGGAAAAACAGAGGTAGGAAAAGGAGAGAGAGGACAGAGTAGGAGGACCGGGTGGTTTGATGGCGATTTATTTCAATCCATTGAGATGTGACAATTAGCATTTTTACTTCCCCAGTCACAACTCTGGCGGTATTGGCAAGTAAGAAATTGCTTAAGAAGTAAGCTTGGTCGCGATCTGATTAATTTCTCGACGTTGCCGATTATAAACTACCTTAAGCTGTGGGGATTTTCCAAGGGAGATGTGTCGAATATATGCCGAATTCTCATTGACAATCTGTACCCATATGATACTGGCTTTGCATCTAAAACCTATTGGCAGGAGTGTGGTTGGGTATAGAATACCAGAGAATGACTGCAAGGAAATCCTATCATGATTGCTCGATCAGAGAAGTGTGCTTAAAGTACACCTATTTCAGCATCCTCAGTAATTGGTCTTCTCTCATTATATAAGGCTAGTATGTTTCCTAACGCGGAATGCTGGAGATGTCCAGATGTTGCGTGTAATTTGTACCATGTACTCTAGTGATGTCCTGCACTGGATATCTATTGCCATTATATATGGATGGCACTGTGCTCTACTAGTTTTATTCCTTTTGAGGAATCGGGCAGCTAACTTTGTAGCATGATTTTATTGCTTTGGATAGTACGACTTCTCACTGGCATAGGTGAATGTCGACGGCTCTAATAGTGGTTAAGATCAGCATTGGTTAACAGCACAGGCGCCCGCACATCAAGAATGGCTTGCTGAACTTTATGGATTACCCACATATGAATGTATATTTACAAGGTTCAAGATCACATCCAGGTTTTCGATGATTTTTGGGTTAATTTTTTAACATATGTAAACTCAAATTATCTTTCTCGTGTGTGGCGTATAATACTCTTTTCTGTGCAATGATGATGGTGATTGGAGTATTTTTATCTGTGATTTTAATCTGAGACAAAATGAGGCCGATGATTTAAATCATTTGTTTGTGAGGTGTGTGTCATACGTAGACAAAGGTTACCTTAGGCATTGCTTAGGCTGTATTTGTTTAACGGAAGGCTCCTTTATTGGATTTTATTTTTCTATTTTCATTCATACTATCTAAAGTTCTTTTGTCCCTTCTTGGCATCTCATTGAGTACTATATTGCATGACATTTGTATTCCTGTATAATGAAAATTTCAATAAAGAAATGTATATTAAAGAGAAACAGTATTTCAATTGGTTTAGGTACAAACAGGGCACAATGGGTGCAACAATATCATCATTCTTTCACAGGTTTCTTTCAACCTGCCTGCATACCTTCTGTTTCTGCGCAAAGCCTCCTTTTAGTTTCATGCCTGTCTGCTTTAATTCTCTAATTGAAATTCTCCAATTGGCTGATACCGCATTTCGTACATTCACCACCTCTCCTCTTTAAAACGCAAATTCTTGTAATCTAATATTACCTAATCTCCACCAACCCATCACACCAACCAACCATCCATCTGACACCGCATTGCCCTCCACTAATGACCACAACTACCAGGTATTATATCACAAAGTAACTGGAGTAAATTTATGCAATTTTTCTTGAGCGCATATGACTAATTTCAATAACCAACAGTAACCACTAGATTAACCACTAACCTTGAGTTCTGGAGTAGCGTGCTACTCGTCGTAAACACTTCAGTGCCTCGTCAGGGATAGTAAACGATATATGAATCCAATTATAATTGCTACACATGTAACAAATGAATGCTTGTTATTGCCAATTTGCTTTGATTTGTGTTTCCTCTGACTTCTCGTTTTTCTTCCTTCTTCCACAGACTTTCAGTCGTAATTGTATCCTCACATCACAGCATCTACTTAGGTCAACCTGATATGACAGTTATCTTGTCAACTGCCATCTGCCCAACAGTTAGCGAGTTATCACTGGTTGCTTCTGTACATCTTGCCTTTAGTAAAGAAAAAAAATCATGGTTTTGCAATAATATGTCTGTCTGGTTAGGTTTTCAATTATTCAGGTGTTATACACATAAAGAAAACATGTTGAGTTATTTTCTGTGTACTAAAAAAACTTGTACAATTCTTCGGCTGTTTCTTACATACGAAACTGAAAAATTGTCTGGCCAACATCTAATACAATATTGTTTATTTATCAGGTACTTTTAGTATTTGCCAAAGAAGACAGCCAGAGCAATGGATTCTGCTGGGCGTGTGAAAAAGCAGGATTTAAATGTAATATTGCTAGGACTCCAGAATCTGCACTTCAGAGCTTCTTGGATAAGAATCATGAAATAATCATAATTGATCATCGGCATTCAAGACAATTCGATGCAGAAGCTCTATGCAGGTAAATATTTTAATGACTCTAATACAATGGCTTAACAAGCTAATACTGGTGGGGGAGACTCCACCTTTCATCACTCTTTGATGAAGAAGACGAAAAAAGAGTAGTATTGGGTTTGGTATTTGTAACAATGTTTACCTACAGTAAGGCGGATCCACAAGACAGGGACATGTTGTGCTTTCTACAAAGAATTGCTATTCAGAATACTCTTGTACATGTTTTGTCATATTCTTGAATAGAATTGGATTTTTGTAGTATAATGCTTGAAGGTGTAATTCGCAATTTTTTAAGTAAAGTTATAGTAAATAAATCACCTCCTACATTATTTAGACCAAAAGATCCGTTGCCTTTTGTTTAATTTAACAGAGGTATTAGGAACAAAGTAAAAAAGATTCAGTAATGCCCAAACCGACACGCAGGTTGCCCTCCAGACTTTAACTGTTCTCAAATCTTAGGGAGAATGTTCTCACCTCTACTAGAGATCAAGTATTGCCTCTTTGCTGGCATGTTTGCCCCCCAAAGATTCTGAGTCTTTCCTTGCCACTTTCCTTCTCATTCATAATGAGACCAGGTTGACAAGTATTTTCTTAATATGCAAATTACCTTTTCAGACTCTCTATATACTTCCTCAAGTTAGTCAGTTTTTTTTTTCACTTTCTGATATCTGGTTTAGCTGGAAAGATCTTTCTTTTACCTTATATCCACCTCTGAGCTGTTATCCACTTTGGGAAAAGTCACATATATGGCCTAGATAGATAGATATTCTTGTGAAATCGTTATGAAGGCTTAAACACCAACTGTCCCAAGTACTTAATTTGTAAAAATGCAAGTGCCAAGGCTCGAGATATTTATCAGAAAGAAACTGAAGTGGTTGGGGCTATCCATTGCCCTTGCTAGCGCTGCCAAATGTGTTTCAAGGTCAGCTAAAGCTATAAATACGGCTTGGACCCACTTCTACTATAATTAATTTTTTTTGCAGTGTATTGAATACAAATTTGATGAACTGTACTCGAAAATTTACAAAATAGTGCCACCATGTGAATGACTGTCATTAATAAGTGCCGGTATTTACAATTAAGTGCCAGTTCGAAGCATCTGCAAACACCAACACAGATCAAGCCAAATGGCCAAATGGCCAAAAAGCATTCTTACATTCTGAAAGGAAAAGGCTGCAAAGTGGTTAAAGACCAGGAGATATATTGGGAGTGCCTTGGACACCACACTTCAACTTTACAGCAGGACTATTTTTCACTCATTGTGATATTCTATACCTGAGAAATAACTCCAATCCTATGGGCGATTCTCTTGATACCTCTGCAATATCCTACAGGTAGCTAGTCATGATGTAATGATCTGTGGTATCATGAGTGACCTAGCGATTGAGAAGCACTTATAGCATAGCCAACCGCTCATTTGTAACCTATAGCAGCCTCTTCCTTATGCCCACCAGCTGCATTTCTGTGCAGTGATGGAGGCTAGCTATACTCATAGCTGTCTGGGTCTGAGAGGTTCAGTGATGGATCTGTTCAATAGAAGAGTAGCTTTTGGCTACTTCAAGTACCCTGAGACCCTAAAGTCTGACATATGTTTATTTATTTTCAGTATTTGCAGGGGTAAACATATACTCCACTTCTTGTACTATAAGTGAAGTATGGTCCTCCAGGGAGTTGAGTGATGTTCATGCTACCCATTACATTATCTCAAATTTAGACTGAGTTAACCTTAATATCGAAACCAAAACGGTTGAGGGCTACTAAAGGGATATGTGGTAGCAGAATTAAACTCTACAAATTATGAAGAAGAAAAGGTTTGTTTACAGGACTCAATTAGGAAAGACATGTCTATGCCAAACTTATTAGCTCCCTTTTCCTGTCCTTTGTTAGTTTAGTCCTCTCCCTAATAAGATTAATCTTATTTAGAAAAAAGGTGGTGGCATTGCCATCATTGCACGTGACACCTTCTCTGTAAGGATCAAAACGATCACATGTTCATCCTGTGAAGCCCTAGAATTTTCCATCAAGTTGTCCCCATCCTACACATTTAAAGGGATTCTTCTTTACCGTCCTCCGGGGCCCAGGACTGATTTTATTTCAGACCTCAGGTCTACGTTGGAAGCATCCGCCCTCGACAATTCCCTCACGATATTGGGTGATTTCAACTTTCATTTTGATACACCTGAAAACCCTGACACCGCCACCTTCCTAGCAGATATGTCCACCTTTGGTCTCCATCCCCTGGTGAACTCCCCCACACATGAAGGAGGCCATACATTGGATGGCATCTTCACTAATGCAGCGGGCTTGCAAGTCACCCAAATACTTCCCCTTACTTGGTCTGATAACCATCTTATCCTGGCATCTCTGTCATTTCATGACTCTCTTGCCGTCAAATCATGCCCTAATCCCCGCCAACCCTACCTGGCATGGCAAAGTTCTGCTCCCGGTCATAGAAGTGGTTGTCCCGGCTATGACTGCCATCTGTAACGCCATGTTTAGTACAGGCGTCTACCCAGAGATTTTAAAAAAGACCCTTATAAAACCCCTCCTCAAAAAACCGAACCTCGATAAGGAAGAACTAAAAAGCTATCGTCCAATTGCTAGTCTCCCACTCTTGGCAAAAATAGTTGAAAAAGTTATGAATCTTCAATTATCAACCTTTGTCGAGGAACACAATCTACTGGATGAATCGCAGTTCGGCTTCCGCCAATTCCATGGAACAGAGACCGCCCTGGTCAAAGCGGCGGACGACATTAGATCTATCCGGGATGTGGGAGGAACAGCAGTCCTGATACTGCTGGACCTATCTGCGGCCTTCGACACGGTCGACCATGTCACCCTGGTCGATCGTGTCGAAAGCATGGGCATCTTATGTAACGCCAAGAAACTTCTTGCTTCTTTCCTTGCGAACAGGTCCCAGGTCGTCACTATTGGATCCTTTGAATCATCCTCCTTGTCACTGCCATGTGGAGTTCCTCAAGGCTCATCCCTTAGTCCGACACTATTTAACATTTATGTGTTGGACCTTGCCAAAGTCATTCGGGCACATGGGATGAGTCTTACATCCTACCCAGATGATACCCAGTTGGTCCTCGCCGTCAGGAATGATGGGCCTAAAATTGCCAACAATTTTAATCAAGGCATGCTGGCAATTGGGAGTTGGATGGCCTCTAACTGCCTGAAATTAAATTCCGACAAATCGGAAGTTGTCATTTTCGGCAACTTATCCCCGGAATGGTCCTCCCTCTGGTGGCCGTTATCCATGGGCCAGCCTCCGGCTCCGGTTAGCAAGGTGAGGAATTTAGGAGTCATGTTTGACAATCGCCTCCATTTTCTACCTTACGCAAACCAGATCTCCTCATCAGCTTTCCACAAATTATGGCTCATAAAAAAATCTTGCCATTTCTACCCGAGAATGCCGTAAAAACCCTGGTGAGCTCCCTGGTTTTGTCTACATTAGACTACTGTAATGCTCTGTTTTTAGGTGCCCAAGAAAGAGTGTTACAAAAAATTCAAACTATTCAAAATGCAGCTGCTAGGCTCCTTGGGCGCATTCCCAAACACCAATCTGTGTCAGAAACTATAAGACAGTTGCACTGGTTGCCGGTAAGAAAGAGAATTAAGTTCAAGTCCCTCTGCTTAGTATATAAGGCTCTACACAATGTCAGACCTGCATTTTTCACTCAAAATCTCATTCCCTACAGTCCCTCCAGAACGCTACGCTCATCCAGTTCACACAAACTGGTGGTACCACCTACCAAATCTGTCTCATGGGGAGACAGAAGATTCCTTGTAGCCGCACCTAAACTCTGGAACACCTTGCCATACTCGATCAAAACGAGTACCTCCCTCTGGTCTTTTCGCAAGCAACTCAAGACCTGGCTTTTTAATCAATAAACTCTAGCTCCCCTTGTTGGTTAAACACTGCAGAGACTCTCAGCGCCGAGATGCCCAAGGGCCTTCGTTCGCGCTTTATAAATGTTTTAATAAATAAATAAATAAATAAATGTCTTCAGGATCTGAACTGATACACTTGCCATTGTTAAATAATTATTTAACAAAAGCTTTGGTCTCCTCCACCGTGAAGTTAAAATATTGTAAATTGATAGGTTCAGTGTCCTTACTACAGGACTCTTTTAAACTGGTTCTACCAATCTTTTCACCTCAGATTTAGCTTTCTCACACTTCTTTGTGGCTGCATCTAGTTAAGATCTTGGCAGCATTAAATCATTTCAGTGAGATGGGAGCAAGAACCTTCTTAAGGGTACCTAGTATTAGGGTAAAATTAAATATGCTGCCTGGCTGTTAACTCAAACACCTGACTGGTCAACTTCTTTCAATACCACTTCGAGTTTTCTTCCGGTCCTCAGACTCTAACCAGTGCTACCCACTTTATCAAATATTCTGAAAACCAAGGCATATTCGAGGCATGTTAAAAATGAAGAGTGGGTATTTACAGGATGTAGGTTCTCAGAGGTTAGTATTTCAGTCAAGGGCATTACATTTTGATGGTATTTACGACCCACTGCTTTAAGCCCCCTCCTCTAGGTGTCTCAAATATCAGTTAAACTTGTTATCAGACCAGATCTTAAAAGCACTGATTGTGAGAAGAGGTTGATTACTCTATCACTGACTTGATGAGGTCTATGAAATATTCCTCCACTGCAAAAACGTATGTGGTTATCTGTAAATCCATAAATAGTCCAAAATGATGTATCCTCACTGACATCTTACATGCTACTGTTTCAAAAGAAGGAAACTTGACTAAGGGCATTTTGTAGTCCCTTAGGTTAGTGGGATGACTATCCTCCCTAAATAGCTTTCAAAATTTCAATGACAAAGAAACAAATTTCAAGTAAGATGGAATTACTCCTGACCCTTACAGTGTTTCTTCAACTGAGTTTGTGACACAATCATTAGCTTAAGCTCCGTTTCCAGCAGTGCATCCTGAACATCATTGCAGTCAGCGACATTTATAATTCATAATTTATAATTAATAATATAATTAGGTTACGAGGCACCTACATTAATCTATTGTATTAAACAATTCACTATCATTTTCTTTATAACATGTAAAAGCCATAATCACATAGACTCCTATAACATCAGTTTTATTGCCCATCTTTATAGATCAAAGCACCACACCTCGCCCATTTTGTAACTCATGTCACATTGTTTCAAAGGTAAGTAATAATTCTGTGTCAGAACTGGGGGAGAATATTATGCATTCTATCTCTGCCTTATTCTTACCAGTAGCACAACTTGAACCAGGCCATTAAAAACTATGTTTCCCATGAGAACTTGGATAAAGAGTAGTATAACAACAACCAGTTACAGTCCATATAGGTGAAGGCCATATGTCCTTCTCCCTCTTTGTTCACTGCTCTAGCAGCATATAAATAACCATTCCTTCTGAAGAACTAACTTGCTTTTCTTTAGTCACGTTTGTTAATTAAACTTGGAGTGTAAATTCTGTTCAAAACATGTACCTCATTGCTTGATCTGTTCCTTCGTATGGGCCATGCCCCACGCTATTCAGACTAGTCATACTTTTCTTTTCAGGTTGGGTAGTTGGGTACCGAGATGGCACGATGGAGCGTGCTGTTATGTAGTATTCTGTCTGTGTGGGACACAGTAGCTCTACCATACTATTTATCTGTTCTCTTTGAGCTTCTCTGCACTGTGAAATATAATTTGAGGTCTTTGAACTTGGCACAGGCTTTATTAGTTATTACCCATAGGAGTGTGTGTCCAGGGCCTGGTGGGGCTCATGCCCCACCTGCATTGCAATAGTTGACACAGCATACACAGTTTCAGGACCTCCATTAGAACCTTGTGGCTAAGCAGCCAGTCGGAGCCATTATATAGTTTCTCAATATCTGTCCCCTTAGAAATCTCTGCCGCAAAGGGGATACTATGCAGAGAACCACCCGTATTTATGAGAAAGAGATAGAAGAAATCATCCCATAGTATGATAATCTTTCAAAGGTGGTGGATACCTCTTAAAAACATGGTGATTAGTGCTGTAGAGCCTTTTCAGAACCAGCTGTTATTGTTGGCCTTAAAGAACCTCTCTCTAGGCGGGAACCATCGAACCCTGGAGGTATGAGGGCCAGAGTCCTGAAACGGCTAAAGCTAAATGCAAGAGGGAGCAACCCAGAGGGAGGAAATCCTTTGATAGGGTACAGTAGGCTTTCATTTCATAGTCCAAAACCATTCAGGAGGAGAAAGGGGACACACGCCCAATCTAAGATGCTCAGGCAATGGTGTTGCCCCTATGGCTAAACCTAATGCTAAGCACCTATGGCCTGCTGCACTCCACATCTCCCAGCCTGAAGCTTCTACCAACCTGAATCGAGCAGGAGAGAACTTCAACGCCTGGATCACCAGCACTGCTAATTCACCCCCACCCTTGACCTTTGACCCTTCCAGGTAGGTCGCTCCCCCTCCGCACAACACGGCCTGTGTGTCCCTGCCCCAGCTGTCGCTGCTGAGGAAGTTCGAGGCCCTCTTCCACCCGCAGCCTACCACCTGCGCCTCATCCCTGGTGGTCAGTGGTAGGCCGTAGGGTTGCTCATCCTCCATTGTATTGCCTATATTTTCTTTCACTGCTCCTGTTGTAGTGACTGCATTTTCATTGTTGTGTCTGTGACTGCTGTTGTCTGTCTCTCCGCTGCCTGTACGTGGTCTGTGCCCGTTCTCTCCCTCTGTTCCCCTCGCTGCCCCCGAGTCTCTCTGCCCGGTTTCCCTTCTGCTCCCCTCGCTGCCCCCGTGTCTCTCTGCCCGGGTTTTCCTTCTGCTCCCCTCGCGGCCCCGTGTCTCTCTGCCCGTTTTTGCCTTCTGTTGCTTAGCTGCTCCTGCGTTTCTGTGACCTTTCTGCCCTTTTTTGTGACTTTTGTGCCCTGTGTGCCACTTGTTTCCCCCTCGATTTTTTTGTGACCTTTCTGCCCCTTCCAGGGACCTTTCTGCCTCTGTGCCACTCATTTCCCCCCGTTTTTGTGACCTTTCTGCCCTTTCTTGGGAACTTTCTGCCTCCTGTGTCACTCGTTTCCCCCCCTTTTTTTTAACCTTTTTGCCCTTTTGTGACCTTTCTGCCATCTGTGCCACTCGATCCCCTCAATTGTTGTGCCCTTTTGTCTTCTGTTTCCTTTGTCGCCCCTCACCGCCCACGCCGCTGCGTCCCCTGCGGCTCCGCCTCCCTGACTACCCATTCGCTGCCCACGCGTCCCGCCTTCTCCTCACTGCCACCTCCCCATACATGCCGGCCGCTGCACGGTCGCGTCGCTGGCATGCGGCAAGCCCGTCTGGGCCTGTCCGCACCTGGACCCCGCCTAGCGCCAGAACCCCTGGCCCCCGCACCCGCCATGACGACGACCGCCACCACTACGACGCCAGCACTCTTCACGCTCTCCACCCCGGAGGGACCCACAACTGCTTCAAAGCTGCCCCGAAAGCGTAGAGTGAGCATCCCACATCTCCAAGCGCAGATTAAAGTTAGAGCATTATATTGGGGGTCTGTCAAAAATGCAGAGAGACTCCTATTCACGACCCATCTCCCCGGTGATCCAAGCTTATAGACATGGGGGAGGGCTGCTCTATATGGAGTTGAGTTATGAGGACACAAGGATGTGAAGGCCCTAGTGATTGCAGAGAATAGTTTTCTGAGACAAATGCTGGACCTTCCAGTCAGTACCCTCCTACTCCCGCTCAGTTGGATGCAAAGGTCAGACCGATATCTGATGGGGCTGGAATTACACCTATTCTTTATTGGATAAAGATTTGGGCCACTCCTGAACTGAGTTCTTATCGGCAAGTGCTGGAACAAATACTCAGTAGAGTAGGGTCCAGGAGCCTCCCATGGATCAAGTATGTTAACCCTAAACCCTAAAGAAAATGGGTAACAAAAGTCTGTGGGTGGATTAATGTGGGGCCTTTGTTCTAACCTCCAAAGCAGCACTCAAGAGAAACTTTCTGTAGTTTACACTGAGTGCCTTCCAAACAGCGACCACTCTTGGTTCTCAGACCGCCTTTTTTCTTCAGTGGAAGGATGATTATAGAGCAGAACAGATTCTCAACAAGATACAACCTTCCCTGGCAATGAAGCTTTACATTCAGTTTAGGCATTACATTAATTTACCGCGAACTGGGTAGACGTCCGTTGATTTGCAGAGAAGGTATGTTTTTCTTGTGGAGCGCCTCCAGAATCTGTGACCCATGTTCTTTTCTTCTGCCCAGCATATAAGATGGGCAGGTGAAAATGGTGGATGTCGGTATGCCGCAACATAGGTGTGAGGCAGTACTCAATTGCCTGTAGGATTTTGCAAACTGACATAAGCCAACCTATATTGTTTGTAGTTTCTAGGTTTTATATTGTATGTGGCGAATTAGGAACAAATATAGCTCTCAGCCAATCGACCAAGGAGGGGGAGAGGGAATCTCTGGGGCAGTAAACTACCATTATGTACTGTATTGATAATACAGATTTCTTGTCATTCTATTTTCCCCTAGCCTGTGCACCTTGAATACTAAGGTTGTGGGGAGAAATAATGCACATTATGTTTGCTTTTCTGTAGGGCGGGGATATACTAAAGTTACTTGCAAGCTTGCCCAATGTATATAAGAGTTGTTTTAGATGCATTTGTTGTTATGCTTTTTATCTGATCATCCTATTAAGTTTTTAACTGTGTTTTGAAATGTATTAATGCAGTGTCATATTGCATCTGTATTGTTTCATTCTTTTTACTGTTCTTTTACTGTTTATGCCGAAATAAAGATTTGACTGTCAGACTAAAACCCTCCTAGAGAAGAAGAGGGACAAGGTTGATTGCCCTGTTATAAATCTCAGTGACTTCAACAAGTGGTTTCTCTTCCATCTTTTGAAGATGGAGGGATCCACTTCCTCAGGGATATTCTAAGACCCGGGCACTGGATGGCACTTCTGCACTTAAGGGACCACCCCCAAACCGTTCCCATCTTCTCTCCGCACTGCAGATTCCGGCCATATGTCAGATTCCTGCCACTTTCTATGGAGACGTCAAGTGTACGAATTTTAAGGCTTTTCTCTTTGGCCATTCCTTGGCACGCTGGTACTTCATGAAGCTGCTAAATCCGGTAGTGGACTTCTGTAGAGCAATAGGAGTGAGACTGTTTGCCTCGTTGACATTCTGATCTTCCATTAGTATGTCTACAGGGTCAAACTGCAACTATTTCTGCATGATCTGGGCTTCATGGTCAAGAGAGAAAAATCAGGGATGATATCGACCTAACAGATACTGTTCCTGGGGCTCATTATCTACTCAGTCCTGGCGATCTTGAAACTCTCCAAAAGGAAGGAACGAAGGAAGATGTTGAGGCATCCTTTTGTCAGTTGTTTACCTTGGTCGTACTTCTCTCATTGTCCATTCAGGCCATTTTCCTTAGACCACTCCACTATCGGTCACTCCTGAAGGCTTCCTATTGGTGGAAGGATCTGGCATATTCACAGCAGGTTGCTTTTTTAACAGACACCAAGGAAGGGATACATTGGTGGTCACAACACATGTAGAAGTGAAATGGGAGCACAATCTTCTGCTCAACCCTAAACTTAGTCAAAGCGTTTACATCCGCAGATCACGCTGGGGTGCCAGTTGCACAAATCTTCCAAAGGACGAAGTGGGCAGAAGAGGAACTGGCACTGCACATCAACTGCCTTGAGCATGCCGTCAAGTAATGGATGAATGACTGGGAAAAATGTTGCACGTAGCTAAAGATCGACAGTATCTTGGTAGCACCTACATAAAAGGACTGGAGGGAACAAGATTGAAAGCCCTCTTGGAATTGTCAAAGGTTTCTTGGCACTTTTGTGCAGATCAAAATAGGTGGAGGTTATAGTAGAGTACTTGCTGAGACTGCAGAATGTACCTGTGGGTTGGCAGTCCAGGCATTTCCAGGATTACAGCACTTCGATGCTCCTTCTGGAGATGTTTCTAGCTTTGATGGCTAGTTAAGGCCCAAGCTAAACTGACTTGCCCAACTCCTGGATGGATCCCACAACTATCTTTGTACTAGAGCTGGAGGTCAATCCCAGAGGCAGCAGAAATCGATACTTTTCCACAGAATCGAAGCACAAAAAGCTTCCTATTAGCACTGGTAAACTCTTTCAGATCAGCCATCTCACAGGTCATGTTTTTCATGATGGAGTGGCTGTGGTGCATAGACCTCTGGGGGAAATCCAGCTCTTGGTGCCGCCTGAACCTATGTTTTCTCACCGCTGAGATGATGATCAGTTGCAAAACAGTTCTTTTCGTGGCAGCTAATAGATAAGTATCCACAAAGATATTGTCAGGCAAGCTAGCCAGGTTACTGTGCCTGGTTTCCTGCAAACGTGCCTCTGATATTCGAGCTCTGGACATCACTGGTTGAATATTTTTCTCTCTATGGAGATACCTTCACTGTATCTAGATGCACTAAGAGTAATACTCTAATAAAGCGATATCTTATACAGAATTTAAGGATTCTCCAAAGAGGTTTATGGTTCAGGGTATCAAAGCCTATGAGGTTATGATTGAGGGATTTAGATCCCATGGGGTCTAACAGGGTTTGACTGCATTGAAAAAGCTATTCCTACCTGTCCCGAGTCCCTCAGTCGCTCAGTGTATTAGGTGGGTAATGCTGGAAGAAGAAACCAATGTATCCACTTTTTGGGCATACTCGGCTATCAGTGGTCTGGCCCCTGAAGCATCTAGCTTGGGTGCTTGGCTGGAGGACTTGAAGGCAGCAATCTGGTCACCCAAGTCAACATTCAAACATATTTTACTTTAAGCTGGTTGGCATTTTGCTTTTCTGTAGTGAGCGAAATGTGAACTAGCACAATCTTGCTTACAGGCCTGATGTAAAATAACTAATGTCCTAGCTAGTGTGATGGAAACTTTCAGTTCTTTTAAAGACATTAAAGCATGGATTATCCTACCTGGTAGAACAATGCTGAACAAGTTTCCTGTAGGAGACTCACCCTTGGATTTAAGAGTGAATAGATGTATTCTTTTGTGAATTATATTGCAGTAGATTATACTGTACTGTATTGGTATATGACGCTGCACCATGATTATGTTGTTGACTATTGTTGAAAAGAGTACTGGGAAGTGTTCCTTAAGTTGTTTATTTCTGTATTGTGCTGGAATGAAATTGAAACAAGAGTAGCTGGATGAGAAGGCTGATGTCATAGGAAAACAAGTATTTGCAGTGCAATCGGTCTCGTCTTTGGACTTTATATGTGTTTAGCTATGCAGCACATTAGCCTGGGTGCTGAAAAATCTACTGTTCTGCAACATAAAGGGAAAGTAAGCACCAAACTGCGTGACACGCCAGGTATGGGGACACATGAAGGGAAGTATTGCCTTTCAGCGGGAAATGGCATGGTCCAAGGCTATGTTTTTAATATAAAATCCGGGCCTTCGGTGGTCATATCACTGAAAATACAAGATTTGAAATATTACTGTCTGCGGGTGCTCGTGGAAGACAATTTCCATGGATTGGAATCTAAAGAATGCTGAAGTGATTCTGGTATTTTACTGACCTCTACTGGTTGTTTTCTATTCAGTTGAACAAAAAAAAGTCCCTAAGCGGAAGTAGACAAGACCTAGGGCTGATCTCCAGAGCTCACAAAGTACAAACACATATAATTATATACTATAGTATATACAAGAGGTCTCGAATGCTCGAACTAAAAAGGGGGAATAACATATGACATACAGATGTATGAACTGTAACACTCTGTGATTGGTTGTTGTTTTGCTACTGTTGTAATGGTTCGTGTTGTGCTGCTGTTGGAGAACAAAATGGATGTAGAACACTAATTCATCGCCTCTGTGTCCTTCATATAATTGGATTTTTTTTTTTATGGAGAAGAAGATAAATTGTGTATTTGTTTCAGATTCTGAATTTTCATTAAATATCATGTTGCATAAAATAAAGTATTACCAAATTACCTTTTATAGCTTAGTGAACCCTTGTGGGAATGTCCTCTACCAATATATATACACATTTATAATCAGTTTAACCTTTATATGAGGAGCTATCCTATTTATTCCTAAAACCTAAAGTTAATACACTCAATAAAATAATAAGTGTTCATATGCTGAGGAGGATTGTAATTGCTTGGGATTACCAATCAATTAGATGTTTAAAAATCCAGGCTCTTCCTCATGTAGTGATTCAAAACCAATGCATAAACCTTTAAAGATGACTTGGTTTTCTTCTGCAAGGCTCTGTGATGGCTGGAAATGACCAGAAATATCAGCTTGTCAATAGAGGCCAAAGGAAAATATTTTGCACAAGCAGAAGTCACTGCAGTTCAAAAACTGCAAACCCAGAAAAAGTGCGTTTGAATAGCATCATTGTCGAAGACACAAGTTAACGCCTATTAATAGATACAGTAATTAAAATAGATTTATTTTGCATCACAAAACTTAAATCAGATCGAAAATAGGTGCTATCCCTAAATTTGGCACTCAAATTATCCCATAGTACTTATGAGTTTAAAAACTGCAAACCCAGAAAAAGTGCGTTTGAATAGCATCATTGTCGAAGACACAAGTTAACGCCTATTAATAGATACAGTAATTAAAATAGATGTATTTTACATCACAAAACTTAAACCAGATCGAAAATAGGTGCTATCCCTAAATTTGGCACTCAAATTATCCCATAGTACTTATGAGCCTGAGCAATAATGTAATAAAATGGCCATGATCTCCTGAAAAAAGGCTGTGATAAAGCTATATAATAATGACGAAAGAAAATCATAGTCCGTTATCTGCCCCATCTATACTACTATTATAAAGAGAGATCTGTGTACTTTGAGCCAGGTAAACTCGAAAAGTACACCACCAATCACAACACCCTATACAGCGTTGGAAAAGGAGGGTCCAGGAGATGGACATAGGCTATACATCAACACACCATATACATTGGGGGGGGGGGGGGGGGGGGAATTCAGTTAGGGGAAAAGTACTCTGTATGGGCGTATGCATACAGTGATTAGACGCGCGGCGTTCCGCGTCACAACGCTTGCGAGAGGCGCAATGGCGTGTGGGCGTAGCGTTACGTAAACGCGGCGTTCGGTGTCGGACAGGTGCGCTGGAAGGAGCATGGGACCGACACCCGACATGCGGGAGTGCCCAGCGCGGGGAGGAGCCATCGCACAATGCAAATATTGTGAGTAAGTAGTATAGATTCACACTTTACATGTTTGACGGCGTGTAAGGAATCACACTTGACCATGTTAGCAAAACGCTCTTTCGCGCTGAATTTGTAAATACAGCGGGCTGTGAGTGCAGACGGTGTCATTTGCTTTTCAATCTTAGCTGGGGGGAGACTTAGACATATAACGATAACACCCCCACCCTCCGCAGGATCGCCACATCAACAGTCAAGTGAGCCCTCCTTCAGACAGCGCGGTACACTCCAACTGCACTTCGCCAACACCTGCAGGGTCAGAACAACAGGGCGGGCAGGGGTGCCGAGCCACTTCAGCGGGCCTCAGTAAAGTATGGGTTCGGACAGGCACTTCAGAAGTGCACAGCAGATGAAGTGCCCAGCGCTGGGAGGAGCGGCGGGGAGGAGCGGCGAGGAGGAGCAGCGATGCTGGTGGGGGAGGAGCGGCGATGCTGGTCAGTACTCTCGAAAAGCCTACCCGGACAACGTCGGGACGGGCTGCTAGTTTCCTATACAGGGAAACTAAATTTAAGAAGCATCAAAAATAAATTACCTTATGTACATTCTTCAGTGAGAATGTTCCATGCCTCTGGCTGACTAATGTAAATACCATTTGACTTAATCTTATATGTCTTTCAAACAGCATGTTTAAACACAGAATTTTCAGGACCACCATTAAGTTATATTCCACCATCACACTTATTTTATTTTTATGCCTGTCCTTAATCGGAATGTTATCTCATGTATACCTACTAGTATTGTATATGCAACTGAATTAGTGTCAATAGAGAAATTTAGAAAATAATTTCAAGGCAGCAAAATATGATTCTCATGTTATATTTGTTACTGATTAATTAAATATAGGAAGAAATAGGTTAATTAAAATAAGGGTGCAAGACACTATTAATGAGTGTTAAACGTTTTGTGTCTCAGACTTTCACATCAACATAATTGGCCACATGCATCAACCTATTTAGGAAGTGCAAACGGTGCGAATCGGTAAATTCGGCTGTTTGCGATTCCTAAATAAGTTTTTGGGATGCATCATGCATTTTTGTGAAATTCGCTATTTTTAGCGATTTCCAAAAATGCGATTGCTTTTAAGGAATCGCAAATTTGCAATTCCTTAAAAGCAATGCATGATTGTGTTTCAAATTGCGAATTCGCAATTAGGGGGTGCAAATTACCACAAGGGGGAACCTCGTGGTAATTTGCAAAAATTTATTAAAATGCTCAAAATTGCATTTTAAAACACTGTCATGTTACAGACAGACATGTCCTCAGGACATGTGTATGTGAAACATGCACTTCAAAATACATTTCAGGGGCGCAGGGGGGGTCCTTTGGACCCCCCCCCACCCCCCTGCACCTATGGAATGCATTAACATTTTGCGAATCACTAATTGAAATTCGTAAAATGTCAATGCCTTCCCATTGATTCCCATGGGCCTTTTGGCCCATAGGAATCAATGGGAATTGCAAAATCGCAAATTAGAATTCGCATAATATTTGCGATTCGGTAAAAATTGTGATTTTTACCGAATCGCAAATATTATGCGATTTAAATCATGCATCCCATTTTGCGATTCCTTATTTGCGATTCCCTAAAAATCGCAAATAAGGAATCGCAAAACCGTACTTTGATGCATGTGGCCGAATACTTCTACATTAACAGGTTGCGTGTCTCCTCTCACTAATCAGATCTATTTAAAAGGTTAGAAACTGCAAGTTTCAGATGTGTGAGTACCACATCTCAGACTTCAACAGTCAGTATTTATCTCATGGTTTAGTACTGGCTAAAACAACTTTAAAAAACCTTATTAAAATAATGGTAGAAAATTAACAGAGGAAACTATGTAATTCAGACCCATTGTTTTGTCCTTTGTCTGCTGTATTAGGGACATTAAGGCTACTTTTTACACATGAATCTAATGCTGCTGAGTTCTCTTAGATATTTTGAACGTTAAAATGAATTGCCACAGAGTGCATGTGTGTTTCTGATTCTTGAGGGTTTTACTGGACAAATTGAGATGCTCTAACTACATCTAACTTCTCCAATTAATGTTATGTGGACATTCTGCCACCATGATCGGGGCTCAAGTAAAAAAAAAGCCACTGATAACTTCTAACGTAAAATGCCAACCAGTGTCTCTAATGTTCTTGAAAGCCAACTTTCGTCCCATCTCACTTATCCCAGTATTTTCTAAAATTTTAGAAAAACATATTAACTCTCAAGTTTCCACCTACATTGAGTTAAACGGAATCTTACATCCATCACAGTCAGGCTTCAGAACCGGTTTCTCAACGGAATCAACCTTGCTGGGAGTCTCAGAAAACATCCGTTTCCGAGTCGACAGGGGGGAAACCGTGGCACTCATCCTATTGGATTTGAGCGCCGCATTTGACACGGTTTCCCACCCCATCCTCGTCAACGCCCTCCGTTCATCGGGCGTCACCGGTTCTGCTCTCAACTGGCTTATTAGCTTCCTATCCAACCGTACCTTCCAAGTTTTCTCCTCCTCATCTGCTTCCCAAACCTTTACATCTGCGTATGGAGTACCACAGGGTTCCATCCTGAGCCCCTTGCTCTTCAATTTATACGTCAGACCTCTGACGTCCATTGCGGAGCAAGTTGGGCTCACAATTTACTCCTACGCAGATGACACCCAGATCATCTACTCCCTTTCCCCAGACCCTCACGCCCCCTCATCTGCCTTATGCTCAGGACTGAGCAACATTGCAACCTGGATGTTGGACAACAAACTCCAACTGAATGGGGGAAAAACAGAACTTCTTCTGTTTGGACATAACACCACTCTATGGGGACCCCAACACTGGCCCGCCCAAATGGGCACTCCACCCACTCCCTCTAAATCAGCCCGAAACTTAGGAGTGATCTTTGACGATCAGCTATCCCTGAAAAGCCATGTGATCAAAACTTCTTCCACCTGCATCACAATCATCAAATGGCTGCGTAAAATCATCTGGATGCGGCCTGTGGATACCCAGAAAACTGTTGTCCAGGCTCTAATTACTTCACGACTGGACTACAGTAACATCCTTCTCCTGGGCGCTAGCAAAGAGGTAACCCGTAAACTTCAAACCATTCAGAACATGGCAGCACGACTACTCTGCAAACTACCCAACACCGCCCCCACCTCTAACTCCCTCCGCACACTCCACTGGCTACGCATTGAAAATCGCTCGAAATTCAAAGCACTCTGCATTAGGCACAAAATAAACAACGGTTCGGCCCCACCATATCTCACATCTTTGGTACATCATCACTGTCCCCCCCGCACTTTGCGTTCATCCAACCAACACCTTTTCTCAGTACCTAGAATCAGAAAAGCCAGAATGGGAGGTCGTTCCTTTCCTGGCTTGCCCCTTCACTCTGGAACTCTCTCCCTCTTAAGTCACGAAAAGAGCCAAATTATCCTAGATTTCGCAAACAAGTGAAACACTGGCTATTCAACATGTAAGCTTCCTCCCCTCTGCCCTTCCCTCCCTGTTTGTTGAGTCAGCGCCGGGAAACCTACGGGTAGCTGAGCGCTTTACAAATTTAAATATAATAATAATAATGACATCTAATTGTAATAGTTTTGTGCAGAACATTCTCAATGCAGCGCTCCTTCTCTCTCCATAATATAGGGAAGAGTTATATTTAAGGAAATTATATATCTTAATGGTTTATCCTGCTCAAGACTGTTAAATGTGTCAGTTGTAGCTATTATATCTTTACAGTAGCTAACCACAAATTTAGCATGCTGCATCTGCTCCTAACTAAATAGTAGTCTTATTTCTGCTCTTTAACCGTGTTAGCTTAACATGGTAATTTGGGGTATTGATTTGGCTGTGTGGATGTTGACAAAACACACAAGATGATGGACGGAATGTTGCACAATGGCAAAACATTCACCCCCGTCACAGATCTGGGTTTAATCCATCGTTGTTTTGCTCACCAAGCCTCCCTAGATCAGACATGGCCATGTGCAAATGGACTGTTTCCATTAGGCACAAGGTCAAGGCTGATTTGCATATGGCCATGTCTGAACTGGGGTGGTGAGCAAAAAAACGATTGATTTAGGCCCAGATCTCTGCACTGGGGTGAATGTATGACATTGTTCTGCATTCTGTCCATCAACTGTTGTTTCTGCATCTGTAACCCCGAGTGGGACTGGTGCTCTCAGACATGAGTCCCGTGCTCTCCACGCCTCTGGAGTCAAGCTGTCCTGGCTGAAGACGGATGATAGCCAGAAACCGGTCCTAGGAGGCTTGATTCCGGCCCAGGGAAGACATGGCTTGGCAGTTCGGGCTGGACTGTTCCCATGAGGCACAGGGTCAATGCTGATTTTCATATTGCCATGTCTGAACTGGGGTGGTGTGGTTAGCAAGAAAACGATGGATTCAGGCCCAGATCTCTGTACTGGGGTGACTGTATGACATTGTTCTGTATTCTGTCCATCAACTGTTGTTTTCGCGTGTGTGGATGTTGGAGCAGTATAGTCCTGCACCTTTGCACAGGCCTACAATCTTGAAAGTGCCTCCCAGACCAGGCGATTATTTCAGCTGCTCTTAAAGATAATCCTGACAATAAGCCAGGGTCTACAACCAAAGTTAATACTGGCAAGTAAGATGATAAGATTAGTTTTTTTCACTATAGGTAATGACTGTTGCTCAATTTTATTGTAATTTACGATAGAATCTATTGAAACGATCTCCTTTTATTAGTGACTGACTACAAGTATGTTATGATTCTTTTCCACAGGAATGTTTTCTTTACTGTGCTTTTATGATTATCATGTGAAATGATCGAATAAAGCGTGTTTTTTTTTTTTACTGTTTCTCCCTGCCGATCAATCCCTCTCAATAGATGAACATGTTTATCATATTCCGTTTAAGTTCCTTCCATTTTGATTTCTCATAAGCTGCTATTCAGTCTGTGAGATTTGTGATAACACTCAAAGTGAGGAAGTCATTGCGTTGGTTTATTTTGCTGACCAAGTTAAGAAAGTGGAAAAGGTATTGCTTGAATTGGGAGTATGATTTGTAGTCCCTCCTATTCTTGAGGTGGATAGAACTTGCCATCTGGTTTTAAAAAAAGAAAATGTCCGGGACTGTCTTCTGAAGAGCTTTCAGTGGAAATTCATCTGATCCAATTGCCATGACATTGCTCTTACTACTAGCCCCATCAAAAGTTTATCTCTAATCCTGCACTTTGATGAAATATCCAGAGACATCTGTTTGCAAAATAGGTTTCAACCATTAGATTGTCTGCCTGAGGAAGGAATGAGGATTTGCCTAGAAAAACAGTGCCGCTCTAAATGCAAATTGAGCAAGGGTTGCTATGGAAAGCCTACAGTTTGTTTTATTTATATGTTGTACTGACGTCACAGAAGACCTAACCATTCGTTTCCCCTCTTATATTACTTTTTGACCTTTTCTGTTCTTGTTGAATGACTCTCATTGGGGTAGTCATCTGGAGGGTTTGCAGATCTTCGTAGATCTCTTACTTAAAGTTAAGTGTTCTTGCCTTGCTATGGAGGAGAAAAACTGTTGCCTTTAATCAAAAGCAATTAAGTTTACTTGGGAATCTTAATCCCAACCTAATTATGACTCTTCATGGAATGCTTGCCTTTTGATTTTGGAACATAATATTGATCAAATAAACCACAGATTTTCAGAGGCTGCAATTTTACTGGAGGTTTATATCTTTTTTTGTAATTGCCAAAATATGAGATTACAGAAATACTTACATTTTCAATTTGATCCAACAAGAGGGAAACAAAACAACTTATACATGAATGTATAGTCATTGATTAACCAGAGTAGGTGCAAATGACCTGAAGTAAGTCCTGATCTGATTCAGTCTTAAGCAGCTTCCTGTATGCTTAGCCCAGGAATGACTGAAATAAACCAGTTTTCTCATCTATTGTAGCCAGTTCTGGAATATGGGCGAGTTGCCGTCCTCCACTCATTTTGCTTCTATTAATCTCCCAACTACCATAGCGAATAAACCTTCACTTGTACCTAACATAATAAGATAGCCTTTGTTTTGAGCATGACAATAGGAATACCAAGACTTTGTATCAGACCTCAGAAAGTATGAAATATTGAAAGTATTATGAATCAGGTATGTTTTGATTTACCGGCATCAAGGACATTGACAGTATAAAATGTGTTGCTACATGTTTTTGCAAATATTTTCGCTGGTGGAAATGGAAATGTGACATTCAAAACGTAATAAAGATATATTTTTTTTAATCAATCAAGGACATTGACAGTGCTCCTTATATTGTGGTCTCCTTTTTTGCATTTTTGTGTGCGTTGCTTAAAAGTCAGGTACATTTTTTTAGTCCTAAATTCTATATTATTTTTATGAGGTATATAAGTTACAGTAAGTGGCACTAGAATTGATTTATTTTACCATCTTCCTTGTAATAGGGTTTGTCCACTGACCACATTTCACCTGCCGATTGGTTTAGGTCTGACCCAGAGAAACCTATGAAAAATCTGTATATCCTTACCATATATCCTTACCATATATATACTTTGTGTTGGCAGGAAAAAGTTTGAGACTGTTGGAATTTGGAGTAAAACACTCCCCTTTCAATTAGTTGGAAAACGTAGTGAATTTGAGCAGACTTTTTGGCAAGATTCCCATTTTGATTAGAGTAGTCCGTCCTAAAAGCAATAGAGGCAAATGCTCCCTAGTTCCCTATCAGATTATAGTTTGCCTTAAAAATCTTATTATAATTATTTGTCAATTTCACGCATAAGTATTGTCTGATGCAAACTTCTGCCGTTTACAACATCCAGTCGCACACATGTTATTATCAGGCTTTTGCAGATAATAGATGTATTGCCTAATGCTACACCAAACTGTCCACCTTTTTCCTTTAATATTGGTACTGCTGAAACCTATGTGGGAGACTGTTCAGAAAGTCATTTACAAGCAATAGGATTTAGATATTGGCCCCCTTAGAAACCACTGGGGGAAATCTGATGTAATAGTGTGATTAATTGGATAAATGGCTTAATTTATAATGCTTATTGAACTGGAGAAAACTGGCATACCTGACTTATAAAGCAAATAATAAAAAAATCTTCAGATGAGTATTCATTGATTGTTAGACTAGCCTGCAGATGTGTATACAAGACTGAATGTAATTGCTTGCATGATCACCCAAATTATCGCCCATTCCAACTAGTTATTATTGGCCGTCTCCAACATGGTCACTGCAGAGAGCTTCCAATGCAAATGTGAATAAACAAGCGGACAGAGAATGTCCCAAGTAGGAGGGAACATGGCGGCCAGCTAGGAAGCCGATCGTGGGTCGAGCTCCAGTGACCTAATTTCGAACCAGAACTCCCACTGGTGTGATGAAGTTCGGTAGCTGCAATTAGTCAGCATTGCGGTTTTGTACCTTTTAAGAGTGCTGCCTTTGTCTGCCTTTACCGGGTTTTTTGTCCGTTAGCTCCGCACCGTGAGTCCTTCGTACTCCGTTCGAGGCAGTCTGTCACGGTAGTCTGGTGGATTCGTGGGCGGTCCGGGTCAGCGTGGTGCTGCTCACTCCAGGTCTCCACTCATGAAGCTGGAGGTGGAGGTGGTGACAGTAAGCTGGAGAAGCTCGTTGACTCCCGGCTGGGGGTCAGTGGCATTGTTCTGGATTTCTCGCACCGGCTGGCGAGGATCCAGTTTTTCTGTTTTCTTTTTCCCAGACTCAGCGAGGCTAACGAGCGGTGAGCATTTTCACTCCATATAGACTATTGGAAATCTCGCTGTTGGGAAGCTGGGAAGTTTTGGCTTTGGAATGCTCCCTGAGCAAGGTACAGGTTTTTTTTCTACAGGGGGTTTGGAGGGGATTTAAGGTGTAGCTTAAGGTGTAGTTCCTCCCCTGACTGTGCCTGGTAGTTGTTTAAACCCCGCTCTCTTATTCTTTCTGCCCCCTGGTACCGAATGTGTGGTGGACCAGATTTTGTCCTTCTTTAAGCTACTGGAATGCTTGGTGAGCCTCGCCAAGCCTGGACCTGCTTGTCCGAGTTGACCCCTGTTATCGGATCCGCCCAGGATGGGCTTCCACACACTATGCATGTTGTCTATCAGTAAGTTTGCAGGGGACGATTTGGTCCCACAGGGTGGTATGCTCTAGGCCCCTGGCTATTTGGAAACAGCGTTGTCTGGACGTATGCCATTATCCTGTTGAGGTAAAGGCATATGAACTAAGGTATAATTCGGTCTCCAGGAGCAGATCTAGGTCTATGGAGTTGTACGCTCTGCAGTGTGGGGGGAAGAAACAGCCAGATAAAGGAGACCCCCTTGTGCAACAGAATCTAATCCCTAGTCTTTCTACTAGTTTAACTTTTGACAGTGAAACTCTATCAGGGGAACAATAGAATATTCTGATTTAACCATGGCACTATAAGGAGACAGGGAACACTTTGACAGTTTTAGGGTTGCACTCCAAATTAAAGGTGTTAAAATCTCAATTGTACACCCTGTCCAGCTAAATACTAAGAAGGCTAGGTAGGCCACTGATCCAACAGTTACCCTTTCTTTTATAAAGAATTCAGAGGGCTGTCCTCACTAGTACCCCCATATGCTCAAACTAGTGGTCTGTGCCCCCAGTGAAAAATGTGACACCCAGTGATGTAATAGTCTGTTGCTAATGCCTGTCAAGCTATATTGCACTGCTGTGAAGACTCCTGAGAATCTAGAGGTTACAATATGAAGGTATTTGAAAACAAGACTTTTTTTTATAAGTTCTTCCTATTCTGGTGTCCTCTTATAATGGTGGTATTGCGAACCATCCTTCGTCTTCTGAATCCTGACACTTTGTATGTATGATTTGGGCGGATACATCTGAAGGGTACTTGGGTAAATGATGAATTGCACATCCTAATCGTGGTTGATGGTGCTCGGCCTGCCCCTTCTCTTCCTCAGATAATGGAAGGACTGTTTATGTATGGCTATGTGATGACTGAGGAACTACTTGTGTGAACTATTTCACCTTCAGTTTCTCGAACACGGCTGACTAGGCAGATATTGGACAGAAACTGTAAACAAACCTGCCGTAGTAAAATTGAGACATCCTCTTTTTTCTAACTTTTACATTAGGATGAGGTTGGAGCATCGCTTGACCGATACATTATTCTAAGGCAGTGATTGCTCCTTATTTTGAAGAAAGTTTCAACAATATTCCTTTTTGAATCATGTTGTGTTTTACGCTGTTGCCTTGAGAAAATCCTTAATGCATATTTGCTTAGTTAAACATTCTTGCAGAAGTGAAGAGCTCTTCTATATTTGGGTTCACGCATGGCTGTAATGGCTAACACTTCTGTTGCCCTCCATATCACATCACTGGTATAGATGACTTGCTGGTACTAGGTAGATAGTTCAAACCAAAATAAGTTCAAACTGATTGTCCGCAGACTTACGGTTTATACAATAGATAAAGATCAATGACTGCGGTATGTGTCTGATAACCCAGCCCCAGGATTCTTCAGATGAACAAGATATCAAGTTCATTCTATGCAGCATGAGGCACAGCTTAAGAAGAATAAGTAGCAAAACCAACACCTTGCATTGCAAATGGAAAGGTATGTTTCAGCCTCCTTGATTAGAAGGCATCCAGACTTCATAATGGGTAAGCGCTGTGTTACAGATATTAAAGATGACTTAATGGTTTGTAATAAAAAGTGTTTCAAATAGAGAACATTCTAGAGGGATTCAGAGTAAAGATTTAGGACCTTAAAGGGATAACAAGGGGCAATAACATTAAAATTACAGGAATACCTCCATCTATAAATACAGCCAGCATGGAATCCCTTGTGGCATCACTTCTCTCTGAGCTTTTTGACATAGTTACCTTATCATCAGTGTTTATTATTGAATTGAAACAAAGTCTGTTGACACCAAGGGCCAGATGTAGGTAATTCATATTTACCGACTCTTAAATACCGAATTTTACCGATTCGGTATTTAGGAGTCCGTAAATATGAAGGGGGGAGATGTAGGTAATTCCAAATTGAGAATTACCGAATCGGTAGGATTCGGTATTTACCGATTCAGTAAATACCGAATCGGTATTGCCTATTGATTCCTATGGGCCATGAAGCCCATAGGAATCAATGGGCAATACCGATTCGGTATTTACCGAATCGGTAAATACCGAATCCTGCAAGGGTGCAGGGGGTGTCACTTTGACACTCCCTAGCACCCCAATTCCAGACTTGTGTGCCATGTGGGCACACATGTGCATGCACAACAGGATTCAGTATTTTACCACCCAATTGGATTGGGTGGTAAAATACCGAATCTGAAAGGCCTTTGGGACTCAGAAGAGTCCCACCTACATCTGGGTTTTACCGAATCGGTAAAATTACTGATTCAGTATTTTACAGAATCGGTAAATTTACCGAATCTGTAAAATGATGCCCCTACATCCCAATCACCAAATACCGGTCGGTAACGGCCGAATTCGGCCGTTACCGACCGGTATTTGGGCTCCTACATCTGGCCCCAAGACTGTGGCCTGACTCAAGAAAAGTAGAATTTCCACAATGCTTGGTCTTCCATCTTGCTGTTTCCAGTGTTCACAATTGTAGTTCAGGAGGGCCACAAATCATGTAGCGGCATCAAGAAAAACGTACATGACTGTGGTTCTCAAGCGTTTGACTACTGTTGACCCCATGTGAATCCAGGGACCCCAACTGAGTTAAGATAGGGACTCCGGTCTAAGGATTTTCGATAATTTAAACCACAAAAAAGTACGCACACACAAATACTGAAACAAGCATTTATCAAACGAATACACAAATGATTCAATATTGTATTTAATTCTGAAACAATTTTTTTTAAATCTAAATTTTAATTTTAAAGGGTAGGTTGAATGGCATTTCTAAATGCCATTGAGGCCACTCATCGTCCCTACTATATTCTGTTTTAGCCACTTCAACTTCTCCATGAGTTGTGGTGAGGCCCTCTTGACCCCACTTTGGTTCCCCTTTTAGTTTTGCTTTTAAATGTTTTTACCAGACTTCGTTTACGCCCTGTTATTTCTATATTCCTACCTAATGCTATCCTCCGATTGAAGATAGCGTTAGGTAGCAATATAGATGTATAGAAGTCAGACTACCAGGGTTGGACTGTTGTCATTTTACCATGTTCACAATGCTGCTTACTGTGCTTTGTTTTATCTGATTAATAATCGCAGTTCATTCTTTTTATGCAAGACTACTATTGTTTCAATACATTTATTGGAAATTTTCTTTGTATTTTTCCTGTGTGTCACCAAAGGCATACATGAGTAAACCACGAAAGGGGTAAGGTCTGTTTGAACTATTCTTTAGGGGATCCCAGTGTCCTGTTCAAGGTTGCCGAAATCATCTCTTAAAAGGGTTAAGGAATCTGGTGAGGCATTGTGAACTAGCTAGGAATTGGGCCAACCGTCTCTGATGGTGTAAAAGACTCAGTCCCTGCATTCTGAAGTCCTGTTGTCCTAATACACAGACTTACATTTTCTAGTGGGAACTGTGTAACATGGCGCCATCAATGTTCTTAGGGCAAGTACTTATTTAACGGGTCTCCTGAGTAGTTTGTGCCCAAGGTATCCTAGTCACCTTTCAATGGAGACGTGAATAGTGGTTAGGGACAAATCCTCCTCAGCATAATAGGAAGTACCGATTTTTGTTTTTAGGTTGTTCAAGCTTGAACGTTTAAAAGGATACTCCACTATAGGTATTCTCCCTCTGAATATCATTCCTTACAATGGCGAACCAAATTAATATTCCCGCTAATTGCAGACCTGCGATTTCAGCACATTTAACTTGACATGGTCTACAAAATAGGGGTGGACATGTTTTCTTCGTGGTTGTGTTTATTGAACTGAAGTATCCTAATTCCTGGTCACTTTTCTAGCAAAAATGCTAGTACACAAACATTTCACTATTGGTATGAACCTCCTTTACCAGGCCAATGCTGACCTTGTAATGATTGATAAATACCATTAACATTTTAGGTGCATTAAAATTGGTTCCAATGTGCCCTAACACATACATTAAACAACATACAAACATGACTATCCTGACTCCTCAAGGCAATCGTTGAAACAGATCTAACCCTTTCGTTAGTACCTCTGGTATGCCCATAGGGAAACACAAGAAATACTCAAATTGTAATAGACACTAATAGAGCGCACGTTCACCAAACGGTTTCATGATGCTGAGGACGGCGGGGAGAGAGGAGTCGCAGGATGTAGACTAGATCACTGTATGCTTGTGTAAACAGCCGTGTCTTAAGCAATTTCCTGAAGTGGGCATACTTGTCTTACATATTGCCTAAATCAGTTAAATTGACCGCAAAAAACGTAAGTTTGGACTTAGAGAGTGCATTTTAGACATCCTAGTGCTTGAACATTAAAGCTTCCTCTTGGGAGAACAAGGTCAACAAAGAGGAAGAATACAGGAATCAGAAATTATACTTTACCCGGTGTACGCTATACTGGTAAATCAATATCACATATTTACATGATGTACGTTTTGGTACACGATATTTACAATGAATATAAAAGACGGTCACAAATCAGCTAGAACCAAACCGGTATATGAGACCCAGGCAGGAGACAGAGGTGGATATAAATATGATCTGTAACAATGTCTATATATGAGTGCCCTGCACAGTGAACCATGACTTTCCTAGCTCTCATGAAAAGGGCAGTAGACATCTTCCTTTTTTAGGGGATGGTTCTTAAGATTTCAGCCCACATAGATCAAAGAATCATCTATCAAAATATGTGAACTTTTCACTTGTACAAATTGGACACTGTGACATTGTTATGACAACTCCTGCAGCCAATTTGGGTTGGAGGTACATTTATGCCTGTGCTGTAGAAATCTCAACATTCCCAAAGGGAACACAGATAGTTCTAGAAGTATTACTGAGGTGTGCATGAGAGTTGACTGAGATACTGGTTGGCTGGTCAGTAATATCTTAAACAAGCCAAAGACAGTATTATTAGAGTATCAGGCAGTCTTGAAAGAGATTGCATAATGGAAATCCAAGAGGTCCTAAGTAGAGGCCAGGGGCTAACTGCCCTGCATCTGCTAATTAAATAGAACTGGCACAAGGATAGTTCATGTTTCTTATTGCCCATCTAAAATAACTAATGTAGTGGATGATATTAAGACCAAGGAAGTACCATTGTTCTCTTATGTATATTGTTAGTTTCAGCACCCTGAGGTAAAGGCTGCAGAAATGTGTGCCTGTAAAAGTAAGCTGGTACGTGTATACTGTGACAGTGATTGACAGCAGTGATTGAAACCTTAATGTTACCTTTGGAGCGTGGCATGGTTCTGCAGCAGATTTAGGACAGAAATGTAACCACTAGAAACGCTGTGGTGTTAGGCTTCATGGCAACTCAGAGCTGCTTTTAGTAGACCAGAAACAGAAGTGGTTAGCACTTGCTGAAGTTAGTCATTTTCCAGTCAGGGCAGTCTGTCCCCAAATAATGATTGTATGACAAATATACTGTTTTCTAAAGATATTTCACAAAAATATTGCTCCTTTGGGTCCACCATTTGCAGATCACTCTCTGTGGGGGCAGAGTGAAAGGTTGCTTACTTTTTGCTTCCAAGTCTTGAACTTCCTACTTCAGAGAAATGCAAATCACATTTGTCCATCGATAAAGTGGATTCTGGCTTGATCTACTAGTAAAGATCATGTATGCAGTGTTATCGGGCCTCAGATGTGTTGTTAATCTAGACCGGTCCGCTTTCAAGATCTGAGACCCCAAAGACTTGCATTTTTAAATAAATTACACTGTGGTATAAGCAGCCACCCAGGAAGAAATGTGAATAAGGTGACTGACGGGGCAAATCTAGCAAAAAGAACTCGGGGACCTGATGACAAAAGCCATAAGAATTAACTTGTTTGTTTTCAAAATGTTCCCCATCTTTTCAAATGGAGGCTTGAGAAGGATGTTTGAAAGGACTTGGGTGCAGACACAGAGGATTTTGACCCGAAACTACAACTTATGAATAGTTTTTACTATGTGCTATCCAGATGTGCTCAACCATCATTTTGTCCCAGAAAGCCATTTCACAAGTCTGCAGATAGACAGAAAGGAATGATAGGTTATATGAATATGGTTGATAATCAATGGCAACTTATAGAAAGAGTGACTTAGTTGGGTGTTAAAAAGACAACATAAGAAGTCAGAGAGATGGGAAGAGTGGAGATTTAAGGACATTTGCAAAAGAAGAGAGGAATGGAAAAATAGGATGAAAATTAACTTACAGTAAACGTGACAGTCGCCTTGGTGGTCATGAGGTTAATATGGAGGTGGCTGCACCAGTATTCAGCTTCCAAAAATTGATAATGTCCCCAGTATTTATTAATGCTTCACAAATCTGTAGGTGTCTCCCTCAGGACAGCAGTCAGAGAACAAGTCAATAAAGACCACAGAGGCAAGTGTTGCACCCGTGCTCTGTACACAAGAAGTTTAAAACGAAGCACTTGAATGACAGAGGTAACAACACTTACAAACATTAACATCAACATTACTTGGGCTCTTGAGATGGAAAAGGTTTTACAATTGGAGTCAGTGATGACCAATAGGTTACATGGAGAGCCAGTACATATTGGGGGTGTGCAGGGTGAGCTACAGAGGGAAGCAGTGATGTCATGAGGGAGGACTTACACAGGGTGGCAGTGATGTAATGGGTGTCCAGAAGGAGTTGCAGAGGAAGACAGTTACATTGGGAACCACTGATGGCTCATTAGTTCACAGCCAAAGATGGGAGAGGTGTTAAAGAAGGAAACACTTTTGGCTTCAGGGAAGGAATACAACAAAGCTAGGGTTATGCTGATTTTTAAAAAGAAGAGAAATGGTTTGGGGTTTAACAGAAAAGGGAGATGAGAAACATAACTAACTAACTAGATGGATGGTAGAGGGCAGAAAGGGAAAGTAGGGCAGAGAAATGGAGGGATGGTGGTTTCACCCTGGTAGTTTGAAAGCAAAGGAAGGGAGAAGAAGTTGGCTAGAGATGTATAAAGATTTAAATAAAAAAGCAAGAAAAGAAAGAGGACTTTAATGGGGTAAGAAATACAGCATGTTGGTTACACTGGGACCGAATGGGAACTGGACCAATGGCAGAGACTTTAGAGACCACAAGAGGAAGGAGATGAGTTGGGCAGGGAATTAGAAAAATGACAGAGTTTTGAAACTGCAAACAGGAGAAAGAAAGGGTTGAAGACATAGCGCAAGGTGTTTGGGGTGTTACATAGCAAGTAGAGGAGGTTCTATGGTTGGTACTTTTGTCATTTATGCTGGCTGACACACAGCATAAGAACACATTCAATTGCTCCTACTGCCTCTCCTGAGAGGTTTGCAAAGTTAGCTGTTTCTGCTTTAAGCAGCTTCAATCTTGAACTTTTCCATCAAGTGTATTCACCTGTTTTGCATGTGATTACCTTCCAGTAGAAAAAAACACGTCCTTCCTTACTGCCTGGGAGTAAAAGCCCTGGATCTGTGGTGGCATTTCATGTTCAGCTCCATTGCAAGATGTAGCTGAGAAAGAGAATCTGGGGCACCAGAGGCAGATTTCTTTGGACACATATAACCTTCTCAACCCAGTTTACTTTCCTATCTATTTTTCTGTGCAGTGCATAAACACACTGTCCTGCTATACATGCTGCTTAACTTTTTACCCCCCCCCAGTACTTTTGAAGTACATTTGAAGAACATGTCTGCCTTATGTAGGCAAACAATGCACCAGGCTCTTATTGAAATGCGGCTTAATTATCGGCTGCCGTACGAGGGTGCGGAGCTTCTAACTTTTAATCACAACCACTTAACCACATTGTGTGATCCTGGGCAAGTGTTACATTTTTATGGTTCTTCTGTCCATATCATCCAGGATTGGTTGTGCTTCGATTATGGTTAACCTTTGTACTAAGCGCTACCTAAAACAGCGATATATTTCTAAACAGCATTGGAGCAAGTAGTTTAACTAGAACTTTGAGAGTGTTTGCAGTGGCAACGCGGTCAAAAAGAGATTTCAGAGACTTGCTTGCCATAAATTAGATCAAATATGTGTTACTGGAAAGCCTGGTGGCACTAGAGTCTAGTCCCTGTGAGGGCCTGAGATCACCTATCCCGTAGCATACATTGTATATGGATAACTTTTGTCCAGGCTATGGAAGAGATCACCCTTAGTCTAGCGCCCCAGTGCTTCCCTAAAGTCATGCTTGCTGCACAGAAAAGCATGTAAAGTCCCGGACAATTTTAGGTACAAGATTTTGGTAACATTATTTAATTGAATTTAAGGCTCAGGGCTTTTAGTTAGTGGTACATATGTTACTTGCAAACCTGCCTGCAAAGGCAAACTATGTTTTACACCTTTTAATTTCTTCTTTCGGCCTTTCATTCCCGGATGACGAAGGGACAAGTCGAGAATACCTAGTTTTCTAGGTAGAAGGCACTGGCAAGAGGCAAGACCAGATAAGGCCCCGGGTAAGACGTGAGAGGCTCATGAAAATGGAAGTAACGGCCAGCGGGACAGAAGGCTTCATGAGAGCCAGTAGGGAAAGTAAGGAGCTTTAATATAGACCCTAGTTGAAACATGAGAGGGCCAGGGGCTCGGAGCAGGGGCTGCAGGTGAGGCCAGTGGGGAGCACAGGCACCAGGTAAGCGCAGAGGGAAAGCACTGTGCGAAGGGAGTGGCCCGTGAATTATTTCACTGGAGGCCTCAAATGCGAGTGAGTGGGGTGCGACTTGGGGCCTGTATCTGCAAGGCCCAAGGGCAGCACATCAGAAGGGTGAAGAAAGAGCCCAGGAGAGAGCAGCGTCCCCCAGGCTCTTACCCGCCAATGCTGTGGCTGTTCTCGGACTGCAGAAGCTGCATCATGTTTCCCTCTTGCTATAAGGAATGAAAGTGCCAGTAGAGGAGCCCGGAAACTACATGAAAGCTTTGTGGAGAAAGACAAAAATCTGTTAGCTGACAGCGCTGTGCAATATCTGTATGGCACCTGCCAATTCGAATTTAACCATGCTCATATTCACTGGAGACGATGTGGCCCAACATCAAGAGCGGCCGATTTTGGAGCTGAGGAACCAGGTTCGGTTTCCAGTGTTTGTTCAACATCCTGTGAGTTCGGACAAATCTTTTAATTTCCTCGTGCCTACAGCAGTAAAATATGAATGCGTCCTTGTGTAATGTGACTGGCTGTTATATAAGGCACTTTGTTTCCGTCAGGTGTCTAGATTTACTGTGGTGCTTGGTCTCCTTGTCCTTAGGACAAAACAGACATTAAAACTTCTTGCCCTTGCAAGGAATCTAGATGTCTCGGGCGTCGGGCGCTACGAATTCCCCTCCTCTGAGAGGACACCGATCTTAACTCCACAGGAAGTGAGTTCCAAAATTGTGGGGCCAAGGTTGCAAATCTGGAGCTGCTGTGCATCTTGCGTTTGAAGGAGGGCGTAGTTAACAGATTAAGGTGGGAAGATCGCAAATCTCGAGAAGGGATGTAGCGTTGGATCCTGGACGATATTAAAGTTGGACTGTTGCCGTGAAGAGCTTTGAAGATGTTGCATCCCAGCTTGTAAGCACTCCACAGGAAGCCAGTCTAGCTTCTTCATGAGAGGTATAATGTGGTGCCATTTAGGTAATGAAAGATAAGTCTGTCGGCTTGGTTCTGAACCAATTGGAGGCGTCCGAGTTGGTAGGCTGGGAAGCCAACATACAATGAGTTGGCATAATCCAGACGGGAGATAACCAAGGCTAGGATAACTAGGGTCAGAGCTTCCCTGGACAGGAATCTGCTGAGCTTTCTGATTCTCCTCAATTGAAAGAAGCTAGCAGAAACCACTGAGCCGATCTGGGCATTGAGTGACAAATCATTCGAAATCACTATTCCCAAGCTTTTGGCAGAACTGGCTGGCACTGGGGTATTGCCTAGAGATGATGGCCAAAAGTTGAAGTGCCACAGGTTAAAAGGTCCACTCGTAAGAATCAGCTCAGTTTTGTCTTGGTTCAACTTAAGTTGGTTGTAGTTCATCCAATCACTTATGAATATCAAGGTGGCTTGAAAGTTAAGAACTAAAGATGCTGACGAATTTATGTCAGACACTAATTGAAGATCATCAGTGTAGTTATATGTTCCAATCTTTTATTTCTCTCAGAGAGCGGATTTGGGGACAGAGGTACAGATTACAAAGAAGGGGGACAGCGAAGAGCCCTGGGGGACCCCACACGTCAATTCACTTTTACTGGAGGAAAAATTGCCGAGCCAAACTGCTTGGAACCGGTTGCTAAGAAAAGAAGAGAGCCACTTCAGCACCAAGCCCTGGATCCCAGTATTTCTGACACAGTCGACCAAAATATTGTGATCAACTGTGTTGAATGCAGCTGATAGGTCCAGAAGGATCAGGGCCTGGGGGACATTCACGTCGGCTCCTTTCCTCAGTTCATCCAGAAATGTCAAAATGACAGATTCCGTAGAGAGGGCAGGTCTAAAGCCTGCCTGATGGGAATCAAGAACTTTGCAATGTTCCAACAAATGAGCTGAGGCAGTTAGCGACGTGAGCCTCCAGGACTTTTCCCAGGTAAGGCAACAGGGAAATAGGGCGATAATTACTGAGAACCGACAGGCCTGAGCCTGGTTTCCTCAAGATAGGAAGGATTTCGACACTCATGAATACATCAGGTACAATGCCGAGGCAGAGTGATTTATTAAGAAATGAGAGAGGGGGGTCAGGGCAGAGGATAAAAGCTTCTTGGAGTTCGTGCGGGGGGCAGCAATCAGTTAGAGAGGCAGAGCCCACCTTTTTAGGTAAGCCCAGAAAGGTCTCCTTAGAGACTGGAGGGATTTGATCCAACCGATTTGTGGCATTTCAAACATATATTGAAGTAGTAAGATTCTTGTGTAAAATATGTGCGCGGCAATTATGAATTGAAGGTTGCAAAACCAAGTAATCAGCATTACGAGAATGGTAAAGAAAATAAACAGTTTAATTATTGTGCTGTTACATTAATTATATGGCTACGTATAATTGTATGTATACTCCTACCTAGCGCTTCCTATTTTATTATGCATGGGGTCTCCGGATCTGCCAGAATACTCTGGAGTGGTCTAACTCCCCTTGTACTTATGAATATGCGTCATCTGGGAGAATGTCTTTTCTGTTGAGCGGGCCACCTTCCTTTTCAGAATGGTAACTGGATTTAGCTGGGCTGGAATTCCGACAAGGGGCAACCTCGACAGTCCCAGCAAAATGTTGCTCTACTACAAACAGAGGGAAGAGAGAGTTTATATAAAAAACTTCACCCATACTCATTATTCCAGGGTTTTAGTCTGGCTGTTCTTGTTTATTCTAGTCTTGAAAAGCTGTCTAATCAGATACAGCAACAAACAAACACATTTTGCGCAGAGAACTTAGTCCATGTACAAAACTGTTCAAGGGCCTGATAATATGCCTACGAGGAAGTGTAAGTGTAGGCACATCTATTTCTGAGAACAATATCCCATACGGGTGCGCAAGCAAATGTGTGTTAAAAGTAATCATTTAAAAAAGGACATCCTCTTGTTTTAAGGTGACAAAAAGCTTCATAAAACATGTGCTAAAATAGAAGTCACAAAAGGGAAAAAAAATCCTCAAACAGTGCTCTTCATTAGTGAAATCATTATGAAAGCCAAAATGCATTTTAAATAATGACCTAAAAAAAGCGCATACAAGTAGGTATATATACACAATTTTGTAGTTAAAACATTGCTAAATTAAAAAACATCTCTACTCGAAATTGCCAGATTTTTCAAATGTTCCGAGAAGCAGATGAATCGTTGTTATTTCCAGCTGGTGTAGACTGTTTCAGTTGGCACTCCTCTCACAAGTGCCAGTGAACAAACATGGTCCTAGTCCGACCTCTACAACAGCTGCTGAAGGTGTGACAGTCTTTAGTGCCTCCACAGAGGATCCAAAAAGCCAGGAGCTGAGGCATTCAGAAAAGGCTTGTAATATGGATTTTGTAGCAACTTCGATCACACAGGACAACTTAAGAGGTGAATTCTCAATAGACCCACCAGCAGTTCTATGTCCCTAGATTGAACTGGGTGCACCCCAGTTCAATCTAGGGCATACTTCCAGCGCACATTCGAAAAAGTGCACAGCAGACAGCGGAACATGGGCTGCACACTATGTAGCCAGATAGGCAGAAAGGACAAGAACCAGTTATCATTAAGTTCCTGTAGCAAGGGTGTGCCAAAATACTGTATCATCCTTTCACGACACAGTTGAACATGTGGTAGTGCTATCCCCATTTGGCCATGTGACGGAGCATACATTGCGGAGCAGAAAGAATAACATCACTATTCCAGCAATTGGAAAGAGGACAGGTGGTATGCTTCCAAAATAGCAGTTTGAATTACTCTGAGAATAGTCTGGAACGTACTAACAAACCCGTTCCCCGTTGTGTTAAAAAGTGTTCTACTACTGCAGTATTTGAGGTGTTAAACATGTGGTGGACAAGTTCTCCAAAATGTTGTGGGAGTTTGATGCATAGAAGCGACTGGATCTCAGAAGAAGACTTTGCATCTTTGTTAGACCTGACATAATTGTCATAAGTCTCCCTTCTATTTTTGACGGATTGCCTCTTCTGTTTTGATATGTTTTTGCTTCGATTTATGCTTTGGGCACAGTGCCCCTGCTAATTAGTGCCACAGTGCAAGTGCTCCCTATGTTAAATTTATCTATTAATTGGTTATTCCATGATTGGGTTATTTGATTTATCTGTCAGCCCCTAGTACAGTGCACCATGTGTGACCAGGGCTTGTAAATCAAATGCTGCTGGTGGGCTTGCAGCACTGGTTGTGCCACCCACAGAAGCAGCTTGTAAAGTATGTCTCCGGCCTGCCATTGCAAGGCCTGTGTGCAGTCTAGCACTGCCATGTCGACTTGGCCAAGTGCACCCACTTGCCAGTCCCAAAATCTTCCCTTTGCTTTATATTAGACACCCCTATGGTAGGCCCAAGGGCAGGGTGCATTGTAAGTATAAGGTAGGACATGCTCTGATGTGTGTAGCATGTTCTAATAGTGAATTACAGCCATTTTCGTTTTTCACTATTGAAGGCTACCTGTTTTCATAGGCTAGAATGGGCAGTTAGATTATTACATTCTTATAATCCTAACTGACTCGGGGAACACAGTAGAAATTCGAATTTAGTATTCCTGAACTCAGAATAATAAAAAACATCTTTTAGTAAAGTTTATTTTAATGTTCTGTGTTTGCAAATACCACTTTTAGAAAGTAGGTATTTTCTTGCATAACCATTTGAGCCTGCCTCTGCTGAGTTGTGTATTCATTGTCTGGGTTTGTGTGTGACAGGGCTAGGGGATTCCAGGAGACAGGCTGGGGCAGCCCGGTGGTGAATAGAGAGATCTGCATCTAGATGGGAGGGAGGAGTTGCACCTGGGACCTGAATAGGGCTGGGCCTTCCCTCTACAATGCTGGCTCCACCCCATGGTGCTTGTCTGATGTCTCTGCCCTGCACTGTGAAAGGAGAGGAGGAATCATGTAAACAGAGTGCTCCATAGCTGTATCTTCACTCCCGTGTGCTGGCTGCACCTCCTAAGAGGCGGCTGATGTCTGCCCTGCACAGTGAAAGGAAGAAGAGTCATGTAAACAAAGTGCTCAGGAACTGGTTTGGGCTAGGCAGAGGCCTCTCTGCCTTCAGAGAACAAAGGATTTGGGGGTATAAATATTGGGACCCTGATCCCAAGAAATTAGATCACTTCTGGAACAAGAAACCTTTCTGACAAGGAGAAGAACCAAGGAAGCTGCAGGAGTTTGGACTGCCCCTCTACCAGTGTGCTGTTTGCTGGGCTGGCCTGCAGTTGTTGCTTCATTGCCAAGGGAAAGGAGAAGGAACTTTGTAAGGACTTTCATCTACAGAATATTCTCCAAGGGCTTGAACTGTGCTTGCCTCCTGCTGAAGTCTTCACCTCCAGCTCCCTCCTGAATTTCCGTGCTGGGAACTTGCGTGCCGCTGGGAGCTTGAAGCGCGATGCATCAAGAAGCGTGTCGCCTCCGCAGCTGAAATCATCGCAATGCTGGAGAAGCGAGCCTTCGCCGCATCTCCCTGGAAGCGTGTGTTCATCGAAGCTGCCTGCTGTCGCATCATTGGAGAAGCGTGACGCCATCAAGAGAGTCGCCATCGCATCACCGGAGAAGAGTGTCGCAGGGCCCGTCGCGGCTCCAAAGTACAGAGTTGTTGCAAGGCTGCCAGGGCGTCATTGCCGCATCAAGGGTGCCATCTTCTCCCATCGCAACCGGATCGTCGCATCGCACCAAGGTGCCATCTTGCGCACCGCAACGGGCCCGCAGGCCGATAATCTACACATCACCTCCGCACCGGTAAGGCTCACGACGAGTCCCCTACTCTGTGCAAGTATTGAGGAAGGAAGCAACCGTTCCCCCGGGTCACGGAACTGACGCATCTCCCCTTTTGCGAGCCTTTTTGGTCACTTTGGGTTACGCATCCAGGTACTTTGTTGAGAACTTTGTCGCATTTACCAACAACTTGAACTAAGAGACTTTAATCATCTTTTAAGTAATCTTAAGTGTAGTATTGTGGATTTTTGTCATTTGTGGTCTTGTGTTTAAGTCTCTATAAAGAAAACGTATTTTTATAAAACCTGTGTTGTGTCCATCTGTATTGTTTTCACTGTATTACTGTGTATATTCACAAATGCTTAACACACTGCCTCTGAGATAAGCCTGTCTGCTCGTGCCAAGCTACCAAGGGGGTGAGCAGGGGTTATTAAGGAGTGTCATCCCCTTATCCTGACTTAGAAGTAAGGGTCCCTATTTGGATAAAGGTGAATACCATTGCCAACTAGAGACCCCCAAATCTAACAATCTTGAAGATCAGAGATCTTCTATGCAGATGGACAATAAGGTTTTCAGTCTGCTTAAACTATCAAAGTTTACATTTGAAATAAAAATTGAAGGACAAATTGTTACCTCCCTAACTGTACAGGCAGTACTCGTGTACAACAGGTCACAACCTGAGAAACCTTCACCACATAAGGCACTCCCGGTTTCATCCCACAGCAACCTTGGTCGTTCAACATCAAATAACTCCCATTCAAAAGTAATTTGAAAGGCAAACGAATTACAGTAGCTAGGGAACCCTTCAAATGACAATTCAAGTTTGGCTTGGATGCATTACATGCTCCATAAAGTTTTCCTTCCTGGCAAACTGGAAAATGGGCTAAAGTGTTTTTGCAGTCTGTACCGCTAAGAAAAACCTTAGTACCCCCATTTCTACACCTGTAAGTGAAAGTTAGGACCCATGACACTTTCACAAATCTCTTCCCTGGCACTGCATATCTGACTACTTGATAGTCTTGCAAGCATTTCTTTAAGCAAAAGGTTTAAATTAGCAGATATTCTATCAACTGATTGTGTCTCAGCTACAGTGAATAGTAATTTGTCCAGTTTTTCTATGTATAGTGCTGTGTATTTGCATGTTTACATGCCATGGTTTTTTGTTCTTTTGTCAAATAGTATGGTAAAAATAGATTTGTGGTGTTTAAATGCTTCCATAGAACACGGCAATGTTGCGAAGTTTGCAAAGTCCAGCTCAGAAGCACGATTGATCTAAGCTATGTTTGTCCATGTTGTAAAAGGGACATGCTGCTCCTGTATGACGTCAATAGCAGATGACACAATATTACTGAGAGAATACATCCTAGTGTATAATAAAGCCATGCCATTGTCAACTACTGCTAGAGCCTTCTCTAAATTTGCTTTGTCAATTTCATACATCTGCTTCCTCCGCGTAGTTTGTGAATTGCTACCAATTCGCAAAACGTGCAAATGTGGGAACATTTGGATGTTCATATACTTTATCTTGTCTAGGCCAAGACAGGATGTTTGCTGCACAGTTTTGTTTAGGAAAATCATTTGTCTTGGCATAAGCCATGCTCTACTTTACCGGGGAAGGGAGACGTTTATAGTAATAAGACTCTTGGTCCAAGAGGTTGTGACTAGAAAGATATGTACACTTCTGTGCAGATGTCTTGGAGCTACCCACTGAGGGTGAAGAACAGTGTTCCTTTTTTGTGTATTTAAACACCACACATGGAGTACTTGCTTTGTGTAAGATATGGTGTGCGGAATGGTGAAAAAACAACATTTAATGATAAATATAGATGCTGCCAGGAGTGATTACATCACTAAGAGACATTTTAAACATTTATCAAATCTAGAATATCTCTGTCTGTCCAAATAGATCAGATGCTACCTTACCCCAAACAATTTTATCAATTATGTGAACTACTGAAATCTTAACTAGGGACAGGTCGCCTCGCACTTAATGTGATGAAGAATGAGGCCACATAATATTGGTTACCAGTGCAACAGTATAGTGTTGTGGGAGATAGTCTCCAAACAGCCGCAAAAAGAAGAATGTCATACAAATAATTCAAAGAAAAAAGAAAAGCAATGAATTGAAAATCCAAATAGAAATCCAGGGAGGACTAAAATAACTTTTTGAGCTAAATTAAAAATGCATGAGTCACATGCGTTGGTGTGTCTGACGAACCCGAAGAAAAGTCATTGATGTCGACAAAATAGCCTGAGTCAGTTTGTGCAAATGTAGGGGGCTCATTGGGCTGTGTAGGAATATTATTTAACTCCAATGGTAGGGTGTAATAATCAACTTTGTCGTTTGTTTGTGTTGTTGACATCTGTGAATTCACACACAGTCATTGTGTGGTGTTGGTAAGGGTGACTGGTAGTAGCAAATGCATTGTGCGAGATCCCCATCAAGGGAGAAGAACCTTTAGTGTTGGATAAAGCTTGTAACAGGATTTCATGTATTGTAGTGAGGGGAAGCAGGTAACTAACCCGGATCCCTCGTGGCCTACTGTGTAGAACCAGTCACATGGTGTAGTTTGAAGAGATCTGAAGACACAAATCTCTTGTGTTTGTTACCAGCAAGGGCAGTTCAAGTACTGTTCTTGTTGCTTCAACAGCTAGGACAGGCAAAGGTGCTCTGTAGGATGGCCCAAATTCTTTCTTGTCCACAGTTTTCTCTCACTCTAGGTCACCGATTCTCTCACAAGTTGAGTATCAGGAAATCATTTAACTTGCGTATCTCCAATAAATAATCTCATTTTCAGAAGTAAAAACAGACCTTTAAAGTGTCATACACGCACATTTGCAATACAAAACTCACACAGTACAGCTTTCCTGAACAACATAGTTTGTAAAAAAAATACAGAACAGCTTTGGATATTTCCAAAGCTTTTTTCCGCCAAAACATAGCGCCTAAAAGCAGAGGCTTGACAGCGTTCTCAGCGCCGGGCTCTTAATGTCCCTTTTTGCTCATTGCTTTAAGGGTAGAAGAACATTCCAGGACTGTTTACTGCCCAAGTTAAGTCAACTCTGCAAGATTTTGATGCAGAAGCATTGTCCGTTAACCTATATCTGGCAGACGATGACTTAATAAACATATTTAGCCAAAGTAGATAGAATTGTATTGGGATTTGCTGCACATGGCTAAAAATTAAATTTTAAGAAAACATAAATTGCTTTTCCCAGTGTCCTTTTCTTAGGATATAAGCTATTATATAAGGGCATGAGCGTGGCACTGCTTTGAGAAATGTGCTCCTTTCCAAGCATGAAACACACCTAAAGAATCACAATCTTTATTAGGATTCTTTAACTTTGGCAGAACATATATACCAGATTATGCACAGCGCATAAAACCTTTATTTGATTTAGTTCATCCATATTTTTCTAGTATACACAATGGACATCCCAGCATACACAAATGCTCAGCTCACTAAAGACTGACTTGCTAGCATCAAGACACTATGACAAATACACGGGCCCCTGAAATAAGGATAAACCCCCACAGGGAAAATAAACTTTTTTAGAAAGGAGCAATAGCACTGGGCTCAGTGCTGGCGATACCAATAATCTGTGCGGTGACTATAAATACTTTATAACTTAATAAACACTGTATCAATCCAGTTAAGAAAATATTTTTAGTTTTATTAATTTGTGTTTTTTTATAGTATCAAAAATATATGATATATCTTCTTTTTACCCGTATTGCCATAGAGCCTATATCTTTTACCTGTATCCGCTTAAAAATCAGTCCATTCTTGAGATTCTTTTTTCTTTTTTTATGCACTGGGGGGTTCTTCTTTAACCGTTCTATTGAATTGATGGCCACTATAACATAAACACATAACACAAGAGTCTCGACGTGCTCATCGTGTCCAATAGTAGGCAAAAGTAGGCACAGTATTACCAAAAGATGTCAATGCCCGTTCTCAATAATGTATTGGCCTATGGTAATAAGTATAGCTTAGATATGGTAAGTAGCCGCTAAGGGTCTTGAAATGAATATGATGATTACAGTGGACAAAAAACGAGCTTAAAGGTCCCTCATAACAATAGACATCGATATTAATAGAGATTAATAAGCACACTAGATATAAAGACAGGTGCTTTGTATGCAATCGACATACTGAAGGTCAAAAAATGGATGCAAAGGAGGGGACCCTATGAATCTATAACCACTAAAAGCAGCCTAAACTTCAAGATGATGCCGGGTTGCTGGCCCAATTAATTGCTCCACTGTTAAATAAGTATCGGTGTCTTCAGATGCAAGCCGTCCAGACACCGGACCGAAATACTTACACTTATACTAAGATTACCTTTCTTCGCGCTTAACTTACCTCGCAAAGTGGCACGTAATGTATGCAATAATATGTATTTATTCATGTGTATATCAGTAAAGTGGATGTAGATATATCGTATATTTTTGATACTATAAAAAACACAAATTAATAAAGCTAAAAATATTTTCTTAACTGGATTGATACAGTGTTTATTATGTTATAAAGTATTTATAGTTAGCGCACAGATTTTTGGTATCGCCAGCACTGAGCCCGGTGCTATTGCTCTATTCTAAAATAGCATCAAGACACTTTCATACATGTATAAACAGAACAAATTTGGCCATCCGTATAATTGCCGGTGCCATTGCTTTACTTGCTTCACATCAAATGAAGGTGACACAGTGCTGATTGCATATGAATTGCATCTAATTTCCAATTCAGAAATGCGTTTTTTATCCACTGAAAAATACTCACTGCTATTTAGACCACTCCCATTAAGGAAGGACCTCTGGCTCTAGGGAAGCGTTGTTACTCTTGTCCCAGCCTTAGAGGCCACCAGTAATGAGACTTAATTCTCATACCAGTTTTTGTTACAACTAAATGACCGTTGTGAACTAACTTCACAATAATATTCCTCAAACCACTTGGCGGAACAAATGTATCTCCTCTCAATAAAATACTATCTTTCACTGAAAACTCGTCTGCTACTTGAGCAAACTTTTTCAATTCACCAGATAAATTCCTCACGTAAGGCCAAGCTTTAGAGGAAAATTCCAAAGCTTGAGACAACATCACATCTTTCAAACTAGCTTCCTTCCAATCGTTCTCCAAAATCGCCAACTTCCATTCCTCAATAGCATCAACAACAGTCACACACTCCACATCCTTCTCCTCCAAATCATCCTCATCATCTTTATCCATTAACATCCTGGATAAACAGTCCGCCCTAAAAAGAATTCCTCCAGTAATGTGTTTCAATAAAAAATTGTATTCCTGAAGTTTAGACACAAGTCTGGTTAATCTAGGAGACAGATTATTGTTTCCAGCCACTTTGCTAAAAATAAAGGAAAGTGGTTTATGATGTGACAATATCACAAATTTACGACCCCAGAAATACATTTTAAATTTTTGCGCCGGCCAAACACAGGCCAAAGCCTCCCGCTCAATTGTACTGTAATGCTGTTCAAATTGTTTCGGTGATCTAGAAGCAAAAGCCACTGTTTGCTCTTTCCCATCCACTTCTTGACCTAATACTGCACCGAAGCCATATGGCTGAGATACCCGCCACCCCCTCTCAACACAATCCCCAAAAGGAGGGAAACCGGAAACAGTTCTTAAAGTTTTTGGATGTGGGAGGGAGTGACCCTCCCGGCCGTATTTATTAAAACAAAAAATTAAAACATTAAACGTTTCATGTTATGTACAATTTCATTATCACATTGCGATGTTTGGCTATCCTTAACATATTCTCTAATACAGAGGTTCTCCTAGCCGAACTAGCATCCTACAAAAACATTCTCTAGAAACACTGAAATTGTACATCCTAACGTTTAAGGGCCAACGGCAAGGTCATAACCGGTGTCAAGATCCCTAACCAGACTTACCCCTCCCACTTGGGAGGGGCGACAGCACAGAGGCTTACCTCAAGTGCAACTACTAACAATTTCCCTTGGCTTGACGGGGGCACTTAAGACTCGACGCCATTTAAAGGTCGTTCGAAGACTTGTGTGTGGTATCTAGAAGGTATCGTGGACCTCCCCCCACCCCACACAACTTACCGCATCTGCCGTCGCAGATGACACTGGCCCCGGGAAATTCCCCAGGAGGGGGCTGTAACCCCTCCTACAAAGGAAGGGGCCTTGACCGCCTTTCCTTTACTTCCGGCGACCCGCCCTTAGACGGGACCGCCTCCCCATTGAGGGGCCAATGGCCACCTCTCCCGAGCGCTCCCATCCGTGTTGGGTGACGCCCACTCATAGGGATCTACCAATTAGTGCTCACCGATCATGACCTTACCGCCTACCAAACTAAATACGACAATTCTTACTCAAACCTATGAAAACATTGGTCGCTACGACCGAAAGAACATGCTTAAAATGCAACAACACATATAATCATTTTAATCGTAACAGCTTACACCATATTCACCATACTTTATTATGATCAACAACAAACTGATACTTTCACAGCCTGTAAACGAAACGGAAAAACATATTTATAAAATTCACTTTATTGCACAACAACTTGCTGTCTTCAGGGGCTGGTGGGTGGGTCAAAATTGGCTCTTCGTTCTGTCCCGAGCTCACGGGTAGCGAGGAGGTGCAGCTTCGGAGCACAAGAACAAGAGGACGTCTTCTGGTCTTGCGTCTCTTTTTATCCGTCTTCAGGGCGGGCGAGAACCCGCCCCTGCCTGCCCCTGGGGCGGGGCTGGCTACGTCGGTGTCTAGGCCAGCCCACTCTAGGGCGGGAAAAAAGCGCGCCCCGGCTACGCCGCTTCGGGCATACCAGCCGAGACGCGCCTCCCGCCCAAAAATGGCTTCCCGGGGGGATCGAGGCACTCCGCCATACGTTCGGGGGGACCGAGTGGTCGCCCCTTTCCATATGGCTGAGATACCCGCCACCCCCTCTCAACACAATCCCCAAAAGGAGGGAAACCGGAAACAGTTCTTAAAGTTTTTGGATGTGGGAGGGAGTGACCCTCCCGGCCGTATTTATTAAAACAAAAAATTAAAACATTAAACGTTTCATGTTATGTACAATTTCATTATCACATTGCGATGTTTGGCTATCCTTAACATATTCTCTAATACAGAGGTTCTCCTAGCCGAACTAGCATCCTACAAAAACATTCTCTAGAAACACTGAAATTGTACATCCTAACGTTTAAGGGCCAACGGCAAGGTCATAACCGGTGTCAAGATCCCTAACCAGACTTACCCCTCCCACTTGGGAGGGGCGACAGCACAGAGGCTTACCTCAAGTGCAACTACTAACAATTTCCCTTGGCTTGACGGGGGCACTTAAGACTCGACGCCATTTAAAGGTCGTTCGAAGACTTGTGTGTGGTATCTAGAAGGTATCGTGGACCTCCCCCCACCCCACACAACTTACCGCATCTGCCGTCGCAGATGACACTGGCCCCGGGAAATTCCCCAGGAGGGGGCTGTAACCCCTCCTACAAAGGAAGGGGCCTTGACCGCCTTTCCTTTACTTCCGGCGACCCGCCCTTAGACGGGACCGCCTCCCCATTGAGGGGCCAATGGCCACCTCTCCCGAGCGCTCCCATCCGTGTTGGGTGACGCCCACTCATAGGGATCTACCAATTAGTGCTCACCGATCATGACCTTACCGCCACAGGTCCGGATAGTTGACCGGCTATCCGGACCCCCCACAAAACTCCTACCTAAAGGTCATGTTTTAACGATTTTAACCAAGCTAAGAAGTCTCCTATGAGTAACTCATTCCCCACCCTCGACAAATGCACACCATCCCCCAGATACATACTGTCATCATTAATACAACTATGCGAGATCGAATGCAATGTCTTGGAACGGAACAACCTACTCACTTTGTTATTCAATTTTCTAACAGAATGATTCAAAGCAGGGATCGAGATAGCCCCCCGCCACACTTTTCGTGGGATCATATGAGACCACGCAATTATGCACCCCGGAACTCTCCTCGCTAACCAACTTACCGTGGAAAGCATAGCCTCCAGGAGAAGTCGTCTACCGGTGGTGACCAAATCATTGCCCCCCAAATGCACTATGACTATGGACGGCGGTGACCTCATCCGCTCTAACAAACCCTCAAAAAATTCCTGAAACTGGTCAATACAGAGACCGCCCCTTCCGTAGAAGGATACTCTGTACCCGTATTCCCCAGGTACGTGAATCATGTCACCTGCTTTGAATACGTCTGCGGCCCGTCTCACGTATGAGTGGCCCACGACCCACACCTCCTTCCTCACAGCCGGTGACGTGCGACCGCTGGCCTGGTGTTGGGTCGACTGCACAGTCCGCCCTGCCGCGTAGGCTTGCGCAACTGAAAACAAACAAAAGACAAGAAGCGTGAGTACATGATTACAGCTTCACAACATGTGCAATCGTACGTACCTCTTATAACAATTGGAGGACCAGCGCCCCACACGTTTCACTTGTTCTACATTAAGACCCCTGGCTGTAGCTTCAGTGGCAGCCCCTATTCGAAAGGAATGGGTCCCAAATTCGCCCGGGTCCAAGCCCGCTGCGGCAATGGCCATTGCAAGCACCCGCTGAAACTGAAACCTCGTCAGCGGGGTGGCGTCTGCATGCCTCAACAATGTCCCCCCCCATGATGCCACCCTTCGTGCTAGGTAATCTTCTAAGCACTGTACCGGACACATGGATGACTCGGGGTTCCTGCGAATGATCGTGCAGTCCCCTCTCCCATCTTGGTCAGTCTTGGACCTGAGAAAGGAGACAATCATCGCATCACCCCTGATCTGAACATGTTCCCTGCACAAGCCCCCCGTCACATCCTGTTTGTTCCTTGCAACTAGCTCACTAACTCTCATAGCCCCGTGAAATGCCAGCGTAAATGCAGTCCGGAACAAACAGGTCTCGAAAGGGGACGAGCATGTGTTAGGGAGTGTGGCCAGTAACTGGGACAACCTGTCTAGACCTATCGGTCGTCTTACGTCTACTCTGCGACCCTCTAGGCGTTGCCACCCACGCAGCGCTTTCTGTACTGTAAAAGACGCTGTTGGGTCCAGGATGCCATGGGCCCTGGCAACAAAGGAAATGGCGGCACGATGCCTTTGGGCCGTAGCCACCGATTTCCCAGCCCTACGTAAGGACATCAGAAAAAGTACTACCCACTCCTCCTGACCCCAAAGTCCCCCTCTCTCTGCCCCCAAAAAGGCTAAATAGGCCTGGAACGCCCCTTCATATGCCTTCCTTGTCCTGTGTGCTAGACTCTCTCCCACGAGGTGACGAAGTTCGGGGCACCGAGAGACCAGAGAGCTTCGGGGAAGGGTGCCGGCTCCGGGTCCGCTGAAGGAAGGAAACCCGAGAAAGCCTGCATGTGAAAACGAGACAGTGCATCAGCAGCCTGATTCATCACCCCTGGGACATGTTTTGCTCTGAATACCACGTTCAGTTGCATACACAGTAGGACAATTTCTTTGAGCAGCCTCAAAATCAATTTACAATGGGCTGCCTGACTATTGATGCATTCTACCACGGTCATATTGTCGGACCAGAACACGACAGAATGATCTCTGAACCCTTCTGGCCAGGTTCTCAGGGCCACCAGAATGGGAAATAGTTCAAGGAAAGCAATATTACTCGTTAGCCCCTTCTCGTGCCACCATAGGGGCCACCTTTGAGCAGACCATTTTGTGCCGAAGATGGCGCCAAAGCCTATGCTTCCTGCTGAATCTGTCCATAGCCCAAGCTCTTCTGAGGACACGGCTGGCTTGTTCCAGACGACTCGGCCATTGAAGTCCGCCAAAAATGCTAACCAAATCCGCATGTCCTGGCGGACCTCAGCCGATAACCTCGTGCGATGATGACCCTCTTTTAGGCCAACCATCGCTTGGGCAATTGAGCGGGAAAAAGGGCGAGCCATTGGGATCACCCTCAAGGCAAAGTTCAACTTTCCCACTAATTGTTGCAACTGATGCAGTGTAACCTTAGATGCATTCAAACACACTTGGAGGGCTGCCCTGAATTTCAACACTTTGCTAGCTGGTAAACGGAAACACCCCTCCCTTGAGTCCAACTCGATCCCCAAAAACTCGAGGCAAGTCGTGGGACCCATAGTTTTACCCGGTGCCAATGGCACGCCAAAATGACCCATCAACACACAGAATTCAGCTAAGGCCTGAGCACATTCGGGATTTCCGGCGGGACCAAGGAACAAAAAGTCGTCAAGGTAGTGCATTACATTTCGGAAACCCGTTTTCTTAGTGAACACCCATTGCAGGAAAGTACTGAATTGCTCAAAATAAGCACATGATATAGAGCATCCCATTGGCATACACCTATCCATGTAAAATGACCCCTGGAACCCGAATCCCAAAAGACGCTGATCGTCTGGGTGTACCGGGAGTAACCGGAACGCTGACTCGATATCTGATTTCGCCATCAACGTCCCGGGCCCCAGGCGATTCAAGATGGCTACTGCCTCATCAAACGATGCGTATCGCACCGAACAAACTTCTGGATCAATTGCGTCATTCACCGAAAGGCCGTGTGGAGCAGACAGATTATGGATCAAACGAAACTCACCTGGGTCCTTCTTGGGGACCACCCCTAACGGAGAACAAACAAAATCCGGTACCGGGGGTACACTAAACGGGCCGGCGACCCGTCCCCGGCTAACCTCTTTCTGAATTTTCTCTTGCACCACAGTTGTATGTTGTAAAACGGAAAGTTGATTTTTGCAAATCCCTACACCCTGAAAGTCCCCCACCGGGATGCGGAAACCATGTGTAAAACCGTTCCGCAGCACCCCAGCAGAAGTACGATCCGGGTATTCACTGAGCCAGGGAATCATTGCCAAGGTATCAATCGGGGTTGGTAAAGGCGCCCCTCGGACTAGTTTAGACCTGTTTGGCGCCTCCCTTACCCCCATTCTCACCTGTTCTGGCTCTGCACGATGACTCAGGATGGGACGACCCACACGTACTACACTCATGTTTGAATTTACACGATCCCGGAGGTCTGGTACATTTCCCTTTGTTGAAATTAAAGCAGAAACCCTTCCTCCCTGTATTGCCTGCGGGCCTCGACTGGTCGTCGGTGCTCGTACTCGGTCGAAAGGGCGTCCCCACATTTTGGCGGGAGTAATCTACAACATTGCTCCCAACCAATGGCATTTTTAACATTCCTGATTCTTTCATTTTATCCCATGTTACAGAATCGTAACAATCCCAAGTCAAACCCTTGTTATGTTCCTTTTCTTTCCTGAACAGATTGTCATAACAAAACCAATGGTTACCTTGATACGCTGTTGAGTAACCCATAATTCGTGATTGATAAATGGGAAATTCAGAGAGCAACTCGGGCCTACGTTCCCCCAAAATCGATGTAAAAATACCCCACGCATTGCCCCAGTTGCCAATATTCTCATTTACCTTAAAGGCGGCCATTTTTGCGCGCCAAACACTCGGATGCATTAGGTCCTTCTGACTTTTAACATGCTCCACCTCATAATGATCAACAAGCAAGGAGAAAATATTCACGTACTCCCCAGCCCAGATCTTTTCCTTTATAGCTAAAGGCACATGTTGTCCCAATCTCTCTCTACGAGAGGGTGCTGACTCGTCCCTTGCAATCGGCAATGGCCGCTTACCTGCACCGGACGCAGCTTCGGCCGCTTGCGGCTTGTCTATTCCCGCCAACGGCGCAGTCACTTTAGCTGCATCTCTCTTCTCCCGAAGCCCTTTTATCAGCGCCTGTGCCTCGGCAGCCGTGGCGCCATCACTACTATCCCCCAACCAAGCTGCTAGCTGTGCTGCCAGCTCGGGGGGCATGTCTTCTTTGGATGTCGGGGTGACGACAACGGGGATTGGATTCCCCTCCATTGGTACTGGGGTCGGCGCCTCGAGCGGTGCAGAGGGGACCGGGACGTCTCCACCGGCTGGAACCCTTCTCGGCCTCTTAGGTCTCCCTCCAGCCGGCGCAGGGCCCGAACCCTCCTCCCCGTCTCGCTTCGCCAACCGTTTCTTTATGTCGGACACCTCTTTGCAAAGGGCCCGCACCATCTGGTCGGTCGTCATTCTCTTTGCGACTTTCTTAGGCATCTCTCCGACGAAGTATCTAGAAGACAAAGAAAAAGATCAAAACGCTCAAAATTGGCTCTTCGTTCTGTCCCGAGCTCACGGGTAGCGAGGAGGTGCAGCTTCGGAGCACAAGAACAAGAGGACGTCTTCTGGTCTTGCGTCTCTTTTTATCCGTCTTCAGGGCGGGCGAGAACCCGCCCCTGCCTGCCCCTGGGGCGGGGCTGGCTACGTCGGTGTCTAGGCCAGCCCACTCTAGGGCGGGAAAAAAGCGCGCCCCGGCTACGCCGCTTCGGGCATACCAGCCGAGACGCGCCTCCCGCCCAAAAATGGCTTCCCGGGGGGATCGAGGCACTCCGCCATACGTTCGGGGGGACCGAGTGGTCGCCCCTTTCCATTCATGCTTGCATCTACTGAAATAATAGAAATGCAATGATCTCTAAAAGCGTGAAGAGCCTGCGCTGAAATGATTAACTCCTTCACCTTAGCAAAAGATTCCTCAAGATCTTTTGACCAAACACATTTTTGACCTTTTCTGAGCAACATGTGGAGTGGTTCAACCACTTGAGCGTAGTTAACAACAAATCTGGCATAGTACTCAGCTAGCCTCAAAAATGAGCGTAGCGAGTCCTTATCACTTGATGGTTTAGCCTCTTTAAGTACTCTCACCACAGATTAATGTTGGCTGATACCGGATTCTGAAATTGTGTGCCCTAAGTACTCCAACTCCGACACACCAAACTTGCACTTATCCTCTCTCACTGTCATTCCTCTTTCCCCAAGAATAGAAAGAACTTTCCTCAAAAGAATTTTATGTTCATCCAACGTTTTAGCGAAAATCAAGATGTCATCCAAGTAGGCTTGGACTCCCAACAGGACTTTGAATAATGTATCCATATGCCTTTGAAAGGCGCTGGCTGCCGATGCCAACCCAAAAGGGAGCCTCAAAAATTTTAAAGCGCTGAATGCGATAACAAAGGTAGTCAGCTCCTGAGATTTATTAGACAAGGGGATTTGATGGTACGCAGACTTCAAATCTAATAAAGAAAACCCATTAGCCCCACCTAAGTTTGCCAACAATTCATGGATCTTAGGAAGTGGATGACAGTCCACTTTGATGTTTTTATTAAGACCTCTAAGGTCCACACATAATCTGATCTTGTTATTTTTTTTTCGAGCGACCCATGGAGACGACTCAGTAGGTTCAATAATTTTATGTTCACATAAATCCTCCACCATCTTTTTAAGCTCTGATCTCACAATTAAAGGTACTGGGCATACTTGATGTGCCACTGGCGTTGCACCAGGAATTAATTTAATCCTGTGTTCAACGCCTTTCACCAACCCAATCTTATTACTAAAAACATTCCTAAATTCATTTAAGAGATCTAAGCGATCTATTTTTGCATCTTCCACATAACAAACAGGAAACTCTCGCACTTTAATAGGATTCTCATCACCTGGTACAAGATACAAGCCCATTTTCGCTAGGTCCTTCCAACCCACAATATTTTTTCCTTTTATTGCTACATCAATTTTAGTAACAATTGACCTTTCTAGTATTTGTAAATTTCCCATGAAGAATCCCAACATGTTGATATCTTTCTCACCGAATACTTTAGGATTTACATCAGCTTGTATAAAGTTTACATTTTTGCCCAATTTTTCCTAAAGAGTAGTGTCTCCAAGGAAAGTGAAAGGCGATCCAGAATCTGCCATTACCTCAATTTCAGTGTCATTATTAGTAGCATCACACAAAGGACCTTTAATAAAGATTGGTTCCTCTTCTGAATCCAACATCAACAAGAGATTGTCAAAGGACTCTGAACAATCATCAATGTCAACGTAGTTAACCTTTACTGGTTTCTTTTGAAACCTACAAACTTTCTGGAAATGCCCAATTTTCTTACAAATAGAGCAACGTTTATTCCTCGCTGGGCAGCCTTTAAAATTCCCAATGTGAAATTTAGACCCACACCTTAAGCAATAGTTTTGTTTTGTTTGGTTTGTTCGCACATTTATCTTTCCCTCCAACTGCCTCAGAAACCATATTCACCTTAGGAGAAGAATCCGCCATCAGCGCCTTTGAAGAATTATCGATATTTCAATACTGAGACTCAAATGTTTAACCTCAGACAAAGAAGCATTTTTGCAACTGAGAATCCTCCCCTTAACTTTAGGCACAATTAAAAACAAATTAGTCTCTGATATGGTTGTCAAGAAGCGGACCAAAATCACATGAAATTGCCAAGACCCTCAACGCAGAAATATATTCTTCTACTTTTTCATCTTCTTTCTGCTTTCTTTTATAAAATGTATGCCTTTCCAACATAATGTTAGGTGACTCTTCAAATTATTTTTTAAGTCTTGCAATCGCTTCCAAATAAACGTTCCATTGTCTATCCTCCGATTGACCTGAAGGAGGAGGAATAGGCATTAAACTGTTAAAAATACGTTGAGCAGCCAAACCCAGGCTACCGAACAACAAAGCGAATTTACAAGGAGGAGAATAGTCAGCAGCATCTATAGCTACTATATGGTTTTCAAATAAACCAAACCATTCAGACCATAACATCACTGGTTTTCCAGGTTTTTCTAAAAAAGGAGGTGGCTGTGTAACTTCCCTCACTGAAGACATTTTGAACCCCACTGAATAAATCTTTCAACAGAAAAAAATTAAATTCAAAGGAATATTCACTGAGTATATGTTAACTCCTAAAACAAAACACTCTTAAAATAGTTCCAAGGGAATAAACAGAATAATTAAATGTGTCTTAAATTGTGGTGTCGACAGCATTAAAATGTTGAAGTCCCCATTTTTCTAATCACACAATAATATAACTAAGGTTATTTATAGCCACTAACCAAACATGAATAACTACAATAATCGATGTAGAAATGATCCTTCGCACTTAGCCAGAAGGCTATCAGCGCGTAAAGATGAGTCTCTTGATATTAATTCAAAATGGAGTCACGTTTCTTCAAGCACCGCCGAATGGCTCTCGGCGCGCAAATGCGTGACTTCCCACTAGCTCAGGCAATCATCCAAAATGGAGTCACGTTTCTTCATGCACTGCCGGATGGCTCACGGTGTGCAATTGCGTGACTTCGCAGTAGTTCTTAATCGGAAGACGAAATGACGTAGTTGTGTTCGACAGCAAATCGAAGGAAGACCCTCAGTTTGTTAGAGTCTAGAACATCATGCAGAGGACGTCATGAATCTTCGAGGTAAGGCGCTAAGTTCAAATTACTTTTCCGAATGTTCGGAGATACAAAACAAAACAACTTGAGCCCCACAGTTATCCGTTAAAAATATTTAATGTACGCCCAGTTTCCTTCGCTGATCCGAATCAATGACAGATGTCGTAACCCCATTATGAAAGGGTTTAATGCGAATTATTAACTTCACTGCACACTCGACTCAATCCTTTCGTGACTTTCACGTTTACCAGCTGAGAAACACGGAGTCACAGGATACCGAGGAGACGTGCAGATCTGTTCTTCAACAAATGACATCCAACGCCATAAAATCGTCCTGAAGCACAAAACAAAAATGTCTCGAATTTGTAAATCTAAATTTGCTGCGTGGGTCGGTGGTTGGAACAAATACCGATCATCGCCAATATGTAGAAGTAGACTGGTATAATAATCCAAGAAACAGTAGATGTAGATTTAAGAGTATTTATGGCAATAGTTCCAACCACAGGAGGAGTGCCTCTTCAGTCTGGAGTCCGACAAGCAACTGAAGCAGCTCGTCGAACCCAATACTCAAGAAGACTCCATACATTTAAAGTAATACATTCCATGACATATAAACATTCTGTATTGTCTAATATCTGCATCAAATACTTTACCACTACATTAGGTTACCAACAGAAACATGCAAATTTGACCCATGGGATTATTTGAGACATCTGCGCATCATATTCCCTTAACAGATTCGGGATCGTAGATACAAGCTCTCAACTATATTGGGAAGAATGGGGTGTAGTGGCACCCTGCTTTACACAATTTAGCAACCTTGTATCTGTTTTCTATTGAATTATTTGAATTATATGGTGTTAAGTTTTGATGTATGCATGTTGTACTCTGCTCACTTGGTTTACATAGCCATAGTAGAAAAGACTCCTAGTACAATAATGGCAAAAAACATCAACCACCACAGTTAGCCCCAGTAAACCCTATCAGTCCTTGGCACCCCTTCAACTGCCCAGAGCTGGGTCTGATAAGAGGGCTGTCAAAGACATGCCTAGCTGCTGAGCGCCAGAACTAGATGCCTAAAGGGGCACTTTTACAAAAAATATTTCTATTTTTGTCCTAGATACACTTAAAAAATCTGAAGAGGTATGAAAGTGAGAATGTCTCTTTTCATCTCTCAGGGAAAGTTTTATTATAACTCTGTTAAAATCAGGCAAGTCACTATCTTCTTGTGTGACTTACAGGCTGCTATGACTTATCAATGGCAGTATTACGATTTTAGCCAAGATTATTGCCAATCAAGTCATACGCAGACTGGTCTATTTATTGATTTATTTGAAAAAGGTTTATATAGCGCTAACATGACCATTAAGGGTATCAGAGCGCTGTACAACAGAAAAAAGGTATGATTGGTCAGTAAAAAGCAAACAAAATACGCATTCACAGCTACAGAAACAGCAAACCTAGCCATTTACGTTTCATGAAAACAGAGAATTTCTTCAGGTAAGCCCTGAAAACCTGGATCTTTAATGCCCCGTGCTCTCTGTATATCACTCAACTGATTTCCTAGTTATGGCTTTGTGCGTATACTGGGGCTCAGCATAGCACCATGATGCTCCTCGGAGCGAAAGAGGCGCTTTCCAAATATTGTATGACATAACTAACCAAGCATGTGGAGCATGTAATGTGAACAAAAATTGCATCAAACAAATTTCCTCAAAGAATGAGATACCCCTGTTGTCTTCAGGTCAATTGTTGCAGCTGGTTTTTCAGGAGTAGTCCTTTGACTTGTATTTTGAATTAAAATGTTGAAGCGTTAAAACGGATATCGGGAGGAAGAGCATTCCAAAATCTTGGGGCTAGACCAGAGAAGGTGCGGTTGTAGGTTCTTTTTTAATTTGTGAGGGTTCAGCAGGAGAGTGCTTGAGCTTCTTAGGGCCTGATTCATACCAGAAAGTTCAAGCTTTTTTTCAAAGTAAGTGGGGTGTTATAATGAACAGTTTTGTTTGTCAATCGGGCAATCTTGAAACAAATCCGATCTCCGAGAAAGTTGAGCTGGATTAGGTCAGGTGTGATGTGATCATGCTTTCGTGAGCCTGTGATGAGTCTGGCAGCAGAATTCAGAATGGCCCTAAGGGGGGCCAGTCTAGCTTTGGGCAACCCAGCTAAGGTCACAATTCCATACTCCAAACGGGAGATAAGTGGGGACTAGACTGCTAGGTGCAAGTCCACCGGAAGCAAGAACGGCTTGATTTTCCAAAGTGTGTTGAGATGGTGGTTGGCACTTCGAGTTGTTGCACTGATGTTGTCTGGCATATTCAGGTATTTGTCCAGCATTATGCCTAAAGATCTTGTGGATTCAACAACATGCGGATCGCAGTTCAGTGGCATAAGTTGTTTGAACCATCCTTGAATGGTTCCTGAGTGATTAGGCGGGGCAAATATGATGAATTCAGTCGTAAGAGTATTCAGCATGAGGTGATTGTGGGTTAACCATTGTTGAGTTTTCAGAAGAGCACAGTTCAGAGTTTTGATGTCTTCCAGTGAGGCCATTTTCATATAAAGTTGAGTGTCATTAGTGTACATGTGGTATTGCATGTTCAAACATTTCAGAATTTCTGTGAGGGGTTCCATGAAAAAGTTGAAAAGCATAGGCGAGTATGTGGATCCTTGAGGCACTCCAAATTAAACTGGTGTACTGTTAGCGAGCGAATGGTCCACTTTGATTCTTTGCATTCTATTCTGTAGGAACGAGGCAAAGCAATTTAAGACATGGCCTTCTAGCCCCATCCTTTTTTCCAGAATATCAATCTGGTTTTCGTGTTTGACTGTGTCAAACTCATAGGATAGATTAAGAAGAATAAGTAGGCAGCGATCATTCTGGTCAAGTAGTCTGAAGGTGTCATCAACAATGTGGGTTAGAGCTGTTTCGGTACTATGCCCCGCTCTAAAACCATATTGTTATTGGTCAAGCAGCTGAAACTTTTAGATGCGATAGCACAGTTGTATGTGTACACATTTCTCAAGAAGTTTAGCTGCAGTCATGATATTGGAAATTGGACGGAAATTGTTGGGATCAGATAGGTCTTCATTAGGCTTTTTTAGTATGGGTATGACTTGTCCTATCTTTAGGCAGTCAGGAATCCTACCCTTAAGAGAGATTCATGGATAATCAAGGACCAGAGTCGGAGAATGGCAAATCTAAGCTCTTTGAAGAATTTCTCAGGCAAAGGATCATAGAAATTATTAGAGGGTTTAATGAACTAATTTTCTGCAGCTCGACATTGTCAGGTACTCTAAAGTTGTTACCCAGTGCCATATTTTTGGGAGTATGAGCTATGGCTCTGGAGGTCAGATCACTCTGAAGTTTGCCATGTCTGTGTAATGGGCTGGGTCAGATGATGGCCATTTTGTGATTCGAGTTGCAGTTCGAGTTCAATCTTTCTGGACTTTTCTATAAAGTGTGCGGGGAAGTCCTCATCACTGAGAATTGATATTTTGGGACCAGATAATTAGTCGGTTGAGTAGGTAACTTGTTGTTTTATGATTTCAAATAGTTTTTTAAGTCTGTTTTTTGACATTGTCAAGTTGAAACCTAAAGTGTTCAGCTTTATGTTTATGGTAAGAACTTCTTGCCCTCCTCAACTGTTTGTGGTTTGTTAGGGGAAGAGAGTTTCTGCATGATCTCTTTGTGAGCCTAAGTTTGTGTTGTTCCTTGTTGAGGGAGGCATTGAATCAGGGTTTGGACTATTTGACCGCTATACTCTTGAGTTGCTTCGGAGTAACGGTGTCAAATATATTTGACATGGCATGTATATAGTGCTCAATGAGATCTTCCAGATTGGTCATGTTTGGGTTGGAGGAAGTAAGAGTTATTAGTAACGGAGGTTAGGACAATTCCATGACCATGTGGATTTCATTCTCAGTCAATTACATTGCATGATCTGTGTTTTTCACTACTGTTAATCAACTGCACCCAGAGATCAATGTTGCGCTGTCTTTCTAGATGCAGTGAAAGCATTTGAATCACTTGATCGGTGGTTCATGTAGGGAGTGCTGAAGATAATGGGAATGGGTACTATTGTTGCCCTGCTTAATGCTTTATTTGGATCCTTTTCATAGAGTCCAGATAATTGGGATCTTATCCCAGCCTCTCAACATCAGAAGGGATGCCAAGACTGTCCACGGTGCCCGTGTCTGTACATGTTGATGACTGAACTGCAGGCATGTATCATAAAGGGACATCCCTCTTGAGGTGTTTGTGATTTGCATGGAAACTGATAGTGATCTTGCTGCCAACGTATGATCTCCTGCTATATATCAGATATCCTGGGTTTAACCTATTTCTGTTACTGTGTAGGATTATTAGATTCCATAGATTCTAGATTCAAGATAAAATGGCGTCAATCCTTGGTGTTCCCTTTGAACATCTATATTGCATATTGTGTAGTGAGATTCTATTTTCAGTGGATGGAGGTATCTGTGCACTGTTTGGGCATTAACATGTACATACCCACATATATCAAGATACAGACGCCTCTTTTTTAGACTTCCAGCACCTCAAACACTGCTCTCATATCATCCAGACCAGAAGCTCAACCCAGCCACAACAGAATCCCTGTTACTTGTCAAAAACAACAAGTAGGAAACAATACAAACCTGGCCCAATGACATGATCCTTGATGGATTCGAATCTCAACTTTCACAGAACACCATCACTTGGAATCTCCTTGGACATTAACCTCACCCTCTAAGTACTCATTGCCAAAAAAAAGAGAAAGACAGCCTGGTGCCAACTCTGTCTTCTAAAGAAAGTGAAACCATTACTTCCAGAAAGCCACTTCAGAGCTTCCGTTCAGGCCATTCACATCTTGTATCTGGACAGAGGTTACACCCTGCTCTACAGCTTCCCAGACTCCCCACTGACAGCCATTAAGGGTTCTTAAATGCAACCAAATGTCCCTGCTTAGGCCTGAAGAAATATGATCACTGCTGGACCTCTATTGCCTTCCTTGCTGGCCCTCAAATGTTTAAAGACTGCTGCATCATTTGCAAAGCTATCATGACCAGCACCCCTGCATATATTGCAGACAAGCTCAACATCTCTGGTAGTTCTCGGCACACCCCCAGTCCAATCAAGATCAGACTGCAGACTAAGAAGTATAAAAAATGAAAAAACAAAATAGCAGGCTTTTCCGTTCTATGTACCCAGAATCTTGAACAACATTCATGTATACATAAGTACTGTACCAACGTTCCTTTAATTTAGGACAGAGTAGCAGATGCACCTACATCACACTGCATTACAGTCTGCAAATCAGCTACCTCTTCTTTGACTTTTGCTTCTTTGACCTTTGCTTCTTTGACCTTGTACAGTGCTACTCTGCCTTTTTTCTGAAATTGTGCAGTAGACATCCCAAATACATACACATGTATATCATATTGTCGCTCAGAGAGTGACAAACTTGTGTGCACTGAAATGTATGCCATTCCTGTGTAATTGCACAGGATATTGTGGGTGTAGGGGTGAACGCCTGGTTGACACATAGTAATAAGAGCGAATAATCTGCGTACAATGATGTGGCACAATAAATGGTGGTGCTGTATCACCTTTGAATGGCACTACCTTTGCCATTGGTTCCTTCAGCGACACAAAAATTAAAGGGGGGCAGTGGGCATCCTTGTGGTGTGCCTCTGCCTGTTTCCTATTGTCCCAATGTTCTGAATTCCTTTTGAAAGACTTCTAGACTTCAATTCCTCCTCTTTTGAACATTTCCCAGGTGTCAGACAGGATCCAGAAACCTTTCAGCAGTAAGTCTGTGACCCAGGAGGTGGCGGCAAGTGGTTCCACACTGACACCGTTCAGCTCTGGAAATGACGTGCGAAGCCTATATAGATACCACTCCCGCATGCTGGCGTCGGCGCGGATTGGCGTGGATCGGGAGTTCTGTCTGGGACCTTACCTCAAGTGTTCTTCAGTGTGCAAGGGATGTCTACCAAAAAACAGTTTTTAAGGCCTGTAGAGATTAGCGCAAACAAATGTCTGTGATGGATCCCCATCAGGTGTGCCTGGGATCAATCTGAAACCACAGAAGAACACAAGGCAAACTTTACATTGTCCAGCATAAGAAGATTAGTCACTAGGGCTGTTCCAAGCATGTTCAACATCTAGGGTTTGATCATGCTCCCATGCTCGGAGTCGATGGGGGCCGCTCTAAGAGTTGGTCTTCATCGCACTCCAAGTCTTCTGGTAAGCAAAAGAAATCAAGAAGTGGAAGCGGAATTCCGCTCCCTCATTTCATTCGCTAGAGCAGAGGCGAGGGCTCTACCACAGTTCCTGATCTTACTCCTGAAATCTTCTGACTTTGGAGCTGATGCCGCAGCTACCTCTAGAATAACAACCTGAGTTTCTGGGGCCTTCAGCCATGCTCCATCAGATCACAGAGTTCTGTGCAGCCATGCGCCACCTCTTTGAATCCCTGCGGACTCCCTCTGGTGCATCTCCAGTCCGCAAGGAGCCAAAGGCCTTCCACCTGAGATACAGCCGGCGGGTTCACCCTTGGCGCGACCTGAACCCTCGGAACCTATTTTGCCTCCAGCTCTTCTTCCGATCCCAGCTTCCGCCGCCACCATCCACACTGCTCCCAGGCATGTCAACACCAATGTCAACTTAACTGATGCAATAGTAGTTGGCCCACGATAGTTCTCAACAACTCTGGTGTAACTTACACCACAATTGTGCCTGATTCAGCCCTTGATGTCACTTCCCCCACTTGATTTGCCACATGGGGAGACCTCAGTCTTTGAACTTCTCTTTTGGGACAGATGCAAATAATGACTGTGACTTGGGTGATGAAGTTGCACAGCCCTACCAGGATGGCAATTGGTACAAGGAATTACAGAAGGCTAGTGACTGATACGTCACCCTGTAGCCAGGTATTTTTTTCGTCTTGCCGTGGCCAGCCACAGAGAAATCGGTTTCCTACACTATTGTGATGCGTAGGATGGATGAAATTCTTGACCTCCAGCTCCCACCTTGGAGGTTAAGACTACTGATTTCCTGAATTCCTTCAACCAGGGCAGGCATCCTTGGAGACCCTTCTTGCTTTCAGAGGGGCACTCGCAGATACCTTACTGAGATCTTGGAGCAAGACTTGCTCTGACCCACTGGTCAATCAACAACTTGCTAGGCGCCATTGCCCTGCTCCAGATGACCCAGCTTTTCTTTTCTCGCACCCCACACTAGAATGTCTAGTGGGGCAGTCTTCCACCAGACACTCTAATCCCCTCTGCTATGTTAATACCAGCTGTTTGTTGGGATTCGGTGGCACAAGTCCTCCCTGGTGTGCCTGAATACCTTCGCCCTCTGCGCAATTCAAGTTGTTGTTATGGGATTCCATCGGGCTTGCCATATGCACCCGTGGTGCCATTCACCGCTGTGCATGACTGAAATCAGCTGGGTTCTCTAGCGATGTCCAGTCCACCTTGGTGGACATTTCCTTTGATGGGAGTCGCTGTTTGGGAACAAAGCAGTTTCTGCTCTTGAGTGGTTTAAGGAGAGTAGGGAAACAGCTCACTCTTAACCTTTATGCCCCACCACCCCTACTGCAACAGTTCCATCCCTCCTTTTGCGACTTCCCACCAGCCTGTCCAGCTCCCACAGGGAGCCCAGTCGTTTAAAGTACAGGCTGAGGTGCTCACTGCCCCTGCAGCAAAGGCCAGTGAGCTGCTCAGTCTACACTGGCACCCCCGCGGCCTCGCCTGCCTAGTGTCTTTAGCGCAGCCTCACAGAGGTACATTCTCCCAATGGGAGGCAGAACCCTCTGATTCTTACTGGGGTGGTAGGCGATCATGGGATGTAGGTGGGTCTACAGACTGTTTTCAAGGGGATATTCCTTACCCTTCATTTCTTCCATGCCACACCTTCCACAACCCCCCCCCCCCCAGCAACTGACAGAGGACCACTTCCATGCCACACCTTCCACAACCCCCCCCCAGCAACTGACAAAGGACCACCTCTCCATTTTGCGGCAGGAAGTATTAGCCCTTCTGGTCAAAGTGACTGCCGAGAGGGTGCCTGTGACAGAAGTAGCACATGGTTGTTATTCCTGCCACTTTCTGGTCCCCAAGAAGGACAAGGTCAATGGACTGTTCTAGAGCTGCGCCCTCTCAACAACTTCTTCCGGAAGGAAAATTCAAAGTGTTCACCCTAGCACAGGTCTTTTCTGCCCTCGACCATGGAGAGTGGATAGCGACAATAAAACTGTAGGATGCCTATTTTCCATATGTCCTGCTGGCCCATCCGCATTACCTATGATTTTTGGTGGGACAGGAGCATTTTCATTTCGCTCTACTCCCCTTAGGGCTCACCAGCACCCATCTGGTGATCATGAAAGTGATTGCTGTGCTGCCATCACACCTTCAGAGGTCGGGGTGCCAGTCTTCCACATATCAATGGCTGGCTCGTGCCAGGCAGTCGTCAACCACCACCGGACTCGGGAAAACCTTCCGTCATCTTTGGGGGTCATTACCACCCTGCCGAAGTCACACCTGATTCCTCCTTTGACACTCCCCTTCATCTGAGCCATTCTAGGCATGATTCGGTTTTGTGCCTTTCCCCAGCAAAGGGCGGCGAGGACTTTCAAACTATGAGCCCAATCTTTCAGCCTCGATCCTGGATATCATTGAGGTTGACTCTCAGGCTGCTAGGGCTGATGGCCTCCTGCATCCTGCTCATCAAGCTTGGCCGTGGCATATGCAGTGGGATCGGAAGTTCCAGTGGGCCTAACATCAAGGGGGCTTTCCTGACCATGTGCACATTTTGTAGGAGACCGCAAAAGATCTGCAGTGGTGGCTGCTGGACAGCAGCAAACTCCTCTATCTTTTCCACAGAGAGTCAGTGGTGCATCACTTCTGAGTTTGAGTGGCCATCTGGGAGAGGTGGAGATGAGAGACCTCTGTTCTCCATTGGAGTCCCTGCTCCTCATCAATCTTCTGGAGCTGAGGGCCATCGGCTTGGTGTTAAAAGCCTTTTTTTCATCGATAAAGGGAAGGGTGGTGCAGGCGCTCATTTACAACACCGCCACCATGTGTTACTGCAGCAAACGGGGCGGAGTGGGCCATGAACCCTGTACCAGGAGACCAAGCACCACTGGAAGTGGCTGGACAGCCAAGGGATTTTCCCTGTGGTGGGCCACCTGTCAGGATCATTGAATGCCAGGGCGGAAGAACTCAGCCCTCTGTGCCTAGCGGTCCCCGAAAGGCAGTTACACTCTGAGGTGGCGCAAGGTCTCCTCCGCGAATGGGGAGAACGATGACTCAATCTATTCGCCACATCCGAGAACATGCAATGCCATACAAGAGGTGTGTTCCACCTTAAATGTAGCTCTGGGCTCCCGTATGCCTTTGAGCCGATGCTACCCCTGCCCAGAATGCTTAAGAAGATCAGTACCGACCATACCCCAGTGATCCTAGTGGCTCCAGACTTCGCATGAAGAGTATGGAATACAGAACTCCTGGGCCTGAATACATGTTTTCCGATCAGGCTGGCTCCTTGGGAGGACCTGCTGTTGCACCAACAGAGCAGGGTTCTGCACCTGGGCCTTCGCAGTCTCCATCTTCATGCTTGGATATGAGCAGTGACATTTGAACACCTTCGACCATCCTCCATACGTGGTTGATGTCATCTTGGCAGCCAGGTGTCCCCCGACAAAAACTGTATACACTTGTTGTTGGGACAGTTTGAGATTTGGTGCTGCACATGCCAGATTTCCCCCCTCCAGGCCAAGTTATCGGACCTTCTCTAGTTTGTTCGGTCTCTTGCCCAACAAGACATTGCTTTGGGCACAGTTTAGGGCTAGCTTTTGGCCTTCTTACAGTTGCCAAATCAGGCCTCATTGTTTAAGTCACCTGTTGTGGTGCAATTTTTTGGCAAAGGATACAACCCCTAATTCTCCCCCCTTCTCTCTTTGGAATGCCCCAATGAGACCTCCTTAATCTGATCCAGACTTATTTGATGTGCACTCTGTATGAGCTGGTTCACAGCTATCCTCTACGATTTCATTTCTTATCCTCATCACTCTGACATGGAGTGAGCGAGCTTTAGGTTTTTTGTGCTAATCCGCTATACACTACCTTCATCCCAAACTAACTGGTTCTGTGCTCTCTGGTATCCTTCCTGCCGAACGATGTGACACTATTCCACGTTGGTCAAACCATCACCTGGCTGACGTTCTGAGCCCTGCCTCACCCCTCTGAGGAGGGTGAGAGTCTCAATTGCTTGGACCCCATGAGAGCGCTGAACCTTTATATCAGTCATACCAGAGCCCACCGGGTGAAGAATTGGCTATTTTTGTAGTTCACTGAAACTAAGAAGGGCAGGCAGTGCAGAAGGCACCTGGGTTGTGCACTACATTGATATTTGCTACACACTGGCCATAAAGCAACCTCCAGAAGGCCTTAGTGCTCATTCTATAATTGCCAGAGGTGTTAACCATTGCTTTAGCACAGAGAGTCCCTTTCCCCGACATTTTCCAGTCGGCTGCCACATGTTTAGAAAGTTCTATTGGCCGTACAAGTAGGTTCACCAGGAAAGGCATTGATCCTGCAGAACTCTCCGGTTTGAGCCTACTCACAGACCCTCCACAGAATGGGCATCACTTTGGAATCTATTCAGAAAGGTGTGCAATCTGCAGGTAGAAGTCTGTATCAGAAGAACAAGTTGCTTACCTTCAGTAACTCACTTTTTGTTATGGACTCTACCTACCTGCAGATTCCTCAATGACCCACCTATCCTCCAGGTTCTGTGATTAGACTCTATCCAAAAATAAGATCCCAAGTCTAGGAATCTGCACACTGGTCACATTAATATGCTATTGGGCCTCTGCGTCTAGGTCCGTGGACAGTCTTGGAAGCAACTGACGTCCATGCACAGAGGTGGCACTTACATAGGTAATTAATCTGAACGGGACGGGGTGAGTGCGGAGCCATGTGGCGCCACCTTCCGGTATGCAAAGGTACCACTGAAAAGTTTCCGAATTCAGTCTGACGCCTGGGTAATATTCCGAAAATAAGGTTTCTGCGGCTAAATAGTCTCTACCATAAAGAATGTTACTGAAGGTAAGTAACTTATTCTTCTGTACTCTAGCAGTCGTGAACTTCATCATATTAATCTTCAGCTTTCACAGTGTCACAAAGCTCTTATGCCAACTAAATATATATATACATATAATGCCTCCTCATTTGACGTCTTCATTTTCCTTAAATTCACAGACATTTTGGGACTAGTCCGAAACTCTTTCTGATCAGGGTGAATGATGTACAGGACCATATGAAGAAGATGGTTGGTAGTAGCCTTGCTAGGTATTTCATAATCTTTGTTTTGACAAGGGCCTGTAGAGGAGGTGTAGGAAAATAAAATTTGCTTTCATGGTTACCCCCATTTTTTGCTGGTGTCATTCTGTTTTAGGACTAGTCTGACTAGGATCCTGCTAAACAGGACCCCAGTCACTGTGCTCTCTCCCTTAATCTGACTATGGTAGGTATTTTGCTACCTTCCCTAGTGGCTACTGGTGTACCCTTCTAAGTCCCTAGAATATGGTACTATGGTACCCAGGGCATAGATACACCAGGGGTCTCCCGTGGGCTGCAGCATGTATTATGTCACCCATAAGGGGCCAATCACTCAAACTGTGACTACAGTCCTTCCATTGCAGCCTGTGTGAACTGATGCTAGCACCACTCACAACAGATAGATGTTTACTTATATCTGAGGTCACTGCACTTAAAACCTATAAGTCCCCACTGAGACAGGCCTTTCGATCCTGAAGACAGGGTGATAAGTTATAAGTGTTAGGTTGCCCTGCATGAACAGAACACCCACCACAAACCCAGGAGTCGATTCTCCAGGTTTTTTAAGTGTGTCAGCCATTTTATACTTATAGTGGACATCAAGTAAATTACGAGATGTCTGACTATATATTGGCTGCACTAAAACCGGTCATGTTTGGTATCAAACATGTTGGAATCCTACCCCTACACCGATTCCAGTGTTGGATGTAAGATCTCATGTACTGGGGGGGCTCCCATAGGGAAACCCCCTGTAGTCCCTGCACCAGCCTTTCCTGGTCTGACCGCAAGCTAGTGCTGCTGCCGACCACATATACGATTCTGCCCTCCTGCTGCTGAGCTGAGCTCGAGTAGGGGAAGGTAGAACAATAGGTTTCCTGTCACTGGGAGGTGTGACCAACTCCCAGACCGGGCTTAGTGTATTGGACTGGGGAATGGGTCTTGCCAGCACCACCAGCCTGCTTTGAAAGACACATTTGGTGCCCTCCTTGCATACTCCAGTTGCAACCAGTTCAGGGAGCTGTTGGCTCCCGCTCTGGCGTGAAACTGGTCAAAGGACATGGGAGTATCCTCTCTGTACCGCTCCTCCTCTAGGAGGGATCCCTGAATCATGCCAAATCTTTCCTTAGGGTACTTATGGGCTTACCTATGGGTGGCTCTTCATATTTGTTGTGGGACAAGATTCAGATCCGGGACCACTTCAACCTCAACATTCTGGGCACCTTGGACTTTGTTGGACTTTGCCTGGAACTGATACTGCACCTAGGAAGACTTCTGCTGCTCCTGGTCATGCCGTCCTGCCAGTCTTCTGTGCCGCCTGTACCTGTCCTTCATCCAGGTTCTTCTCCAGGCCTGCGGGCATCAAAGACACCCAAGGTAATGTCCCTTGGAGTGAAGGAGTCACTTCCCTGCATCTGCAGACACTGACTGGTCTGCTGCTTTTGAGGTCCCACGGACTCTGAAAGGTTCAGCAACACAGTTGGTGATTCTGCAACTCCCTCGAGGTCTGCACTGTCTTCACAGCAAGTTTGAAGAGGTATCCCGCTTCGTAACCGCTGGAACAGCACAACTGTGCCCTGCGTTGATTTGACGTTGCCAAGGCTTGTTGACTCTGTCCTCCAGAGCTCTGTGAGCAACCATAAGATTCAGCCTCTAGCATGTTTTACTACCAAGATCTTTGTCCTCACCAAATCCTCTGCACCGTGGGCCTGCATCCTTGGTGAGCTGCTTGATATCCTCGTGTGCCTCCTGTGTCTTCATCTAAATAGAAGGGGGTTCCCCAAGGGGATTTAGGATGCTGGCAGGTAAAGAGGGGAAGAACACAATACAATAGAAACAACAGCTACCCTGCCAGGGTATATTTCAGGGTCCCTAAGGGGATCCTTAAGTATCAGTAAATGATGACATAGAAAATGTATCAGAGCCAATTATACATCAAACAGAGTTCATTTTCCTTTCTTTTAAACTTTATTTATTAAATTCATATAGAAGGTTCATATAAGTGCTAAGGATTGACACAGATTGGTTTTAGCTCAACATGTCATAAAGGATGAAGAAAAGGATTGTTTTTGTAGTTTTAACATGATCCATTGGTTGAACCAAGCAAGATGCATACATACATGTCCCACACACTCCCAGACTCATCCACTAAATTCACACTTACTTTCAGACTCACCACTTATAAATATACACGGTCACATACATAACATTCATAAAGGTATATCAAGGCCTGCAGAAGGGATATCTTATGGCTGCATAGGCTACGGTCAAATTGGGGAGGCAAATAGATAGAGGAGAGATGGTTTAACAAAGACTGGACTTTGAGCCATACACAATAATCACGCCGACGCACGTTTCGGTGTTGGGCCTATTTAGGCTGCACCTTCATCAGGGCGGTGATGACCAGGGGGCGGGGACTCGCACACCGTTTCAACGCTACACAAGGAGGAGCAGTATATAGGTATCAACGTGGATTAAATGTTCTCTCTGCATCAGTAAACAGTAGATATCTGTGAGGACACGATCTTCTCCGGCAGGTCCGGCGACAGGAGTTCTTTCTGTGCACAGGTTTCAGGGATCAATAATCAAGTCAAGGATCCTATGCACTAGATGAGATTGGAGCGGGTCTTTTCTAACGTGATAAATATACAAAAAATGTTCGATCAGACGCTTGTCCTTCTCGTTAGGCAGCCTTCAATTAGATCAGTGGTGGAATTCCGTGATAAGTGTAGGGATTCCGGTTCGCAGGATAATGGGTGGACCGCGTTGCAGCCCGTTCTTCTACGGAGGGATCGATAGGCGGCAGCAGTCAAGTGCAGGACAGGGACTGAATGAATGAATAAATAATGAAATGCGGCCCTGGGTAGTAGGGCTCCCCATGGACCGTGGGGCGGCGTCCTCTCTCGGGGAAGTATTTGGCAGACCTGTGTCTTCAGCCTGTGGGTCCTCCTGAAGGTCTTATTTGGCTTCAGTGGGCTCCCCTGCTTGCACGGGGCTTGCTCTGACTCTCCTGCATTTGATGAGTCCCCTGGACCTTGCTGGTCCCGACACTTCACCTTCTTTGTTTACCACATCTGTTGCTGCTGCCAAATCTTGTTGGTGCTCCCGCCGGACATCAACCCCCAGGTTCTCGACTTCCAACATGGGGTGGTTCATGAACGGCTCCTGTTTTTCCACCGCATTGACTGGTCCTCACAGCTGCAGCGACAAGGTCACTGTCAACTCTCCTACAACTTCCGTCATCGGTGGTCATTTGTCTTTTGTGCATCCTGGTCACTCCTGAGTGACATACACTCTGTCCCCTCCACTTGCAGGCACCTCTCTTCAAGAATCCATCCTTCGGTTATACCATACTCTTTCACCTTCTTTGCCAGCAGCATCTTCACTGAATTCCTCCATCATGGAATATGGAGGTTTTCGACGTCACTTCGCACCTATGCACCCGGCTTCCCTGGTGTAGGTACCCTGGTTCCTGGGGTGTCCACGGTTTGGGTGACTCTCCAACCTTTCTCTTCCACAGGGTTTTTCAGGGTCCACTTGGAAGGGTCCTTCTTCGAAACTACAACCGCAACTTCCCCATTGACTTGCATTGAGTATGTGGCTGTGTTTCCACTCTTCACACAGACTCCGTGGGGTTCCTGGGTACTTACATTGGGAGGTTACTAGGTCCCCAGCTCTTACGAGTCCTTTCGGTCAAGTCTCGACTTTGGTCACAGTTTGCATTCTACTTCTTTAGTATATGGTTTGGTCTCCCCTGGAGACCACTGTGTATTTGTGTTTACTTACCTGTTCCTTGTGTATTGTGTTGATTTCTCTAGGTAGGAGATGTGTTAGGGAGTGTGTATAATAAATATAACTTTTTAGTTTACCTACACTACATGATTAGTCCTGGTAAAAACAAGCTCCATAACACTCCTGGACTAAGTCAGAAGGCTCCTCTCCACAGCTAACACTCTATGGCTGTCTAAGACGACTAAAATCGCCATAAGAGTTGCCTGGATTAGTGCAAGGTGCTTCACTTAAATAAGTGTTTACCACATACTAAGCCAACCTCCTACATTGGTGGGCGTGGTTGGGATTTAAGCCTGCACAGTTTTACCAGCTAATCTAGGTGTGGATTACATTAAAAACCATCACTAGCATTAGGGACATGTACAAATATTTTTGTAAACAAGTACTGCTGGTTAGTCTGCCCACCTTCGGAAGCAACAGCATCAATGTCTCCCTTGCATTGGGGGTGGGGTATTGGGTTGAGAATACCATCTGCACTTGCCCTTGTAGACATATTAATCGGTTTTGGGGCTATTATATCTGCTTTACCACTATATTAGTGGAATAAAATTAAGTGGACAAGCGATCTTTCTTGTTTCAGATCTGTTGCCTTTTTCACTTCCTGAATTGTTAAGAATATGTCTAGGTCTTCTAGCATATCCTGCATCGTAAACTCAAAAGCAGTATTTCAAGATAGCCCACCACTTCATTGAGTGTGGACTTATCACCTCTAGCATTAAGTTTTCAAGTAGTAGTCAAAGAACATCAAATACAAATCCTGTTGCGTGCATTTTAGCTGCATGAATTCATTATGGCTACCAGATGACAAGTCTCTCTGTTTTATCCCATATAGTGTATTTCCAAGTCATTTATGTTAGTCCAGGTATCTCAGCCTTTCGAGCACTGAGAAATGCTTTTCAAGGCAGCTAGTATGTTGTCTCCAAACACCTGTTTTAAGATGTGCTGTGGCTCAAACAGGGAAAGTGTGATAGGGCCCCAAGATTCAATCAAGTTGCAGTTAGTAATCCAAACTCTGATTGCTTTCGCCACTCTAACTCGGACCAGGAATGAGGCCTGTCCTTTCGTATATCACTCACTTCATTATAGTTATCACCCATATTCATTGCAAAGTACATATATTGTGCTTTGAAAACCAGTTTAAAAATTAAGGTTGCCCCTCTTTATCTAGCGCGGTCTCATTGGCTAAGAAATATACTTCAGGATATATCCCTACCAGGTAGCTCTCGGATAAGGTGAGTATCAAGTATAGAATAGTTGCACTCGCCCACTGTGTTTTCAGTGACAGCCTTAAACCTTTTTCCAAGTGTGTACCTTTTCTTTTAAGATACGAGTAGACATCAAAACAACACTATTCACCCTCCTCACTTATTGTGGCCAATAGCACTTCCTGATAAAGGCAAACAACTGTAGAACAGATTACCCAAGGTTGTGGTTTCCATATAGTTTGCGTAACTGCCCTCTAATCAGGTACCAACATTTCCAAGATTGCTTAATCTATCCAGCAACTTTTATCTTAATGTTGATAACTAGATACGTTTATCACCCTATAGAACATTGGTTTAGCCTCAGCCAGTAAGTGCTTTTGCCACATTAGGTGATTGCTCACCCATTGCACATATTCATTTGGATTATCTACGATTCCTTATTTCTTTAAAGACCTATTATTTGTAATTCATTAATTTCATATAAAAGTCATTGTTACCATCAAGTGGGTAGTCAGCTTCACAGACTTGGCACCATTACGTATTGACCCTAATGTGATTAAATAAGTCTAAATCTAGTTGTTTACCTGTTTCATTCACAGAAATTGTCTCTTGCTGCATATGATTTATTAAGTCCTGATAGAGGCCAAAACGCTGTAGACGTTTATGGCAATTGGAACAATATGTCAGTAAACTTGTATGATTTTTCAATATTTATGACCCAAACTGTTCCATTGCTGATTTTATAATACACACTCTGCCCCGGTTAAGTTTACTTACTCTGTGATCTCTTGAAAACTGAGCACCATTATGAAGTGCCAATTATTTTATTTATTTATGTAATCATTCATGGGCTTTCGTGATCATTTATTATAGAATTCTGTTTTCTGTGATTTGTTGTCATTGATGTGTTTATATTCAACTTATCCACAAGGAACCTCTGTTCTGTTTTTGTTTGATTGCTCCTGGTTCTAGATGGTTTGTTGGTGCCTTTTTTTGTAAAACTACTGTTCCAAAAATATGCTACGCCATAGCCTTCCACGTTCATAAGGAGGTATTCAACATACAGTTTGCTTCAGCTTCTTCTGCCTTGGCCTGTGGTAGCGTACTCTTTGTTAGGTCTGTGACTCGTTTTTGTAAGTTGTCATCTCTTGTCCCCTTGACCTCCTTAACTCTATCAGCTCATTTGTATTGATCATCTCATACAATGCTTACCTCTAATACCATTGTCTATTTTCTATTCAAGTGCCTCTCTAGACTCCGCACTAGTGTTGAGAATTTTGTCCAACTTATTTTGCTTTGTTCCCCTTCTCCATATCCAGGCCTATCCATTTACGTTCCCCATTTTCGCTAAGTATGGAGGCCAGTGCTGCTACACTTGCGCTTATCCACTAAACAAACACCATCCAAGTGCTTCAGACATTAGAATAAACTTAGATGTGTCTGCAAGACTCCAAGCTTTACAGACTTATAAAATATAGGCAGTAGGGTACATTCTCTGTTCTCCTGCAATGTCTTATGCAGAGTCTTCGTTGAATGGCAGCATCAGTTTATCGTTTCATTGGTCCCGCCCTAGGGCAAGGAGGCCTGATTCGACTATTGCAGTATGTCTGCTAAAGTTCACCAAAGCAACAGGGGGAAAGGCACATTGTGTCAAAATGTGATGGGGAGAATAACTTTCAGAAATGGGAACACCCACATTACACAATCAGCAGTGCATGTAGTATGGTCCAGGTCTTAGTGCATCTGTCTTTGTAAACCTCCATGGTCTTCCATTCCCAGGTGGGCTGTACAGTCATTGAATCCTCATGGAAATCCCTGTCATTCCAGCATCTGCAGCACACTCAGTAGGAACGTTTATGGATAGTTGCAGAGAGGTGCCTCGTGGGTCCTATCTTCTCCTACTTATGTGTGCCCCAACACAGGCAGACTGTGTGCCAGTCCAAGGAGTACCGGGTCTCCCTCAAATTCCCCAACCCATTGGCATTGGTCTAAGACAAGATCAAAATCTCCCCAACTTTCTTGCAGCTCAAGAGGGCATTCTTCCTCAAGATTTCTTCAAGATGCAGGCAATCTTCACGATCACACACTCAGAATTCATGGTCTACATCTTCTTTTAGTACTGGAAGATATTCACCTACTTTGTCTGATTGTTGGCTAGCTCTGGTTGATTTAAAAAAAGAATTCTGGAGATTTTAATCAAAGAGGTAAGCAAACTTAATTTCCCCCTGTCAGCAACTACTTCTATGATAATGATTTAGCCAAAGATCAGTTTCAAGACCTTCGCTTCTGCTAGTTCTGGTCTTTTTGTCAACCAGTAATGGAGTTTGTCCTTCAACTTTTGTCAAAACGGCTACATCAAGGTTTCAAAAATAAACAAAATACACTCCGTCATTGTATCAGTGGCAAGAAAATAATAAATCATTGTACCATCATCTACTGTTCCCCCCCGCCCCCAGCTCCTGCTAAAGAGAAATAATAGTATGACTTTTGGAGAAAAATGCGCAACACATTTGTCACTACTAGCAAGTTTTAATGCCTTGCTAGACAGATATGAAAGGTTTTTTTTGTGACTCTCTTCACAGTGCGCCAGTGAGCTACCAATAGATAGCCAGGAGTATCTAGAAGTATTGAATGAAGGCATGATTGTTTCCAACTAAATCATTAGTGCTGCAGCAGACATGTCTACCTTGCTACCCTTAGCTACAGATGGGCTTGCCTTGCAAATATCGTCAATGTGGACGATGTCCCGAAAGAATTTGTTAATGGAGACTCTCTGAGCTATTGGCCTTGAGAGAAAGAAAGAACAGAAGAGGCATTCTTTGAGACCTTACAATTGTTGCCTTTACCCTATAAGCATTCAAACCCCTCAGTGGCATCAGAGACAAAATCAACATCTGAGGCAGCCTTACCACCAACAAAGGTGTCAGTACAGAGGCAAAGGGGGAACATGAACCAATTGTGGCGGCGGGTAAAACTCCAGCTAGAACCAATGACTTGTCACTCGCGCCTCTTCAGTTACCCACTGTGGTGTGGGAAGCATCTCAAAATACTTGGAAGAGTGCATATCATTCACAAAGTGCCAAAGTCTGTTTGGAATATTGTTTAAAATGGCTATTTTCTATAGATAGGGAAACTCTCCCCTTATGAGTGAAGGGGCCTCTGCCAATGTTCTCATTCGCAAGGGCTCTGGGTCGTCAGATCTCGGGAGATGCCACAATCCCAGGTCTAGACAATATACTCAAATATCTGAGGCCCACGGCAGCGGGGCTCAGATTGACTACATCTTTACATACACTACCTCGGCTGGCCTCTTTCCGGGCGCGGGCCATAAGGCGCAAGGTATATCCAATCACTCACCAGTGGAGGTGCAGATTCACGGGCCAGTTCGGGACTGGTCTCTCCCCCCAAGATTGGATCCTTTTCTATTTCGGGACCAGGAATTTCAGGAGAGATTTGAGGACCTCACGGAACTTTACTTTGCTGAAAATGTCGGCTCTGTTAGCTTCGCTAGGGTTCTCTGGGAAGCATATAAGGTGGTAGCGAGAGATTTTGTGCAGGTGGCGTGCGGTGCCAAAAGTAAAGAAACTTTACTTCCCGTGGGAGGAGCTTGAGCAAGTGATACTGACCCTGGAGCGCATAGTGGCAGTGGACGGACATGGTGGAGGCCGAAGGGTTTAAGCACTCCCTCAAAGTTAGAGACCCTGCCGACAATGCGGCTCGGGCTCACGCGCTTTCCACATAACATAGGGTACATGATCTGGGTGACAAAGCCAACAAGCTGCTTGTGTGGCTGGAACGGAGGGACAGGAATCGCTACTGGGTGTCGGAGATTCGGTCCACAGAGGGAACACAGGTTGTACAGGGGCGGCCCTTACAGACATTTTTGTGAAATAATATGAAAACGTTTACCAGTCTCAATCTACAAGGGGGGAACCGGAATGCACTGAATTTCTGCGCGATATTTCCCTGCCGAATCTTGAGTTGGAGGACAGGGAGATGCTTGAGTCTGGTTTTAATTTGGAGGAAGTAGAAAATGCCATGATGGATTTGCAGTCTGGGAAAGCAGCGGGTCCGAATGGGCTCTGCACTGAGCTGTTTAAATATGTGGCGAGCAAGCTTGCTACCTACATGCTTGACATGTTTAAGGAAGGAAGGAAGTGGGGCAACTTCCAGAAGACACGAGAATGGCAACTATCGTTATACTCCTAAAAAAAGGAAAACCGCATGACCTTTGCATCTCTTACAGGCCCATCTCTCTCCTTAATTTCGAGGCTAAGGTTCTAGATAAGATTATTGCAAATTGGCTGGGTCTGGTTCTAGAGTGTCTGATTCACGCGGATTAATCAGGCTTTATGACCCATAGGAGCACAAGGCTCAATTTACGACGGTTATATGGAGTCATGTACATGACTCTGAGCCAGCCTGATATTCCAGCTGCTCGCCTCTTGTTAGACGCGAGGATGGTGTTCAACAGCATCAAATGGTCCTACCTTTCGCTGTTCTGGAGAAGGTGGGTATTGGCCTGCAGCTACAAAGGTGGATCCGGTTATTATACCCTGGCCCGATGGCCCGCGTTCTGGTCAACTGGGTCGTTTCACGAACCTTTGCACTGCATAGGGGGATGCGTCAGGGGTGTCCTCTGTCCCAGATGTTATTGGCGCAGACCCTGGAGCCTGTGGTGGCATGGATCAGGAGGGACCTGGTGGTGAGGGGATTTATCTTGGGGTGGGGGAGGCTGGGAAGAGCGCATCTCGTTGTATGCGGACAACATCCTTCTTCACGCGCATCGGCCTTGACAAAAGTTCCATTGACTCATTCACATAATAAGGTCTTTTGGTTCCTATTCTGGATACCATATCAGTTGGGACAATTCCTTGGATTTTTCTCTAGCTGGGGACCCGCGGGTTCTAACGTCGGCATGCTTGGAGATGGAGCTGCAGGACACGTTTAAGTACTTGGGCATATGGATAACCAAGACTGAGACTAAGTTTACATGATTGAGCTTGCAGGTGCAGCTCTCTCGGTTTCGGGAGGACAAGATGCATTGGTGGGGGCTCCCTATCTCCCTAATGGAGCGGGCTGTCCTCTTCAAGATGATGGCCCTCCTGGGCTTATTATACGCCGTTCAAAACACGGCTTATCACATTCAGGACTCCTTTCGGACTATTGACTCTGAACTACGCAAGTTACTGTGGGGGAGGGGGGCAGCCCCAGAATTTCGCTCAAGAAACTGCAGAAGGGGATGTATGAGGAGAGGCTGGCAGTCCCGGACCTTAAGAAATACTATTGGGCTGCTCATCCTATAAACGTTAATGGGTGGGTCTTCTTCCAAGTAGACAAACTGGCCTACAGGGTGAACAGATTGGGTTTGGGTGAGCGCAGCTACTTGGGGTAGTTGTACCATAGGGGTAGGGTCTCTGCAAATCTGCCACCACTCACAAAAACGGTCATAGATATCTGGCATGCAGCAACTAGAATGCTGGGGTGGGAGTTAAAACTCACTGAACAGACACCACTATTGGAGGGAGACTTTCTGAAAGAGGTGCACAGACTGCATGGCTTCCGGAAAATGGAGCCTTATAGGTATTGACATGCTCAGGATGTCTGTAAAGGTGGCAAAATGGTGACATTCAATAGCTTGAGGGAGGGTTTTCAAATGGGGATAGATGAATTTCTTTGATACAGAATGTTGCGGTCAGCACTTCATTCCCAACTGACAGAAGGGACTGTGCTTCCAGAATATTCACCATTGGAGGATAGGCTCCTTTTGGACCCTATGGTTCAGAAGGCGGTGTTACTGACTTACCAAAAACTGGTAAATAATACTCCCAACTGCCTGGGTCCCGTGCGGGAGGCCTGGGAAACGGACGTGGGTTTGTTGGAAGATGATGATTGGTTGGCGGCCCTCCAGTGTCCCCGGGAAATAGCTATCAGGGCATCCTTTCCACTTGTTAAGCTCTGCATCCTCCACAGGTCATATACTTCGAGAATGCTGCAGGCCTGTATTAGGGGCGGTGGCTCCGAGTTATGTGCCAGGAGATGTGGCGAGAGGGGATCGTTCTTTCATATATTGTGGTCCTACCCCAGGATCCAGAAGTATTGGAAGGGCATCGCTCGTGTGATTGAGGCTGAGGTGGGGACACAGGTCCTGTTAGAGTCCAGGTGGCATATTCTCGGCGTCACGGGAGAGATTACGTGGCTGAAGTCGGCAAAGTTATGGTTGGCTTTGGTGGAGGGTCGCAAAAAGGAACAAAGCACATGCATGGGGGCTGTGGAACCTCCGACAGTGGCTGCATGGATCTGCAATTTGGATTGATGTCATCGGGCGGATCAGGTGGTGTATTAAAGCTGCGGATGTCCCTGCAAATGGGAGAAGATATGGGGGGCGTGGAAATTATACAGGGGTCTTTGATGGGTCCCATGAGGGGTTCTGAAAGAGTTTCAGGGGAGGGCTTAGATACGTATTCCAGTGGGTTGCGGGCAGCAGTGCGTACAATATACTTGTACACTGTGTTCTATAACACGTGGTATGATCATGTCTGGCAAATGCTTTGAATGTATATCCTTGAAATGCTTATATTTGAAGCTTGTTTTGATAAAAAAAAAAAAAGAATTGAACCAAAAAAATTTGCTATTTTCTTAGATGCAGACCACCTCCTCCAGCAATTCCTCCCAAAAAGTCATACCCACTATATCGGGAGAAACTCCTGCAAGAAGTTCACGCCCTCTTGTAGAAACAGAGACAAAAGCTGTGGAAAGAGTTTCCTCTTACCAAAAAGGTTTGGGGATACATTGAGCATGGGAACTTTGCAACAGTGTTGCGAGGACCAATGGTGCTAAATGTCAGGCAAATGGAAGGACAGAATCACACTAACTCCTCATGCAATCCAGTCTCTCAAGTAGTGATGCAACCCGAAGAACCTATTTTGTCAGATGAACTTTTCTCAAGACTTCCTGCCTCAGACAATTGTGACCAATGCCTCTTTTGCTGATTGGGCAGCACTCCATGGTTCATCTACATATTCAAGGGACTTGGTCTCATAAGGAAATGGATTTTCATGTTAATCTCCCGGTCTGAGGGCTGTACATCTAACTCCAGTAGCTTTCTACCCAGTTTTAAAGACATTTGCCAACTTGTCCTGATGGTCAACATGACAAACATGCATTACCTGAACAAGCACGGAGGAACAAGATCCAGGGCACTATCTCAGGAGACTCAAGCCATTTAGAAGTTGTTGATAGCCAGGAACATAAGAATGACTGCATTTCACCTTTTGGGAAGTAACACTGCTCTTACTGGCTCTCTAAAGAGCAATTTCAAGAGATGTATGTCTAAATTATAAATTATTCAGTCCTTTATGATGTCCTCTGTAACTAGGGGTTATTTCAATTAAATCTGTTTGCAAGGATAGAAAACAAAATAATGCTTCATGATTTTACCACCAAGTAACAAAGGGGAATGCCCTAAGGATTAAATGGTCAGTAGAATGTATTATGCATTTATACCTCTTCCCCTGAACCTAGCAGTCTTAATCAAACTGAATTACTCAAGAGCCAGGATGAATCTCATTTCACCGTATAATGGTGGTGCACATATCTTCTTAACCTGTCAAAGTAGGAAGCTGCTATGCAGGCAGTGCCTCTGCACAAGTTTGGGGGCAAGATTTATATCTCAACTTACCATCTTTGAATTTGACTGTGCGACTCCTGAACTCCTTCATTATAGTCACTTTAAACAACAAAGGAGTGCATGGACATTCTGAAAAAGACTAAATGCCCACCTGTGAGAATTTCATTTTCTTTTAAGTTGAATATATTCTGCATTTGGTGGTGTTTTACCTTACAGACTTTGAGGAAGAAGAACTATTGCTTTACCTTACTCATTTGGCCAAATCACGCTTACATTTCTCTTTCATTCAAGTCCACATGGCAGCTATTACTAGCTTTAGAAAATGTCCTTCACATGCCATCTTTTTCATGATTGGATTGGATCAAGTCTGCATTGAGTCCCACTCAGTTTAATGTTTATCTGTTGCCTTTGGCATGGCTGGTTGAGTCTTTTGGAGCTAAGGTAATTTCATATGCAGACAACACACAACTTTTAGTCTCTTTTCATAAGGGGGAAGATGTTGACTCTGGCCTACTTAAGCTGTGTCTTATAGCTGTATTTGAATATATGCATCAGAATCACTTGATGTGTAATATGGACAAGACAGAAATTCTTCTATAGGGTCATCTTCTCCTGACAAGTGGGCTGATTTTTGGCTTGGCAGAGCTCCTTCTCCACCTCTTCCATGTGAAGGGGTTAAAGATCTGGGGCTCAAATTTGACAACAAGCTCTCTTTTCAGCCACAAGTGTCTTCTGTGGTGGGACCTATTTTGGTCTGCTTCGGGCACTCAAGAAACTCTTACACTTCCTTCCACTATCTGCCAGAAAGACCATTGTCCATGCCTTGATTACCTTTAGCCTTGGTTATGCCAACGCTCTTTATTTGGGCATCATGGATTACTTGGTTAAGAGACTCCTGATTGTGCCACATGCAACTGTGCAGCTTATTCATAAGCTACCTTTTAAAACATCGGTACCTCCCTATCTGTGTTATCTCCATTGATTCCCTGTAAAGAAGTAGATTCTTTATAAAGTACTAGTATGACCCACAGAGCTTTTTCAGCTCTGGGCCTCAATATTTAGTTGCCAGAATACATCCTTGCACTCTGGGCAGGGGATTGTGCTAGTGTCATGATGTTTTGGCAAGGTTCTGAGAGTAAGGTAGCCAGAAAGGATGGCCACTCTTTTTTGGCAGCCATAGCCTGGAGCAAGTTCCCTTTTGATCTTTGCTGTGTAGCCCCAGAACCTTTGTTTAGAAAGAAGCTCAAGACTTGGCTTTTCGATCAAGCATAATATTGTTAATGCCTCATTAGTTTCTAGTGCAGGGATACTTTTCAGGGCAGCTGTTGCGCTTTACAAGCCCCACTTTATTCATTCATATTAGGGATGGGCCAGTAATTCTATTTAGCAGCTATTATTATCATTGGAGATTCCCCTGAACAAGGAAGAATGGTTTCTTACGTGTAATCCTAGTTCACCTTCAGAGGAATCTCCTTTAAAATAATAAGCATCACTCTCTTGTCCTCGGTGGAATGGATAAAGGAAGTTTGTCTTCCCTAGATTGGTATCCTCTGACTCTGTTGTATAAAAAAACTGAGGTAACTCCAAAAGACAGGACATGATGGGTCACAGGAGGGCTGGGAGCCTTCCAGTCAGTTTTCAGCCTGGCATGGCTGTGGCTTATAGGACTGTAATGCCCTTGGTTCTTTTCCCTCCATTTCCATTAGAAAGAAAGTATATGAACGTGTTTTTTTAACTTGTCACCTAGTTTTCCAGTGACATTTATATATGTAAAAAGTATTTTCTTTTTTCTCATTTTGCTAGGTAAATAAACATAATTAGACAGAATAACCAGTTTTTATAGTTTACTAAATTATTTCATTTTAAGTAAGAAAATGTGGCCTTCCTCCAGAACAGTGGAAGAAGTGCTCTAAGTGCCCCTGATCCTGGGAATATTCAGTGCTTACGATTTTTTCAATGGAGAGCCCCGGAAGGAGAACTATGATTACAGGGAAGAGATCATTCTCGTATTGCTCACTTTCTCTTAATAAATTGTGTATGTATTTTTCAGTATGTCTAAAAGATGACTGTATTATGATTTATTACTGATCTGTTAAATATTCTGGTCTTTAACATGATTGCAGTTGTAAATTATGAAGTGCATTATATTATCTTTTAATTTAGTATTGCTTCACTTCATGTATTCAGGAAGGGTAATTCTGTTTTCGTGTACTTTAAACGAATGAAGAGCAAAGGGTATTTATTCATTTCACACTAAACATACTTTTATTATTTTATTTTTAAGGTCCATCCGAGCAACCAAACCATCAGAAAATACAGTTATCATTGCTGTTTTACGCAGGTACGTTTTTTCTTTTTGTGTGAACTGTCTAGCATATTTTAATGCCAGATTTGTAGATATCAATTGTAGCATTTACTAACTGTTGTAACGGTGTATCATTTATAATTAATTAATTTTCTTTGATTTGCTTTGCAATTCTGCCTCAAGAAAAAAACATTGTAGTGCCTTTGTAATTGTACTTACAATCAAGACTGGTTACAAACAGGACGTGACTGACTTTTATATCTCAGCATTATTTTTCTACATAATCAATTGAAGTACATTTGCATCATTTTAAGAGCTTTAAGCGTATATACACAGATAAGTCAACTTTCCTTTCATACACATATTGTAAAATAGTAATTTGTCATGGGTTGAGGTTCATATTAACTACTGATGTCGCCCCTGCATACTTGTCTTTTTCTTTTTTTTTGTGTTTGAAAGCTTTAAGAGCAATAAAATGATGAACAACAAGAGACATCAGCGGGAAGTAAAAATACGAGATCAAAAACTGAAGCAATGTCATTGCTAATGTCATAACAGGAAAATAAAAGAATTTTATGGTATTTTAAGGCTAGAAGGGAGGGGGGCAAGGAGGGGGCGAGAAAGTAATGCAGAATAATAATAATATAAAAATAGCTGCAATTCAAACTGTGAGAAGAAACATTCTATCAAATAACAGTATACATATGTAAAAAGTGGTATAAAATAGGAACATTTCAAAAAACATCAAGTAAACGAATAAGGAGAGAGTATAAGTCCTTCAAGGAGGTTTGAAAGTCTCTGAGGTGGTATGGTTGGATAATGTACGAGCTACTTGGTCTAGATATGTAGTAAGGGGTAACCAATAAAGGTCCACATTACGTTGCGGTTTACAAGAAGAAGCAAAGGCAACATCAAGTCTGTGAAAATGACATAAAGAATTCCACCAGTGTTGTACAGAAATGTTTGAAAGGGATTTCCAGTTGGAGGAAATGTGTTGGAAATCAAGTGCTACCATGAGGTCATAAAGACCATGTGAATATGGAGAAAAATCTAAAGAGTCTGAGAGACTGCCCAGAAAGAGATGAATGTTTGAACAAGGAATAGAAAGTGTAAAGATGCGAGAAATGCAAGACCATATTTTATTCCAAAAAGAGACAGAGGGACAGAGAAAAAATAGATGGAAAAGATCAGCATTTAAAGAGCCACATGTCCAACATTTAGAATCAGAAGAGAACTGAGATAAAGATAGAGGAGAAAGATAAAGTCTATGGTATAGAAAAAATAATGATTGAGTGAGAGAAGCAGAGTGAGAGATCTTTAAAGATCTAGACACCAGCTTGTCCCAAGGAGTAACAGACTAAGTACAATCAAAATCATGTTCCCTAGAAAGTTCCACTTTGGTTTTGGAACGTTCCGGGTTGGGAGAGGAAAAGAACTTGTACATTAAAGATGCTTTAGGAAGAGTAGAAAGAATAACAAGAAGAGGAGACTGAGGAGGTAATGAGGCCAAAGAAGGAAGAGAGTAATAACGATCAAGAATTGTCTCCATGAGAATAGTAAATTTATGTAAGAAAGAGTGAGGGCAGCGGAACAAAAGCTGAAATTGGGGAAAAGAACAAGGTGAAATACTGTCAAAGAGATGATTGACCAACATAATATCTTTTAATCTCCAAGATGTCCAACAAATGGGTCTATTGTTAAAAAGTATAAGAGAATTATACCAAATTGAAGTATTTAGAAAGGATTCCCACGAAATATCATGCGGAAAGAGCAAAGGCTTTAAAAGAGAAGAAGCATGCTTAAACAGAGGAGGGGAAGTATAAGGAGTTTTGGTAGAGAAACCCAAAATGTCCTTAAAAGAAAAGGGTAGCAACAAGGCACGTTCAATATCGAGCCAAAGAAGAGAAAAGGGGGAAGTATCGGGAGAAAGCCATCGGGAAGCTTGTCACAGAGAAAAAGATTTATGATAAAGACGAAGGTCTGGAAAATTACCACCACCATTCAATTTACGAAGAGTAACCAAAGAAATTCAAGATTTTTTACCTTTCCAGAGAAATTTGGAGAGAGAAGAATCAATGTGTTTAAAATAAAGAGCAGGGATGTGAACAGGTAACATAGAAAAAATATAAATAAGAATAGGGGCAACCATCATTTTGATAGTAGAGTCGACCCCACCAGGAAAGGAAAAGGGAGTTCCATGAGGAAAATAATTTCTCAATTGGGGACAAAACAGCAGACCTATTTAATGTGATGGAGGAAGAAATGGACTTAGAAAACAAAATTCCAAGATATTTGATCTTTGTGCTACTCCAAGCAAAGCCAGTCAAGGAGAACATATGTGGGAGACAACTATTGCTCAGGGGGAGAATTTCGTTTTTGTCAGAATTGATCTTATAGCCCGAGACGGAGGAAAAATCATCAAATTTGGATAGTAAGGGGGGAAGAGATGATTCTGGATTGGAGATAAACAAAAAGATATTATCTGCGTATGCAGAGAGCTTTAAGTGATCAGTAGTGTGGCTCATTGGTTAGAGGCGGCAGACCCGAGAGAAGAGAACGGCCTGGGACCAGGGTTCGATTCCCGATGCGGCAGGGTCTTGGACCAGTATCAGCGGACTTGATAATTCTCGCCTCGGTGCCTACTCTAATCAGGGATCACACTCGGCAACTCTGGGCATTAATCTTGCCTCATCTCCACAACGGCCCCTCACAAACGCCGGGGATGCCTGGTTTCACCTGGAGACTCCCACGAGGGACTATCTCACAGGGAAAGCCAGGACGGGTTCCCCAGCGGTCTATAGCGCTACGAGGCCTGCGGTGCGGGTAGCAGTGCGCTTTACAAGACACACACAATTACAATTACAATCACCGTAAGGGAAGCCAGAAATAGACGTATTATTTCGAATAGAAGTGAGAAACGGTTCAAGGGCCAAAATAAAAAGAAGCAGAGAGAGTAGGCAACCTTGACGTACACCTCTTTGGAGGGTGAGGGAGGAAGAAAGCTGACCATTTACAAGGACTGAAGCTTTGGGAGCAGAATATAACAAAGAAATAAGAGAGAAAATTTGGGACCGAAACCATGCCAGCGTAACAAGGCAAACAAAAATCTACTCTATCAAAGGCCTTCTCCGCATCAACAGAAATAGCAGCTAAGGGAATCGAAAGGGAAGAGGCTTTATTCAAAACAATAAGAAAGAGCCGGGACTTGTCAGAGGTAAGTCTACCCTTAACAAAACCGCACTGTTCCTTACCAATAAGATGAGGCATGAGGGGATGTAAACGCAAGGCAAGTAATTTAGCAAAAAGTTTATAGTCAACGTTAACCAATGAGATTGGACGGTAATTCTTACAATACTGGTCACGGCCATCCTTTGGAATCAAGCAAATGGTAGCATCTTGAAAAGAAACTTCAGCCTTGCCAGTAGAATAAAATGATTGGAAAAGTGACAAAAGTTTGGGTAATAAAAGATCAGTGAAATGTAAATAAAACTCGACAGGAAAACCGTCAGAGCCCGTGTTTTACCTGGTGTAAGGGAAGATAAAGCAGCAGAAAATTCTTGTAATGAGAGATCAAGTTCAAGAGCAGGAAAGTTGAGATGGGAAGTCGTAGGTTTGGGTAATTTCTCAAAGTAAGATTGAATAAGAGAAGGGGAAGGAGGAGATTCTGGAGAATAGAGCTGTTGATAAAACAATTGGAATTGATCAAGTATGTCTTTATCTTTATGAAGAAGAATATTGTCAGCAGAATAGATGGACTCTGTAAGAGTACGTTCTTTACGAGATTTAAGAAAGTTAGCCAAGAGTTTACCAGATGTATTGCGACCACTATAATAACGAGCGCTACTGCGAAGAAGAATAGAAGATGCATTATCAGTCGTGAGTTTAATTAATTCAATTTTAGCACTGAAGTTTTGGTGACATACATTTGTCTGAAGAGGTGTAAAATTGATGTTCTAGTTGTTTTATATGTGCTAGAGAAAGTTTCAGTTTCTGAAGAAACTGTCTCTTCGTCCTGGAGACAAAATCAATAATGAAACCCTTGCAGTAACTTTATAGGAGTCCCAGAGGATATAAGGAGGTGTATGAGGGTCAGAATTAATTTGAATGAAATCATTAGTAAAGGAGCAGAATAAAGAAGAAAAGTTTAGATCGGAAAGGAGAGCACAATTGAAACGCCAGCGAGATGATTTGGGATGGGGTGAGAGTAAATCAAGGTCTGTCATGATGGGAGCATGGTCAGAAATACCTATAGGTTCAATTGAGGAAGAGAGTAAGTTCTGAGATAAGGATTGAGAGAGAAAAATATAGTCCAGTCGAGAAAAAGACGAATGAGGAGGAGAAAAGAAAGAGTAGTCAAAAGTGTCTGGATGACAAGGACTAACATCGCTGCTTAGCGCTTCGCGCTCACTTCGCTGAATAGCGTTTTTAAAAATACCTGTTTTATATTTGCTTTCACTTTTCTGTTGTTTGCCCTGTTTTTAAAATTGCCCTCTTACCTGCATCCTAATCGGTATTCACCGCTGCTTGAGCGGGTCCGGTTCCCGGGGTGGGCTCATTTAGTAGCCACCATCTTGGAGTGGGGTAGTTGTTTGGGCGCCATCTTAAGCGAGCGCTCCAGTGCACAGAAGCCTAAGTGGGACGCCTACTTAAGGCGAGCTGCTTCAGGTTTCGGCCTGACAAGGACTAACATCGCTGCTTAGCGCTTCGCGCTCACTTCGCTGAATAGCGTTTTTAAAAATACCTGTTTTATATTTGCTTTCACTTTTCTGTTGTTTGCCCTGTTTTTAAAATTGCCCTCTTACCTGCATCCTAATCGGTATTCACCGCTGCTTGAGCGGGTCCGGTTCCCGTGGTGGGCTCATTTAGTAGCCGCCATCTTGGAATGGGGTAGTTGTTTGGGCGCCATCTTAAGCGAGCGCTCCAGTGCGCAGAAGCCTAGGTGGGACGCCTACTTAAAGCTCCCTGCCTAGCGCAGCGGGATCGCCTTCGCTTAGCCTGAGTCGTGCCAGAGTCCTGCCCGTCTGCGCCCGTCTGCGTACGGTCGCGTTGGTCGGGTTGGGACTCTGCCTGGCGGATCTGCATCGTATACGATGCTTACTTATTCTAGGGATACCCTTGTGTCCTTTGGCCGGCACCTGCCACCATCCGACATTGCTAGAGTGAATCCATTGAGTGGCCCCCACCAGTGTGCCTGTGGTAGGTGGTTGCTTGAAGCCCCTGCCCTACCGCGCTGTCTTGGAGAGAAATCGGCTTTTGGCAGTAAATATCCTCAGCAGAACCTTACTATCTGGAACCTGAATGTGAGGTCATTGGTTAAACATTATCAGGATATTGCCGACCTTACCGGAAATGATTCTCCTGACATTTTTTGTCTGACAGAGACCTGGCTTCAAGAAACAGATACAGCTGTTCTCAATCTGGCCTTTCCACCTGGGTACTCGGTCCATACGCTCAATCGCTCCTCTAGAGGTGGTGGTATAGCGCTCGCTGTTAAATCATGCTACCCTTGCGATTGGAGAGTTCAAAAAATTGCGGGCTGCGAAAGTGCCTTGTTTAAGGTCTCTATCACACCCCATTTTACCTTTACAGGTTTGCTAATTTATCGTCCTCCGGGCAGCGACGTGGCATTTAGGGAGGCTCTCCCTAATGCCATTAGTTCGCTGGCAATAGGTTGTGCCAATTTCTCTATCCTAGGAGACTTGAATCTCCACTTTGACACCTTGGCTCTGCCTGCAGTGAGTGGCATCGTGGCTGATCTTGAGGCTCTTCAACTGCTTCAATTGGTCTCGGATCCCACCCATGTAGGTGGACACATTCTGGATCCCTTCTTTTCAAACCTAGCAGAGGTAAGAGTTGCCTCCCCTCTCCCCATGTCCTGGACGGACCACTCGTTGGTGACAATTCAGTGTCCATTGCCTGAGTCTCCTTTTAAGTCCACGACGCGCGTTTTTCTCAGACGTCGCTGGAATAAATTAAAATTGGAAGACTTCCATCGTATTCTTTCTGAGGACCCTTGGGGCCCGGTGGAGAATGTGGAATCTGGTTATGACCGTTTTTGTGAATGGGTTACCAGAGCCCTTGACTCTCTTATTCCAATGTCCTCGAGAAAGTGCGGATCGCGGGATCCCAGTCCTTGGTCCGATGGTTCTCTGCGTGCGTTGAAAAGCTCGTGTAGACGCACAGAGATAGATTGGCGGAAAACCTATGACATCAGTAAAAAAGCCATGTATTTGGCCACGTCAAATCTTATCATTGCGCTGTTTGCAGAGCTCGGGCAGCATTTTATGCCCTCGAATTTCGCAACAGCACGAATCCAACAAAAACCATCTTTAAAGCCCTCAAGGACCTAGTGGCTAAAAAGGCCTCTGCGGACGCCATTGGTTCCAACGCACATTGCGAAACGCTGGCAGCCTTTTTTCTGGAGAAGGTTCATACCATCTATAGAGCCTTCCCTATGGCTACGCCCACTGGTGAAAGACTGCATAGCCTTCCTAGGCAGGTTGTTTTAGACTCTCTCCCCTGCCTCACACCGGAAACTTTTAAGACACTGGCCCATCAAGTTAAGTCGGGGTCTCCGGTAGATCCGTTAAAGCCAGCAGTGTTTAGAGATTTGGCACCCTCTAATCTTCTGCCAGTTTGCGATCTGATCAACATCTCGCTAACTTCTGGTCAGGTACCACTGAAGTGGAAACAGGCAGTAGTAATGCCCATACTGAAGAAGCCATCTCTCGATACCAGCAAACCGGAGAATTATCGGCCGATATCGCTCCTCCCGTGGCCGGCTAAAGTCGCGGAGGCGCGTGTTAACATCGCCCCCTCAGACCATCTTTCGCGCAATAACATCCTGGATGATACGCAGAATGGATTCCGAGCTGGCCACAGCACGGAGACAGCCCTCCTATTTATGGTGGAGCATCTTAGGGCAGTGCTTGATGCGGGTCAAACGGCGGCGCTTGTTTTATTCAGATCTGAGCGTCGCCTTTGACACCGTCTCGCACGGGATCCTACTGCAGCACCTTGGGGAAGCGGGCGTGGTTGGCGTCGCTCTTCAGTGGTTCCGGTCGTTCCTGGCTGACCGTTCCTTCTGCGTGGTTGTTCCGCCCCATCAGTCCAAATCACATCTCCTGACTCTTGGGGTCCCGCAGGGATCCTCGCTGAGTCCCACGTTGTTCAATCTATACGTGAGGCCGCTGGCTGAGGTCGTAAAGCAGTGGGGTATGACCATGGTGTCATACGCTGACGACACTCAGCTAGCGGTCACGATCAGCTGGGATTCTGGGGTGGAGGCCCCAAGATTCCGGGATGGACTACGGGCGGTGGCCAGTTGGATGACGTCCAACTGTCTCCAACTCAACGCTAAAAAGACAGAAATTATGGTCTTCGTCAAACGAGCGGAACTTTGGGGCGATGCATGGTGGCCCTCAGAGCTGGGTCCCACCCCTACTCCGGTTTCGGAGATAAAAAACTTAGGGGTGTGGCTGGATCCCACCCTTAGCTTTGTATGCCACACCAAACGTATTGCGGCCTGCTGCTTAGGCATCCTGCGCAACTTGAGACCTGCACTTAAATTATTCGATGCCTCGACCAGACAGCTCGTGGTACAGGCGACGGTGTTGTCTCGGCTCGACTATGCCAGCTCCCTTTTTATAGGGATAAATCAGGCCGAACTCACCCGTCTCCAACGTGTGCAAAATGCAGCTGCCAGAGCAGTTGTAGGTTTACCCAGGTCCTGTTCTGTCTCTAACACCTTGCGCTCCCTTCATTGTTTACCAATTATGCAGAGGATCCATTTCAAAGTGCTTTGTATGTCCTACAAGATCCTTAAAGGTTCCCCTGCCCAGATTCTTCAGAACCTTCTGTCTCCTTAAATTCCAGGTCGCTCTCTACGTTCATCAGACCGCGAATTGGCAGTAGTTCCACGTTTTAAACGTAGTCGGGCTGGGGGACGCTCATTTCGTGTACATGCTGCTGCCCTGTGGAATGCTCTACCATTTGAAATTCGGACCCTTGCTGATCTGCTCTCATTTCGCAAGGCTGTTAAGACCTTTCTGTTCCCTTAGTCTCTTCCCTTTTATCTAGTTGTGTTATGTGGCCCCCTTGTCAGGCGCCGGGACGCTCCTTTGCTGGAGCAGCTGTGCGCGTAATAAATGCTCGTAACATAACATGTAAGAGTCTCAAGAGTCAATGAGATGTGTTTGGCGATGTGGTATGAAGAAATTGTTTGAGACTTGTGAGGAGTAAATCTAACCGTGGATTTGCGGTCAAGAAATGGGTCCATAATGTCATTGCAATCTCCACCTAAGAGGAATAGGTCATTTTTATGTTGAAAGCATTTGCTCGTAATTAAAGGCCAAAAAGTACAATCAGGTTGGGTAGGGCCATAGACATTAAAAACAGTTAAAGGAATTAGGTTAACTAGTATATTAGCAAGGATCCATCTGCCATCAGCATCTTTTTCCTCAGACAAGACCTTACATTTCAACTTTTTATGAAATAGGATGGCAACTCCATTCTTCTTGTTATTAGAGGGGGGGAAAAGAACAGTACCAACCCAGTTCCGTTTTAATTTAAGGGATTCAAGTTCATTAAGGTGAGTCTCTTGTAGAAGGACAATGTCAGGGGTATAGGAGGCTAAGTGAGAGAGAACTCTTTGCCGTTTAATGGGATTAACAAACCCTTTTACATTCCAAGAAATAACTCTAAATGTTAAATAGGGGGAAGTTAATTAGAACATGAAATGCAAAACAATATGTATACATCATAAAGTCGAAACAAACGAAACATGTATGCCAAATGTAGCCTACGAGAAACAGAATAAGGACAGAAAAGTGAATAAAGTGAATAAAGAGGGAGAGAGAAGAACAGAAACTGTAAGAAACTGCATGAAACCAGAAGACAAAAGGAAAAGTAAGAGAGAGAAAAGGAAGGAAAAAAGGGAGAAACAAGAAGAGACAGTACATACCCAAAGGGAAGACTAAAAATAACATACCTGGGGAGGACCTTACAAAAGGACACTGGGGCAAGGACGACACTCAACAAGACGGACCACCTGAGAGATGGAAGTCCAGCCATACCGGGACGGGAATGAGGGAAGGAAACCACGTAAGATGATGGGAGACACAGCAATGAACCTACATAGGAAAACAAAAAGAACCTTTAACAATATGGAGATATATTATAATGTATGCAACAAACTAGAAAATTATGTGAAATCAAATAAAGGACCGCAGCCGCTAAAAAGAAGAAACACCAAACAAGGATGGAACAATGAAAACGATTAAGCTAAAACTTGTTAAACAAGTAAAACAAAAGAACATCAACAGGAGTGCAAATAGAGAGAAGGACACATTCATCAGCAACTAGAAGAGGAAGTGTAAGGAGAAGTATCCATGCCGCCATTAGAGTGCATATGAATGAAGTTATTGAGTTCTCCAGGGTCTTGAAAAGTCCATGTACGATTCTGGTGAGTGACTTTAAAAATGCACGGGTGGAATAAACCATAACGAGCCCCCAAAGCTCGTAAAGGGGCTCGGAGATTGAGAAACTTTTTCCTTCTCTCCGCAGTCTCATTGGAGACATCTAGAGATAGATATACTCTTTGACCCAACCAAGATATCTGACGCTTGGCTCTGGCTGCAGAGAGAACCGATAGAAGATCTGTAAACCTCAAAAAAAGAATAATGACACCTCTTGGTTTGGTTGAAGCAGCTGAACGGGGGCCAAGTCGGTGAGCTCTTTGAATACTGAGAGAGGTGGAAGTCGACATGTCAAGAAGTTTTGGGAGAAAAGATGTAAAAAATGTCACAGGATCATCACCTTCCAGAGTTTCCGGTAAGCCTTAAATACGAAGGTTATTCCTCCTGTTCCTATTTTCCAAGTCCTCTGTATGCTGCTGAAGAGCAAGAACCAATTTTTCCAGAGAAGTAATGCGTTGAGCATTATCTTGTATTGTTGAAACTTGTTGTTCCACAGCTGTAATTCTGTTCTCCATAGTCGACCACTTCTCTTCAAGAAACTGCATCTTGTTATTAGTTTCCTCTACAATGGCTGTAATGTGCGAATCTCATCCAAAAGTAACTCCATAGAGATGGAAGATGATGATTTCTCTGGAGATGGGGGATCGTGTTTCAAGCGTTTCGTAGACGTTGTAGGAGGAGAGGGCTTGAAACAGGCTGTGATGAGGAGGAACGATTGGGGGAACTAGCCATTTGGGTGACAGTGGAGGAAGAGCCTAGATTTGAGGAGGAGGCTGTCACAGAAGCACTCTTGGTGGGAACAAAAACAAATTTAGGATTAAGCAATCTGCCCATGGGAACGAATTATCAATTGTTGAGTGGGCAAAGATTTGCTACGTGCAAGGCAACCTGTGGCGCAAATCCCAATGATAACATTATAAGTCAGGCAAATGGATGAGCTGTCCAGTACAGTACAGTTCAGTGAAAAAGTAATATGTTCCTCACAAATGCAGAGTAAACATGCTACAACAGCGACAAAAAGACACTTGTCTGAAGAAAAGCTATGCAGACCTGAACTGAATGGCACTCACAGCTGGTAAACGTTAGTTAGTGGAGAAGTGTGGCTCAATGGTTAGAGCGGCAGACCCTGATGCAAAGGTCAAGCCCAGGACCAGGGTTCAATTCCCCGCCTCGGCGGGTCTTGGGCTCAAAATTCCACGGACCTGATAATTCTCGCCTCGGAGCCTATTCCAATCATGGAGTCCCACTCTGCAACTCTGGGCAATAGCTTGCTTAATCTCCACAACGGCCCCCACAACGCTAAGGATGCCTGGCCTCCACCTTGGAGATGCCCAGGAGTGGATGCCTCACAGGAAATCCAGGATGGGTTCCACAGCGGTATTCGTACAAGCGCCTTGAGACCCTTGCGGGTGAGTAGTGCGCTATACAAGTATCAATTTACATTTATCAATTTACATTTTTACTTCCAGAACATAGGAGGAAAAAGGCATCATAATAATAATATGGGGACCATCTTCCCACTGAGAAACTCTGCACCAAACTGCTTCAATAAACAGGAGTTGCACCTCAGCTTATATAACATTGGTGAAGTTATCCAGTATGTTCAGTGTTCTTTGCATTAAGTGAGAGCAGATGATAGAGATTTTAAGAATCCTGGTTAGTGCCTTGAATTAGTCACTTGAAGAGGAAAAGACGCGCGTCTTCAAAATGGTGAGCGCAACGGGCAGGTGAGGAAAGGAATTTGCTAACAGATTCATTATCCTTATATATATTGTTATAACAGGATGGTGACATCAGCTGGTAAACAATAATTCCTCTCAGTAGATAGGAAGGAGAAGGCAACATAACAGGTTGGAAACCCTCTGCTTCCGAAGAAGCCTTGTGATAAATCACTGCAGCCAGCAGGGATCACACCACAGCATATGTAACCATAAAAAATGCATTCCAGAATGGTTGTTTCGTCAAAAAACAGAGTAATTGAAATAGAGCTGAAAATGAGGCATTTGATGAAAGCAGGTGGGAAATAATTCAAAAACACTTGGGTAACGCAACTTAAAAGTCACCTGAGGAGCCGCAAGCATCGTTAGAGAAGACGCGCGCATTTAAAATGGCGGGCGCGACTGGAATGAAGCCAGTGGCATCGAAGCTAGTCAGGAAACGTTGCGTCGCCAGTCCAGAAGAGGCTTACTCGAAGCAGGGGAGACTCCGGATCATGGAAAAGGCATTCCGGTGGTTCGCGGTGTCAGAAAGCTGCGGTTACAGGACAGCAAGCTCCCCGGTGTGGATGAGCAAACACACTAGGCGTCCATCTTGCGCCGCGCCGTAGCCACACCCCCACCCCTGCATACTTTTCTGTTTTAGTCATTTTTAATTTTACTAGATACAATAGCTGGAAGATCAAATTGGCCAGATGTACAAAATATTTTGTGGTAAAATTCTGCGATTCAGAAATTCACAGGGTTCAGGTCTACCAAATGGTGATTAGCAATGTACTAAACACCTTTTTGCAAGTCAGAAAATCTTTTGTGCGTCGAAGTGGGTTTTCTCACCTATTCCCATTAAGTTTAGGAAGGGGCTTTTAAGAAGTGTCCCGTCCTCTTTGGAATATTTTGTAACAGTGGCATCTGACCACAGTTTCCATTAGAAACCATCATAAAGCAACTGACATCTCAAAAGGGGTGGTAACTCATTCTCGAATGAAAATCTGCCCATGTGGGATAGCTTCCCCTCTTGGAATCATGTAAGTTGGCTTCTGGGAGAGCTGACTGAGACCCAGGAGACTACTACCTGATTCCTCTCAAATCTTCCCAAATGAGAAACATTTTATTAAAGCAACATCTGTTCCTTCAAGGCCCGCACATGCTTGTCGCTTAAATTTTTTTTTGTTATTCGAGAATGTGAACTCAAGGATGTAAGCCAGCCATCTCTTGCAAGCCGCCAACCCTGCATTCGTATTGTTGCTGATTTCGACACGCTCCACAGTGGTTTGTGACTGGTATGGCTTGTTATTGTTGCAAAGAAGGACTTGTTATTCTCAATTGATGGTTCTTCCAAATGGAGCAACATAATCTGGATTATCCAGCAGAATTGCCTTCCTAAGCACATACATTTTTCCGTTAAGCCATTCATGAACAAAACAGGTTGACTGTAGCCATTTGTTTCTAGGGAGTATATCTACATTTTAAATGTTATGGCTTGGAAAATCTTGGTTGACTGTCCTTACTACTTCTTTTGTAAATTGACTTTTGAGTAAGCCAAAATTAATTAAATACATTGAAGGGAAGATATCATTTTGTAGCATCAACAAAGTGTGTGGCTGTGGCACTGGCCTCTTTAATTGCTGAAATATTCTTTCTCGTCTGTGATTTTTCAGTTCATAGACCATGATTAAGTCGATTTGTGACCCTTTTTGTAAAATTTCTGTTTAATATAGAACAGTTTTCCAACCAATTCCTACACCAGTTGTTCTAGTTCTCCTTTGACAGCTGAATTCTCTATGGGTCCTCTTGGAGCAATCTGTCTTGTGGTGAGCTTCTAACTGTTTCACTCTGGTTTCCAAATCTGTCTTTTATTTTGTTTAAATAGTTGCATGAAAATGGAAGTGTGTGCTATTAATTCTCCTTTGATAACCGATTTTGGCACCTCCAAAACCACTTGCCCTTTGTCATTTACCTCAAAATATTATGTTTCTTTGATAGCTGCCCTTAGAGCTGTAGCTCTAAACGCAACCTAATTGATGATCTAGGAATTTCTTTTTTGAAATCTTTTTATTCACATCATCACATATGTCACATTATTGTATTATATGTGGTGATCAACAGCAATATTGCCAACAGTTGATTTCACATTTCTGACTCAACTCAATGCTATCTAGTTGGTGAGAATCAATAAGAAGCAACAGTAATTTTTTCGTTTCCGTCATGGATCAAGCATGTGGGATATTACTTTCAGTATCTAGAGCCCGATCATACCGTTTTCTCAAGTGAAGCCTCGGGGCAGTACATGGGCTCCCCCTGTATACATTCCACTTTCCCCAAATTTCCCCCCATTTTTGAGGGCATCCCCTACTTTTGTACACAGATCTCTCAGCTACCATGCACCAATCCATGACCCTCTTCCAGTCTCAAAAGGCTGGGGCTGTCACTGCCCCCCATCTCTGTGCGATATTGTGTTTGGCCACCATCATACCCAATGTAGCCCAGGTTTGTGCGGCCTGTGACAGATCAGTGGTGGCCCATATGTTAAGAAAGCACCATTTGGCTCACCGGGAAATGGTGTTTCCCGAGACCGCATTCATACACGACATCACCACTTCCAGTAGGTTTGAACCATTGGGGATCCCCAAAAGATAAGGAAGAACGTTCCCACCTGTCCAAATGACCTGGGGCACATTGAACTCATATGTTTACCCATTTTCACCTGTGTGGTACATGATATGTTGACTCTATGTAATATTTTATTCTACACTAAGTGAAAGCGCAGTCGCAAGCCACCTCCCCCGGTGAAACTTGGGCTTCTGTCCAGTCTTCGTCCAGCAATTCATTCAGGTCTGTCTCCTAGTGTTCCCGAAGCTGGGTGAAAGCGTCTGGGGAATTATTAATGAATTTTTGATATGTGAGTGAAATCACCTTGGTAGTGAGCTGTTCTTCCAGTGGTCTGCTATCAAGTGGAGACGACTCCGGTAAATCTTCACCAGAGGGCAGCACCGCCTGGAGAGCATGTAGGATTTGTAAATCATGGAAGATGTACCTGGGAGCAAATTCACGGGTTTATTTGTAGATTCGCAAACGGAATCACCCCTTCGGCAGTATCAAGCTCCCAACTGTAGAGATCCGTATCAGGTCCTATTTGTCACTTCCCTGCCTTTTTGCCACTTTGTGGCCATGTTTAGTGTCCCACAAAGGTGTGGCACTCTTAATCTTCTTTTCCCATCCCAATGTTATCTCCTTTTGAATGCAGAAACAGCAATACAAAAGTCTGGAAGAGAAATGGAGACAGGATTATTGTACTGTGACCAAATCCTCCCTCAAAAGGGCTCAAAGGGCCTATTATGATGCCATTGTTCAAGCTAAAAGCGCCTACTATGCTGTGTGTATTGCCCTATATGGCAATAACGGCAATGACCTTTTTAATATTGTGCAAAGCTTTGTAAACCCTAAAGCATAAACTAACATCCACACCCCATCTCTCTCATAGTGCAAGGAACTTTCCAATTTTTTTTATAAACAAGGTTGGGTGCTGCAATCCCACTTTCTGAAGGGGACAGCCAGCCCGCAGCTGCGGCATCTCCCCTGACTGGCACTTCCTTCCACTCTGGTCAAACTTGCTACCTTTGAACCCATCTCGGTGGCGGATTCACTGGTTGCCCTTACCGCCCCTAAATCTGGTTCACCCAACGACCCGTATCCAGCCATACTCTTTGCCGGTGCATCGGTTGCAATTAATCCATGCATGAACTCGCTGTTTAATGCATCTCTAGCATCGGCTACAGTTCCCTCTCCTTGGAAGCAAGCAATAATTAGCCCCTTACTAAAAACAATCCTCACTGGATCCCAATCTTCCTGCCATTATCACCCTATTTCTCTGCTACCTGCTTTGGCTAAGGAAATTAGTCAACAAACAGCTGACCGCTTTTGTGGAACAGAATGACCACCTGCTGCCAGTTCAATCCGGTTTTAGAGCCTCCTACAGTACAGAATCAGCACCGGTGGAAATCTCGGAGTCCATACCTGAAACATTAGATGTAGGGGGCAGGGCGGCATTGGTCCTCTTGAACTTATCGGCTGCGTTTGACACCGTTCTGCACGCCCTGTTCCTGGCTCATCTTTAGGAGCTTGGCATCACAGGCCCTGCATGGAAGTGGCTGAAATCCTTCCCAGAGCGTAGAACTCAGCAAGTCTGGATCCCCACCTTCGCGTCTAACACTAAGAATCTACTGACGGTGGTTCCCCAGGGGTCACTCTTGAGCCCCCTGCTGTTCAACATCTATATGTCACCCCTCATCTGGATGGCAGAAGACTTAGGCGCTAAAGTCATAGCATATGCTGATGACACTTGGCTTCTTTTCACCTGGAAAAAACATGAGACGTCCTCTTCCCATGTTAAAACATGTCTTACAGCAGTGTTTGATTGGCTCACCGCCGCCCAGCTTAAAATCAACGAGGTAAAACCAAGATTTTATTCCTCTGTAACTTTCCTCCTCAGTACTGGCATGCTTTCTGGCAAGTGAAGTCTCCCTGGCCTACCCCACGGGCCTACCTGTCAAGAACCTAGGGATCTGGTTTGACGGAAAGTTAAGTTTTAGTACTCAGATTAATAAACTGACAGGAATGTGTTTAGGCATATTGAAATCACTAAAAAAATTCCTGCCTTTACTCCCTTTACCTGCAAGGAAAACGGTCACCCGAGCACTCATCACCTCTTGTATTGACTATGCCAATGCGCTGTGTGCCTGTCTGCCCAGCTATCGACTAGATAAACTGCAGGTTGTCCAGAACGCCACGGCCCAAATTCTTCTCAACCACCCTAAGTGGATCAGGGTTAGGTAGGACTTTCGGAACTTGCACAGGCTACCTGTGGAAGTGCGGGTTAAATTCAAGTCCCTAGTAATGGCACATGCCGCTCTCTATGGGCGTGGTCCGGTGTACTTAAGGAAACACTTTCAGTTCTATGCCCCCTCCAGGCAACTGCACTCTTCTAAAGTCCTGAGGGCATGCAACCCGATTCTGCCTCAAAAGGACAGGTGGCAGTTCCCTTACCTGCACGGCGGTGTTGGCCTGGAACACATTCTCGTTTGACTTATGCAGTCTTCAGGATCCCAAACATTTTAGAAAGAGACTTAAAACTAATCTTTTCAATTAAGCCTTCTCGCCTTCCTTTGCTGGTTTCGTTTCTCTTTTTTACACTGTGGGCTCGCGCCGTGACACTGTTTGAGAAGCTGTGCACGTTATAAACCTATATAACATAACATTTTTGCCGGGTTGCGTGCAAGAAAAAATTGACCGTTGGTGCTGTTGGGCCCTCAAGAAGAAGGTGGCGTGGAGCAGTATATAGCGCTCAGCGACGGTATCCTCCCGCTTGAAGGACCAGATGGTCCATGTGATCAGCGGGTTCCTCCCTGGGCTGGTGTGCTCATTGATTAACTGTTGTTAGTTACGTTCCTCTATAGTACATTTGGAGCTCGGCTAATGCTATTCCTCTGATGTACCATCCCTGACTTAATTTCGCTAGGGCAATACACAGGGAGCCGTTATCCCACAACAGGATCTTGACTTCCCTGTTTATTGCCTTAAAATATGTCCTGGGTACCAGAAAGGGGGTGTTCTGTAACATATAGGGAAAGCAGGGCAGAGCAATCATTTTAAAGAGCTCTTCTCTCACCTGTAAGTATAATGGCAGAGATCTCCAATGTCGAACATCATTCTTAAGATGTGGCAAAAGGCCTAGCAGTTTTTTTGTTAGGATCCGAGGTAACATGGATACCCAGGTATTGGAAACTTTCTGTTGCAACACGGGCCTCACATCCTGGTTGGAGGTGCGGTGTTGGGCTATATTGAACAAATAACACTGTTTTGGACCAATTGATTCTATCCTCCTAGACCTCTGTCCAATTTATACCACATATCAAGGGTCCTCCCCAACTTATACAGCCAAGGGTTTGAGAATCAGTGCAAATATTAGGGGGGATTGGGGACAACCTTGCCATGTTTCCCGGTGTAGATTAAAAAAAACCTTGGATGATCTATCGTTTACCACCTCTCATGCCAAAGGTTGTAAGTATAGTAGCCTCAACCAGGATAACAATTTTGAGCAAAGCCCATTTGCTGAAGTACGGTGAAGAGATATGCCCACTCCACAGTGTCAGAAAGGCCATGCGGGCATCAAGAGATATGTTCACTGCATCTTCAGCGATTTGTGTGCCTGCCCCAGGACTCCATTGAGTCTGCGCAAGTTTAGCGCCGTATTGCTGCCGGGAATAAACCCTGATTGGTCTGGAAGGACAGTTTCGAAATTAGCTGGGTCATTCAGAGGGCCAAGAGTTGGCTAGAATCTTCGCTTCTGCATTCAATAAGGAGATGGTCCTATAGGAGGCACATTGTTCCGGTGGCCTGATATCGTTATGTATTACAACCACTGAGGCGAGCCTCTGTTCCTCTGGGAGTATGCCCACTTCTCCAATATTAGGGGTGTCTCTCATAGATTCACATGCTTGAATATTCCCCGTCGTCGAAGTGGGAGTCCCACGGTACATAAAATAGCAGTAGCAAATGCATATATATAGATGAAAAAAATTACATAATCATACATATATACATTTAGAGCAATAAGATATAAAGATATCATAAAGTTAAGAAAGTACCATAGAACAGAATAGGTCCATAGCAGCCTAAGGGAGAATTCACTTTAGTAACATATTAGAGTAATTTTAATGGTCCACATCCCAGCCAATCAGGCTACAGCACCCTCTAGAACCTTCTCCTCAGAAGCCCAAGTCCTTAGATTTTCGTAGCACAAAGTGATCAAGAGTGCATGAGGAGAAGAGAGCCTCTGAGGGGAGGAAGGGTGGGTCGCATGTGAATCTATGAAAGACACCAATACTGGAGAACCACAGGCTACAGCACCCTCTAGAACCTTCTCCTCAGAAGCCCAAGTCCTCAGATTTTCTACCGCACCTCATGTGAAGGGAGTCTCCCTGAGCTCTGCTCAGTTTTTTCTACTTCATAGCTCATTTCCACTTGACAAATGTCTTCCTCAAAGAAATCTTTATTTAGACAATGTTCATCCTGTGGCAAACTGAGACTGTTTCATGAAGATCCACACAGTAAATGCAATTACTGTCTCTATCCGGACCATGAAGTCAAGAACTGTAAGTACTGCCCTACTTTTTCTAATAAGACTTTGAGACAGAGAGGCCCGTCTCCTTCTGTGGCTACAGAGGTTGAAGACATCTGAGTCAGTGGTCTCAGAGGTTGAGAGTGTCTCTTATTTTCATTCCAAGGCCTCTCAGAAGCGTGGGTCTGAGACGGAGATGCCCTCTCCATTCCTCAAGAAAAGAAGACTTGCTGAAGTCTCTAAGAATGGCTCCCCACAGGACTTGCCTCCAACGCCTACGGGACCTGGTTCTCTGGCGTCACAGTCCAAATCCATGCCATCATCTTCTAAAATGGGCACTGGCTCGTCGACGGGCTCGTCGACGCGTCCGTCGACGACATCGACGACGACCAAATCAGTTGATGCAGTCTCCACGTCGACGACGACATGTTCAATGTCTTCTGGAACTATGTCGACGACGTCCACCTAGTCAACGGCGACCTATGCGGTGAGACCCATTGCTTCCATCATTAAGATATCGTAGACGACTGCCAAGCCCTCCTCGTCGACGAAAAAGCCTCCGTCGACGCGTCCATCTTCGTCGACGTGTACATCTTCGTCGACGAAAGCTACACCTTCGTCGACGGGGACCTCTTCGTTGACGGTGACAACTTCGTCGACGGTTGCATCCTCGTCGAAGGTCCCACCGTCGACGGGTAAAATTCCGACGACAGCATCCTCGTCGACGGTGACATCTGCGTTGACGCTACCCTTTTTGTCGACGCCGAAAAAACCTTCGTCGACGAAGAATAAAGGGAAGTCACATCCGGCTACGGATTCTTCATCAGCAGACCCAGCGCTGACGATTCAGCTTCCTTCAGAATCTTCTGCCTCTTCGTTGACGAGCTCGTCAACCTCACATCATCCACTGACCACAGCCACCACTTTCACAGTGGTCGCCGCTTCAATGGTCAAAAGACGGGTACCTCTTCTGCATTTAAGTCCTGTAAAGAGTGGCTCTGCTCTTCCTGAACAATTATTTCAGTCCGCGGAGGAGGACTCTAATGACGGCTCATATGTCGATGATGCGTTTCGACCCGCGTCTAGCCCCTCTGAACTTAACATTAAGTGCCAGGACTATGACGAGGAGGAGGAAGAGGAAACCGAAGATGGGGCACATCTTTTCCCCATAGATCACTCTGAAACACCTATAACAGAACAGATGACCCAAATACCACTGTCTTTAGTGTCTAATTTGCAGCACATGCTGGATGATTATAATCGTAGGTTTCCGCCATCTAGGCCTGCTTCTCCAGCTCCGCATCCTCCTCCACAACCACAAGTTTCTGTACCTACAGTAACACCCAAATCACCAGTACACCTTCAGCAGGATACTGATAATGAGGACCAGGACCCTCAAAACACAGATCAAGATGACGACGACAACGTCCTCGCTGATTGGGATGACTACAGGATCCAAACACCTTCTACTCCGCCTACATCTCCAAGAGCTTCACCTCCAGCGGACATTGGCAGCTTTCACAACTTGATAATCCGTGCTGCCAAAAGGTTTCACCTCACTTTAGAATTTCAACAGACAGACGGTTTTTTATATGATTTCAAAGACCTTCCTCAGAGGCAAGCCCACACCATTCCGATCATCGATCACATTTTGAAGGAAGTTCTCAAACTAATGGAGCGGCCTAATTCGATCCCGGCCGTTTTACCTTGACTTGATAAAAAATATAAAGCGCCTGCAAACTCTCCAGCATGCCTCGTTTCTCAGCCAAAGGCAGATTCCGTCATAACACAGGCGGCTCAGAAAAGGTCTCTCAATCCTGCAACACCACTCACATCTCCCCCTGATCAAGAGGGCCGCAAATTGGATTCCATCGGGAAAAAGTTTACCACTATGGCGGCCACAACCGTTAGGGCGGCTAATTCCCTAGCAATTCTTGGGCGGTTTGACCATCAGATGTGGTCCGAAATTGCAGCGTTAATTCCACAATTTCCAGGGGCCATCCGCTCGGAAGCGCAAGTCATTGTGCAGGAAGGAGACGAGATCTCTTTAGAGATCATCGACTGTGCTGTCGACATCTCATCTACAGGATTCAGGCAATTGGCGGGGGCCGCTGTGTTGCGACGCCAAGGATGGTTAAAGTCAACTGCTTTTCATCCAGAGGTCCAAGCACAAGTTCTTGATCTACCCTAAGATGGCGATTCGCTCTTCGGCAAACATGTCGATGACGCTCTCGAATCCATTAAAAAGCATACGGATACGGCCAAGGCTTCAGCAACCCTCCAATATAAGAAACAGCCGTTTCGAGGAGCACGTGGCAGGGGCGGCAGCTCTTCCACTTTTCGTGGCTCCAACCAATATCGTTCCTATACCAACAATAGATAAAGAAACAACTACCAGTCTCAAAGGCGCCAGACCAATTCAAGACCATACCAGAGAAAAACCACGTACAGAGGTGGTTCCAACGCTAAGAAACAGTGACAACCCCAGCGTAAAGTACACAACGTCTGTGAAAATTGGAGGTCGGATCTCCAAGTCTATCTTAAATTTGTCGAACATCACCTCCGATCATTGGGTCCTACAGGAGAATCCCGGCCAATGGGAAGCGAGCGGGACCATTAGGAGGGCGGAGCGGATGACGGAAAGGAGAAACCAGGAAGACACGAGGAGGAGAGAGGACGCGAAAACCACGAGGAAGACCAACACCGAGGACCCGTCTGTGGACACCGAGGACTCGGGAGCAACGAAGACGAGGCCGCCGCCGGAGAGGATGAGACCTGGTCCAAGGAGCTGTGGCTACCCACGGAGGATGCCCAAGTGCCGCCGTAGCTCTGGAGAGCTGCGACTAAACTGGTGCGTGAATTGGGCAGGGGGGGTTGGAGGGAGGGAGTCGGTAATCCAGGGTTGGTGTTGGGTTTGCCTTTTCCTTTACGGTTCTGTCCTTTTCTTTAGTGCTGTTTTGGGCCATAGTAGCGGGGTGCCTATTACTGCAAGGGAGAGGGGAGCAGGCATATATATGTTGACCGGCACGTTGTAAAGGTCTCGACTCGTGTCTATGACCGTGGGCGGCCAGTTTGAAACCAACGGACTACACCCTGGGCTCTAACAGTGGTGTGCTTAATTAAAGGGCATTGAGGCGGTCCGTGTTCTGACCCTATCTTCCCTTTTCCCTTAATACAGGCTTGTAGGTTGAATCAAGAACAAGCCATATCTCTTTAGTTGCACAGTATTATTTCCTTTCCCCTCACTAGTCCTCCTCCCGAGCACAGCAGGATTTCTTTTCACAAACTTAGTGACGGTGCCCTTTTATATCGGGACGCCCATACTTACCATCTGTGTCTCTTCTCTCTACACGCTACCCGGGGGAACACCACCAACAACCACTTGTAGAAAGAGGATGTCGCCCGAGGGACTCCGGCCTCCAAATTGGATGTTCCACCATCGGAAGATTCCTTTTATTTTCTACCTTCGTTTTGTGTGTACAGTCCTTAAATAAATACGCCAAAATAGATCCACGCATAAGACCTCCTAGCTTCTTTTTCCGCCCGTCCCTCTCACATTCCCCTAACCCATTACCTTTCCAGGAGGTGAAGTTCTGGGATCTAGGTTTATGTTCCAAAGCTCATTAGTCTCCCCTCACCCCCAATCCTCGCCATCAAGTCAATGTAGACTATTGCTCAACATCATTATTACACCCACCAATGGTAGCAGGATTTGCGACATGACATACGTAAACCTAGGTCTTTTTGACAGGGTCTGAAGTATCCAGAAGATCAAGATAACCTAATCTAAGAAAAAGAAGAGAAAGAAAGCCCTCCCACTCTGCGTCCCTGCATGATGGACCTAAAACTGCCCGCCCTCCAACTCTGCAGAGTGCCCGTCACCCCAGCCCAACACAGTAAACCTAGGTGGTTATAGGCCTCCCTCTCTGCCCACCACCCATCCCTGTGCCTAGTATAACGTGCAGCGCCATCAAAATTAGTAACATAGTGTCTGATTTCTAGATCTTTTATAGTTCAATAGTCCCGCCCCAACACCCCCACCATCATCACAGGGAGAGGGGGGATTCTTACCGAGCATCGCCTCAGGACCCAACTGGAACGGTCTGTACCCCTCCATCTTGTCAGGAAGTTCTTGGACGTCCCAGTTGCAGAGTGCAAGGCGGTTACCTGCTGAAAAACCTATGACCTGTGTGGTATCCCCAAGGGCCACCGCCCCACTAACTATCAGTATTTGTGCTTCTGCTCTGTCTCCCCCTCTTGCGTCCGGACAATTGCCATCATCTGCAGCATGCTCCTCTTTTGGTGCACTCAACTAGCCTCCAACCCTCCAACCACTCCCAATCCTCCTGCGGGGTGTGAAGAACCAGTCACTACCCTCCGATTCAGCGTGCAGTCTAGCTGGGAAGAGCATTGAGTATTTAACTCCCTTCTCTCTCAGAACCTTCTTGGCTTCTAGAAATGTACGCCTTTGCCTCTCAACTTTTAGGTTGAAATCTGAAAAGAAGGTAATCTGCACATTGTCGTACAGCACTGGTGGGGCAGTGTGGGCTGTTTGAAGAATTGAATACCGATCTCTAAAGTGAAAAAGCCAGGCAAGTATGGAGTGCAGGGGGCCCCAAGCCGAGGGTGTCTCCCCGGAACTGTGCACGCGCTCCACAGTGAAAAACTTAAAAAGTCCTTGAGGGTGGAGGTACTTGAGGATAAGTTTATCCACAAACCAGTCTGCAGATGGCTCTTACTTTCGTCCAGGGACCCCAAAATTCAGACGTTGTTGCAGTGGGATCTTCCCCCAAAATTTTCCTTTGGCTCTTCCATGAATTTGTTTGAAGCCTCCAGCTTCCCAACTTGCATCTTAAGGCCTTTTGTGTCTTGTAGTAAAGTAGCCGTTGAGTCTTCTACTTTCTTGATGCAATATCCTAAATTGCGCAAATCTGCCCGCTTCAAGGAGACTTCTGTTTTGACAGTGTTGATGCGTAGTTTCAGTGCAGGGTGGACACCCTGTATGGCAGTCATAATATCGGCGGGGGCTTTTTCTGGCATCTGTGGGGCATCAGAGGCGGGTTGGTCTTGAGATCCCTCCGGGGCCTGGGGTCCCATTGCGTGTGTATCTTCGTCTTGTGGGACCCTTTTGCATTCTTTCCACCTGTCATCCAGTTAGTAGATCAGGGCAATTTCTATGTGGGATGGGGGGCAGGGGTACTCGCCGCCACCTGCCCACTGGGTTCCGCAGTGCCCAGCATGGTATCACTAGTTCTCACTAGTGTCGCCCCCTTAGTCCCACTGTTTCAATGTTTGTGGCTCGGTGGTCATGGGGACACCCAAGCGGTGTACAGCCCACGGCTCTTCAAGTAGTGTTCCTCGATATGGAATAATATGTTCCTGCAGGAGGTTTTCCCAGAAGGTGTCTCCTACCACCTCTCAAGTGGATGCTAACTGAGCTATGTTCGCTCCCAGCTCAGTCCCCCTTCTATGTTATTCCAGTATAGGAGTGTTAGAGCTGAAGACCGGGGCAGCTCGCCCAGGACTTGGGTTTAGTCAATCCACTTGATGGTGTTTTGGCCTGGAGGGGGAGGGGGGACTGTAGTGAAGTCTGCATCCTCCCCCAGGTATGCCAGGCCGTCCTCTCGAGGTCTCCCAACGGTCTCTGGGGCAGCGCCCCCTCACCTCAGTTGCAGAGTGAAGCAGAGTTGCGAGCCGGCCAAGTGTGCATCACCATGCAGGTCCCGGACAGTTCTCAGTTTGTGGCGTCCGCTGAAGACCTTCTACAATTTGCATTGTAGCCACCTCTTCAGTTCTCCAGGGGGGCCCCAGTGATGGAGCGAAGCAAGGCTAGAGCCCGGAGGCCTCCTGCAGTCTCAGAGGCGATGCCAGTCCACCGCTGTCATAGATCGTAGCCGCCTCGCTGGTACGCAGGATCTCACTGATTCAGATCAGAAATAGGAGTTTTGCCACCCTCCTTGATGGGCCGCTTTATACTTAAGTCGTGGATAGGGTCGGGTAAGCACTGTGTGTGTCTCTAGCTGTCATGGTAGCCTCGAGTTCGGGAAGGCTTGCATCCCCTGCTCCCCTGGCATGTGAGAGTGAACCCGGGCCGCAGCTCCGCCCAGGCCCGCCCTGTCGTTTTCCCTCTCCCGACTGCAGGAGCAAATGTTCTCGATCAGCGCTGCAGCAGTAGTGCTAACTCGATCAAAGTAGTAGGCCGAAGGTGCTCAGAGCTGTGAGCAGATAATAGGGGATTACGGTGGCGGGTCTGAAAGCCAATTCAAGAAGCAGCCATCTTCCCTGGCAGTTGGCCATGCCCCAGTTGATGATCCAGGATTTTTGGAAAGATATGATAGATTGTTGTGTCCAGAGTCAGCCAAACTGGTTCATGGGCTTAGACAATTGTGTATGTCAAAAGGAGGGGAGGTGGATCACATCAAGATCCAAGGGCTCAAATTACCATTCAAGAGAATCTCAGAATGGAAGGTCCAGCCACAGTCAGAGCCCAAAGGGACAATGTCAAGCAAAGACAGACTAGGCTGTTCCTATAGGATAGAAGGTAGGAAAAGATAAAGGTACGGTCACAAGAAGGGTAAAGGTAGTGCTCAGTGGAGGGCTACCCTGGGTATCCAATTTGTTGGTATTAATGGCCTCACACACCCTTGCGAGTGTCATGCTTCATCATTGGCGTTTGCTCCTCGTTGGGCAGGCGGTGCAATGCCCAACGGGCTCACCTCAAAGAGGGGCTCTTTGGCGGAGATCTTTTTACCAACTGCCTAAGGGTGAAGTGCGGGTGAGGGGCCAGAAAGGAATGGATAGTGTAAATACGTGGATTAAAATGTGGCACAAGGTACCGGAGATCAATTTATTCGTTGGTCCCCTGCCACAAGTAAAAGCAGTGGGTAGCCTATGATCGCTGGAAATTAGGATTCCACGTCACGATCCAGGACTACAATGCATATCGTGAGGTCAACATGTTTTTCGCCTTTGCACACTTGCTGCGATTCTTCAGGACCTAATGGTTACATCTATCTCTAATAAGACATGACCTAGTTTAGTGTCAGTTTATAAATAGTTGTACTACCTGTATGGGACAGCTCTTGCCTAGGGAGACAAAAGAAATCGTTACCATGGTTTAGTGACAAAAAATGCCTTTAGTGACCGTGAACACGCAGTGCTGTAGTGGGTGCAGTGACATAAATGTAGTGACATACCAGTGATAATTTTGTGACCAGTATGTATTAACTTCTATCACAATGCTACATTACACCGCATTTGTAAATTAAAACCAAAGGTAAAGTTTAAAAACAGCAGCAATTACTTAAAAGTCTTCTGTCGAAAACCTGTAGCGAGGGTACCATGTTTACTCACCTAAAAGTCAAGGTGTCTAGGTGTCAACAGTACCCGGTAGGTTTTACATCAAGGGGAAAGAACCATAGGGGTTTAAGGCTAGAAGGGGGAACAAGCACAAAGGCAGTCTGCATGAATCACTTTCATTAATTCTATTTTCAAACAGTTGCCTGTTGGTGTTGGGAGGGGGAGTAGTTGGTCAGCTATGACCAAGAAGCACTATTTAATCACTGTGTATGGCTTCATATCGAAGCTACCTGTTGGATAGTTACTTCCAATATTGGATATTAAACACATACAAGGTTAAGCTTCACGCTTTAACTGCTATGCACTGTTAGGTTGCATTATGTACACCCTTCTTATGCCTGTAATCGGAGCGATATGGGCTCTGGTTTACCCTTATCAGTAGTTGGTTAAGGGTGCTCTAAGCGCTTCAGTCGTGTCTTAACAGCGCCCGCTCGAAAGAGTGCATTCAATGGCTCCCTCTCTCCACCCATCGCGTGTGGTTATCGCAGTGCCCCGCAAAACACCTGGTAGAAATATGTCATGGTGCTTGAGGCAGACTCGGGCGATTACCCTTTCCTCATGCTGCCCGTATTGTGCGTCAAGATCCCGCTCGAATTGTGCCAAATTGAGGGGAGAAACAAGTGATTTGCATATTGCTTCGGCAGGAAATGCGAGAAAGGCTGGGGGAGCAGAACCCTCGTTGCTAAGCAGCGTATTGACAAGCGGGACGCATTGCCATTCTTCCGATAAGCGGATTGCCAGAAGAGCTGTCGCATGCCGGTCTCAGCGTCTCAGCGTCTATTAGGTAACAGTCATATCGCGCTTGTGAAATTTAGCGCGGTGCTGGCTGTTGCATGTCAATAATCGCGGGAGGTGGCTGCGAGGGGGGAAAACACTTACTTCTTGCTGCCTTGGTCAGCGCGTGGTCTGCCTACCCATCTCTACCGGGATCCAGATAGTACCGAGTCCTCGGTTGGGGATCTAGTTAAGTGGTTGTTGGGGGCGTGGTCGAGGTATTCTCGCCCTGAAGGTCATGTGGGAACCAGTGTTAACACGAGGGCCATCTTGGAAGGGACCCATCCTCATTGAAACCAATGTAATGTAAGGATGGTAGAGGTGTGAGTAAATCAATTAGGAGTTGGGTATATACTCTCACTAATTTAAAACCTTGTTTACATATATGTGTTATCAAATATTCATATATTCCAAGCCATACAAGACCATATGGGCAATTTCCTAATGGTGTGTTTTACTAATGTAGTGGTAGTTATTATAGTGCACTCCACGGGATGTCTTCATTAAGTCCCCGCCTGTCTGAGGATAGCCGATGTATCCACCTCTGTTCCTTCTGGAATAGGTTCTGTTTGGATTTGTTACTTGGTGTCTCAAGGATGAGCCATCTCAGTGAGTCAGCAGTATGGTTTAGGTCTACAAAGTGCCTACACATTTTAGTGTTTATTTTTTCGCCAAGAAAATTGCTTCTGTGTTCCGAGATGCGGATCTTAATAGGGCGAGTGGTCATGCCCACGTATTGAAGATCTGAGCAAATAGATGCAATTTGGTGTATTGCAGTTGGTGTGGCATCGGAGTTCCCACAGGAATGTCTCAGTTAGTTGAATAGACTTAGTGATACTGGTAAAGGGGCATACACTACAGGAACCGCAGGGGTAGTGTCCCTTTACTGGTGGGAGTTGCCAGAGTGTATTTTGCCTGTGGGTTTCCACTTGTTTTGGCCTGGTGTGCACTAAGATGTTCTTGACAATTTTAGACCTTTTGAAGGCAAACCTGGGGATCGCAAGGTTGAGATCTCCTGTGTTAAGAATCTGCCAGTGTCTCTTTATTATTTTCTTGATTTCAGTAGAGACTGGGGAGAAAGTTGTTACACAGGTCAAAAGATCATTGTCTTGTGGAGTTGGAGTATTATATCCCTCTATGGTTGTTCTGTGCCCGTTTTCGTGCCTTGTAGACCTCCCTGGATGGATAACCTCTCTCTTGCAGATTTTGAGATAGGATTTTAGACTCCGTTTTATAATCTGTGAGGTGGGTACAGCTGCGCCTAACCCGCAGGAATTGGCCAAAGGGAAGGTTCAGCCTCAGATCCCTAGGGTGGTGGCTCGTAAACAGGAGTAGACTGTTCCGGTCCGTTGGCTTCCGATACATGGTAGTATCAATCTTACCCCCCTCTAGTCTGATGGTCAGGTCCAGGAATGCTATCTTGGAGTTGGAGGCAGTGATGGTAAAGGTAAGGTAGTTGTTCAGGGTATTCAACCGGTTGAAGAACTCTATGTAGAGATCTTCAGTCCCTTTCCAGAGTATGAGGATGTCATCAATGAACCTCCTCCAAAGTTGGATGTTGGAATGGTAGGGGTTCATTGGTCCATTGATGTGTTTCTCCTCAAAGTCAGCCATGTAGAGGTAGGCCACCGAGGGGGTACTACCCATAGAAGTTCCCTGGGTTTGGTGGTAATGTTGCCCTTTCAACTCGAAAAAAATTTCTGTCAGGGCAAGGTTCGCACACTCCATAATAAAGGAGGGCGATGTGAGAGAGGTCCATTCTTCAGTGTTGAGAATTCTCTCAATCACCTCGAGTGTGACCCTCTGTGGGATGTTTGTATAGAGGGCCTCCACGTCAAGGGTGATCAGAAAGTCAATTTGAACGTCTTCTTGAGGGTTGTCAAGGAGACAAAGGACGTCCTACCTTTACCCTTCTTGTGACCGTACCTTTACCTTTATCTTTTCCTACCTTCTATCCTATACGAACAGCCGAGTCTGTCTTTGCTTGACTTAGACAATTGTGGCCAGGATCATGGGTGCTGTGGGACCCAGCTCAAGAAAATACTCTATTTTCTGTGTGCCCTATGTGCAGTGAGAAGAGTGTAGGGTATTTTTCTCCTGCACGTTGAACTCTCCATATATTCAATAAGTGTGTATCAGTCATCCCTCGGAGATAGTGGAGCTCTGGGACTATTTAGGCAAGCCACAAATCTGTCATCATTTGGTTGTAATAGGGAATAAAAATCACCTTCCATGATCAGACAGCCCTTCTTAAAGTATGCATCCTTGGGAAAGCGGTCCAAACAAATCCACTCTTTTTCATTTTGGTAGCCATATATGAAGAACAATGTCACTTATATCTGGCCCAGTGTAACCTGAACATCCTCTATCCAGCTTGTTTACCTATATACTCTCTGTTTAGTTGGAAGTGAAATCCCTGTCGGAGTGAGTTGGCTGCCATTTTAGATTTATTAGCTCCAGAGGGGTGGAACTTTTCTTTTCTCAAATTCTATTTATTGAGTTTTACACCAAACTGGGTAACTACAGTATAATGTAGGTGCCATTGCAAAGGAAAAAGATATGTGATTAGCAAACATATTACTGCATTTATTGAACACAGTCGTGCCTATCTGAGAGGTTAAAACGCATAGCGAAAGCTGAGGAAAGGCAAGGCCTGGTCGGATAAGGGACAACCAATATAAAGAAAATACCTACCTACAAATTACAAAAGGCCCTGAGGGAAGGGTCCTAATACTTACAACCACCGGTGCAGACAGTTGCACAAATCATAATGATCTAGTAATGAAAATATTTAAACAAAATAGTTTTTCATTTTTATTTTCATATTATCAAAAGACAATCCGGATTTAATGGAATAAATACATAGCAAAAATTGTACTCAACAACAGATAATTATAATAGTCATGTCCCACACACATCATTCAAGTTACACAGTCATACTATCATGCATTCCAAATAACACAGTCATTCATGCTACACAAAACAATATCATCACATCAACAAGTACATCAATATGGTTAAGCTGCCACATGATGATTGGATGACAGGTTCTCACATATCATCAGAAAGTAGGGGTAGAGACAATCCAGCTCCCCACAACGGTTCAAACGCCAATGGGCGTTTTGGTGTCTGGCCCCAGCCGGGGCTACACCTTCATCAGGGCAAGGATGGAAAAGTGGTGTGGGACAACACACCGAAAATCACGAAAGGATATAAAGATTTAGTGTACATTCTGACATATGATTACAACATCAATACTCTTAATAAATAGAGTTTTCTAGTGGCAAAAAGTCTGCCCCGGTGTGATAAAGAATATTACAAAACATAGCCAGAACATTAAAATAACCTGGAATAGAGTGCACCACCAGATATAGGTAGAGACAGTGAAGGATGTACTTCACCAGCACAGCGAATAAATGTTAGTTTAAGGCAGAGCCCAGTTCTCAAACCAACTAATCGCCTACAGATAATGGCACAGAGATATAAAGGCCATGTAAGGGCCACGTATACGGCCTAAGGTACCTTGTCAGGGCCACTTATTTGGCCTAGTGCTGTGGACACCAAATAAAGGGTGTCTGTTCAGGTTGTGGGATATAAACCTGAAATGAATGACAGGGGGGAAGGGAACTAGGGGTGAAGAAGGGAGGGTGGCAGGCATCCTCAGTGGGGTCCTCGTCTGTAGTCGTGTAGGGTACCCAAGACCCGAGGGGGAGTTGCTTAGAAAATGGTGGAATGTTGCGCATGCTCGGTCGAGTCCACAGGGTAAGATGGAGGCACTCTATACCGAGTCTTCAAGGAGACGCAGCGTCTGCAGTCTGGGGGAGTTGGAAATATAAGTGTTCCAGGCATGACAGGTATTGAACAAAGGGCGACCAGCGTCATCTGAATTTCTTATCAATGTAGGGGAGATTGCGTGTCATCTGCTCCAGTGCAATAGTGTGCCAGAGTTGTGTAAACCATGAGGCAGTGGTGGGGGATGTGAGGGCTGGGGGCAACAGTGAGCGCCAGGACTGTGCTCGAAGCTGCTTGGCTGCATTAGTCATATCAGAATATACAAAGAATATCCTGCAGTCAACAACTATAAAGACAAAGCATAACCGTATGACTACATAGACTGATTAGCAAAAAATACGCAAAATTTGTACGGATTCCCATCACTCACCGGTCCCGGTGACATGCTTCATCATCTGGGTCTCCTTTTTAGGGCTACAACTCCACCCTAATGATGGAGGAGCCCAAGGATGTTTTACAAAGTATTAATCACTACAGATGTGAGCAAGTATGATGAAAAGAGTGTATGGGAAGAAAGTGCAGTGCAAAAATAAGTGATGTGAATCTAAAATTGAAGCGGAATCAGACAATAGTTTTATTCTTGTCTGATCCGAACAAACATTAAAAACAGTGCAAAAGACAGGGCGGGTTCAACGTCCATTTACAATAATTGGTCGACATGTTTAAGCACAAGCAGGGAAAATTAACCTAGTGCTTTCATCAGGACCTCTTGAGTGTAGAATGCTACTGCCGTACAATTTCAGTGATGTGATCAAATGATAAACGAAAAAGGATACGCTGCAAGACTAGCTTCTCACAGTTTCCATTCCTCATGCATCTTGGAAAAATCTATAAAAGATATAAGAGGTATATAGAACAGTCTTGGAACACAGTTATAATTTGTCTTTAATGAATTCATGTGGCTTAAATTAGCCATCAGACACATTCAAAAAGTATCTAGAATACACTCCAAAGAGTCTTACCTCAAGGGTATGGAGGAAAAGCCTCACCCCACCTGGCAACAGCTCAGGGCAAAGGAGGCACTGCTCTAGAGAAGAGACAAAACAACCAACCCTAATTTAGTATGGTGTATTGACTCCTCTTCACGTTAAAACCACAATCATAGTGCCCAATTGTAAGGTGAAACCCTCATTCCTCGCAAACATTCGCTCACTCCCTTTATAATGCAAATCGACCACCTTCAGATATTGTGGCCATATGTCATGTTTGAAAATATGACAATATCGGTTTGTATGTTTTATCGATCTGTCTCAATGTGTCTGACTTTTATTCAGTAAAAATAATCATGGTTAGAACGTATATAATCTACCCAAGGAGAATATATACTGTGCAGATTGATTTCAACACTAACTTAAAAACTGCCAAAATATAAAGCAGCACATTACTAGTAGATATCAGAACCTCGGAGTAACAGTTTGCCCTGGGAAAATCGAAAAAGACCCAGCCTTCCTATCTGGAAACTCGCGCATTCACTCACCTAACCGTCGGTACTCCAGGCGTTCATCTCAGCCGTCGGGGAGGTACCGATCGGTAGTGACGGCGGTGTTTATAAAGAGCCTTAATCATTATCCACGGCTCCGCTCACTTCCTCGTTGTTTAGCAAACCCCGCGAGATCTCAAACGTGGTGTCGCGAGAACCCGCTCGGAACTACTAAAAATACCCAGTTAACATGGGAAATGTAGTTAAGTTGTTTGATCTTCGGGTAAAATGTAACAAGTAAAAAGAAGCCACTTAAATTGAAGCTTGTAGCTAATATATGAATTAAAAAAGCCTATCGGAGGAAATACATTTCACATGAAGAAGAGCAAAGTTATGCATTGTATTCAACGTGAATACATGGGTTCACGCAGCTAACTACAAAAGATCGACTGGAATGCTGGGAATTGTAGTGTACTAAGTAATGTAATTTCTATCTAGTGTTAGGACTATTTTGAATACATGTACATTACTTAGTACACTACAATTCCCAGCATTCCAGTCGATCTTTTGTAGTTAGCTGTGTGAATCCATGTATTCACGTGTGTGTCAGGGGCATTTTCCTTGTCACATTTTTTACAGCTAACAGGTGGGCCTTTGGTCATTTTAGAAAGTCTTGCCGGGGATAGGCAAGCCCTATTTATGGTGAACTAGTGGTTTCTTCTAAACCAGGGGGCTTTACAACTAAAAATAAGGTGTTAAAAGAAGTTTGCCACAGATCTGCCCAATATATCTCAGAAATGGATTCTTCCCACAACTCTTCGGCTAATCTAAAATCCCCATATATGGCCTCTTCAATTGCCCAATAAAAGAACAATACTTCTTTCTTTCCTACTGGCTTCTGTACTAAATGTTCTTTCAGAGTATTCCTGCGGCCTATTGGTTTATTAAGGTTCTGGGACCAGCTCTTTAGTTGTAAGTATTTAAATCTTGACATACCCTCCTCCAGTTTTTCATTAAATAGTGCCCAAGGCAAGAGTTAGCCTTTTTTTTAGCTAAATCTCCCCACACTAGAAACCCTGCTGTTTTTAAAGGGACAGCCAGCTTTCTTTCAGACAACTTGATGACCCCGGGCTATCCCACAGTGGAGCCAACCTTGAACAGTATTCGAGACCCGTTAATTTTTTGATTCTGGCCCATATAATGAGCGGCGCTCCATAGAACTTTCAGCCTTACTTTCTTGAGGATTTTTTTGGCTCCGTATTTAAAGAGAAAACCTTCATGTGATAGCCCCACTTGTTCAAACATGGCTAAGAACATTTTCCCTCTTCCTGATGAGTTTGGAAATTTTAACAACATTCTTGAATGTGTTAGCTGAAAAGCCCATGAGTAATATTGTATATCTGGGAGTGCGAGACGACCCTTTTCCCTCTTGCATCTTAGCTTTTTCCAAGATATCCTAGTGGCTTTGTAAGCCCACAAAAATTAGTTGGTAGATTGCTGAAATGTATCAATGATTTGTTTCTCAAAGTGTAAAGGAATGGTGTTAAAAAGAAAAGTAACTTTTGGTAGGATTGTCATTTTTATCAAATTGACTCTACCTAAGATAGTCAAGGGAAGGTGGGCCCAGGATTTCATCAGTTTGTGGCTATCTCTTAGGTTATTTAAAAGATTGGCCATGGCTATCATATCTATATCCTGAACAATCTTCACTCCCAGATACCGCATCTCATCTTTGGTTGGATGTCGACAGCACGGCAGGTTTCAAGTCATGATTTCTGATTTCAGTTTTCTCTGCATTGACCTCATAACAAGAAACCCGACCGAAATCCCTTGCTAAACTGATGATATGGGGGAAAGATGACTCCAGGTCTGACGAAAGGATTAGAATATCGTCAGCATATAGGGCTACCTTCCTCTCCCATGTTCCACTTTTGATTGGTGTGATAGCTATCTCCTCCCTAAGACGCTGAGCAAATGGCTCTATATACATGTCGAATAGAAGGGGGGAGAGGAAGCAGCCCTGTCTAGTTCCTCTCTTAATTCTGAAAGGTCTAGTCAGTTTTCCATAAAATCCTTTAAAAAAGTGGGAAAGGCTTCTCCTATCTCTTCCTCCTTGATTGTCGATGTATTAATGTGCGCGTTAGCTATTTGTTTTATAAGATTTCGCACTCTATCAGTTTTGGCCTTCCAAGCTAATAATCTTCCGGCCCCCTCACCATATTCAAAGTGAGCAAGCTTGCTCACCTCCAATCTATTAGAGATCCTGGTCTGAATAGTATTCTCCAATAGAACTTTCAGGGATCCCAATTACGCGACTAGTGTTTGGCAAATATCTTTATCGATTTCATTATTAATCTTCCTCTCCACCTCCTTCATTTTGCACTCAGTAGATGTTATTTCCTCCCTATACTGCCTATTTTGATAAGAAGTCCTATTTGTAACTAGGCCTCTCAAGTGTGACTTCAGGGCATCCCGTACCACTAAAGGTTCTGCCGATCCTATATTGATATTTAAAAAGGATATTGTCTCCTGAGATAAGTAGCTGGCTTCAACTTCACCTAGAAGGAGTGTGTGGTCCAATGTCCATGCCCTCCGATGTTCTTTTTCTGAAAGATTTACGTCCATCCATACGGCCGCATGATCCAAAAAATCAGGGGTCAAATAGCCTATATCTTCGACTTTACCTCTTGAATCATTACTAATCAGGAGGCACTCTATCCTTGATTTATGTCTGTATTTTTTATTATAGAAAGACACCCAATTGAATGCCTGATCTTTCCCTCCAAATGTTAAATAGAGCATTTTGCCTCATCATCATCTTTAGGTATACCCTAGATTTAGACAAGGAATTGGCCCTGCTGCTTGGGGATTTATCCAAATATGGATTCAATGTTATATTAAAATCACCAGCTAGAATTATCGTATCGGGGAACCCCAAGAGGTTTGCAACAATAGCTTTTAATGCTGAAGGGTCGTCCTGGTTAGGGCCGTAGTACCCTACTTCTGTAATGAGTGCACTTTCAACAGATAACTTGGCTATGACTCACCTACTGCTTGGGTCTGTCATACAATTTAGGAGACCGGCATTAGCTTGTTTTTTTACTAGAATGGCAACACCACTAACATTGGCATTTTGACAGGAACTGACACAATGTTCCACCCACCTGAACTTCCCACAAATCCTACTAATTTCTTCTCTCTGGAGGTGTGTTTCCTGCAAGATGATTATCTGTGCAGGTGAATCTTTAAGGTATTGGAGGATTTGTTCCCTCCTACTTTTAACTCGGAGACCGTTAACGTTCCAAGATAGAAATTGTAGCGTTCTCATGGGGGATTAAAAAAACCGTACCTTATATGTACACCATCCTTCAGAATATCGACACCAAACCAAAAACAATGGCCAATAAGAAACAAATAGGTCAGATGACAAAACAGATTTTCCTTTTTTTTCTTTTTTACTCCTATGCTTCCCCACCCATGTTTCCCCATCCCCAACCTTGATCCCCTCCCTGGAGTACCCAACCCCCATTTACCTGGACAAAAGTCTAGATTCTGCCTGCCGGTGTGGCCCGCTCTGCCCTGCCTTTAACTATTACTATTGCTGTTTTACATTATCGTATTTCCTATGTTTCATAACATTGTCACTGTATGTATAAGTTTGTCCAATTTGAAGCCTTAGTTACCAAATTTTATACTAGTGCATACTAATATGTATGAATTTGTAAAGATTCTAGTCACAATCAGGTTTCTACATCTCAATCTCTCATTGGTGTATACAATCATATTGCAGCTAGGATTACTCTTTAAAAGAAGAAAAAAATTATTTTAGATTTTCCAGGAGTTCTTCCGCCTCTTGCACTGTTTTCGCATTGTACATTTTACTGTTAAACATGATTTTCAGTTGCACTGGGAATTTTAATTGGACGACTGCCCCTAATTTCTTCTCCTCCCCAACTCCCGTTGTCAATCTAAAGTGACACGTGAGAGGTCTGACCTGATCTCGGAAGCAAAGTCTCTGGGTTTCAGGGATTTCTGTTTAAGGGCGGCTGTTAATATTTTCTCTCTTTCAAGGAAAAGGTCAAGAAATTGATTAAATTTTTTCTAGGTTTAGTTCGATTGGGGTGCCTCCTGAAGGGATCTCTATGGATTCTGTGTATATCCCGCATCAGATCTTCTTCCAAATCCTCGATCTGAACCGATTCTTAAATGAGGGCTACAATGAGAGATTTAAGATCTTCTCCCTCTTTTCCTTCAAGTACATTTAAGAGGCGTAGATTATTGCTTCTGGACTTATTCTCTAACAATTCTAGTCTATCTTGCAGCCTCATCTTTCTTGAGTGTTGTGTTGTGATGTCAGATCTTCTTTAAGCTCCTCCACAGAGTTCTCTAGAACTACCGTCCGTGAATTTAGAAGATCAAGTTTTTTCTAAAGTGATTCACAGAAGAGTCTAATCTCTCCCTGGTTCGACTCTGAGACTGCAAACCCTCTTTTAATATCAGAGGACATTGTGGAAAATAGCATCTACAGGGAATCCCCTGAGGGGCTTTCTCTCTCTGAGATTCTCCCCATTTCCATGTTGCTCTTACCACTACAATTCTCGGCACCAATAACACCTGTATTTTCCACCAAAGAGTTTTCTCCTCCAGTATACTCAATAGGCAACCCTGAGCTCCTAGCTGTGCTTTCTTTTGAAGCTTCTGGGATCTCAGAATTGCTTGGCTGATTAAATTGCTTGGCTAGTTGCTCAGCTAGTTTAGAGGGGTTTAGAGATGTAACTAGTGTAAGAGTAGGTACAGGGGCATTAATAGAGGTAAGGAAGGGAGAGGGAGTTCCTGAATCCATATCTTTTAGGTTGAAAGGAGACTGTTTTGTTGTTCCTGATTGCCCGGAGTCTTTCCTAAGGGCTTCTCCCTGTTTTGCTGCATCTTGGACCTGTGGGAGAGCTTTAAAATATGACCTCAATGTTGGAATAACTTTCACTTTGGCGTCTACAGGGAAACCCTTCTTTCTATTTTTTGTGCCCTTACCTTTGTACTCCTGATAAGGGGAGGAACTTTCTTTGATAATGCCTTTGGGTCTCTTTACTGATGTTTCTTTATTTTCTGGAGGCGACTAAATGGTGTCTTTACAGAATTCCCCTGTACTACAGACCCCTGTGCTGCCCACGTTTCCTGCTTTTCTTTCCTGGTTTGCTTTTTGGAGTTTTACCCATTTCGCTAGCTTTTAGTTTATTCTCCTGCGTATTTTTACTAGGCTGCGCTGGGTTAATTGCCAGGAAATCCCCCTGGCTCGTTGGTCTAAGACAGTAAGGTGGAGAAGGCTTACTAGCTTTGGAGGACTCACAGATACCCTCTTCCCAGTTCTTCAGGCACCCTAATACCTCACACTCCTCTGTCTGCTGGTTTGAAGCTGACGAGCATAGTCGACTCCTCTCCATGGTCGATTCCTTCTCTGTTGCCCTTCTAATCCCCTCCGTTTCAGCCTTCCTCTCCAGTGTGGACGCAGGGGCCCCTCTCCCTGTGCTGTCTCTGCCACTAACCCTTCTGGATTCGCTTTGGAAGAGACTGCCTCGGAGGAGTCTGCGAGCAGCTTTCTTCTGACCCCTCCTCAGTTCCATGGCTGCCAAAAAGCAGCGCTGGAGGTCCACTGACTCTCCGACCACAGTTTTGTGAGGGTAGGGCTTAATTAAATGATAACTAATCAGTGCTTACAGCATTCTGCATAAAGGCAGAGCGGGAGCGCTACCGGCAGCGGCAAGCGACCGCTCAACTCATGGCTGCCATGTTCTCCTCACCCTTGTACTCTTACTTCCAGTGCCACTGAGGGATTCTAGTTTTGAATGGCCTTTTCTTTTGAAGCCAAGCAATGTCTTGTTAGGACACTGAGCGAAGCAAAAGAAACATGACATTCGAGTCACAGAGTAATTGTCACGAGCAGCCAAGAGAGAACAAATCGTTGAACTCTAAAACTAGCAGCGGGTAGCCAGAAAAGCAAGTCGTCTAGAGGAGAAGTAAGACTTTCAATAAATATTAGCCAATGACTAAAGTGTGAGAGTAGCTAAATTTTGAACTCTGCGCATCTGCTGCTTTCCAGCTGACTGGCACCTATTGTACCCAGTGTTGGTTGCCTATTACCTCACTTGAATTATTCCCCTGTGCGAACGTTTTATTGTGCCGGACCAATGTCTTTCCACATCCAATCGTTTTGATAAGTTGAAGCAGATGGGGACAATAGGGATTCTGTCTTACTTCTCGGACACTGCACCTCACCTAAACACGAGATGTTTGAACCCCCCCCCCCATTCTCACAACGGCGACACAGACAAAATGTGCAACATTTCTTTACATCCGTTTCATTGTTAATTATCTGTGTTCTACTACTTGTTCGGTTTAATATTTCTTCTCAAATTGCAGGATCGTTTGTTTCATATGTAGAGAGGGAGAAACTATATGACCGATGGATCGGAAGAAGTTAGCTGCAGAACTTAATCAAGGATACCTGTGGATACTACCCCTATGGTCTCTCTTGAGCTGTGAAATAATTATTATTTGTGAGGACTAATATGCTCTCCTATCATGAACCCTTTCACATTTGTCACAGTTAATACTCAAGAGCTTAATTCTCCTATCAAAAGTAAAGCCCTATTGAAATGCCGCCTCTAGAAATCATCAAACACACTTTTACTGCCAGAGACCCACTTGATACAAGGAGGCACTCCAGACTATGATCATATTGGTGCCATCAAAGTTCCACCCCATATCAGATACTAGTGGGTTCACCCCTTTGGGCTGCTCTTTGCTTGGAATGGTAGGCAGCGCATGGTCCGCTCCATCACAGAAGCCAGATTCCTCCTTGGCCTTCCAGGGGGCCCCAAGGAGGCGGTGCCCTCAACTCTTCCTCCACGCCTCCGGACTCATGGCAGCTCAAATGGCGTGCAGTCCACAAACGGGGCCGTCCTGTCACGCTAAACCCACTCTAACCACGGAGACGGCGAAAGAGGACATACTTGCACACCTCCAGAAAATAAAGTCAAAATAGGCGCACTCTTCGCCAGACAATGCATTGCCCACGCACCTACACCTGGCTTCCTGTATGTTGCGGTCTGGCCAGCTCTGTGGCTCTGCGAACGGCAATCAGCCCTGCAGGGCCCAGGGCATGGAGCCCAAACTGTTATTGCTCATTGCTTGCGGTCTCCCATTTGATTTTCTTCCCTCACAGGACTGACTACTTAAACTATACTGGCTGCCCGCTTTGCCATAGGCTACCCATCCAAAACGACAAGCTCTTGAGGGTTACTTCTCCTCTGGCCCGATTGGGCCCTGTTGGTCCTTTTACTTCTTTACTGCACACCTGCGTGCCCTCCCTGTCTATCAGAGGTCTCATTCTCGCTGTAGTACTCATGTCTCCCTTTGGACTCCATGAGGGAAGGCTTCCGCTCCAGCCTCTGCTGGGCCTACTGCTTCCCGCACACCAACAAGCCTTCAGTCTCTTGGTCCCTTCCCATAACCACCATACAGGACCTCAAACTGCTCTCCCTCTACGTCCGCGGGATTAATTCCTCTAACAAGCGGCGACAGGTATGGAGCTACCTCAGACATTGTTTTCTTACAAGAGATCCCCCTCCTCTGTGCCGACTGCAATCATATTCCCCACCCCAAATGCCCACACAAACACTTGACATACACTACCAGTACTACTTCATAATTAACCCACGGCCCAATGCTCCCCCTCACGTCCTATGGGATGGCTTAAAGGGCACCATACGTAGGGTATTGACCTCCATCTCTATGGTTAGGACTTGGAAAGATTGCCTGCTCGAAGCCAAGCTCACAAATGACATCACCGCCCTGGAATGCACTGATAAACAGTACCCCATGCAACGAACTAAGTGCCGACTGGCCATCCTGAGAGGACAGCTCCGGGCTCACCAGGTCAATAAAGCTTAGCGCTCTCTCTCCTTACCCTTAAGCAAAAGTATTACAAAGGTGGGGAAAAAGTAGGCCCCCTTCTTGCACACATTTGAGCGACAAGAAATTCTAAGAATATCTTAAAACTATTGCAAAGCACCAGAAATGGAAGGGCACTAACCTAGTGCCAAGTTTACTTAGGCTCATGATCAGTAAATTAAATAAGGATTGGAGAAGGTACTAGTTACACTTACTCTGTAGCGAGCAGCAGGTTATTGGACAGACCGTAATCAAATATTGCAGTGAGTGTGTTTTATTCTTAAATCACCCTGACTCATAGCTGCCAGGTTTTCAGACTGCTTATGTGTGACATTTTGGTGGTTTCAGTGTGCGTATAGGTGACATTATACTCCAAATGAGTTACACAGTTTCTCAGGTTAATCAAAGCAGTAGCTGGTATGTGTGTGCTTCTCTGTGAATTTTCGATTATGCAAGGTAAAAACACACCTTCTGTAGTTAATCAGTGAAAACCAGTCAAGGCCAAACAAATGGAAAACCTTTCAATATGAACATCTCCTCAACTTGTCCCAGATGACAAATGCATGAAGATGTAACGAAGGAAAGCATGTTTCCTTCTCGTAAAATGCCCCCAGGTTGCATAATTTGAGCACCAGAAAAACCCTGAAGTTCCTCCCACATAGAAATAGCTAAAGGGTTCTGCTGAAAACAAAACTGCCCACCGATCTATCAGCTGAGAGGCGCCCATATGGATTTCAGCTAGTACTATTAATCATTGAGGATTAGGAACCATTGGAGTTTAGTGACGCGCATCAATCGACCACAATGGCACATCCAAAGTATCAGAACCAAACCCTTTCAACCATGCACCCAAGGAAATCTCATTGTAAGTATAAGCGCTTTGTAAGTGACGAAGGGTCACCTACCTACTCAGCAATTTAAAAGTGCCTTCGGCCTATCATATGGAATATGCTACGCAAACTAACCCAATACTTAAAAAAATCGCTTGGGCCTCACTCATGTCAATGACTTGAGTGCCCATTGGACGTGTGAAAAAAAGAAAAGAAAAACAGTCTGGGTGCGTGCAAAATACAGGAAGTGAAGAATGGAGAAAACCCCCCAAAAATCTGTGAACCCTGGAGTACACTTTGTAATAATAATTATGCCAGATTTAAGGTATTGGAGCGCTTTAAATGATGTGGTTGGCATTACAAAGGGACAGATACTCAAGTAGCAATAAGGTGATTTTCTTTTAATTTAGCAATATGTCTTTATGAAAATGCGCCACATTCCGGGTGATTCTCTTCTCATCCGATTCAGCAGTGATCAAGGTTCCTTTTTGTTTGGTGACTACTAGTGGAATTACGTGATAACGACAGTCTGTTTTCCTTTGTTGTTCTTTCTTTACTAGTACCCAGTCACCTTCTTGAATCAGGGATGTTGCCTCTCGCCGACGGCGAACTGCATAAGTCGATTCAGAAAAGGGGGTGGTGATGAACAGAGTGTCTGAATTAAGCAGACCACTCTTACCCAGTCCAAAGATCAGGGCTTGAACCATCACCGTTATTTATCTCACTTTACCATCCCAGCTCAGAACCTGGCTATATGCAAATCAGTCTGTCCCTGGCCCAGTGCATCATGGGAACAGGGCAGACTAAACTACCAAGCCAATTCTTCACCAGAAAGGAGGCAATCTACCGGGGACCGGTTTCTGGCATTTCAGCCGTCTTCGGCCCGGCTTGCTTGAATCCTGATGGTGCAGTGAGAAAGGGACTCATGTCTGAGTATACCCTGCCACACCTATAGTGGCCAAAAACGATTCAGAAAAGGGGGTGGTGATGAACAGAGTGTCTTAATTAAGCAGACCACTCTTACCCAGTCCAAAGATCAGGGCTTGATCCATCACCGTTATTTATCTCACTGCACCATCCCAGCTCAGAACCAGGCTATATGCAAATCAGTCTGTCCCTGGCCCAGTGCATCATGGGAACAGGGCAGACTAAACTACCAAGCCAATTCGTTACGTTGCTGTTGCCGAGGTCCATTCCTCAAATCCAAGTAAGGGAGATGTCGGGCTTAAGCGGGACAGGACGGGATAGTAGCGCGTTGAGGCAGTAGCAGGTTTAGAGGACTAGGAGCGGTAATGAAGGGATGAGTGAGAAAGAGGGGTCTGCGCAGGAGATCGCGGGGCAGAAAACGGTCAATTTTCGGAAAACACGCGACAACCAAAGATTGGAAGTCGAGGGGATGAAGGCGGGGGGGGGGATCGCGGGGAGTGGCAGCGATCAAGGGGAAGGTTGGGAACGAGTCACACAACAAAAGCAGGTAAAAACGTGGAAATAAACATTTTCATGTGTTAATTATGAAAGTAAAGTTCAGTAGTATAGCAGTAAGCAGTTCAATAATAAAGCTAGACATCATGTCAAGATAAAAATACAGTCATAAATGGCAAACTGGCATAAAGTTAGTAAGGATTGTAAGAGAGTTACTTATCTGTTCTGAGCCGCATTTAAAAGAGGCTGATCTTTCCTGGCACACGCCTTTTATGGACACTGTGATGTCATTTGGTTCTTATTCTAAGTCTTTGTGATGTAAGCGGCTGTGAGCTGCATTAAAAAGATTAATGCATAATGTTAGCCTCCGTGTCTTTAATGAAATCCAGATTCTCTGGTCATGTTAATAGGAGAATCGCAATTCTTCACCAGAAAGGAGACAAGCTACCGGGGACCGGTTTCTGGCATTTCAGCCGTCTTCGGCCCGGCTTGCTTGAATCCTGATGGTGCAGTGAGAAAGGGACTCATGTCGGAGTATACCCTGCCACACCTATAGTGGCCAAAAACGATTCAGAAAAGGGGGTGGTGATGAACAGAGTGTCTGAATTAAGCAGACCACTCTAACCCAGTCCCAAGATCAGGGCTTGATCCATCACCGTTATTTATCTCACTGCACCATCCCAGCTCAGAACCTGGCTATATGCAAATCAGTCTGTCCCTGGCCCAGTGCATCATGGGAACAGGGCAGACTAAACTACCAAGCCAATTCTTCACCAGAAAGGAGACAAGCTACCGGGGATCGGTGTCTGGCATTTCAGCCGTCTTCGGCCCGGCTTGCTTGAATCCTGATGATGCAGTGAGAAAGGGACTCATGTCGGAGTATACCCTGCCACACCTATAGTGGCCAAAAACGATTCAGAAAAGGGGGTGGTGATGAACAGAGTGTCTGAATTAAGCAGACCATTCTTACCAAGTCCAAAGATCAGGGCTTGATCCATCACCGTTATTTATCTCACTGCACCATCCCAGCTCAGAACCTGGCTATATGCAAATCAGTCTGTCCCTGGCCCAGTGCATCATGGGAACAGGGCAGACTAAACTACCAAGCCAATTCTTCACCAGAAAGGAGACAAGCTACCGGGGACCGGTTTCTGGCATTTCAGCCGTCTTCGGCCCGGCTTGCTTGAATCCTGATGGTGCAGTGAGAAAGGGACTCATGTCTGAGTATACCCTGCCACACCTATAGTGGCCAAAAACGATTCAGAAAAGGGGGTGGTGATGAACAGAGTGTCTGAATTAAGCAGACCACTCTTACCCAGTCCAAAGATCAGGGCGGCTTGATCCATCACCGTTATTTATCTCACTGCACCATCCCAGCTCAGAACCTGGCTATATGCAAATCAGTCTGTCCCTGAACTGCATAAGTCTTCATTTTTTCCTTTTTCAACCGATCAGTAACAGCTATGTCCTCTGGATCTGAGTCTTGAGACACTGCTTTTTCCTGCCAATCAATCATTGGTATTCTGGTGCGCACCGGCCAGCCCAGCAATAGGGTCGCAGGACACTTGCCAGTGGTGGAATGGGGCGTGTTCCTGTAGGCTCGCAGAACTTCATTTAAGACCATTTAAGCGTCTTTCAGCGACACCTCAGCCTGTTGAATGGCTTTCTTTAAGGTCGACATAAATCTTTCCATCATTCCGTTTGCTTGAAGCCACAGAGGTGTGATTTTGCGATGCTTGAAATTGAGATGTTTGATGAAGTCAGTGAAGTCTTGACTGTTGAATGGAGGCCCATTGTCTGTCTTCACTATTTTGGGAATGCCCCAGGCAGCAAACACTTCAACCAAAACCGGTATTGTGCTGGATGATTTTGTGGATGCGATGAGATGGGTAATGGAAAAACGAGAGTACTCATCCGTGATGACCAGGATGTATCGTCCAGATTTGAATGGCCCAAAGAAGTCTACCGCCACTTGCTGCCACACACCCTCCGGCAGGGCAGACATTTGTAGTGGTGCGGAAGGATCAGGTCGACTGACCGGTTGACATTGGGGACAGCCTTTAATGTGAGCTCTACCATTTGGTCTAGTACTGGGAACCAGACCCTCTCCCTCAGTGCTCTTTTAGTTGCAACAATGCCTCGGTGGCCTTCATGTGCCAAATTAATGATGCCTTGCCTGAAAAGTTTTGGAATGACTATTTGATTGTCTCGTATGAGCAAACCGTTGGTGGCAACCGATAATTCCTCCTTGACATGCTTGAAAGCTGCAATTTTCTGTCTGTCAATTGAACTGTTGTGAGGGTTGACATCCAAGTGCCTCCAGTCATTTAGACATGCTCAGCGTTTCACATCTTGCAAAGTAGCATCCTTAAGAGTGGCTTCCAGGATGGCTTCTAGCAGGACAGCTGGTGGCTTGATCTACCACGAAGCATATGTATTCCGCTGCCACGGACGGTCTACACTTGGTTGTCTCTTTGGGGTGTCTTGACATGTAGTCAGCAGGCTTTTCTGCTTTTCCGGGCTTGTGCACAATCGTATAGGTGTATTCTTGGAGACGAAGACCCCAGCGTTCTATTTTCGGTGGCATTTTGGCTCTGGGGTTGCCGAAAATAGTAACGACGGCCTGATGATCAGTGATCAGGGTGAAATGTTTACCATATATGAAAAAGTGGAAATGCTCACAAGCCCACACAACAGCCAAACTTCCCTTCTAAGGCTGCGAGTATGCTTTCTCCGTCTTAGTCAGGCTTCTGCTGGCATATGCAATTCTATACCGCTGGTCACTTTCAGAGTCCTATTGAGCGGACTGGCGTCAGCGGTGATCTCTGTTTTCTTCTTAGGATCAAAATACTCCATGTTGCCAGCTGATTCTACCGCCACTTTTATGTCATTGAATGCTTGTTCATAGCCCTCCGACCAATGAAACGGGTGACCTTGCTTTGTTAGTTGTCTTAGGGGATGACTAATGGTTGCATAGTCCTGAATATACCGGGCACAATAGCTGGCCATCCCTAGAAAAGAGCGAACATCTCTGGCGTCGTGAGGGCTGGGAGTATCGTTCAAGGCAGCCACTTTGTCTGGATCCGGTCTCATCCCTGCCTGTGAGAGGATGTGGCCAAATAACTTCAGCGTGGACTTATGGAATTCACACTTTGCTTTATTTAATGTGAGATTAGCATCCATTAATGCATGACAGACCCGTTCGAGAGCTGTGACGTGTTCTTGTGTCATGGACCCATACACTAGGATATCGCCGCTGTAATTTAGAGCATTGGGGATGTGATGGATCGTTTTTCGGATGGCTTCTTGAAAAATTTCAGCAGCGGAGGACACGCCAAAACCGAGTTGCTTGTACCGGAAAAGATCAACTTGGGTTGAAAAGGTTGTAATGTAACAAGACTTCTCGTGTAGTTTTAATTGGTGGTAGTCCTTGTTGAGATCCAATTTAGAGAATATTTTCGCTCCATTGAGTGACGCAATCATATCACTGGTATGTGGTCCGGGGTGTCTTTCCCTCTCAATGGCAGTGTTGGGTGCCCTCATGTCGACACATAGGCAAACTTTGTCAGGCTCACCCTTCTCTCGGACAACTACCACCGGAGAGACCCAGGGTGTAGTTCCATCTGTCCGTTCAATAATGTCAGCCTGGAGCAGATCTTGTATTTCCTGTTCGACTGCTTGTTGTAGATGAAAAGGAATTCGCCTATGGTGTTGAGCTACTGGATTTATTTTCTCATTAATATGTAGACGTATTTGACAACGTGCCATTTTCCCCAGGCCCGCAAATAACTTTGGGAATTTCTGAACTACATCCAGTTCATCATCTACCTTTTACAGAATGTCCACTAACCTCAGCCGTTCAGCAGTGGGGAGGCTCAGAAGACAGTCAGCCTCAGGCCCTTTAATAACGTGAATGTATACGGGAATGGTGCGACCTTGATATGTGATGTGCGTTGAAAATTTTCCCAAACAAGGTAGTGGTTTTCTTGACATCCACGTGTAGACTCTCACATGAGCAGGGCTCAGTTGTGGTGGTGACTTCATCCTCTGATATTCCGCTACTGGGATGTAGTTGAGAGATGCACCACTGTCCATCACAAATTTCATCCAATGCGTGCGTGCCAAATTGAATCCTGAGTCTAGGATACTTTTTCAGTCGGTCAGGATCAGCAACCATACATATGTATTCATCACTGTCCTGCGAGATGGGAGACGGTGACCTTGATTCTGGGAAAGATGTGCACCGGGATCGGTAACTCCGACGAGGCTGGCAGCTAGAGCGGGATGATCCAGTCGACAAAACTCTGTAATCACGTACTGCTTTGGCATGATGACGCGTGCTCGATGGTCGAGAGGACCTTTCATTATCCCTTGGTTTGTCCTTCCGGTATGTTCCACACACATTCTCAAAGTGGCTCTCCCCACCACACTTCCTGCATTTTTGACCCATGGCGGGACATCCGTCTGTGTGAGGAAAGTCATAGCCACAGTGGTAGCATTTGAGCTGTCGTGCACGTCGTCTGTTGTTTCAACTGGAACTGCGTCGTCGGTTTACAGGTTGCTGTTACATTTTGGATCGAGATGACCTCGATTTCACCGGAGAATACCTGCGTGTGTTGCGAGATTGAATCCTGAAAACTTGTTCACGCTTTTCACTTCTTTCAGCTTCCATCTTTTTGGCATGTTCTTCAGCCTGATCATGTACTCTTGTCATCTCCTCAATTTCATCCAGTGAGTAACTTTTCTTTAACAGCTTCCGCCTCAGTGATTCGGACTGACAGCCTTTGATGACCCTCAGGCGAAGGGCATCTTCTTTCGAGAATGAGTCAAACTCGCGGTACCGTGCCAGTCTGAGACGTGTGATGAAAACGCACATGGGCTAACCTTTTTCTTGAGTGGCGAGGTTAAACGTGTATCTCTCATAATCAATATTTCTTTTGTGCAAGAATTTCTGGTTCAACGCTGCACACACGGTGGCATAAGATGCTACGTCAGCTGCTGGTAGTTCCTTTATAATTTGGCTGACGTCCTTGCCTATTAGATTCTGACATTCGAACTCTACTGGACAATGGAGACACAGTCACCCTCATTCTCCTCAACCTCTCCGCAGCCTTCGACACAGTCTGTCATAGCACCCTGTTACAATGCCTCAGAAACATCGGAATCCAAGGAAAAGCACTGGAATGGATCACCTCGTTCCTTGCCGGAAGAACTCAGAGAGTCCGCCTCCCACCATTCAAGTCAGAGGCCACTGAAGTCATTTGCGGCGTGCCACAAGGATCCTCACTCAGCACCACCCTCTTCAACGTATACATGAGCCCCCTCGCGGCCATCCCACGCCAACACAACCTCAACATCATCTCCTACGCTGATGATACTCAACTGATCCTCTCACTCACCAAAGACCCTAACACCGCCAAAACCAACCTACATGAAGGAATGAAAGAAGTAGCCGAGTGGATGAAGCACAGCCGTCTGAAACTTAATTCAGACAAAACAGAAGTCCTTATTTTAGGTACCTCCCCCTCCGCCTGGGACGACTCTTGGTGGCCAGAGGCCCTTGGAAAAGCACCCATCCCGACGGACCACGCACGGAACCTGGGTGTCATTCTGGACTCCTCACTCTCGATGACCAGACAAGTCAACGCCGTTTCATCATCTTGCTTCAACATTCTTCGCATGCTCAAAAAAACATTTCGCTGGATCCCCACCGAAACTAGAAAAACGGTCACCCACGCACTAGTTACAAGCCGCCTGGACTACGGAAACACCCTATACGCCGGTACCACTGCAAAACTTCAGAAAAAACTCCAACGCATCCAGAACGCATCAGCCAGACTCATACTAGACATCCAGCGTAAAGACCACATTTCTGGCCACCTGAAAAACCTCCACTGGCTCCCCGTCAATAAGAGGATAACATTCCGCCTCCTAACCCATGCACACAAAGCACTTTACGAACTTGGACCCGAATGCCTCAACACACGACTTTCCTTCTACACCCCCTCCCGCCAGCTACGCTCCTCCAACCAAGCCCTTGCTGCTGTACCTCGCATCAACAAAACCACCATGGGAGGAAGATCCTTCTCCTACCTGGCGGCTAAAACCTGGAACTCACTTCCCATTCACCTTCGCCTCACTCAGAACCACCTAGCATTCAGAAAGCAACTTAAAACCTGGATATTCGACAAGTAATTCCCCACCCTTCTTTAAGCGCCTTAAGACCCTCTGGGTATGTAGCGCGCTATATAAATTAATTGAATTGAATAATTGAATTGAATCAACTGTTGACCTGCGTCCGTCACATGCAAACCTTTCATAAAGTCTTCAAAATCTTCGAGCCACTCCTTCCAGCGAAGACCCATACATCCTCCTGTTTCGAGAGCCAGTGGTTCCGGTGGACGCAGAAACAACACTCCAATCACCCCCATCTGTCCAGCATTGGCTTGCGCTGGACCTGGTTGACGATGAGGTGAGTTAGACATAGTGATAAGGTGATGTTCTCTCAAGCTTGACCACTGACAGAGACGACGGCTCCCTTTATTGCTTCAGTCACACCACACACCAGATCCCCGCGGGACGTGCTTGAACTTGATTTGCAGACGTTTGACAATGTATTTATTCATTTATTTATTTACGGGTTTATACCGCATTTGAATCGACTCCCAAAGGAGTATCTCTGCACACAAACACCAGTAGCAGATGGAGGGGGAGCGATCCGTCCATGAATAATAGTAGAGTGCTAATTCTGGAACAGAAAAGTTTTCAACCTTTTTCTAAAAGTGAGATGGTCCGAACCCTCCCTAAGCTGGAGAGGAAGTTTATTCCATAGTACCGGACCAACCACTGACAGGGCTTTGCCGCCCAGTCTGGTCTTCTTTACAGTGGGCACTCGGAGGAGGAGTTGATTGCTAGACCTGAGGGTACAGACGGGATTATATGGCATACATTTTTCTGCCAAATATGAGAGTCCTAGTCCGTGTAAGCCCTTATGGATTACACAACAGGTCTTGAATTTTACCCTTTGGCGAACTGACAGCCAGTGCAGTTTGTCTAGGAGGGGTTTAGAGGGAGATCTAGGAGGGGCATTTAAGAACAACCTGGCAGCGGCGTTCTCTACCACCTGCAATTTGCTTAATACTCAGTCGTTGGCCAAATTTACCAGCTTTGATTGAATTTTAACAATGCCGGACAAATTTTAGATATTGTACATTGAGTTTGCCAATGCTTGATGATCACTTTAAACTTGCCTGGTGCATTTACTAGTGCTTGATGAATCATTCAGTTGAATTTGCCAATGCTTGATGAATCATTCAGTTGAATTTGCCAATGCTTGGTGAACACTTTAAACCTGTCTGGTGCATTTACCAGTGCTTGATGAATCGTTCAGTTGAATTTGCCAATGATTGGTGAACACTTTAAACCTGTCTGGTGCATTTACCAGTGCTTCATGAATCATACAGTTGAATTTGCCAATGCTTGTTGACCACTTCTTTGGTGCATATACCAGTGCTTGATGCTTGTTAGATGTACTGCCTGACTTTAAAATGGCCGCCGGGACTTCCTTGCAGGGGATTGGTGCAGGCGCCTGACTCTAAGATTGCCGCCCCGAACTCTCGCGCTCCACGAGATTTGGCCTATTCTTAACCAGTAGCTGCTACCCCAGCCACCGGACACTCCTGGTGACTCGAAAACGAAGAGGTGGCACTCACCCAGGTAAGGGGCTCAGCAACACGCGACTGGGGTGGGCTCCCAGGTCGCTTCCACCTCCACAGCACCACGGGACCTCCACGATGCTTCAACATCGCGGGGATGGGGGGGGCGGGTCACAGGTGCCTCACATGCTAACTTGCGCCGCAGCAACCCCGGGGGCTCTCACAACCCCGTAGACCTCAGCAAGCCAGACGCGGCTGGGGTGGGCTTCCAGATCGCGATTTACAGCATTGGATGCGGTCAGAACCTCGACACGCCGATTCTCGCCAGACTGTGCCCGCATAAGCACAGTGCCTTCATTACTCCACAGGGCAGACGACCCACGCCGCATGGACCGTTAATACCCTCGTCGCCAGTTGTAGTGTCTTGCGTACAGAAGACACAGACATCGGATCATTTTTTTTTTTTTTTTTTTTTTAACATCGTTTTTATTGCATCACCAATATAATTGTACAGACATTAGAATCAAAATTATAATCCAACATAAAACAAGAGATGACACTTTCCATCGTTCCCAGTTCTGGGAGGCCCGCCCCCTCCTTAGGTGCAGCTCGGCCTCCGACCACTAATAGTTCTTGTGATACCTTACATTGCCTGACACTACTAGTACCAAAATAAAGATGGGTTGCTTTTGTGATTTTCACCCCTCCCCCACCCCAAAATTTTCGGTCCCCAACAACCCACCAATTCCAACAACCTAGCCCCCCCGTGGTCGCGCTGTGCTAGATCACTGTCGAAAGAACGTCCGTTGTCGCTTAGGAAGTACATACAGTCACTAAGGTGTGTCCCCCGGTAAGGTGACGGGGTTAGCAGTGCCCAGCTCCTCCACGTCCTCTGGCTCCTCGTCAGCTGTTTCTCGGAGCGCCTGTACCATCATTTCCCACGCAGTCGCCCTCTCCAAAGCCTTCTCATCATTCGTTCTCCAGGCCACCTGGTACCTCAAGGTGCTCTCACATGCCGCCCACCGCAAGCATTCACCATACCATCTTTTATATGTGGGCCCTGTTCTCTATTTCCAATTTCTCGTGATCTCCCGCTTAGCCAGAATTAGCCCTAAGTCTATAAATTTGCTGGTAGTCTTATTTCTGGGCGTGTGTGGAAACCAATGGAGGACCCCCACTGCTTTCGTGTACTGAATGTCCCTATCTGTTGCACTGTTGAGGGCCCTCCCAATCTCCTGCCAGTAGTCCCCCAGGGAGGGGCAATCCCATAACATGTGACCCAAGTCCGCACCAACTGTGTTGCACCTGGGGCAAGCAGCTTGTTCCACCCCAAAATATTGTCGTATTTTCCCCGGCGTGAGGTATGCCCTGTGAATGACGTAAAAGTGAATTAACTGAAACCTGGCGTTTCTCGAGCTTTTCCGTGCTCGCCGCAGCAGCTGTCCCCAGGTCGTGTCAGGGATCTCCAGTTGGAGGTCCAACTCCCACTTGGCCTTCAGAGCCGCTAGAGGCTGTAGGGTCTCCCGCAGCATTCTGGAGTACAAGCAAGTGACGGCCTTAAAGGTCCCTGCTGCCATCATCGTGTATTGACATGCCATAGAGACGCCCGGTTCCTGCAAGCCTTCCCCCCAATGAGCCTGCATGGCGCCCGTGACCGCCGCGTGCAACAAGTAGTCGCCCCGCGGTAGGTCGAACCGCTCCTGCAACTCCTGAAACGGCAGCAGTACCCCATCCTCGTATAAGTCGCCCAGCATGTGGATCCCCGCCTCCTCCCACCCCAGCAAGCGCGACCAGTCTCCTCCGTGAGGGAGGGCCGTAACCATCCCCAACGGGATTTCAGGAGCGTACATAAGGCGGACCCCCGCTCGTTTACGTGCCCGGTTCCAGCAGAGTCGGAACGTCTGCTCCTCAACCGTCAGGTCCCTAACCATGAGCTTCTGGTGCAATGTGATGTACGCCAGTACGTGTCGCGGGGTACCCTCTGCTCTTGTTTCCTCGGGGCCTCTATACACTCTCGCGACCTCCTGAGTGAAGACCTGCAACTGCGCCGCCAGATAATACCCTTCAAAATCAGGCACCGCCAATCCTCCCTCATCTTTGGGGCGCAGTAGAGTGTCCAGCGCTATACGCCTCCTCCCCGTGCCCCATAAGAACGCTATGACCAGAGACCTCAGGCGCCGAAAAACAGAGCTTGGGATCCACACCGGGAGCGTCCGAAAATAATACAACAGCCTGGGCAGAGCCACCATCTTAAGCAGGGAGATCCGACCAGCCAGGGATAGCGGTAGTGTGGACCAGAAATCCATGCTCCCTCTCAGAGCAGTAATACAACGGGTGATATTACCCTCCAGCATATCCGCCGGAGTGTGGTAGACATAGACTCCCAGATAATGCAAACAGTGCGGTTCCCACCGGAGTTCCTGTGCCGTGAGTGGGCACGGTTCTCCTAATCGCAGGGGGAATAAGCAGGACTTAGGCCAATTGACCTTCAGGCCCGATAACCGGCCAAACCGCTCTAGCAGCCGTCTCGCCCCCAACAGCTCTGAGCCCGCGTTTGCCAAGAACATCAGCAGATCATCTGCGTATAATGAGATGAGATGTGGCCTGTCCCTATACGATAATCCGGCGTAGTGGCGGCCCGACCTGGCCTCCACAGCAAAGGGCTCCATCGCCAGGGCAAACAAGAGAGGAGATAGGGAGCACCCCTGCCTAGTGCCTCGCCGGACGGGGTATTGCCTCGAGATCAGAGTGCCCACCCGGACTCTAGCTACCGCGTCAGTGTACAGGACCTTGGTCCAGTTTATGTAACCGTCTCCCAGTCCGAAACGCCGCATCACCTCATATAAGTATCCCCACTCAAGACTGTCGAAAGCCTTCTCTATGTCAATAGAGAGAACAAATGGAGAGACGGCGCCCGGCCAGTCTGCCCCCAACAATCTTGTAAGCCTTCGGATATTGTGGGTGGTGTTGCGTGTCGGGATAAAGCCGCACTGGTCCTTATGAACAAGGTCAGTCATGTGCACTAGCAGCCTGTTGGCAAGGATTTTACTCAGGATCTTGTAGTCCGTCGTCAGCATGGACAACAGACGGTAGGAGGATAAAGCCGCTCCCTCTCTGCCCGGTTTTAAGAGCGGGATCATGAGGGCTTCACACATGGAGCCCGGGAGCCGACCTCTCGATTGTGCCTCGTTGTTGACTGCTTGCAGCTGGGGAGCAAGGTACTCCAGATATTTACCATAAAACTCGATCGGGAGGCCGTCGAGACCCGGGGTCTTATTTCTGGCCATTTGTTTTACTGCACACCCTATCTCCCCGATCGTAATGGGCCGACCCAGCTCCTCTGCCTACGAGTCTTCCACCCTCGGCAGTTGTAAACCGTCCAAGAAATCGCCCAGCTCGTCCATCCCCCCTGTTTCTCCACTCTCGTAAAGACCTTCATAATACGCCCGAAACTTGTTCAGTATCCCAGATTGGGTATGGCAGGGCTCCTCCCCTGTCTCCTGGATCATCATGATCGGCATACCCCTCCTGACTGGGTTGGCAAGCCACGCCAACATAGACCCCCCCTTAACTTTCCGCATGCGCCTTCGTCATGTACGCTTTATGATCAAAGCTGCGCAGCCGTTCCAGTTCCACTGCCAGCTCCTCCCTGGCACCAGTAAGCCCCTCCTGTAACTCAGGGTGATTCGGGCGACCCCTCTCCAAGTCCCTCAACCGCGTTTCCGCCTTATCTAAATCATCCATCAAAGTTTTGCGAGCCCCAGCCGTGTGCCCAATACAGTGCCCCCGTACCACCACCTTAAACGCATCCCACTCCACCGCCCTCGTGGAGGCGGAGCCACTGTTCTCCTCAAAATAACGCTCTATACAGTCTCCAAGGGCCTCCCTGAACAACAAGTCATCCAGGGTGTCGGGTTGCAGGCGCCATGTTGGTACGCAGTTAACGTCCATCATCCAGTTCAGGGACAACAACAAAGGATTGTGGTCCGACATCGTCCGAGCCAAATATTCCGCCCCCCCCACTGCAGAAAGCACATATGATGAACACAAAAACGCATCCAGCCTAACATGTAGATCATGCAACTGCGAGTGAAAGGAGTAATCCCTAGTGGTGGGGTGCAATGCCCTCCATGCATCTGTAAGAGCCCAACTCTCCTGCCATTCCAGCCTGCGCTTGGCCACCCTATGTGCTGGGGACGCGCGCGGCGGGGGATGGGACCTATCTAAAACCACATCCGCCACCGAATTAAAATCCCCCCCCCCCCCCAGGAGCACTGGCCCCGCCAAGTAGCTCGCCAGTTTACCCGAAAGTGCGGACAAAAATGCGGGCAAATCCACATTGGGAGCGTACACACTGCAGAGAGACACTACCCTGCCTCTTAGCCTCCCCTCCACCGCCACATATCTACCCTCAGGGTCCACCAGTGTTTTAGTGACCTTGAAGGGGACCCCCGCTCGTATCCAAATTAGCGCCCCCCTTGCAAAAGCTGAGAACGTCGTGTTGAACAGCTGCCCCCTCCATCGCCTCTGCAGCGCAATCCCTTCTTGCCTATTAAGATGCGTTTCTTGCAGGAACGCTATGTGCACCCCCCTACGCTTGAGGTACGTCTGAACTTTATGCCTACGTGTCATGGACTGCATACCCCGCACATTCCAGGACACACATTTCAATGCCCCGGTACTAGCCATTCCCCTTCGCCCATCCAGACCAAACAGTAGAAATCATTGACCTTGCACGCCCCTCGACCACGGATTGTCCCCCCCACCCTCTCCAAACAGGAAACCAAACCCCCCATCCAACAACAACACCCAGAGCAACCCCAACTGCTCTCAATTCCCACCCCCCCAGGACAGGCCCCCCCGCAAATGGAAGTACCCCCATCCAAACTAGCACTCCCAACCACCCCTCAAAGAAAGGCAGTAACGTTCGCAGTCTCCAGTAGGGCGCGGATCAATGCGAAAGGTTCGTGTAAGCAAATCAGTCCCGCACACTCCACCCCACAATCCCCACATCATAGCGCCCCGAAACCTCAAGTAACAGTGTTCCGCTGCCACGGGCACAACGCCCCGGTGTCCAACCAGCAAGTCCGCTCCGCTAGTCCAGTGTATCACACCTCAAGGATCTCCTCCGAAGTCTGCGGCGTCACAATAGGGCCTCGGGCTCCACCAAATTCCGAGAGTCCCGTCTCTGAGCCCGTGCCCGGGTCCTCCGATTCCGTGCCCTTCCCGGACTGGCTCCTGGTATTGTTGGATAAGTTCACCACAGCCTGCAGGGCCGCCTGCCTCTCCGTCTCCGTCTGCGACACCGATGGCCTGCCGGTCCTCCTGCGGTTCTTCCTGATCCGTTGAGATTTCCTGATCGGTTGTGTCACCTTAGCCTCCTCCTCCCTGGCCTTGGCGCCATCTGTTCCCGCTTTGTAGGTGTCCCACCAGGCCCAGGCGTCCGCCGAGGTTGTGAAGAAGAGTGTCTGTTCATCCACCACCACTCTCAACTTCGCTGGGAAGAGCAGGGAGTACTTAATGCCCTCATCACGGAGCTCCCGCTTAAGGGACAAGAAATTGGCCCTGAGCTTCTGAGTCTCAAACGTGTAATCTGGGAACATAGTGACCCTGTTGTTATCCACTTGAAAAGGTCCTGCCTCCCTCGCTCTTTGCAATAACCAGTCTCTATCCCTGTAATGGAGCAACTTGAACACCACTGGGCGAGGCGGGAGGCCCGGGGCCGGCGGACGCGCTGGCACCCTATGTGCTCGCTCAAGGGAGAAGAAGGGGGACAATCCCTCCGGCGCCACCTCAGTTCGTAACCAGTTGTCGAGATAGCTCACCATATCATCTCCTTCGATTCTTTCCGGCAGGCCTATGAGGCGCACGTTGTTGCGTCTATTCCGGTTTTCCGCGTCCTCAGCCCTCCGTTCCAGCACCTTCAACCGATCCATCACATCCGCCATCTGCGCCTTCACCGCTGCATGGTTCGGGGCCAATTCCTGAACCGTGATTTCCACGGACTTCACCCTGTCCTTAAGCTTATCATGGTCAGCTTTCAGGAGGCCCAAGTCCGTCGCCACTTGGGCTATGTCCTGCTGCAAGGCGTCCTTTGTGGTGGCGATGGCCTCCAGGATACGGTCTTGCATACGTTGCAGAGCCGACTGGTCCCGATCCGCTCCTTCTGTAGCTTCGGTGTCGGTCGCACCATCCCCCTTCCCTTTCGGCTTCCCCATCTGGGCTGGAGAGAGTGGTGGTCCCCAAAGCCGCCTCTGTACCCGCTCCCCACTTTGCCGGGCCTCGCCCTCAGGAAAGTCCCCCTGTAGCAGTAGCGGGAAGGCCCACTGCGTTCCACGCCTCGAACACCACTCCAAACTCTGGGGCCAAAGCTGCCTCTTGGGATTAGGGTTTCCAATGGGCCGTTGAGCCGTCCGTCCGGCGCCAGTCGTGCTCAGAGAGCCGGGGCCATCGTCACTGGGCTGTCGCCATGTTGTCGCCACCACTACCAAGGGTTCGGCTCCCATCCACAGCTGGTAGCGCACGAAAGGTCCACTCTAGGTCCCCGAAGGAGGTCAGAAATGTCCGCCTATACCTCTCAGCGGAAAAGGGCAGCAGCCCATAAAGGGGATCCGGGCTCGTGACTCCGTCGTCCCCGTGCTTCAGGCCACCGCCGCCATCTTAGCTCGATGACTTCACGCCTGAGACCAACTTTCAGATTTAAATACCGGGCTGGGAACGGCCTCGAGTTGACCGCCGTCGGCGCCGGACCCTCCGTGGCACCGTCCAGTACCGGATTATATCAGTTTCGTTGGGGTCCGATCAGGTATTCAGGATGTTTTTCAGGATCGGGCGCGGAGCTCCGAGCTCGCGCTGCCTACCTCCTCGGCATCCAAGCCACGCCCCCACGGACATCGGATCATGTTAGGCGCTTACTTTATTCTCCATGTCCTGTCTCGCCCACTGCTCAACCCTTACTGCCCACATCCTCTACACGCCCCTCCTCTTCCCGTGTCTCGCCCCCTTCATACCTCCTCAGCCGAGGAGGTCCTAGTGCCTGTAATTAAACACCAGAAATTACACCTAGGTCCCAGGAGTCACAGAGATCCTCGGTCTTGTTCAGGCCACTGTCTTGTATGAGCTTCTCAGCAGGGGAGTGTATAGGTGATTTAGACATTGCTGTACTGCAGCGGCCATGAGGTCTCTTGTAGGTCCCAAATCACTATCACTTCTGCCGTTGTAAGCGCTAGTGTATGCCTACCCCTCACATGCAGCTCATGGTGGTAGTAGTTTGAAATCAGCAGTGGAAAGGAATGGCTCTCCACTATCCAGCAGTGGCCATCTTATAGCACACAGTGAGGAGGTCCTCTTCTGGCAGACTTAGGAAGTTATGCCATACAATTCCTCTGCATTGGAATATAAAGTAATGCCGGTAGAAGACCATAGCAGAAGTCTGGCAGCCGGACATTAGCAGGAAGGTTTCCATACCATAAGCATGCTCCTACTAGCCTGTCTTTTGCCAACTACAATATCAAATAGGAATTTTCTTAGATTAAAATTGAACAGATGCAAGCATAAACTTTCAGATAAGATATAAATAGAAAATGTGGTCAGTCAAGTTTATTATAATCCTAACTGCTTCTGTTGTCATCTTTTCCGAAACCCTCTCACTGACCGAACTGAAAAGAGCCTTCAGTAGTACCTTAGTTGGAGCCCCTCTCAAATGCAGGAGTCCTGCTGCACATTGTGTGCCACCAATCGTACCCTTCAGTTTCTTGTTTTTCCACCTAAACCTAGGGCTTGGGGATCCACAGTGATGTCTTGTTTTTTGCGTGATGGCTTTCTTTTCTCTGTCGTACCCCTGGAAAAAAAACTGGAAAATCATAATACCTGTTTTCCTCTAATCTGAAGCTCACTCAAGTTATCTTCTTTTTCGTCCCCCTCTTCTCCTTTCCAACTTGCTAAGGTGTCTACAGAGCAACTAGAACTAGCTTTTGGTGCTACCCCAGTTGGTTTATCTGTTTCACACCTGAGTCTAGCTTCCTCCACTATTCGTTCCTTCTAGCCCCGCCCACTGCCTGTGCTTTACATGTAAAAGCAGGACATAGAAATCAACTTCTCTGTAGTGGTACCCTTTGCCTTCCTTTCTGCTGCCCTCCCTTCACGGGTAAAGCATTACTTCTGGTTTTACTCCAATTTGATTGGTTAGAAGAAATATATGAGTAACTATTGAGCCCTTCATCTGTATGGATTTTTATATAACCAGTTAGGCTGCAGAAACCCTGTGTTTCTGGCCCAAGCAACTTTCAGACATCTTGTGCAGTGAAATTATACACTGAAACACAGACTTGAGTCAATTCCTAAAAAGGGATGTGTACCAAAGCGTCAACTTTTTTTTATGCAGGGTCAAATTTCGTAGTAAGGTAAAAAGGTATTTTTCCTGGATGGGCTATCCAAGCCGACATTGCTTGATGTACGTCACAATTTTGTGCTTTCTGAAGGTGGTGAACTACAAAGGGAAGGAAGCCACAATATAACTAATTAAAGTAATGCTCTGTGAGAAAAGTATGAATGAGTTATAATAGGCTTCAAGGCATTTATCTGGTGAAATCATGTGCCTACTACAGAGCCAGTAAGAGGAGATGTAATTCAAAGAAAAAAACGACTCTTTTTATTTTGGAGAAAGTCTTGTTTGAAGATGACATGAGATGATAGCAGTAATAAATGAATGTGCAGTTTAATCCCAAAGATGAGGTGAGAGTGCATATGTTAAGCTATTAATAATAATAACAATCCTGTTGATCATATACCAACAAGATGCCTTGGTGAAACTGAACATAGGCTTGTGTGGCATACATTTACAATGTTATCAGCACCTGTGTATTGTTCAAGATCACAGACATAGGAATCTTAGAGCACAGGGTGAGCGGATCCCTGAAGCACCCTGCAAGATAAGGTAACTTCTACAGCTTGATGAGGGCCGTTCAGCATCCTCTGAGATCAATGGGTCCGAGAAGATTGGAACCTTCTAAGGGTGGTGTCATTGACATGGGCACAAGAAATAGCCTATGTCGCAGAATAGAATTATCCATTGTATTAAAGGCCTCAAAGAGGCCTAACAGGACCAAGTGGCATCCTGAACCAGTTGAACAAATTAATTGGGCTGTCTCTTCCCCATGCTCACTTGAACACTAAATTGTAAACGCAATTGAGTCACTGTTGTAGATGTCAAGGTGGTTTGTGTATTGTACCAATCATATTGTCTCAGCATTTTTTTAAACTAGAATGGCGAGAGTTCTTTGGTAGGGACATGCAAAATAAGTCCAGGTTTACTTTTAAAAGCCATATTAACGTTCACTTTTAGTGATGATGGCACCGGTCCTTCATCATTGAATTAGTACAAAAGATGGCAAAGACTGGGGCATGTAACCATGCATGCATTTTGAAAAGCTAACCCGGTGCAGGTTCCACAGTGGGGTAAATTGGGGGGGGGGGGGGGGGGGGGGGGGGAGTTAATGTTCCGCCAATACAAGATGTTACAAGAGTTATCTTAAGGGGTAGGGAAAAGTGGTGGAAAGATCTTTTATCAGTTGCATTCAATTTGTGCATTATGTTTAATTTTTAAGTTAAGTGGAGTTAAGGCTACCTACTTGAGCAGATCTCTTAAATCATTTTAAGTTTAATTGATGGTGTTTCACCAAAACCATTTTTTTGTGTTCTTGATAGTCTACGTGTATTTCTTTAAAATGGAAGTATGGGATGTTATTTTGAAATTGATTGTTCCTTCCATGTAGACTCTGACCGTATACTGTGCCAGTTTGTATTTTTAGTGAAAGGCTATAAAAGAGCTCAACCTCAGGTTAAGTTGTTGATTATAAGTCATGCATGAACTTTGTCAGGAAGTTATTCATGCAGTTTTCAAATCTTTTTAAGGCTTCAGTGCAACAGTCTTGATGGCTCAAATGCCCAACCGAAGGACTTGCAGATCTATATTTAAATAAACTCTGGGGCATTTATTTACTTGGATTTTAATATGACTACAGGAAGGGGTCATGAATGCCAGAGTAGATTGCAGGAAATAAAATAATGATCTCACCATTCAATGCGGTGAACACTATGAACAATGATGTGTTATTGTTCTGAAAAGTATTTTATTTACATGTATTCTGTTGATCCCAGGTTTGAGTGGATGTTAATGAAGTCCCAGGTGGAACATGCAGTGGCTCTTAGGTCTGAAGGAGTGTCTAGATGAATGGGATTTGCCTACAGCAAGAATTAGCAAAAGGAGATGACAAGTAGCTGTGAAGATCTACCATGTTTTGAAGATTAACTAATTTGTAACTTGGAGCATGATAGCAAAGTAACCAGGTTGTGGATTTGTTTTAGGGAATTTTGGATAATGACTACTAGATATTCTTAGCCTCTGCATGTATTGAGGACAGATAAAGACCTAATGTTTAGGAGGTTATTATTAATTATAATGGCTCTAGAACTCCTTCCATTGAGTCTGTTCTGATGTAGGATAGTAGAGCTTCTGCTGGACATGAATCACAATTCTACTAGGTCACGTAGGTCCAGTTTGGCAGTAATAATGGGGTACTATGTCTTGTGATGGTGTTTTACTGCTAATCTTGTATTGCAGGCAGTACTTAATGGTGAGCGCCATCTCTTTGTGAAATTGCCGTATTTTCTCCACTGTATAGTGGCTAAAATCAGGCCTGAGAAAGAATTCCACACCCTTCCCTGCCCTCTTTTTATCAGGTTGTGCAAGTTCATAAACAGCCTGTTGTGCTATGAAATTGTTCAAACAAGTCAGAATCGCCCTAGGCCTGAGATCAGATTGCCCCCCTTTGTGAATATGAAACTGGGCAGTTGACTTCTGTGGATAATATCTGATGGAAACGTAACATGTTTTGGGCTTTAAATCATATGGGATAGGTCTTCCAAAGAGCAATAACGTATCATGCCCAGTTTTTCTTTGAATCTGCAATCTAATAAGGATTCCTCCTAGCAACTCTCATAAACCTATGGTACTGTGGGTGAAGTTGTGTTGAGAGAGGGGTGTTATCTTTTAGTACGAAACCAAACACGATGAGAAAATCCTACAGATTATTGCCAGAGTTTCAGTGCCCTGTAATGAAACTAGTACACCCTTTGTCTCTAGGTAACTGCTCAAAATAAAATAGAAATCTACCCATGGCCTACTAAATGAGATCATATTGAAGTAGTTCAGGGTATTAATAATGGAAGGTATTATCAGCTCACCAGGAGGTAATTTTTGAACCTGAACAAAGTGGGCTATTGTCATGGGCATTTGTAAAGCGCACTTTCACCCGTGATGGTATCCTGGTGCTGAGACAGTGTGTGCGCAATCCTAGCCCGGCTTATGGTAGGTGGGTTAATTGAAAAGCCAGGTCTTCAGCTTCTTGCGGAATTCAAAACAAAAGGAGAGGGCTGTGCAGTAGAGTGTGGCGCCATTCCACACTTTTGGAGCAATGTAAGATAACACCCATCCTCCTGATCTGGTTTTTCTGTATGCCTGGGATATGTGCCAGATTCAGGTATGTGGGGCCTAAGTTGTGTAGTCCCTTAAATGTGTGTGTGAGGAATTTGAAATAAGTGTGTTTTTGTATCTTGTGACAATAGATCTCCGGGAGGTGTGTTGCGGGTGGAGTTCTGTGTGGGAAATTGAGGATGAGTCTGGATGCCAAGTTCTGGGTGGTCTGTAGTCTTCTAGTGAGTTGCTCGGTGATCTCGGCATAGAGATTGTTCCTGTAGACCAACTTGCTGGTGACTAGGGTATGAGTGACAGTGTTTCTAGTTTTGCTTGGGCTTTATTTTAAGATCTTCCCAGCGTCTTCGTGGTGTGAAAGCAGGATGCAGTGACTGTATTCACTTGTGCTGTCATTGGCAGTTTCCAGTTGATGATTATTTTAAGGTTCCTGAAGTGGGTGCTTGGTGTGGGTCTGAGTTCGGCTAGCTGCCATTTGGAATCCTTTGATGGAGTGTTTCGAAGAAAATTAGTACTTATGTCTTGCATTTGTTGAGCTTAAGGCAGTTGGCTTTCATCCAGTTAGCTTTTTTGGTCATGCAGGTGATGAACTGTTTCTTTTATGAATCTGTTTTTATTGTATTTATCATCATTTTGATTGCTAAACATTCAAACACATCATATGTAGTAAAATACATTGCACCTCCGGTGATTATTGTTACCAATACATAATGCAGGACATTACGTTTCAATCTTAACATCTCCGCTATTATGTGAGGCAGGTACGATTGCAGGTCTGCAACAGGTGGGGAGTGACCTTTTATCTTGTTGCTGAACACCGAAGGGGATTTCGCTTATTGATAAGTAGTGCATGCACTTCTTTTCAAAGGTAATAATAGTGAAGGGCGTGGGCGGAGATCGGGGATTACTGAGATTAACTGGGGGTGGGGTTTAAGTAAGTGGGGCACCTCCAAGCAACCAAAGTGGTAATTGTTGGTGATAATGATTACTGCAGCTGGTGTGTATTCTTTGTGTGGCCTGCTAGCTCTATTTGTTGCACGTTTAGTGGTTTCTGTCATGTGCGCAGCGTATGAACGCATTGTGTTCGAAAGGCCTTTTCAGAGTGTGCATGGGGGGCCTGTGTTATCATCTGGGTGCTGTTCGTTCTGCTTCAGGCTCCGGGGTCCTGTGCCCTCCCAGAAGTTCCAACAATCTGCATTTTAGGATCTTAGGTAAGCCCAGTGCGTCTTCCCTATGGAATGTTACGCTTTCTGTCAAATACGCTTTCTGTCAAAGCCCACACCTACAAGGTATAAGAGAGAGGGTTAACCCAAAGGAATCACTGGGACCTGGGTATTTAGCGTTAAAGGGAAGGGGTCCCAGTAGGAGAGACGTATAAGTAAAGAGAATTTAGGACAAAGTAAAAGGAGATAAATGCATCTATAATGTTTTATTCACATTATAGGAAAAAAATGGTTGACAAAAATCCAATATACAATACAAATTCGTAGTAGTGCCCCTAGGGGGAAAGGGGGGGACGTGCAGTCGTGAGGGTGGTGTGAGGGGGGAATTGGTGACAATAATAAAAACACGTATTATTCAAACAATGTCATAGATTCAGTGTCAATTGGACAACATACAGATATTGAATCAGCTAGTAAGTTTCAGAAAACACATGCCCCTAAATCCGTATTATACACAATTGGGGTAGGAGGAGGCTGTGTGCGAGCTGGGAAGTCGACGTTTCGACCCAATGAACGCAGGACGCATTAAAATCCTTGCAAGAGGGTCTTCATCAGGACGGGAGGAAAGAGGCGGGGCGGGCAACCTAAATTAAGTGAATATTTAGGGTTTAGTACATTATTTAATGAACGGGGTACTCAAAGAGTTACATGAGGATGCACACACAAGGCCAGACTAACCTGTATCAATCAGTGTTGCTGAGTTAAATTCAATTGTTGGGGTCTATATAAACTGTTCATCCTGAATGAGGAGATTTAAGAAATAAAACAGCCCATTAGTATTAGAAAAAGGGCGTGCTCATGTTAAGAGCTGGTGAGGAGAAGATATCTGGGAACTTACTTGAAGGATTACAACACATATCCCACAAGGGTAGCGAGGAATGAAACGATCCGGGTGCTGGATTGGGGACCACTCCAAAAATCTGCACGAAAGAGTACATATTTCACAATTGAAAATAGGGCCGTTGTAAAAATCACTGAAGGTCAGGAATTAATATTAGAATAATGGCGTGAATCGGTAATGCTTACCGATTGTAGGGAAGTCGCTCTCTTGTCCCCGTGGAAAGGATTAATCGGATTCCGTGACCTAATACACAGAAGTGAGCGCGTTATTTATAGGGCTGTTGAAGGGCCAGGGTACTGTAGATCGGGAGATTGAGAGCTATGCGGAAAGAAGCTTACCGGTCTAGCGCAGTTCAATCGGAGCGTAACCTCTGCCTCGGCTGTCTCGAGGAGAACGCCGGGCTTCCTGGTTTCTCCGTTGTCATGGTACCGGAGAGGTCACGTGACAAATGGCAGCGAGAGAAGACTAAGGAGTCTGTTCTCTTGCTAACCCGGGGGGTTGGGAGAGATATTAAATTGTTTAACTAAAGCCATGATGGATTGAATATGAATGGTAAAGTCTTCCAGTTATTAAGTGGGGGTAATCAAGGGCATTTTGAAAAAATTGTCCGAGAAATCTCACCGTGTCAAAGTAGTCACGTCCCAGAGAATGGACCATGTATAAATTACGCGTGGAACCATTATTAACATACAAATTTGTCAGAGCAGTGCTAAAATATTCATGGCAGTTTAAAGAGAACCATGTTTCAGAAATCACAATATGGTTGCGCGTGGTATAGGTGCGCTAGGCAATAGTCAGCATTGAACTGCGAACCTATCGCATGATGGTTAAGGCAGTATAGACCATGCAATAAATTGTCAGAGTGTGGAGTTAAATTACCAAACAGCTATTGTGGTTCATTTATGTTCATAATACAGATTAGACAATCAGAGGGGCAATGCACAGTTACCATCTGGGTAAATAGAACAATTTTAAACAAACCGTATTCATCATATAATCAAAATATGGTAGCACGTGGGTGTTAATGGGCTAAGCTGTGGTTAGCATTGAATACTGCGAACCTGTCACATGATGGTTAAAGCAGTTTGAACAGTATAGAAAATCATCAGAATGTGGAATTGAATTGACGAACAGTGGCTGGTATATAGAACAATTTTACATAAACCATATTCATCATGATGTAAAAGTCGTATATATTTTGCAGATATGCATGCATATCACATAATAGAGAGACAGTTCAAATACCAAAACGACTGTGCCCTATCACAAGAACCCTAGACAGGATAGATTAGAGGTTCAGAAATTAGGGTAAGGTGGCAAGCTGGGAGAAAGAGCTATCATGTTCATTCAAACCACATTGGATAGAGTTGAAAAAGAACATCCATTTAAGTTCTCTGATGTTCAGTATATTTGAGATGTCACCGCCCCTCGGGCCCAAGGAGGCTTTTTCAATTACAATCCATCTCAGGCTCTCAGGAGGGTGTGAGGCTGATCTGAAGTGGTCAACAAGGGGAGCCCCTGATACTTCACACCTTATTCTGCTCATATGTTGTAGGATGCGCTGTTTTATTTTCTGCTGAGTTTGACCGATGTAAATAAGGTCACAAGGACAAATAATAGCATATATCACTGTCGATGTGTTGCAGTTGGTTAGTGATTTCAGTTGAATCTTACTCTGGTTGTGATGGAATTCTTTAGTTTGCAGTGTACTGCTGCACGCCTTGCACTGCCCGCATCTGAAGTGGCCTACTGTAGGTTGAAGGTTCCAAAGTGTTCTTATGGTAGGTTCCTCCTTGGTGGGAAGGAGTGAGCGGACAACATGGTCTCTGATACTTCTCGATTTCTTGAAGGCATGGAGAGGTTTTTCAGGATGTTCAATGTCATCAGCAACCAGTTGCCAATGGTTGTTGACAATTTTCTTGATCTGATTACTCTTCGTGGAGAAGGTGGTGACGCATACAATGGGGTCCAGTGAACTGGTGGAGGGATCCTTTACTTTCAGGAGTTCTTCGCGAGGGTAGAACCAGGCTCTCTTGCGGGCCTTTGTGATCAGTCTTTTAGGGTAGCCCCGTGATCTCAGGCGGTCCGTTAGGTCTTCTGATTGGTCAAAGTAATGCTCCTTCGTGGAGCAGTTTCTGCGAATTCGCAAGAACTGCCCGAAGGGCAGGTTGTCTCTCAAAGCCCGGGGGTGGTGGCTGCTGTATTGAAGTAAGGAGTTCCTTTCCGAAGGTTTCCTATAGAGGGTGGTTAATAGTCGACCTTCATGGTGATAGATGGTGATATCAAGGAAGTCGATATTGTTGTGATCAGACTTGATAGTGAATTGTAGATGTGGGGACTGTTGGTTGAGCCAGTTATGGAATTCATTAAATGCGGTCACATCGCCGTTCCAAATTATGAGGATGTCATCTATGTATCGAACCCATATATCTAGATGATGATGAAATGGGTTCCTAGTGTTTAGTACATTGTTGTCCTCAAAGGCTGCCATATACAGAATGGCTACATCCGGGGCGAAGGGAGCTCCCATTGCCACCCCTTTGGTTTGTAAGAAGAATTCATTCTTGAAAGTGAAGAAATTTTTCGTCATAGCAATGCGGAGAAGAGCTATAATAAATTCTGTTGGGACCCACCTGGGTGACGGTCTTGAGTCTAAGTGCCGAGTTGTGACTGCTAATGCCTCTTCCTGTGGAATGCAGGTATAAAGCGATACCACGTCGCAGGTTGCCAACAGTTGTGTTGATGGATTGAATGGTAGGTTCTCAACCAGGTTGATGGTTTGCAGGGTATCCCGCAGGTATGTTTGGGTCGATTCTGCCAGAGGTTTTAAGAAGAAATCAATATATTGTCCAAGTGGTTCTAGTATGGAGCCACAGCCTGAGACAATCGGGCGACCTGGAGGATTGGTCATGTCCTTATGTATCTTAGGCAGTGTATAGATAGTTGCCAGGCGAGGATGTCGTTGATTGAGGAAATCAAATTCAGTTTTGGAAAGAAAACCTAGGTCTAAGCCTAGTTGGGTAATCTCCAGAATCTCGCGTGCAATAGCCTGTGAGGGGTCAGACCGCAGTTTCTGGTAACTGATACCATCCAATAATTGTCTCTGGATTTCAGACTCATATTTTTGGACATCTTGAATTACAATCGCTCCCCCTTTGTCGGCGGGTTTAATAACAACATCTCTATTGTTTGCCAATGATTGGAGGGCGGTTTTTTCGATTTTACTGGTGTTATACTTGGTATATGTTTGGTTGAGAAGAGTAGAGTTCACATCTCTCCATACAACGGCCTCATATGCTAAGATTTTATTAGTCATGGTGCACGATGGAGGCACAAAAGTGGATGGGATCCTTAAGCCGGTGTGTGAAGGGTTTCTGTATGGGCCAGCATTTCTGAAGAAGTATTTGAGTCTCAGTTTTCTGAAGAATTTAAACAATTCTGTGCGAACTGTAAAGGGGTCGGGTCTGCTGGTTCGCACAGAATTGTTTAAATTCTTCAGAAAACTGAGACTCAAATACTTCTTCAGAAATGCTGGCCCATACAGAAACCCTTCACACACCGGCTTAAGGATCCCATCCACTTTTGTGCCTCCATCGTGCACCATGACTAATAAAATCTTAGCATATGAGGCCGTTGTATGGAGAGATGTGAACTCTACTCTTCTCAACCAAACATATACCAAGTATAACACCAGTAAAATCGAAAAAACCGCCCTCCAATCATTGGCAAACAATAGAGATGTTGTTATTAAACCCGCCGACAAAGGGGGAGCGATTGTAATTCAAGATGTCCAAAAATATGAGTCTGAAATCCAGAGACAATTATTGGATGGTATCAGTTACCAGAAACTGCGGTCTGACCCCTCACAGGCTATTGCACGCGAGATTCTGGAGATTACCCAACTAGGCTTAGACCTAGGTTTTCTTTCCAAAACTGAATTTGATTTCCTCAATCAACGACATCCTCGCCTGGCAACTATCTATACACTGCCTAAGATACATAAGGACATGACCAATCCTCCAGGTCGCCCGATTGTCTCAGGCTGTGGCTCCATACTAGAACCACTTGGACAATATATTGATTTCTTCTTAAAACCTCTGGCAGAATCGACCCAAACATACCTGCGGGATACCCTGCAAACCATCAACCTGGTTGAGAACCTACCATTCAATCCATCAACACAACTGTTGGCAACCTGCGACGTGGTATCGCTTTATACCTGCATTCCACAGGAAGAGGCATTAGCAGTCACAACTCGGCACTTAGACTCAAGACCGTCACCCAGGTGGGTCCCAACAGAATTTATTATAGCTCTTCTCCGCATTGCTATGACGAAAAATTTCTTCACTTTCAAGAATGAATTCTTCTTACAAACCAAAGGGGTGGCAATGGGAGCTCCCTTCGCCCCGGATGTAGCCATTCTGTATATGGCAGCCTTTGAGGACAACAATGTACTAAACACTAGGAACCCATTTCATCATCATCTAGATATATGGGTTCGATACATAGATGACATCCTCATAATTTGGAACGGCGATGTGACCGCATTTAATGAATTCCATAACTGGCTCAACCAACAGTCCCCACATCTACAATTCACTATCAAGTCTGATCACAACAATATCGACTTCCTTGATATCACCATCTATCACCATGAAGGTCGACTATTAACCACCCTCTATAGGAAACCTTCGGAAAGGAACTCCTTACTTCAATACAGCAGCCACCACCCCCGGGCTTTGAGAGACAACCTGCCCTTCGGGCAGTTCTTGCGAATTCGCAGAAACTGCTCCACGAAGGAGCATTACTTTGACCAATCAGAAGACCTAACGGACCGCCTGAGATCACGGGGCTACCCTAAAAGACTGATCACAAAGGCCCGCAAGAGAGCCTGGTTCTACCCTCGCGAAGAACTCCTGAAAGTAAAGGATCCCTCCACCAGTTCACTGGACCGCATTGTATGCGTCACCACCTTCTCCACGAAGAGTAATCAGATCAAGAAAATTGTCAACAACCATTGGCAACTGGTTGCTGATGACATTGAACATCCTGAAAAACCTCTCCATGCCTTCAAGAAATCGAGAAGTATCAGAGACCATGTTGTCCGCTCACTCCTTCCCACCAAGGAGGAACCTACCATAAGAACACTTTGGAACCTTCAACCTACAGTAGGCCACTTCAGATGCGGGCAGTGCAAGGCGTGCAGCAGTACACTGCAAACTAAAGAATTCCATCACAACCAGAGTAAGATTCAACTGAAATCACTAACCAACTGCAACACATCGACAGTGATATATGCTATTATTTGTCCTTGTGACCTTATTTACATCGGTCAAACTCAGCAGAAAATAAAACAGCGCATCCTACAACATATGAGCAGAATAAGGTGTGAAGTATCAGGGGCTCCCCTTGTTGACCACTTCAGATCAGCCTCACACCCTCCTGAGAGCCTGAGATGGATTGTAATTGAAAAAGCCTCCTTGGGCCCGAGGGGTGGTGACATCTCAAATATACTGAACATCAGAGAACTTAAATGGATGTTCTTTTTCAACTCTATCCAATGTGGTTTGAATGAACATGATAGCTCTTTCTCCCAGCTTGCCACCTTACCCTAATTTCTGAACCTCTAATCTATCCTGTCTAGGGTTCTTGTGATAGGGCACAGTCGTTTTGGTATTTGAACTGTCTCTCTATTATGTGATATGCATGCATATCTGCAAAATATATACGACTTTTACATCATGATGAATATGGTTTATGTAAAATTGTTCTATATACCAGCCACTGTTCGTCAATTCAATTCCACATTCTGATGATTTTCTATACTGTTCAAACTGCTTTAACCATCATGTGACAGGTTCGCAGTATTCAATGCTAACCACAGCTTAGCCCATTAACACCCACGTGCTACCATATTTTGATTATATGATGAATACGGTTTGTTTAAAATTGTTCTATTTACCCAGATGGTAACTGTGCATTGCCCCTCTGATTGTCTAATCTGTATTATGAACATAAATGAACCACAATAGCTGTTTGGTAATTTAACTCCACACTCTGACAATTTATTGCATGGTCTATACTGCCTTAACCATCATGCGATAGGTTCGCAGTTCAATGCTGACTATTGCCTAGCGCACCTATACCACGCGCAACCATATTGTGATTTCTGAAACATGGTTCTCTTTAAACTGCCATGAATATTTTAGCACTGCTCTGACAAATTTGTATGTTAATAATGGTTCCACGCGTAATTTATACATGGTCCATTCTCTGGGACGTGACTACTTTGACACGGTGAGATTTCTCGGACAATTTTTTCAAAATGCCCTTGATTACCCCCACTTAATAACTGGAAGACTTTACCATTCATATTCAATCCATCATGGCTTTAGTTAAACAATTTAATATCTCTCCCAACCCCCCGGGTTAGCAAGAGAACAGACTCCTTAGTCTTCTCTCGCTGCCATTTGTCACGTGACCTCTCCGGTACCATGACAACGGAGAAACCAGGAAGCCCGGCGTTCTCCTCGAGACAGCCGAGGCAGAGGTTACGCTCCGATTGAACTGCGCTAGACCGGTAAGCTTCTTTCCGCATAGCTCTCAATCTCCCGATCTACAGTACCCTGGCCCTTCAACAGCCCTATAAATAACGCGCTCACTTCTGTGTATTAGGTCACGGAATCCGATTAATCCTTTCCACGGGGACAAGAGAGTGACTTCCCTACAATCGGTAAGCATTACCGATTCACGCCATTATGCTAATATTAATTCCTGACCTTCAGTGATTTTTACAACGGCCCTATTTTCAATTGTGAAATATGTACTCTTTCGTGCAGATTTTTGGAGTGGTCCCCAATCCAGCACCCGGATCGTTTCATTCCTCGCTACCCTTGTGGGATATGTGTTGTAATCCTTCAAGTAAGTTCCCAGATATCTTCTCCTCACCAGCTCTTAACATGAGCACGCCCTTTTTCTAATACTAATGGGCTGTTTTATTTCTTAAATCTCCTCATTCAGGATGAACAGTTTATATAGACCCCAACAATTGAATTTAACTCAGCAACACTGATTGATACAGGTTAGTCTGGCCTTGTGTGTGCATCCTCATGTAACTCTTTGAGTACCCCGTTCATTAAATAATGTACTAAACCCTAAATATTCACTTAATTTAGGTTGCCCGCCCCGCCTCTTTCCTCCCGTCCTGATGAAGACCCTCTTGCAAGGATTTTAATGCGTCCTGCGTTCATTGGGTCGAAACGTCGACTTCCCAGCTCGCACACAGCCTCCTCCTACCCCAATTGTGTATAATACGGATTTAGGGGCATGTGTTTTCTGAAACTTACTAGCTGATTCAATATCTGTATGTTGTCCAATTGACACTGAATCTATGACATTGTTTGAATAATACGTGTTTTTATTATTGTCACCAATTCCCCCCTCACACCACCCTCACGACTGCACGTCCCCCCCTTTCCCCCTAGGGGCACTACTACGAATTTGTATTGTATATTGGATTTTTGTCAACCATTTTTTTCCTATAATGTGAATAAAACATTATAGATGCATTTATCTCCTTTTACTTTGTCCTAAATTCTCTTTACTTATACGTCTCTCCTACTGGGACCCCTTCCCTTTAACGCTAAATACCCAGGTCCCAGTGATTCCTTTGGGTTAACCCTCTCTCTTATACCATACTTCGTGCAGACGCTGTCTGCGAGGTTCTTTTTCTCATAGAATTGATTTCTATAGCCAGGGTTTACACACACCATGGTCGAACGTGAACTATTATCCTATTCTGAGGATTACATTGACAAGCTCCTCGAGGACCCGGTCAATAACTTTCTAACAAGTGATCCGCTCACCATAGACTTCAGTCTGAAGGACAAAATCCAACGTCTTGAACGGTTGGAAAAGAAACTGATCCGCACCCGCTGGCACGGCCACCTACTCACAAAATATCTGAAAGAGAACATAATCCCCATAGGCCTACAGATAAAGATTGAACCAGCCATCTTTGTGGAAGTCCCCAAATTTAGGGAAGGCTTCAGCCATATATCCAATAACTGTTCTCGCCATTGGATGGTGCTCGGGATAGAGACTGCTGCACAACAAATCCAACTGTTGACCAGTGAAATCCAATCACTTAGATCGGAGATTGCCGCGGATGCAAACCTAGCAGGTGCCAAAGATACCCTTAACAACTTAGAAGCCTCTCTGAAGGACTTTGATCTCACTACTCAAAATCGTAAGTTGGAGAAACTTGCCAGAGATATTAGATTGTATGACAAGAAGAAGACCTATCCCTACCTCCAAGAAGATTACTACAAACAAGATCAACAAGGTAGATTCACCAACAGGGGCAGGGGTGGTTTCCGTGGCAGAAGAAATTACACCACCTTCTCTGATTCTTCGTACAGCTCCGAAGGCGAACAGGATTTTGCCGCCCATAGCCGCCAATATAACTATCCGGACTACAGCTATCAATCACCGCAATACGCTCCTTTTTTAGGATCAAGACCCGCACCATGGCGCCCCCCAAGAGGCAGAGGGAATTATTCGAACAGAGGCCAATCTCGGGGACAGAACCAGAGCAACACCAATTGGGACAACGGTCGCGGCCAAGCGCCCAAACAGGTCCAGTTTCAACAAGAACAACATGGAGAACGAACAACACGGAACAAGACCTACCGTTGGTAAGGGACGCAGTTGCCAACAATCCTGTCGTCAATATCTCACAGTACACACTGAATGAGCATGAGGTACGGGCTTTGAGCAAAGGGCTATCCTATGTCCCTACCAGCAGACCCGACCCCTTTACAGTTCGCACAGAATTGTTTAAATTCTTCAGAAAACTGAGACTCAAATACTTCTTCAGAAATGCTGGCCCATACAGAAACCCTTCACACACCGGCTTAAGGATCCCATCCACTTTTGTGCCTCCATCGTGCACCATGACTAATAAAATCTTAGCATATGAGGCCGTTGTATGGAGAGATGTGAACTCTACTCTTCTCAACCAAACATATACCAAGTATAACACCAGTAAAATCGAAAAAACCGCCCTCCAATCATTGGCAAACAATAGAGATGTTGTTATTAAACCCGCCGACAAAGGGGGAGCGATTGTAATTCAAGATGTCCAAAAATATGAGTCTGAAATCCAGAGACAATTATTGGATGGTATCAGTTACCAGAAACTGCGGTCTGACCCCTCACAGGCTATTGCACGCGAGATTCTGGAGATTACCCAACTAGGCTTAGACCTAGGTTTTCTTTCCAAAACTGAATTTGATTTCCTCAATCAACGACATCCTCGCCTGGCAACTATCTATACACTGCCTAAGATACATAAGGACATGACCAATCCTCCAGGTCGCCCGATTGTCTCAGGCTGTGGCTCCATACTAGAACCACTTGGACAATATATTGATTTCTTCTTAAAACCTCTGGCAGAATCGACCCAAACATACCTGCGGGATACCCTGCAAACCATCAACCTGGTTGAGAACCTACCATTCAATCCATCAACACAACTGTTGGCAACCTGCGACGTGGTATCGCTTTATACCTGCATTCCACAGGAAGAGGCATTAGCAGTCACAACTCGGCACTTAGACTCAAGACCGTCACCCAGGTGGGTCCCAACAGAATTTATTATAGCTCTTCTCCGCATTGCTATGACGAAAAATGTCTTCACTTTCAAGAATGAATTCTTCTTACAAACCAAAGGGGTGGCAATGGGAGCTCCCTTCGCCCCGGATGTAGCCATTCTGTATATGGCAGCCTTTGAGGACAACAATGTACTAAACACTAGGAACCCATTTCATCATCATCTAGATATATGGGTTCGATACATAGATGACATCCTCATAATTTGGAACGGCGATGTGACCGCATTTAATGAATTCCATAACTGGCTCAACCAACAGTCCCCACATCTACAATTCACTATCAAGTCTGATCACAACAATATCGACTTCCTTGATATCACCATCTATCACCATGAAGGTCGACTATTAACCACCCTCTATAGGAAACCTTCGGAAAGGAACTCCTTACTTCAATACAGCAGCCACCACCCCCGGGCTTTGAGAGACAACCTGCCCTTCGGGCAGTTCTTGCGAATTCGCAGAAACTGCTCCACGAAGGAGCATTACTTTGACCAATCAGAAGACCTAACGGACCGCCTGAGATCACGGGGCTACCCTAAAAGACTGATCACAAAGGCCCGCAAGAGAGCCTGGTTCTACCCTCGCGAAGAACTCCTGAAAGTAAAGGATCCCTCCACCAGTTCACTGGACCGCATTGTATGCGTCACCACCTTCTCCACGAAGAGTAATCAGATCAAGAAAATTGTCAACAACCATTGGCAACTGGTTGCTGATGACATTGAACATCCTGAAAAACCTCTCCATGCCTTCAAGAAATCGAGAAGTATCAGAGACCATGTTGTCCGCTCACTCCTTCCCACCAAGGAGGAACCTACCATAAGAACACTTTGGAACCTTCAACCTACAGTAGGCCACTTCAGATGCGGGCAGTGCAAGGCGTGCAGCAGTACACTGCAAACTAAAGAATTCCATCACAACCAGAGTAAGATTCAACTGAAATCACTAACCAACTGCAACACATCGACAGTGATATATGCTATTATTTGTCCTTGTGACCTTATTTACATCGGTCAAACTCAGCAGAAAATAAAACAGCGCATCCTACAACATATGAGCAGAATAAGGTGTGAAGTATCAGGGGCTCCCCTTGTTGACCACTTCAGATCAGCCTCACACCCTCCTGAGAGCCTGAGATGGATTGTAATTGAAAAAGCCTCCTTGGGCCCGAGGGGCGGTGACATCTCAAATATACTGAACATCAGAGAACTTAAATGGATGTTCTTTTTCAACTCTATCCAATGTGGTTTGAATGAACATGATAGCTCTTTCTCCCAGCTTGCCACCTTACCCTAATTTCTGAACCTCTAATCTATCCTGTCTAGGGTTCTTGTGATAGGGCACAGTCGTTTTGGTATTTGAACTGTCTCTCTATTATGTGATATGCATGCATATCTGCAAAATATATACGACTTTTACATCATGATGAATATGGTTTATGTAAAATTGTTCTATATACCAGCCACTGTTCGTCAATTCAATTCCACATTCTGATGATTTTCTATACTGTTCAAACTGCTTTAACCATCATGTGACAGGTTCGCAGTATTCAATGCTAACCACAGCTTAGCCCATTAACACCCACGTGCTACCATATTTTGATTATATGATGAATACGGTTTGTTTAAAATTGTTCTATTTACCCAGATGGTAACTGTGCATTGCCCCTCTGATTGTCTAATCTGTATTATGAACATAAATGAACCACAATAGCTGTTTGGTAATTTAACTCCACACTCTGACAATTTATTGCATGGTCTATACTGCCTTAACCATCATGCGATAGGTTCGCAGTTCAATGCTGACTATTGCCTAGCGCACCTATACCACGCGCAACCATATTGTGATTTCTGAAACATGGTTCTCTTTAAACTGCCATGAATATTTTAGCACTGCTCTGACAAATTTGTATGTTAATAATGGTTCCACGCGTAATTTATACATGGTCCATTCTCTGGGACGTGACTACTTTGACACGGTGAGATTTCTCGGACAATTTTTTCAAAATGCCCTTGATTACCCCCACTTAATAACTGGAAGACTTTACCATTCATATTCAATCCATCATGGCTTTAGTTAAACAATTTAATATCTCTCCCAACCCCCCGGGTTAGCAAGAGAACAGACTCCTTAGTCTTCTCTCGCTGCCATTTGTCACGTGACCTCTCCGGTACCATGACAACGGAGAAACCAGGAAGCCCGGCGTTCTCCTCGAGACAGCCGAGGCAGAGGTTACGCTCCGATTGAACTGCGCTAGACCGGTAAGCTTCTTTCCGCATAGCTCTCAATCTCCCGATCTACAGTACCCTGGCCCTTCAACAGCCCTATAAATAACGCGCTCACTTCTGTGTATTAGGTCACGGAATCCGATTAATCCTTTCCACGGGGACAAGAGAGTGACTTCCCTACAATCGGTAAGCATTACCGATTCACGCCATTATGCTAATATTAATTCCTGACCTTCAGTGATTTTTACAACGGCCCTATTTTCAATTGTGAAATATGTACTCTTTCGTGCAGATTTTTGGAGTGGTCCCCAATCCAGCACCCGGATCGTTTCATTCCTCGCTACCCTTGTGGGATATGTGTTGTAATCCTTCAAGTAAGTTCCCAGATATCTTCTCCTCACCAGCTCTTAACATGAGCACGCCCTTTTTCTAATACTAATGGGCTGTTTTATTTCTTAAATCTCCTCATTCAGGATGAACAGTTTATATAGACCCCAACAATTGAATTTAACTCAGCAACACTGATTGATACAGGTTAGTCTGGCCTTGTGTGTGCATCCTCATGTAACTCTTTGAGTACCCCGTTCATTAAATAATGTACTAAACCCTAAATATTCACTTAATTTAGGTTGCCCGCCCCGCCTCTTTCCTCCCCTCCTGATGAAGACCCTCTTGCAAGGATTTTAATGCGTCCTGCGTTCATTGGGTCGAAACGTCGACTTCCCAGCTCGCACACAGCCTCCTCCTACCCCAATTGTGTATAATACGGATTTAGGGGCATGTGTTTTCTGAAACTTACTAGCTGATTCAATATCTGTATGTTGTCCAATTGACACTGAATCTATGACATTGTTTGAATAATACGTGTTTTTATCATTGTCACCAATTCCCCCCTCACACCACCCTCACGACTGCACGTCCCCCCCTTTCCCCCTAGGGGCACTACTACGAATTTGTATTGTATATTGGATTTTTGTCAACCATTTTTTTCCTATAATGTGAATAAAACATTATAGATGCATTTATCTCCTTTTACTTTGTCCTAAATTCTCTTTACTTATACGTCTCTCCTACTGGGACCCCTTCCCTTTAACGCTAAATACCCAGGTCCCAGTGATTCCTTTGGGTTAACCCTCTCTCTTATACCATACTTCGTGCAGACGCTGTCTGCGAGGTTCTTTTTCTCTTAGAATTGATTTCTATAGCCAGGGTTTACACACACCATGGTCGAACGTGAACTATTATCCTATTCTGAGGATTACATTGACAAGCTCCTCGAGGACCCGGTCAATAACTTTCTAACAAGTGATCCGCTCACCATAGACTTCAGTCTGAAGGACAAAATCCAACGTCTTGAACGGTTGGAAAAGAAACTGATCCGCACCCGCTGGCACGGCCACCTACTCACAAAATATCTGAAAGAGAACATAATCCCCATAGGCCTACAGATAAAGATTGAACCAGCCATCTTTGTGAAAGTCCCCAAATTTAGGGAAGGCTTCAGCCATATATCCAATAACTGTTCTCGCCATTGGATGGTGCTCGGGATAGAGACTGCTGCACAACAAATCCAACTGTTGACCAGTGAAATCCAATCACTTAGATCGGAGATTGCCGCGGATGCAAACCTAGCAGGTGCCAAAGATACCCTTAACAACTTAGAAGCCTCTCTGAAGGACTTTGATCTCACTACTCAAAATCGTAAGTTGGAGAAACTTGCCAGAGATATTAGATTGTATGACAAGAAGAAGACCTATCCCTACCTCCAAGAAGATTACTACAAACAAGATCAACAAGGTAGATTCACCAACAGGGGCAGGGGTGGTTTCCGTGGCAGAAGAAATTACACCACCTTCTCTGATTCTTCGTACAGCTCCGAAGGCGAACAGGATTTTGCCGCCCATAGCCGCCAATATAACTATCCGGACTACAGCTATCAATCACCGCAATACGCTCCTTTTTTAGGATCAAGACCCGCACCATGGCGCCCCCCAAGAGGCAGAGGGAATTATTCGAACAGAGGCCAATCTCGGGGACAGAACCAGAGCAACACCAATTGGGACAACGGTCGCGGCCAAGCGCCCAAACAGGTCCAGTTTCAACAAGAACAACATGGAGAACGAACAACACGGAACAAGACCTACCGTTGGTAAGGGACGCAGTTGCCAACAATCCTGTCGTCAATATCTCACAGTACACACTGAATGAGCATGAGGTACGGGCTTTGAGCAAAGGGCTATCCTATGTCCCTACCAGCAGACCCGACCCCTTTACAGTTCGCACAGAATTGTTTAAATTCTTCAGAAAACTGAGACTCAAATACTTCTTCAGAAATGCTGGCCCATACAGAAACCCTTCACACACCGGCTTAAGGATCCCATCCACTTTTGTGCCTCCATCGTGCACCATGACTAATAAAATCTTAGCATATGAGGCCGTTGTATGGAGAGATGTGAACTCTACTCTTCTCAACCAAACATATACCAAGTATAACACCAGTAAAATCGAAAAAACCGCCCTCCAATCATTGGCAAACAATAGAGATGTTGTTATTAAACCCGCCGACAAAGGGGGAGCGATTGTAATTCAAGATGTCCAAAAATATGAGTCTGAAATCCAGAGACAATTATTGGATGGTATCAGTTACCAGAAACTGCGGTCTGACCCCTCACAGGCTATTGCACGCGAGATTCTGGAGATTACCCAACTAGGCTTAGACCTAGGTTTTCTTTCCAAAACTGAATTTGATTTCCTCAATCAACGACATCCTCGCCTGGCAACTATCTATACACTGCCTAAGATACATAAGGACATGACCAATCCTCCAGGTCGCCCGATTGTCTCAGGCTGTGGCTCCATACTAGAACCACTTGGACAATATATTGATTTCTTCTTAAAACCTCTGGCAGAATCGACCCAAACATACCTGCGGGATACCCTGCAAACCATCAACCTGGTTGAGAACCTACCATTCAATCCATCAACACAACTGTTGGCAACCTGCGACGTGGTATCGCTTTATACCTGCATTCCACAGGAAGAGGCATTAGCAGTCACAACTCGGCACTTAGACTCAAGACCGTCACCCAGGTGGGTCCCAACAGAATTTATTATAGCTCTTCTCCGCATTGCTATGACGAAAAATTTCTTCACTTTCAAGAATGAATTCTTCTTACAAACCAAAGGGGTGGCAATGGGAGCTCCCTTCGCCCCGGATGTAGCCATTCTGTATATGGCAGCCTTTGAGGACAACAATGTACTAAACACTAGGAACCCATTTCATCATCATCTAGATATATGGGTTCGATACATAGATGACATCCTCATAATTTGGAACGGCGATGTGACCGCATTTAATGAATTCCATAACTGGCTCAACCAACAGTCCCCACATCTACAATTCACTATCAAGTCTGATCACAACAATATCGACTTCCTTGATATCACCATCTATCACCATGAAGGTCGACTATTAACCACCCTCTATAGGAAACCTTCGGAAAGGAACTCCTTACTTCAATACAGCAGCCACCACCCCCGGGCTTTGAGAGACAACCTGCCCTTCGGGCAGTTCTTGCGAATTCGCAGAAACTGCTCCACGAAGGAGCATTACTTTGACCAATCAGAAGACCTAACGGACCGCCTGAGATCACGGGGCTACCCTAAAAGACTGATCACAAAGGCCCGCAAGAGAGCCTGGTTCTACCCTCGCGAAGAACTCCTGAAAGTAAAGGATCCCTCCACCAGTTCACTGGACCGCATTGTATGCGTCACCACCTTCTCCACGAAGAGTAATCAGATCAAGAAAATTGTCAACAACCATTGGCAACTGGTTGCTGATGACATTGAACATCCTGAAAAACCTCTCCATGCCTTCAAGAAATCGAGAAGTATCAGAGACCATGTTGTCCGCTCACTCCTTCCCACCAAGGAGGAACCTACCATAAGAACACTTTGGAACCTTCAACCTACAGTAGGCCACTTCAGATGCGGGCAGTGCAAGGCGTGCAGCAGTACACTGCAAACTAAAGAATTCCATCACAACCAGAGTAAGATTCAACTGAAATCACTAACCAACTGCAACACATCGACAGTGATATATGCTATTATTTGTCCTTGTGACCTTATTTACATCGGTCAAACTCAGCAGAAAATAAAACAGCGCATCCTACAACATATGAGCAGAATAAGGTGTGAAGTATCAGGGGCTCCCCTTGTTGACCACTTCAGATCAGCCTCACACCCTCCTGAGAGCCTGAGATGGATTGTAATTGAAAAAGCCTCCTTGGGCCCGAGGGGCGGTGACATCTCAAATATACTGAACATCAGAGAACTTAAATGGATGTTCTTTTTCAACTCTATCCAATGTGGTTTGAATGAACATGATAGCTCTTTCTCCCAGCTTGCCACCTTACCCTAATTTCTGAACCTCTAATCTATCCTGTCTAGGGTTCTTGTGATAGGGCACAGTCGTTTTGGTATTTGAACTGTCTCTCTATTATGTGATATGCATGCATATCTGCAAAATATATACGACTTTTACATCATGATGAATATGGTTTATGTAAAATTGTTCTATATACCAGCCACTGTTCGTCAATTCAATTCCACATTCTGATGATTTTCTATACTGTTCAAACTGCTTTAACCATCATGTGACAGGTTCGCAGTATTCAATGCTAACCACAGCTTAGCCCATTAACACCCACGTGCTACCATATTTTGATTATATGATGAATACGGTTTGTTTAAAATTGTTCTATTTACCCAGATGGTAACTGTGCATTGCCCCTCTGATTGTCTAATCTGTATTATGAACATAAATGAACCACAATAGCTGTTTGGTAATTTAACTCCACACTCTGACAATTTATTGCATGGTCTATACTGCCTTAACCATCATGCGATAGGTTCGCAGTTCAATGCTGACTATTGCCTAGCGCACCTATACCACGCGCAACCATATTGTGATTTCTGAAACATGGTTCTCTTTAAACTGCCATGAATATTTTAGCACTGCTCTGACAAATTTGTATGTTAATAATGGTTCCACGCGTAATTTATACATGGTCCATTCTCTGGGACGTGACTACTTTGACACGGTGAGATTTCTCGGACAATTTTTTCAAAATGCCCTTGATTACCCCCACTTAATAACTGGAAGACTTTACCATTCATATTCAATCCATCATGGCTTTAGTTAAACAATTTAATATCTCTCCCAACCCCCCGGGTTAGCAAGAGAACAGACTCCTTAGTCTTCTCTCGCTGCCATTTGTCACGTGACCTCTCCGGTACCATGACAACGGAGAAACCAGGAAGCCCGGCGTTCTCCTCGAGACAGCCGAGGCAGAGGTTACGCTCCGATTGAACTGCGCTAGACCGGTAAGCTTCTTTCCGCATAGCTCTCAATCTCCCGATCTACAGTACCCTGGCCCTTCAACAGCCCTATAAATAACGCGCTCACTTCTGTGTATTAGGTCACGGAATCCGATTAATCCTTTCCACGGGGACAAGAGAGTGACTTCCCTACAATCGGTAAGCATTACCGATTCACGCCATTATGCTAATATTAATTCCTGACCTTCAGTGATTTTTACAACGGCCCTATTTTCAATTGTGAAATATGTACTCTTTCGTGCAGATTTTTGGAGTGGTCCCCAATCCAGCACCCGGATCGTTTCATTCCTCGCTACCCTTGTGGGATATGTGTTGTAATCCTTCAAGTAAGTTCCCAGATATCTTCTCCTCACCAGCTCTTAACATGAGCACGCCCTTTTTCTAATACTAATGGGCTGTTTTATTTCTTAAATCTCCTCATTCAGGATGAACGGTTTATATAGACCCCAACAATTGAATTTAACTCAGCAACACTGATTGATACAGGTTAGTCTGGCCTTGTGTGTGCATCCTCATGTAACTCTTTGAGTACCCCGTTCATTAAATAATGTACTAAACCCTAAATATTCACTTAATTTAGGTTGCCCGCCCCGCCTCTTTCCTCCCGTCCTGATGAAGACCCTCTTGCAAGGATTTTAATGCGTCCTGCGTTCATTGGGTCGAAACGTCGACTTCCCAGCTCGCACACAGCCTCCTCCTACCCCAATTGTGTATAATACGGATTTAGGGGCATGTGTTTTCTGAAACTTACTAGCTGATTCAATATCTGTATGTTGTCCAATTGACACTGAATCTATGACATTGTTTGAATAATACGTGTTTTTATTATTGTCACCAATTCCCCCCTCACACCACCCTCACGACTGCACGTCCCCCCCTTTCCCCCTAGGGGCACTACTACGAATTTGTATTGTATATTGGATTTTTGTCAACCATTTTTTTCCTATAATGTGAATAAAACATTATAGATGCATTTATCTCCTTTTACTTTGTCCTAAATTCTCTTTACTTATACGTCTCTCCTACTGGGACCCCACACCTACAAGGAGCGGTCCTAGGCACGTGCAGCTGGGGGTTCAGGTGAGCGCCATCTCTTTGTGATCAGTCTCTTATTTTCAGAGTGGCAGGATTTAACAAAAAGGCTTGCGCCCCCTTACCCTGGAAAGGCGATATTAATTAGCGCAGTTGCCATATTTTCTCCACAGTATAGTTGCAAAAATCAGGCCTGAGAAAGAATTGCACACCCTTCCCTGCCCTCTTTTTATCAGGTCGTGCAAGTTCATAAACAGCCTGGTGTGCTAAGAAATTGTTCAAACAAGTCAGAATCGCCCTAGGCCTGAGATCAGATTGCCCCCCTTTTGAAATAGGTTGTTTGAATGGGAACCTGTGTGCCCTTTGAACTTCACTAGCCCAGTTTCACATCGAAAGTTCAGTAAAAGCCTCTGTAAAGAGTTAACCCACAAACTTACGAACGTCCTGTTCCTCCGCTCCCTCTGGTATTCCTAATATCCGCAAGTTGTTCCTCCGTAGTCGATTTTCCAAATCTACTAACTTGAGTTGCGTATCATCTTTATAGGAACACATAGCTTCCGATGTCGCCTTTTGAGCCCCCATTTTTTGCCCCAACATGGATATCCATGCTTTGGCTTTGTTCATTCTGTCTGTAAATTCATACAACACCTTGGCAAACCTCCTCACATTTAGGCTGGATTTCCTACATGCAGTGGGTGTTTTTAAATTCTCTGTCTAGGTTTCAGCTCTATGGTCAAGAATACTTTGATAGATTGATTCCAACAAAACTTCTTTGTCCGGTTTTTCTGCTGTCTCTCCCGTTTTATGACCAACAATTTTAACCCCTTCAGGTGTCGACTCCAATGAGGAAGACTATTTCCACAACAGACTATTAAATACTTCATGTTGCAACCCCTTTTCCTTGTTTTCCGCCTTCTTGCGAACTGTCGGCACGTCAGGGTTTTCATACGCCAGATTTATGCTGTTTTGCTCACTTCCAACACTCCTTATTGATCCTTCCTGGGAGCAAGATGTATGACTAAAATTACAATCATCATCCGATGTGTCCGAGGGGTCTGACATAGAAAAGAACTTCTCCCCTGAATCACTCTCTCTACAGACACCCACACCAGTTGCTCCAGGTACAGCCTTCTCCAAACATTCTTCAACCAAAAGACCCGTGGCACCAGCATGTCATAGATCCTACTGCTCGCTTCAGGGCTGACTAGATTTCCAGGTGCCCCCTCAGTCTTTTTCCCAGCATCTACTTTAACATTATCTGGGGTTAAAAGCTTCTTTTTGTTCTCTGCCAAAAATATTTGGTGGACCTTTTTATTGTCCACCCATTGCTCACCCACTTTCAGAGCTACACAGACATTGTGCCCGGCAGTTGCAGCTCTGTTTCATGCAGCTGCGTCCCCCATAGCTCTGCTTTTGCCTCCCCTAGCCGACTTGAGAGGCATTCCGGTATCCATAGCTAATGGGACATGCCGCACACAACCAGCAAGTTCGCCTCCTCCTACTGCACTGCTGTTTCTCACCCGCTGCCACAGGAGTAAGTGCTTTGCTGAGAAACTTTTGTTTAGTGTTCTCGATACAATGTATGCGATTTTCGACTGCTTTCTTGCATTCAGAAAGGTTGTTTCATCCTGTTATTGTTCCATGCCGTTTTCTGTCTTAAGTTTTCTCCATGGTTTCTCACTTTCCTCATCCCACTGTCCACGCCAAGAGAGGGAGGGAGAGAAGCCGGGAGGGGGTTACTCACTCGTCCGACCAGCGGACGCCATCTTGCCCATCAACCTCTTGTGATCAGTCTCTTTATGGCAATTAGCCCAAGCGCCATGAACCAGGAGGTGACTTTCAGGCTTTTGATGTTTGTGTATAGATGTAGAATACAGGTCTCCCAGTTTGGGGGTATTGTCCAGTCTCTGCAGCGGCTTAGTGTGGACACCACCGATTCCCAATATTCTCCCGATCTCGAGCAGCTCCATGCCATGTGCAAAAGGTCTGCATCGGCGGCTTGGCAGCGTGGACCGACTGCGTCTGCACCGTCATAGATTCTGTTAATTTTAACTGGGGTGAGGTATGCTGTCTGGGTGATAAAGTATTGTATGAGGCGCAATCGCATATTTTGCAGGATGTTGGTTGGCCCCTCCAATACCCTGCTCCATTCAGCGTCTGTAAAAGAGCACTGCAGGTCCCCCTCCCATATCACTCATAAAGAGAGCAGCGGTGTGAAACCTGAGGGAGGCACTGAAGGTGGTGAACTTGTTTCTTGTGTTGTTTGAGAGGGAGAGTATGAGCTGCGTGTCATCAGTGTAGGAGAGGCTGTTGATGTCATGTGCACAGATGACATTGACTAGAGAGATCATGTATGCACCGAAGAGGCTGGGACTCAGCACTCTGCGGATAAGTTTCAAGACTTCCAAGAAGTAAGGTGCCAGGCTTACAGCTTTTGGATGTCAATTTCGTACAGGCACCTGATGGGGAAGCGGTGTGAGACCATGTCAAGTGCTGCAGAGGTCCAGGAGAATTAGGGCTGCCATGTCTCCTCTTTCTTTTTTTTTGTTTCAAAATTTTTATTATGAGCAGAACGATATAAAATAATAGATAAAAACAGAGCATCTAAGGCACAAAGTGCAATATGATATATACAGCAGATATGCATAACTGTAGTGTAACTGACTACAATCTTATAAAGTGCAGTGCTTAATATCTCTGAGGTACGATAATAAAGTGCATTTTTTCCCCATTTTATTCTGAAAAAGATTTCGAAATGCATTATGGGCTTATTTTTCCAGAGTGATCTCTAACTTCTTCACGTATTTCCAGGCAGCAGTGAATTTTTTAGTGACACCCAATCTCTTTGCATACGCTTCTTCGAATTTCCTTGTTCGTTTAATTTTATTTAGCCATTCCAAATAAGTAGGTATTTTTAAAGACCTCCAATTCTGGAGTATCAAGAATCGTGCTACGAGGGAGGCAACTGCTGTAAATGTCTCCTCTCCTCTTGTCATTATAAGGTTTGCAGTTTGACTAGTAATACCAAACAGAGCTACATCTGCCTCGGGGTCGAATCTTTTCTGCATTTTCCGGCTTAAAGCCGAAATGATCCTTTCCCGAAATCGCCCTAGCCTTGGACACGTAGAAAAGGTATGTAGCCAATCTTCCCTCACCTTCTGCCTGACAACAAAAGCATCTATTCTCCAGTTCTAGGCGTATTTTATGGAGCGCATGAGGTGTATAGTACGCCATCCATTGTGACAGAAAGGCCATTTTTTTCAAATTGGCCGCTTTTAAAGCCTTACTACCTAGTTGTGATATGCCAAACCTGGTTAGAGAGCGTACATTGTGTCTCCTCTGTGACTTTCATAAAAACATTTCTTCACCAGCATTGATTCCCTTTGAGGGCATACTAGACGGTACCAATTTCCCACCCCTCTTAACTATGGTCTAAATAGGGAGGTCACAAGCAAAGTTCGACCAGCACTAGATGGGAGACTATATTTAAATCTGAAATCTGTATATATTCAAAGTAGAGAGGCTTACTCCGATCATCACATGTAGTTTGGACCTCTTGCCAAGTAATCACTGTCACCCACTAGAAAATGCCCCAGCTCTTTCAGACCTCAGTTATTCCAGGACCTAAATGACTAGTCTGTATTTGGAGGCTCAGACTTTTACATTCACCTAGTTTTAAATAATAAAAACCCTGTAGAACAAGCCTGCTTAGAGAAAAAAGTCTGAAGTCAATAAGAATATTCCTGAAAAGTCGTATTCCTAGTTTGCGTAGGGAGTTTGGCTGTGTTTAAAAATGCCGGAATCTGCGAACTAGCCTCCTGCACCATTTGTCCCCAAAAAGTTATCAACTGATCCCTTGGAATCCACTAAGCAGGCTGTAAGATCTAAAATGGCAGCTTCATAATATGTATGAACTTGTGGAAGTGCAAGCCCCCCCTGATTAATATCAAGTTGAAGCAATTTTAACCCTCTGTGTCTTCTTACTCCAAACATACTTTCTAAATATTGTTTCAAGCTCCTTAAAATAGATCATATTGATTTTTATAGGGATATTTGTAAAAAGAAAAACAAGTAGAGGTGAACTGGCCATTTTTATAAGGGCCACAAGCCCTATAAGTGTAAGGGGTAATAATGACCACTCATCTAGCAGTTTTTTAAATTTTATTCCGCATAGCTTCATAGTGTCATTTATAGAGTTCCCCATATTGATTAGTAACCTATATCCCTAAGTATAGAATTAGATTATAATTAAGGGCTTGTTGCTTAAGATTTTCCGGGAGAAAGTCACTTGCAGTATTGATGGTTAAGATCTCAGTCTTGTTATGGTCGATTTTGTATCACCTGATCAATTCTAATTGAGCTAATTCTGCTAATGTTAGCTCTATATTCTGTCTTTCTGGACTAAGATAAAGAAAAATGTCATTCGCAAACCGCTTTATTTTTGCCATGCTTAATATTGGAGCTCTAATTGTCATATTGTTATGAATTTTGGTGCCCAGGGGCTCAATAAAAAGGGTAAATAGGACAGTTGAAAGTGGGCACCCTTGCCTGGTTCCCCGGTTGACATTAACTATCCCCGCTAAGTTGGAATTAATAAAACCTGTGCTCTTCGTAGGCTCGCTTTTGGAATGTCCGGGAGCTATTAATTTCTTCTGTCAATAAAAAAATCTCTATTCCTTTTTTTGCTTTGTCAAGCTGACTTCCACCTATTCCGTCACCCCGTAGAAAGGCATTGTTCTGCAGCAAGGCAATATCGACTGCCAGCTGAAGTTTGGTTATGCGAGTTCTCCGATATTTGGACTGAGCAGCCAAGAAGGCAACTGTTTGTCCACGGTCTGATGCCTTAAAAGTCCCCCATACTGAAAAAAGGTTCAGCCGTTCCCTCATTAACCCTAAATTCTCTTGTATCTGTTACCCATTGTTGATTTAAGAGGAGTCGACGATCCATCTGCCACCTGGATCTTATCCTCCTACCCTCCTCTATTTCTAAATCTAGTTTGACCAAAGAGTGGTCTGAGAATAAATGTACCACTATTTCCGAGCCAATATATTTCAAGGAGCGAGATATTTTTTAAAAAAATCAATACGGGATGCTTTTTGGAATTGATGGGAGTAGCAAGTATATTCCAGTACTTCCCGATGGGCTTTACGCCATGGGTCAATTAACTGATGATCTTGTATGATGACATCTACAATTTTTTTAGTCTTTAGCTTCAGTTGTTTTTTATGTTTATTTGAAGTATCCTTTGTCAAGTCTTGAATATAGTTGAAATGCCCTCCAAAGATAATCTGCCCTGAGGCTCCTCTAAGTAGTGCATTAATCTTAGCATCGTCCATGAGGATCCCGCTGAACTTGGACAAACTTCTAATCCAGTCCCCAAGTAAATTATATAGCAACTCCCCTTACTGCATACCCTGCTGAAGCAAAAACACTTTCGAGAATGATCTAGGGACAACGAGTATTGGTGAATTTGTTTTCAGATGAGTTTCCTGAAGAAAAGGGACTTGTGGCGAAAAAGAAGCTAGCCATCTTATGTTATGTTATAAAGTCTTGTATAGCGTGCAGCTGCCCCAGCTAAGGGGCGTCCCGACACTTTGGTAGACAGGAAAAAGTTGGCCGCCGTAGAGAATGGAACTTACGGCTATAGCATGACACTGTAGTTAACAAAAAAGGTAGGTTTTGATGGCCTTTCTAAACCTCAGAAGGTCTTTTAGACCACGGACCTGGGGTGGCAAAGCGTTCCATATTTTCGCTGCTAAATGGCGGAATGAGCGTCCTCCCATCCGCGCAAGCTTTATTCGAGGGACCACTACCAGGTGCTGGCCCTCTGAGCGTAGAGTACGCCAGGGAATGTAAGGGGTCAGAAGGGAGCATAACATAGGAGGGGAGGCAAGTTTCAAAGTTTTATAAGTCAGACATAAGGTTTTGAATTTGATCCTCTTGTCCACGGGCAACCAATGAAGTTTGGTCAGGGTACTGGAAACTGAATGGAAGCGGGGGAGTCCTATCAAGGCTCTAGCTGCCGCGTTCTGCCCTTGTTGCAGTCTTCCCACCTCCGCCTGGTTGGCCCCTAGAAGCAGAGAGCTCGCATAGTCCAGTCGAGATAGAATAGAAGACTGCACTATGGTTTGGCGGGTGGGAGAGTCAAAGAATTTTAAAATTGGCTTGAGGTTCCGAAGAATCCCAAAGCACGTGGGGGCAACCTTTTTTGTATGGTGTACAAAATTAAGCGATGAGTCTAGCCAGACTCCAAGGTTTTTTACCTCATTTTTTGGCTCAGGAGGATTCCTGAGACTTTCCGGCCACCATTTGTCACCCCAGGCGGAGACATCCTTACCTAACAGTAAGACCTCGGTCTTATTGGCGTTAAGCTGTAGGTAATTGGATGTCATCCAGTTGGTGACTGCTGTTAGGGCCAATTTAAAATTGGACCCACTCAGCCCTGTGTCATCACTCAGCAATACCACTAGCTGAGTGTCGTCTGCGTATGAGACTATAGAAAGCTCCCACCGTTTAGCGACCTCAGCTAGTGGCTGGACGTATAGATTAAAAAGCGTCGGGCTGAGGGCAGATCCCTGGGGTACTCCCTGCTCGATTGGGCGTTCTTCAGAAAGAAACGGGGGGTGGAAACCAGGAATGACCTTCCGGTCAAGAACGCCTTAAACCAGGCAAGTGCTTGCCCACAGATTCCCGCTGTCTCCAGACGGTACAGCAACACCTCGTGTGAGACCGTGTCGAAGGCAGCGCTGAGATCTAAAAGGATCAGTGCTGCCGTCTGACCGGAGTCCATAATGGTCCGCAGTTGTTCCGTTACACTCAGGAGTGCTTATTAACCCTCCATACTTTTGTTTGTTTAATACTCCATTTATACTGACCTAAATAATTCAACATTTAATAACCATGTCTATAATTTGTACCTGGATATAATAATACTTGGTTCAGAGCCCTGTTTTCCTCTCATCCCTCCACTATGATTCAGCAAATTTTTGCCTTTTTCTACACCATTAACCCACCTACTCCCACCCCATCCCAAACCTTTCCCACCCCACAAGATGGGCAAGGGCCGTAAGTCCCATCTCATCCCTCCCCAAGTAACTCTTGTTGGGTGCCCTGGTACTGCACCCTGAGTGATCCCCCCACCTCAGTGACCCTTCACAACGATATGTGATTCTGTTGTATTTTACAGAGGAAATTTCTCTTGGCAAATCCTGTGCTTCCTCTATGTTTGCGACCATATGAAACTTGCCTCTCACGAGCACACGTAGCTTCGATTGCTGAGCTATTGAGGCCTGCGCACCTTGAGCCTTAAAAATATATAACAATTTAACAAACTGTTTTCGCCGATTCTCTGTAGCCACTAAAGAGGAAGCAGCCAAGCCTATGGGGCCTTGTCGAGCACTAAAGTAACTATCTACTACCAAAACCCCGCGATCTGACAGACTGTGAACGGGTAACCAGAGGGGACCTGTAATCCCATCATCAAACATCTTGAGAGGTCTGCCCCATCACCCTATTCTACAAATAAGGCTTTCTCAGTATTTGGACCCTCATCACACCACTGCGCCACCTACTGTAATCATCCTGCAAAATAATAGAGGCTAAGGTCTGGCAGACCCAGACCTCCAAACTCCATGTCTAGTTGAACAACCCTAGCTTCACCCTACTGCACTCGCTGGCTGACAACAAAGAATTCAGGAGACCATTCAAAGCGGTGAAGGTAGTACGCGGAATGCAGTAAAGGGAATTTTGAAGGACATAGAGGCAATAAGGGGGCAGAACCATTTTTCTGATGGCCACTCTCCTAATAATAGAAAGGGTGAGGCAGTTCCAAAATTGGATAGAGGCATCCAGACCCCTAATGACAGCTCCCATATTCAGTCCATAATTAGACTCTGCTGTATGTTGACCTGTATACCTAAATACCGAAAGTGGTCACATCCACCCCGACCAGTCCTGCCAGCCGGAAGAGAATCGACTTCTGGCGGTTGACATGTAAGCCTGAGACCATCCCAAAGGAGGAAAACACTACCAAGAGCGCTGGTACTGACCTCTTTGGATGGCAAACATATAGTAATGCGTTATCGGCATATAAGACGACGACGTGAGTGCGTCCCCAACACAAAGATGCCTTACCGGGCCATATCGTGGTGCAACTGTTTCGCCAAGGGCTCCGTTGCCAGTGCAAAAAAAGGAGTGGTGAAAGCGGGAACCCCTGCCTCGTGCAGCTTTCTATGGGGATAGCCTCAGATACTACACCTCCACTGCGGACACGTGGCATTGGTCGGTCATAAAGTTGCTGAACCCATGTGATGAACCCCCAGCGTAGTCCCATCCTCCTCAGGACCTCCGATAGGCAGTCCCAGTTTAGAGTATTGGTGAAAGTGGGTAGGAAACCAGTTCTTGCATGTAACAGCGCCATTACCCCTTAGCGTCTTGGTAGTTGTAGTGGAGATTTTCACACAAAGTTAATATTATTCTTCAGAAAATCGTATTTCTAGACTCATGTCTACCGAGATTGGTCTGCACTAGGTATCTCTTCAGAAACAAGAAGAGTCCTCGAACATTCTAGGTAAAAATTTTAAACTGACCCATCTCCCCCTCCTCCCCTTCCCCCCTCCCTTCACCAGACACCCAGGGCTCCCCACTGTTGCCTCCGCCGATAACCGGAACAACTACGGACTAAAGCTCCCACCCACTGGTAAACACATTTCAAATAACTTGTGCCCCCCAATCATCTTAAACACCCTCAGCCCCTATCCCAAAAAAGAAAGGACAACAACAATCTATACACATCCATCAACTATTTCCACCCAACTAAGGGTGGAGGGAGAAACTTGTAGGTATATACTACACACTACCCACTGACCACTAACTGCTCCACACTCTGTCAATACAATAGTTAGTGTCAGGGGGGAGTAGCACATCAGGACCAACCGTACTCTGCAGCGCCCAGCAACACGTCCCCACCCCTGACCCTTGTCACTCTCTATCACCCACCCGTACAATGCAAACTATCCCTGCATCATCTACTACATCATCTCACTGACATCCACTACAGCATACACAATGTGTTACCCAGGCAAACTACCACTCACAATTACTGTAAATAAGAAGAAAAAAGGGAGAGAAAAAGTAAGGGTTGGAGGGTGGCCATGATTGTATCTTGGACTTCGACTAGATGGAAACACTCCCCAGCCCAGTATTTGAATCATGAAAGGAGTTTAAACCACGTAGTATATACCACCTGCGACACTATTGTCAGAGTTGGAGGTGGTTACGTACTCCACGAATCCCCTGGTTGCCTCAATTTCAGACTTTAATTGTGATGGGTCCCTGTGATGCAGTTGCCTCCCTTTGTGTCTGCCCCCTGATGTTCCAAGCCAAGGGAGCCATACCGGCGGGCCACCACACGCTGGGCAGAGGGAGAGGCCCGTCTGCCCCCGCCAACCTCAGCTTTCCTGGGTCAGAGTCTGTCAATTTCCCCACACCTTAAAGCCCCAAGCTGCTTCAGGAGTTGTGAAAAAATTAGCAGGATCACCATGGATGACCTTAGATTTGGCTTGGTACAGGATCTTTCTGATAGATACATCTGCCGTGTGGATTCCTCACCTTGTGAATATCCCCTTGCGTCAGCAACATTCGGAAATTATTTTCGTAGCCTCGCGCCGACTTGGACTTGGACGTCATAGAGACACGGCCTCGCACGCGACTCCGCTGACGTCACCGACGCCTATAATAGGCCCACGCCGGCGTGATGACATCAGGTCCCTTTTTTCCGAGTCGTCGACGCTAACGGTTATCAGGACTCTCAGTAGCCAACTGGTACTTTGTTGCCTTTTTGTTACCATTTTCTGCTTCTCTGTATCCTGTCTCTTCGACGATGTCGACAAAGAAGACCGGCTTCAAGCCCTGCAGGGAGTGCGGTAAAATGAGGTCTATTACCGACCCGCACGATGACTGCATCTGGTGTTTAAGTTCTGACCACGATGTGGATGGTTATTCCTCATGTCGGAAGATGAACCCGAAGGCCCTGAGGGAAAGAGAGACCAAACTCCTGGTGGCAAAGCTGAAGGCTGGAAAAGGAAAATCTTCGAGGTCTCGTTCTCGAAGGGCGCGGTCGAGGTCGAGATCGAAGTCAAGATCCGGATCTCGAGAGGGGTCGTCTTCGAGGTCCGCTTCAGACCATTCTTCGAAGTCGAAGAGGAAACATAAAAAGAGGAGGCATGAGTCCCGACGTCGTTCCGGTAAGGAGTCAGAGTCGAGGTAAAGGTCACTGAAGAAGGTGCGTTCTAAGGTGGTTACACTGGAAGTCTCGGAACCTGAAGGTGAGGCCTCGCCTTCGGAGTCGCGGGTGCAGTCCTCGACTCCGGCTTTGAATCTGTCTCCGGCGCCGTCCCCGGCCCGGATTGAAGAAGAGGTTCAGGTGGATGTGGGTTCTACGCCTGCAGAAGAGCCGAATCCAATCCCTCCTCAAGACCAGCCTGGGGGTTTACAGCCACCCTTTCCAACCCCAGGCCAGGACCCATCGGCGTTTCTGAATGCTATGTATGGCTTCTTTTTTTTAAGGGCATGGTACCCCTCTGGTGCACCTTCGGGTCCCATGGGTCCTCTGGCTTTCAAACTTGGAGTCCCTCAGTCCTATCCTCCTGCTCCATTTATGCCTTATATGCCGGCTCCGACGTCGCATTGGCAGTTTCCGGCTCCGCCGAAGTCGTCAATGTCGGTTCCGGCGTCGCCCGCTCCTGAGCGACCTCAAGAGCATCCCGCTGAGCCTTCGGATTCGTTGCTGACGTCGCTCCCGACTCCGTCTGAGCCGTTGGTGGATCCGGCTGCGAGGCGTGTGAAGGAGAGGTCCAGAAGGGAGGCACAGCGCCTTTTTGAAGAAAGGATGTATATGGAGTCACATCCAGATTTGGAGGAAGGTGAATTGGATGAGGACTGTTTTGAGGATCTGTCTGACGCTGGTAGCCTGGATTTCTCTCCTGAGTGAGAGTTACCTTCAGGCTCTGGTACACCTTCTAAGGATGTCCAACCTTATCATGTGGTGATGAGGAAGGCTGCGGAACTTTTGGAATTGACTTTGCCTACGGTGGAGTTTAAGTCCAATCTTCTCACTGAGGTTTTGCATTCACCTAGTTCTGTGGTTGAACCGTTGCTTCCGTTTAATGACGCCTTAACGGAGCGCATTTTGGAGGTGTGGAAGAAACCACTGTCGGCTCCTGCGGTGTCTAAGAGCGTGGCTAGAAGGTACAGGGTTGCACCTGAAGACCCTGCTTTTTTGACGTCTCATCCATCACCAGAGAGTCTAGTCATTCAAGCAGCCTGCTCCAAAAAGAATGTGAGTGCCTTTCCCCAGGTGCCCTGTGAAAAAAAGGCAAAGACGCAGGATCAGGTTGCTAAAAAGACCTTCTCTTCTGCGAGCATGGCGTTGAAGTCGACTAATGCCACTTGTCTGATGGGGAGGTATGTGCATGCCCTTATGGATTCTTTGCAAATTCTAGCTCCTAAGGTTCCTGAAGCCAGCAGGAAGGATTTTGAGGAGGTTATTTCGGATGCACAGGCGGCGGCTCGCCAAGTGATACAGAGTGGTCTGGACACTGCGGACTCGGTGGCACGTATCATGGGAACTGCTGTCGCCACTAGGAGGTCGGCTTGGCTGAAATCCTCGGACTTTTCAGCGGATGTTCAGGTGACTTTGCTGGATCTTCCGTTTGATTGATCTGGTCTCTTTGGGAAGACAGCAGATACGGCCCTGGAGAGATTTAAAGACAGTAGGGCGACTGCTAAATCTTTAGGTCTCCAGGTCAGAGGCTCTTCGTCCAACAGGAGATTATGGGGTTTTGGTCGCTCCTTTCGGAATTACAGACAAGGTCAGCAACAGCAGCAGCAGCAGCAAAATTCCATGTACAGGTCGTACAGAGGAAAGCAAAGGACACGTCCTCGTGGACGTCAAGTCTCTTCCACCTCCACTTCCTCCAACGCTCCAGCCTCAGAAAAGCAGTCCTAGATCCGCCATTCAGGTTCATGTGGGTCCGGTGGGGGGTCGGCTTACCCATTTTCTACAGGATTGGGAATCGGTTACATCAGATCTTTGGGTTCTCAATCTTGTAGAAAATGGGTATGCTCTTCCCTTTTGGGAATTCCCTCCCAATTACCCTCCTTGCCAAGGTTATTGCACGGAGGAACATCTGTTACTTCTGCAGGAGGAAGTTCTGGCTCTGTTAAGAAAGGGTGAGATAGAGGTGGTCCCAGAGCAGGAAAGGGGTCAGGATGCTACTCCCGGTATTTCCTGGTTCCCAAGAAGGATGGCAGACTTCGTCCGATTCTGGATCTCAGGGTCTTGAATCTCTATCTGAAACAGGAGAAATTCAAGATGCTCACCCTTGCTCAGGTTCTTCAAGCGCTGCTAGAAGAAGACTGGATGGTGTCGCTCGACTTGCAGGATGCGTACTTCCATATCCCAATCCTGAAGTCGCACAGGAAGTATCTCCGTTTTACGGGGGATCGCAACACTATCAGTTTGCGGTCCTTCCTTTTAGACTTACTACTGCGCCTCGAGTCTTCACCAAGGTGATGGCGATGGTGGCGGCGCATCTCAGAAGGTCGGGGATTCCGGTTTTCCCCTATTTGGACGACTGGCTGATCAAGGCGGAGTCGTCAGAGAGAGTGCTCCATCATCTGCAGGAGACAACCCAGTTGTTGTACAGGTTGGGTTTTTCGATAAATGTACCCAAGTCTCACCTGGTGCCCTCCCAGTGCAACCTGTTCATAGGTGCTGTACTGGACACGACTGTATGTTGCACATTCCCTCCTCCACAAAGGATTCGCGACATACAGGAAATGATGCCTTTATTTTACAATGGAGCGGTCGTTCCAGTCCTGAAGGTCCTTCGTCTGCTCAGTCTGATGGCTTCCTGCATTTGGTTGGTCAACCATGCACGCTGGCACATGAGGGCGCTCCAGTGGTGCCTCCGCAGGCTGTGGTATCAGCACAACGGAGATCTCCGGGAGTCAGTGAGGATCTCCAGAGAAGCTGCGGCGGATCTGTCTTGGTTGGGCGTGGAAGGCAACCTGTCACAGGGGAAGCCTTTTCATCTGCCTCCTCCGGTGGCCACAGTGATAATGGATGCATCCACTCTTGGGTGGGGTGCTCATCTGGGGGATCTGGAGGTCAAGGGTCTTTGGTCTCCAGAGGAAAGGTTGCTTCATATCAACCTTCTAGAATTGCGGGCGATACGTTTGGCGTTCAAGGCTTTCCTCCCTTCCTTTGGCGATCGGTCGATCCAGGTCCTGACGGACAACACAACCGCGATGTGGTACATCAACAATCAGGGAGGGGTGGGGTCGCAGTGTCTCTGCAGAGAGGCTCTGCGGCTCTGGTCCTGGGTTCAGGACCATCAGATTTGGCTGATGGCAAATCATCTGGCCGGAGTTCTGAACGTTCGTGCGGACACTCTGTCGGCAGTTCTCGGCCGACCACGAGTGGAGGCTCCATCCGGAGGTTGTTCACGACATCTTTCAGATGTGGGGAGCTCCTCGGGTGGACCTGTTTTCCACTCACGAGAATGCTCACTGCCCGTCTTTCTGCAGTTTCCAGTATCCGATGCAAGGAGCCTTGGGGGACGCGTTTCAGTTGAGTTGGGGAAGACAACTCCTTTACGCGTTTCCTCCCATACCCTTGATTCCTCGGGTTCTGAGGAAGATTCCCCAAGACTGGGCCCAAGTTATATTGATCGCCCCGGATTGGCCAAGAAGGGTGTGGTACACGGATCTTCTCCACCTCTCCTCTCACCCGCCGCCCCGTCTCCCTCTCAGGGCAGACCTCCTCTCTCAGATGGAGGGGCAGGTTCTACATCCCCACCTCCAGTCATTACACCTTCATGCCTGGAGATTGAACGGGGCAACCTGAATTCCTTTTCACTCCCACCTGACGTGGTTGATGTCATCTTGTCAGCCAGGCGTGACTCCACTAAGACAGTTTATTCATACAGATGTTCAAAATTTGTCTCTTGGTGTGGGGGGAAATCTATTGACCCTTTGAGAGCTCATTTGTCTGATGTTCTCCAGTTCGCTCTTTCTCTGGCGAGGCAAGGGCTTGCTGTTGCCACAGTTAAGGGCTATCTTTCTGCGCTGTCGGCATTTCTCTGCATGCCTGACCAGCCGTCTCTTTTTAAGTCTCCTGTTGTTCTTAGGTTTTTGAAGGGCCTCACAAATAAGTTCCCTCCTACTCCTTTCATTGTGCCTCAGTGGGACTTAAATCTTGTCTTGACCTTTTTGATGGGTGCTCCCTTTGAGCCTCTTCATAAATGTCCTATGAGGCTTTTGACTCTTAAGACAGTCTTCCTCGTTGCAATAACCTCAGCAAGGAGGGTAAGTGAGCTTCAAGCTCTTAGTTCCAAGCCCCCATTTCTTAGGACCAGGGCTGCTTTTCTCCCTAAGGTGGTGACTCCTTGCCACCTTGGTCAATCCATTACCCTACCTACCTTTTATCCTCCCCCTCACCCTTCCAAGGAGGAGGAGAGATTACACTGTCTGGACCCCAAGAGGGCGGTGTTCTTTTACCTGGACAGATCTAAAGACTGTTGTTTGGTTGACCAGCTCTTCATTGGGTTTGCTGGCTGCAAGAGAGGAAGAGCGGTCCATAAGAGAACATTGTCAAGATGGATCGTCCTCTGTATTAAGATCTGCTACTCTTTGGCCGGTAAGGAGCCTCCTGAGGGTATAAGGGCTCATTCTACTAGAGCTAAATCTTCTACCTCAGCTTTAGCTAGAGGTGTTCCTGTGGAGCATATTTGTAGGGCGGCAACTTGGTCTTCCCTCCACACTTTCGCGAAGCATTACTGCTTGGATTCCGAAGTGAGGAGGGACGGGCAATTTGCGCACTCTGTCCTCCATGATTTCCTGGTTTAGAAGAGTGGACTACCTCTTCCGGGAGTGGGGACTGCTGTGGGACTCTATTCACAAGGTGAGGAATCCACACGGCAGATGTATCTATCAGAAGAACAAATTACTTACCTTTGGTAACGCTTTTTCTGGTAGATACAATATCTGCCTGTGGATTCCTCACTGACCCACCCGCCTCCCCGTTGTCCACTCTTCTATACCCGGTTTACTGTATTGTAATGTATATACATTTTGTTGTCAAGGAGATGTTTCAATTGCTTTCCTGCATTTGCTTCACACTGTGTGTGTTATCTTCACTTTATGTACTGTGTATACTGTGCATATGTCTACTGTCATTGGTCCGTCCGTGTGCCTCGAAGGCACGGAAAAAAGGGCGGAACTGATGTTATCACGCCGGCGTGGGCCTATGATAGGCGTCGGTGACGTCAGCGGAGTCGCGTGCGAGGCCGTGTCTCTATGACGTCCACGTCGGCGCGAGGCTACGAAAAGAATTTCTGAATGTTGCTGACGCAAGGGAATATTCACAGGGTGAGGAATCCACAGGCAGATATTGTATCTACCAGAAAAAGCGTTACCGAAGGTAAGTAACTTGTTCTTTACTGAAGACCCTTCGCACTCAACTTTTGTTTCACACCCCCAAAGGATGTCCTCATTGGTTGTGCTAAGTGGGTGTAATCAGTGAATATATGAATGACATGATTCTCGAATGTGGGATAACCATCATCGAGGGCAGCCTGAAGGATATTGTCCCGGTCTCTATAGTTGAGGTCTTTCGCAATAAGAATAAGTGGAGGTGCCCGCTCAACCACAAACAAGGAGGTCAGGTCAGCAGTAGAAAAAGCAGTCTTGATCTACTTCTGTATAAAAAGATCGGTGGCCCCTCTTCGACCCCCTCCCGAAATCTCAGAAAGCAAAGATTGGACCTCCTGGAGCAACCTTATGAATCCTCAGCCCTGAGTTCTAGAGCGGCAGTCTTGGCAGATAAGTTGGTCAGCGCAGTTTACAGGGTGGACACCTCACCCTGCAGTTCTGTTGCATTCTGTTCTGGGGGCAGGGACTTCACTGTCACTACTCAGAGATCAACCCTTAGGAGACAGACATCCAAGGAGACAGCATCTATTTTAGCCTCTATTGCAAAACTCAACGCCTCTATAGTAGCAAGTATCTGTGCTCCTGTGGCGTTCTGTGGTTGCTCTCCCTCCTCTAGTGGGAGCCCTCAGGCAGGTTCACCCTTCTGCACCATGTTTTGATCCATTTTCTCCTGCTGTGCCCCTCACAGTGGTCTGTCATTGTACATGCTTACTACGTGTCAGACAGGGGAAGCAGACAAGAAAGAAGGAAGGGGATGTGGGGCCACTAGAGGCTCCACGAGCGACGTCGGTGCAAATAGAATCCCAAAACGAGATACATAAATGAGGCACAAACTGTGTTCATCTGAGTAGGAGTGGAGGGTGACCCCGTCAGAGCAAGAGCATCAGCCAGAAGCAAGAATGGACCGTCCAACAGGTCTTGTCCAATACCGGGCACCATACAGAGATCTAGTCAAATATCCACCCAATGATGGCACACCAAACCCATATGAATGGCAACACTCCTCACTAAGAAGGTGGATCCGTGTCAGGGAAGTGAGCGGTCACGCATAGGACAAATCGGTTGTAGGTGTGACTACCAAGGAGGTAATGAGGTAACCCTCCAACAGAAGGACGGCTTGTGCGGTGCAGGAGGCAGTAGAAGACGAGGCTGAGCAGCGTTGCACTGCCAAAAAACTGCAACTTCCCCCACAACGAAACCCAGCAAGGCTTCCTACAGCTGGGAAGTAGGGGCAGCAGAAAGTAACAGAATTAATCTTCAGCAGCCCAAGAGTTCAGGGCTACTGCGAGACTCAACCCCTCGCAGTCCGCCTCCTCCACACTCGTGTTCCTATTCTGCCCTCAGCTCTGCAGATGCTTTGGCCTCTCTCATGCGTCAGATGCTCTCAAGATTTCATTGTAGCTATTGACCACAATCTTCTGGTTTAGTTGTGGAATTAAATAACTCTTTTGAGAATAAACAGGCAGAAGTCTGTGCTTCAACTGTTTTGAAGTAGCCAAATGCTCTTCCCCTTGTGTTGAACACTTTGAAAAGTACTTCTGACAGGAAAACAGGCTTATCTCCCCACTAAGTAGTGATGGACACATTGTTCTGGATTATTGCAAATGTGTGGGTGATATGGTGAAATCGATCTCTAATCAGGTGAATATGACAGCAGAAGATTACAAGGATACATGCTGCCATGGACTAAACGCTGGAGTGGTAATTCAAAAACATGTTTGTAAAGGCTGTCTCGCCTACTAGCAATTTGTAATCTTGAAAAAGCCATTCATGCAAGAAAAGGCCATAAAGCAAAGAAAAAAAGGGTTATCAATCTGGGCCCCTTTAGCAAGATAGGGTACATAACTAATACATATTGTCATGTACTTTGTCTGATAACGGTTCGTAATAAGTTTTGTCGTTCGAACACTTTGCACTTTAAAAAGAGTTGGGTCCCAGTATCTATGAGTTTCTTAATATGTGTGGTATATTTATTCTTAAATCCAACAGTTATGAATTGCACTACCTTCGTTTTTTTATGATGTAATTTCCGACCATGGGTAGAAGGCTGGGAGGGGGTTAAAGATGTTGTGATTTGCTCTGTATTGTATTGGTTGAAAAGATAAAAGTAATAATAAAAAAAAGCAAAGGCTGTCGTGATGAGCGATGGAGAGGGTCTTTTCAGGTCATTTTAACAAAAATAGTGCTGTCAGATGCGCAGGTGTGCCTCAGTGAATGCACACTGCTCACACAAATAGGTAAAGAGTAGTTGAAGTAATGTATGAGGCGAATTATCACAATACACAGTCTGCTGCTCAAACTCAAAGCCAAATCCAAGTTTGCCATGTGAATTTAAGGGTGGTGTTAGAAGATTTTTCTGAAACTGGTGAAAATAAAGTGCAAAAGTTTCAGTTGAGCGAAAGCTCAGATGAAGAACCGAAAACTTCTGAGGTCCAGTCGCAGAGTGGTCAGAGTGAAGGGCTGTTACAATGCAAAAGAGCAAAGAATGAGTGGCAGCAAGAACAAGCCTCTGATTAAAAGCAGTGACAAGTTGCAGTTGAGAATCAGTGTGAGAAAGAACCCTTTCATAAAGAAGAAATATACTGTGGAAGAAAAAAAACAGACGGAGGAGAGTTTGATCAAAGTTGCAAGTTCAACCTGGAGTCAAAGACTTGAAGGGGCAAACATCAAGACTCTCGCCGAAAGAGAGAAAGTTGAAGACGTTCCAAGAAAGAGAACCATGCAAACAGAAGAATTGTGAACCAGAAAGAGTTTTGAGAGCCTGTTGAATTAATTCAGAAACTGAGAGTTTCAGCACTTGTTAAAAAATCAACCAAAAGAAGAGTTCCACATTGAAAAAGACTAAATTGAGGAGGCTTACTTCCAAACAAATAAGTGCCAAAATATGTTTAAGAGGGGTTCAGATCAGGAGAGTTTAACTGAAGAAGAACCTCCATGAAAAGAGACTTTAAAATATCTAGTTTGAAAGCGAAACATTAAAAGAGTGAGATAGATTTTTGCTTGAGGACTGAAATATTTGAAATGACACAAGAAGTCTTGTCGGTCTATGATAGAATTGTTTTGACTTTTTTGCAAAATGATACAGATTTTTTCTTTTTGCTTATGTTATTGTTTTAATAAAATTAGGGGAAAAGAAGAAAAATATTATTGTTTTAAGGAAACATTTAATTTTTGCCACAACATTATTTTTGGTCTCTAATGAGAAGGGTGGGAAACATGAGATGCTGGAAAATTGTAGGGAAGACACTATTAGTCATAACACTATTAGTATTAGACATCCTGTTTGTGTACTTACTGACTTCTGTAGGAAATGTTTCAGATCCTATGAATAGTATTGTTGAAGGTAGAACTAATTACGAAGAATTTAAACAAATGAAACCCGTACATGAAGGGCATTTAGTTAAAGGTTATAGTAATAACATGCATACTAAAATGATTATGGAGTGTGTATATAGACATAATGAAAATTAGTAAATGCTTTGTATATTCTTACCTTCCTACATCAACTTGGGAGTGTTCAACATATGTTCAATTGGATATGTCATATTCACTGTTGTGTAAAGTTTTCAATGCGATTAATGTGTTTTATAGAATCTGATTATTAATGAGAGTAATAGAAGAATTAAATATGGTGAGTACTTGAGATGATTGCACAAAACAAATATCGTATTAAACTGAATAGATATTTAGTGTTTATTGGGTAATGAAGAGTGATTTTTTTAGAGACTTTAATGAAAGAGGAGTGAAAAAATAGTGAGAAATTTAGAGGAACCGAAGGTTGTTTTTGGGGTTTAGATCCCAGATTCGACTCATCAGATTCGGTTGTTGGAGAGACCAAGATTATGTGACACTGGAAGATCCTGGATATGGAATTTAAGAAATGACTTTGCTAAAGTAAGCGAATGGTTAGGTAGTATTGGTGGTGGTGGTCTTTAATTAGTTTTAATGCCTATTATAATTATAATGGCTTGAGCAATTACTCTCTTTTATTAACATTGTTGGAGTGTACAATTAGTAGAGAAAATAGGAGTTCGAGCAACTGTAAATCAAGAAAAAGAAAAAGATAAATGGATATGGCAATTGGCGACTAAAGGGATCGAATATATTGAGAATAAAAGAAATGGAGAAGAATGTTTAATTACCTAAGAAGATGAAGGTTTCAACAAACTAATGGCTGATCAATAATGTGCTTTAATGGGGTTTTAGTGATTACTAAAAAATAATCAAGGATGCAGGTTGTAAATGTTTTTTCACATCTGCAATTTTGTTTGACATATTACCAGCTGAAACCGATTAATTAATAACTTACTAGAAACAACTTGATTAATTGGTTTAGAAGTTTGACAGTACATTTTTTTGTGTAAGCACAATTTTTTTTAATGGATGCAATTTCTGGGATTCAGCTCATTTTGCTCCTGTCATTCCCCTTCCCTCACAATCAGTGACTCGCTGTAAATCATCTCTCCCCACAGTTTCTACATGGCATAGAGTGCTGTGACATAGCGAGGGTGTGTGAAGAAAGCTTTGCATTGTGTACTTGATGTATTATTTCGAAGGATTTCCTCTGGAAGTTCTGATTCAGTTGTGCAGAAGATCATAATTCTATGAGCTATTGTTTAAGAAATGTTTCACATTATGTTGCACATCTCCGGAGTGCAGTTGTTGAGGAAGCAAGAGGGAGATTTCTCTTACCTTAGGAAATGGGTTAGTGTTAAGAAACAATAATGATTAAGCGATTGCTTTTGATTTGCCTTGCCAAACTAACTTAGAGCATATCAAGGTAAATCTGCAGTTTTATTAATTGTTATGCATAAATTGTGTGTACAAATCTCTGGTTTTCAGGGCTTCAGAGCGCCTTCCCATTTTCCTCCCAAGAGTCTAGCCGATTATTTGGAGACTTTCTTAATGCCAGCAGAACTCTTTGAGTTTGACACTCAAAATCCAGAGAGATTGAATTGCTTAATTAAGGATTTTCTATGAGTTGTGATTCTGTATTTCTGTGTCTGAGCCTACATTGCAGATTTATGCATTTATTTCTATGTACGGTTTTTATCAAGAATTCAGTTATCATTTTTTTCTGTTTTGATTTAGAACTCAATTATAAAATGAGAACAGTTTTGATTATTTTACTCTGCTAAATTAACGCTTGATGGATGGGTGGGGGGGGGGGCACAGTGTTTTACTGCTAGATCAATTGGAAATTTTGGAGCTGAACAGTCCAAGGAAAAAAATCATGGTGCATAAAATGCTGGGTTTAAGACTATTATTAGGGTTCAGCTCCGACACTGACACATCCAATGACATTGGGTCAGAAGAGGTTCTAATAATACTCGTATAGGGGATGTGATAGATGATGCTGCATTACATTTAGTATTCTGATTTGTTTATTTATTTATTTATTTATTTATTTATATGCTTATATGCGCAGGATTCGACCCCCGGAGGGGTATCTCCGCGCTTGGTTCGCCATAGATGTCAAAGTCTGAGCATTTAGGAAGTGCCAAAAACTATGCTGTCAGGAACAGCTGCGTCTTCAATGTTTTCCTGAAGGAAAGGAGGTTAGAGTTTTGTCTTATACTAAAAGGGAGTTTATTCCAGAGGGTAGGCCCTATGTATGAAAGTGTTCGACCACCCTGTCTAGCCTTCCTGATTGGGGGAATTTTTAGCAGGACTTGACTGCTAGAGCGCAGAAGGGGTTCAACCAATGAAGTTCCAACAAAAGGGGCCGGGATGGTGTTTTCGACGGGACATTGAGGACCAATCTTGCCGCTGTATTTTAAGCCACTTGCAGTCGGTTAAGTACTTCTTCATTAGCGGAGATGAAAAGACCGTTGCAATAATCCAACCGACTTATTACAAGGGCCTGGACAAGGGTCTTTCTGTAGACGTCTGATAGAAATGGAAATACTCGTCTCAGAAGTCCAATTGTCCGAAAGCATGATCCAGTCACCAAGTTTGCATGTTCTTTTAGAACTAGTCCCTGATCCAAACGCACTCCCAGATTCTTCACCGATTACTTAGGGCATGGGACGGGTCCTAAATCCAGTGGCCACCACTCTGGCGACCATAGGAGGTTGGCTTTTCCAAAAAGCATGACCTCGGTCTTGCCCACGTTGCACTGTAGGCAGTTGGAGGCCATCCAATTGGACACCGCTCTCATGCCCTCGGCAAAAGAGTTTTTAATTGCAGGATTGAGAGTCTGGAAGGGAAACAAAAGCTGGGTGTTGTCAGCGTACAACACTGGAATAAATTCATGTGCTCTTACAATGTCAGCAAGAGGGGCCACATACACATTAAATAATGTGGGGCTTAGGCATGAGCCCTGTGGGACCCCCTTAGTGAGCTCCCTAGATGTGGAACAGTAGGAGCCCCAGCTGACACTTTGTGAGCGGCCAGAGAGAAAACTCTCCAGCCAGGACAGCGCCACACCTCCAATCCCCACCCTCTGCAAACGACCGAGAAGAATTTCATGTGACACAGTATCGAAGGCCGCAGATAGGTCTAACAGCACCAGAATCATAGAGCTTCCTCTGTCCTGTGCCATCTTGATGTTATCTGTCACAGAGAGGAGCGCTGATTCGGTGCTGTAGATGGGTCTGAACCCAGATTGAGAATAGTCCAGACCCCCTGATGCCTCGATAAAGTTGGACAGATGAGTGTTCACATGTTTCTCGGTCAGTTTGCTCAAGTATGGCAATAGGGAGATGGGGCGGAGGTTGGACAGATCTGTCCATGGCATAGTCGTGTTTTTACGAATAGGATTTACTACCGCTCTTTTCCAGTCTTGGGGTATTTGTCCCTTTTAAAAGAAAGATTCATAATTGATTGGATCATAGGGCAAAGTAGGTTGCTTAATAAAGCAGTCGTTTTAGCTGGGAGAAGATCCAGAGGGTAGCCTGTTTTAATGTGGCTTATCAGGGACTGAATGTCACTTTGGCTGGCTTCAGGAAAGGCAGTCAGTGTACCTTTATGTGTATTAAGATGTGCCGAGGTACAAATGGCACTATCCTTTGAATTATTGGCTTTAGATATTTTTTCATAAATTGCCTCTATTTTGTTTTCAAAAAATAAGGAGATGTCATTACATAGGGTTTGGGAGAACTCATCAGGACTCTCACAGGCTGAAGGTTTTACGAAGGTCTGTAAGATCCTATATAGCTCTCTGGAGGAGTTGCCTGCTTCTGCTAGCCTTGATGCAAGACAGTTCTTCCTATCTAGCCTGATGTTTTTATGATAAGAAGACAGGGCCTCTTCCGACTTTCTCCAGTTTGGGTTTTCCTCCATATTTTTTGGGTGGTTTTGACTAAACCAGAGATGGAAAATTCAACCATACAGTGATCTGACCAGTTTACTCGGGTCGGGGGGCGACACCATATCATGGGGCAGTTTGAAAAGATTAAGTCTAGGGTGTGACCTCCTATGTGGGTAGAGCCACTATTCTGTATCGTAAGTCCTAAAAGGGAAAGATCAGAGAGCAGAGACAGAGTCTCAGGATGATTAGGGATATCTACATGAAAATTGAAATCCCCTAGAAGGAGTAAGTTTTCTTTAGCTTTAAGATGTTGTGCTAGTAGCTCAATTAAAGACAAGGTAAATCCCGTACTTAACCCCGGAGGGCGGTATACCAATGCTCCTTTCCAGTGCTTTTTTGGACCAGAGTTAATTTTAAAAATCATGACTTCCATCAAGGGGCAACTAATCTGTTCAATTATGGAAACTTTTAGCCCTTCTTTGTACACTATGGCTATACCGCCTCCAGTTTTAATCGGGCGGTCTAGCCTTAAGATTTTGTATCCCACAGGAATTCCTATTGTTATGGCAGGAGTCGTGTGTGGTTTTAACCAGGTCTCTGTTAAAAAACAGATTTCAGGGTTGACTGTATTAATAAGGTCCCAGACCTCAAGATGGTGTTTTTGCAGTGAACGAATGTTCAGGAGAAAGCTTTTCCAGCCCTTGGGTGCTGGTGTGCTCCTTACACTGTCTCCAATTGAAATTGCGGTATGGGAGGCCTGAAATCTACATTGAATGCATGAGAAAGGGCCTTCTAAACATGGCCAATGATCACGAGCACAGGCCACCGCCCCCGAGGTTGCAGGTCAAGTAAAGCCTGGGATGTGTACCTGATTCGGATACCCTCCATACTTTCCATATTATTTCAAACCGAGTTTATAGCCCCTAGTCCCGTCCTGTGGCAGACGGGCGCAGACGGGCTACTCTTTGGCTGTTCTTCGGCGTGTCTTCGGCTCCCTTGCGCGAAACCGCTGCGCGCTCGAGGGTGGGCAAGGGCTAAATAGCCCCGGAAATGCAGCCACTATAGCGCTAACCGCTCCAGTGCTGAGAGCTGCCCTGGAGATACCGTCCCCCCTCTCAAATCAGGTTAGGGAAGGTGTTTTGGCAAGAGCGCGATGTTAACTAACACGGGGCAATTTGCAGTTGCAATTAAGTTTCAATTTTAAAATCACACACAAATGTCAATTTTTTAAAAATATCATAGGCACAGCATAGAGCGCGAATTTAGGCACCTTGGACGAACAAGCGGGTCGGGAAACCTGCCACAGTCACCCTTACCTTGTTAATCCGTGAAGTGATGCAATCTGCCTCTGCTGACAGTGAAATTTACATTGTGCATTTTATTGTAATAGGGCTCCTTTTTTGGAGGTAAGCCACAAGCCTGGTTTGCCTGAATGAGACTGCGGGCCCTTGAAAATTAGTCTATTACTTAGGACTTACAACGTTTTTTATTTGAGAATTCATGTCAGACTCTTTGCTGCATTTGATTGAGCCTCATGCTAATTCCCTGTGTTGATGAACTATGCATTTTAACTTACTTTTATTTTTGCTTTCTGTGCTGCACTTTAATTTTGATTTATTTAACCATCATGGTTTCTAACTTTCCTCATCCTGGGCATTTTTTAGTCTTCTGACTTAGTTAATTACTTTTTGTTTGATTGGTCATTCTGATTCTGTTAAGGGCACATTAACTCACCTATTCTTATGGATAACACTTCCCCACCTTGTGTGAAGATGCTTTATTTATCTGTCAGATTTTCAGAGATAGTGCCAGCTGAATTATGGGGGAGAATTCATGTATCCCCTCCCTCCTCATCAGAACCCACAAATTGAAATCTAAAAACTCTACATAAAAACAGAAAGGTAAGGTAAGAGTATTGTTGGAGAGTTTGTGTGGTTTGTCTTCTGGTAATAATATTCATAAGGTTGTTTTGTCGCTACACTTGGGACTGGACATTGTGTATCCACCTATGAACAAATGCCTATTTTACTGTTTTACTTAATTTTGTATGATTGCCTTAGTTTGTATGAAGTTTGGGTGCATCTGGTGGCCGGTTAGCGCTCCTCCGTTCTGCCTGCATCAATTGACTTTTAGCGTCTCTTTCAGGGAGAATTCAGCTGGTGAGCGGTCCGTTCGCATCGCCCGGCCAAATTTGGTGCGTTTTGAACCCGGAGCTGATGATCTTGTTTGTTTTAGTAACTCCTCATGTTTGGGAAGGAAACCATTTTCTCGGTTGAGGCATGAGCCTTGAGCAGGATGCCTGACTTTAAAATGGCGCCTGCTCGAGACATTTCCTCATTGGTAGTCCACATAGAAACAGGACTGCTTTCCCAATTTCAACGTGAATGACTGCTCGAGTCAATTCAATTCAATTCAAAAACTTTATTCGATCATTGATTAATAATCATAAAAGTACATACATACATAAGTAATAAAACATGAGGGTACAGCAGGTTTTAAGTTAATCACATATCAAAAAAGGGTGCTTTTCCTCAAGCTTATCGATTTTAAAATATATACAGCAGTAAAAAAACAGATGTCGTGTGAATTAAGTCCAAATAAAAGCCCCATGGCCGATACAATAGTGGATACATTATATTTTTTGAAAAGCGGTTTCAGATATACTTTTCGAAGGTGGAGATAAAGAGGGCATAACAATAAAAAATGCTCCGTACTTTGCTTTGTGGTCCCATCACACGGACAGGGGGCAGTAGTATAGGTCTTCATTACAGGATACGCAACAAGCAAATGAACAATCCCCATCCGTAATCTTGTCAATACATATTGGTGGGATCGGATAGTAACCAATTTAAGGTATCCTGAAAGCCCCATTTCTTCCTTAGTGTATCTGTCGTAAAAAACATGTGAGGAGAACTGAGCAGTAGCTGCGTTACGCTTCACCATGCTAACCCTCAGAAATTCATGTTTAATCTCACTCTTCGGGATATCTAAAACACAAGAAGGGTTATCACGCACCGTGAGATTAAAAACATCATTAAATGTTCGGATAATATAGTTAAGCCAGGGGATGCGGGAACATTTGTCCATGTGAAGACAATCTAAAATAATCTTTCTTGTAAAACCAGTCTGTTCCTTAGCCCATATAGATCTCCATACTAACAGGGGTCTTAATCTGATCAAGTCAGATAGATGTTCTAGACCAACCTCCTGATGGATCAGCTTTGTTGAGGCAGAAGATGGTAAACACAGGAGTTTTTTGACAAATTTGTTTTCCTCAACCTGGAGCATGTTGTTATTACAATGGCCCCACACTCCTGAGCCATATAGGGCCAGAGCAACACATTTATGGCGATATAGGTACAACATGTCTGGTATCCGTCTTGAGCCTAACTTGGATGCAAACCTAAATATGCCAAAAGAACACTTGGCCATTTTGGCTCTTACATTAATCATTTCAGGTGTCCACATCCCCCCACTGTTAAAAGTGATACCCAGATAACAGAATTTGTCCACCACTTTTATAGTTTGGTCCATAACTGTGAAGGGCCTTAAGTTTTTAATTTTCTTCCCACAGGGCATTATAAAAGTTTTCGAATTATTAATTTTTAGTTTTCTCCCATTAATAAAATTTGCAAATTTATTCATAAGTTTTTGCAACCCTAGAGGGGTTTGTGAGAGCAGAACCGCGTCATCCGCGTAAAGCAATATTGGGATGGAAAAGCCGCCAGCAGTCGGTGCATCTGCACTGATGGTCCGTAGTTCCGACTCGATTGCATTAATAAAAAGGGAGAAAAGAAGAGGTGCAAGGACGCATCCCTGCCTAATTCCAGAACCTACTTTAATACTGGATGTACACTCCCCCGATTGCCCGTATCGTATCTTAGCCGTCAGATTCCTATAAAGTTGGGCCAAGAAATAGATAATATCCTGTGGAGCACCCTCGAGTCATTTCCTCATTGGTAGTCCACATAGAAATAGGACTGTTTTCCCAATTTTCAATGCGATTGACTATCCTTAAAATGGCGACTATCTGAGACATTTATTACATTGAGCCTCTCTCTGCTTCCGCACTGTTTCTCACAAGGATTCTGGTCTGACTAGATGGACTTGAACACTGATACACTAGGTGACATGAAATTAAGAAGTGACTTTAATTTCTGATGGTCCCACCTGGTCCACACCCTATGCTGTCAAAGATGACGATGAGCAAGCAGAAGGGTAAAGTCTCTGATTTTTTTCATTCCTTCAGACAAACGCCCGACGCTGCGAGACGATGCAGGAGCTACTGCAATGGCGATCACAAAAGCGGATTTGGAGGCTATCTTTAATAAATTCCAAAAAGGAACTTCGCAATGACTCTACTCTACTCTACCCACTCTACTCTTCTCCACTTTCCTGCTTCTGTCCTTTGCCCTCACTTGTCCTGGCCCTTTAGTCCCCCTATTCAATCTGTGAATGTTTCCCTCGACATTTGAGATCTAGCTATTCTGTCCGTCTCCCGATGGAGCTGCCTGGTTTAGCTATAGGGGAGACAGTCAGCTACCCAGTCGGTTTTTTGACAGACTTCCTTTCATCTCTCTTGTCGCCTCCTCTCGCTTCCTCCCTCTTTCTATTTCTCTCCTTCTCCCCTCTCTCAATGTAGTGAGACTGACCTATTCTGTCTGATGCCCAATGGAGCTACCTAGTTTAGCTATAGGTGAGATGGGCCGTGGATAACCTCCTTTGGTCGTCACCTACCCAGTTGGTCTGTAGACAGTCTGCCGTTCAGCACTACTTTTGTCTCTTCCCCTATCTTCACGTTCTCACCTCCCTTACCCCCCACTACTTCCCCTCTACACTTCAATTATTTCGTCTTCTATGCTCTTGCAACTGTTTGTCTAGCAACTGATGTAAATTGGAATTGATGTAATCTTGTAATTGTAATTTTTGTGGAACCTCATGTAAAGCGCTCTGATATCTCCGGGTCTAGCCAGAGCTATATAAAACTCTTGAATAAATAAACATGCATTTATTCACATTCATACAATTGCATTCACCCATGCATGCTGTCATACACTTAGCATAAGCACTGGTGCTGGCCATGTTCCCACTGACCAAACACTAGAGAGTTGCATCCATCCTGCCTGCAGTTTCCTCAGAGTACATTAGGCCGCATTCTCATGGGTGCCTGAAGTTTCCAGCCTCCAGTATGTTGGAAATGCTGTTCTATCCTTCCACTGTCTTGTCTCAACTCCAATCAGGACAATAGTGGCAGTATGCTGCTGTTAGATTAGAGTGATTTGTTTTGTCATAAACAGTACAGTATTGCCATTCCTGTACAAGCGGCAACTGCTGCCATATTAGGTCTTGAACAGTTATTTATTATGTACAATGCTGGTTTTATACTGCCTTATGATATTTTTTCTATTGCTGTAGTGGAAGACAAGAGGAGGGAAAGAAACTGTTGCTGGCTCCCACACAGGCCCAGAGGATAGGGTCTGCATTCTGGGGGCTTCTTGGGGTTCGTAGTGCAGGCCACCAACATAAGATAAAGCTTCTGGGTCGGCCCGGCCACCCCAAAAAAAGTTAAATAACGTGGCGGAGGCTGCAAAAAGTTATAATGAATGAGCAGCCACAGTCGCTCATTTATTCACTGCTACCGGCAAGGAGTGCCCCATTATGCCCTTGGTGGGCTAACGTACATATTTTGTCCTGCTTTGTGGGGTCTCAATCTTTTTTGTTTTATAAACTTTTTATTGGTCAACAAAACAAAAAGCACATCAATGCAGTTTCTCAGAGACATACAATCAGATACAAGGTATGTATATATTACTTTTACATATGTTGATGCCACCCTGACTTCATTCCAATGTTTCTCCCTCAGCATGTAAAGGGACGTATTCTCGGCCTTCACTACGCCGAAGCTCCACAGTTGGAGAGAAGCTAATTTCTCCCCTGTATGTATTCCAGGCTGCCCATTTTCGATCCATTGTTTTAGGGCAGCCTCTGTGCTTGAAAACATCTTTCACCGCAACCGTAGGTCTGTCCATGTCAGCAATCCAGTCCTTAATTTGCGGCATCTCCCCCACTCACCACCTTTGTGCAATGTTTAGTTTTGCTAGGGCCCATCCCAGTGAAACGATTTCTTAGTCTGTGCAAGGTCAGTGGCGTCCCAGACATTTAGCAGGCAAAGCTTAGAGGTAGTCATCAGTTTCTTCCCCCTGGCACTCACTAGTTGTTCGGTAACAACTTTCCAGTATCTTTGGGCAGTTGGACACTCCCAGATAGTATGAAAGAAAGTCCCCTCTTGATGACTCTGTCTAAGATAAAAAGGATCATTCCTCCTATCCATCTAAACCTGAACTCCAGAGGCGAGATAAATTTGATGTAGGATTTTAAGTTGGACCAGTTGCAGTCATAGGGATTGTCACTTCCAGAGGGAAGGCCAAGGCATTGCGCTAATCATCTTCTTCCAGCTCACCCAACTCCGCCTCCCAGTTCTGCCGCCTTAAAAGATCCTGTCGGGTATTGATCATTCTCCAGTATTGAATCTTTCATAGATTCACATGCTTGTATCTTCCCCGTCGTCATTGTGGGAGTCTCACAGTAAAAGAATAACCATAGCAGTAAAAGAAAAAACTACCTGGAAACCGTATATTCTTGGGTAATCACTCATCCTCATTATGTGGCCCAAACAACAGCCAATCAGCAGCCAGCCCTGAGATACACCATCCCCAGCAGAGCCACCATACCTCAGATTTCCTACCGCCATCGTGTGAGAAGGAGTCTCCCTGAGCCTCGCTCAGTTTGTTCTTTGCTGAACTTTTGACCTTCACCAGTTAGAAGTGAGGTACTGATTATTTCATCTATATTTCTTTCAAAATGTCTGAAAGCTCTGAAAAGAGACTCTTCTGATTTTGTAGATCCTGATGGGAAAGTCAGATTCTTTTCTGAGGACCCACACAAGGACTGCTTGTACTGTCTGTACCCCAAGCACCTTCCAAAGGAGTTCAAGCATTGTCTCACCTTCTCTGCAAGGACACTTAAGGACAGAGAAGTACGCCTTTTTATTATGGCCTCAAAAGAAGAAAACCACAGACTCTGAGTCTGATGGAGATTCTAAAGGACATTCCTGTAGAAAGAATAAGAGGGAATCTTCTGAGGACAAAGGCGAACAAAAAAGGCAAAAATACAGAAAATCTAAAGAAAGAGAGTCATCCTCTTCTTCTCTGCCTCATGCTCCTCACAGAACTACCTTGGAGACGAAGGCTCCGTCGTCGTTGCCGTGGTCGAAGTCTAAAGAAATTCCTGTCAGCATTCCCACGAAGGTGTCGACGACTCAGACGGCGAGACCTCGACAACGACAATCTCGACGACGACTGCGTCGTCAACAGCGGTTACGACAACGACTCCGTCGATGGTGAGTGTGAGGCCGCCGTCGACGTCAACATCTGTGCCGTCGATGATCCCGTTGATGAGCAAGCCATCGACAGTGACAGTTTTTAGATCTCCGACGACAAAGTTCTCCACATTCATCTCAAATAAATGATTTGCTCCGTCGACGGGCTCAGCAAAGTTTTCCACGCCAAAAAATGTCACTGCTTCTTCCATCCACTATTCTGGATTGTCAGGAGTCTGAGGATGAAGGTCCTTATGGAGTAGCCTATAGTCCCTCTCAACTGAACATTAAAAGTCAGGAGTCAGATGAAGAAGTAGTCCATAAAGATCATCCGGTACAGGGTTCTAAACGTTTTGATTCTTTCCATCAAGCTCATAATTATGAGGAAGAGGAGGAAGCAAATCCCAATGTCCAGGAGAAGTCTGTCAGTACCCATATCCTTAATATCTGATTTAAGGCACATGATAAACAGCTATTATTGTAGTTTTCCAGAAGATAATGCTCCGGCCTCCACTTCAGCAAATATACCACAGACAGTGGTTCAGACACCAGTAGTTAATTCTCCGCCTCCAGTGCAAAGAGTAGACACCCCGAAAATAATAACTATTCAGGATGACCTCGTGGAGAGTGAGCACGAAGACCAAACAGAGGAAGGAGAGATACCCCAAGATGACATCGTAGGAGATGAATGGGATCAATATATTGTTTCAACATCACCTTCATCGCCGTTACCTCAAGCGAGCTCCCCGTCAGAGGACATTGCCAGTTTCCATGATCTGGTGGAAAAGGCCTCGAAGAGATTTGAACTTTCATTGCCTGTGAAGGCAATGAAAGTTCATTCTATAGGATTTTAAGGAAACGTCTTGAAATACTGTGCTCCTGAGACTTCCCCAGTGTGCCTCATTGGACATCCACGTCCTGAGTCCTTTGTTACGCAGGCAGCACAGAGATGCTCCAAAAATCCGATCTCCGCCTGTTCGGTCCCCCCAGGCAAGGAGGGTAAGAGGATGGATAGCATGGGGAAGCTCTTTGCAGTAATGGCAGCAGCTTCCATCAGGGCAGCAAACGCACTGGCACTCATCAGCAGACACAACAGACAAATGCGGTCGGACATCGCACCAATTCTGTCTCACCTTCTGGACGACAAGAGAGAGGAAGCGACTACAATGCTCCAGGACGGAGCCAGAGCAGCGTCGGAGTGCATTGACATAGCAATCGACATTGTGTCAGTGGGTTTCAGGGAGATGACTGGAGCGATGGTCCTTCGCACGCAAGGATGGCTTAAAGACACAGGACTCCGGTAAGAGGCAGTGATGTTCTTCAGGCCCCACCGGCCTCGTCTCACATTAATCAGATCCATTACCTCTCTCGTTATCTCAATCATTGGCTGTCAAAACCATCGGTCAAATGGGTGTTGGATATTATAAAACAAGGCCACACCCAAGAACTCTTGCAAAAACCTCCAACTCAACCACCTATTCACAGAAAGCAAAACCATCTTTCAGCCCTCAAGGCCGAAGTCTTTACTCTCATTGTGAAAGGAGCAATAGAAGAAGTTTCTCCAGAACAAAAAGGGAAAGGATTCTATTCACACTTTTTCCTTATAAAGAAAAAGCAGTCAACCAAATGGAGGCAGGTAATGGACCTCAGGGATCTGAACAAATACTTAAAGAACATTTTGTCCGCATGCGGTCTTTGCAGGAAATCCTCCTATTACTACGCAGAGGAGATTACACGGCATCATTAGACCTCTTGGATCCGTACTTCCATATCCAAATTCACAGAAAGCACAGCCAGTATCTGCGGTTCGTGGTGGTGGGACGCCATTACCAATTCAAAGTATTGCCCTTCGGCCTCAGATCTGAACCAAGGGCTTTCACAAAGTGTATGGCGCTGATTGCAGCACACTTGAGGCAGCAAGGTCTCCAGATTTTCCCATATTTGGACGGCTGGCTGATAAAAGGCTCATCATACCAGGAAACACAACGGTCCCTAATAAGTTGCATGGATCTGTTCCAGGATTTAGGGCTTCGGATAAACAAAGAGAAGTCTTCCCTTATTCCTGCACAGTCATTTCAATTCCTCGGAGCAATGTTAAATACTCAGGAAGCAAAAGCATCCCCTTCGGAAGAACGCATACAAAAGATTTTGCGTTTGAGAGCATCATAAAAATCAAAAAGGTCCACTTCAATTAGGATCTTCAAATCTTTGCTGGGAATGATGTCAATCTGCATCCCATTGGTTCCCAACTGTTGCCTGCGCATGAGGCCACTGCAAGAATCTCTAGACAAGCAATGGGTTCAAGCCATGAGATCATTCTAGGGCAAACTCTATATCAACACTCAGATCAAACGTGCACTGTCATGGTGGGGCATCAGGGACAACTTAACAAAGGGTCTCCTCTTCGGACCACAGTCTCCCAGTTGCGTCATGACATCAGACGCTTCCTTACAGGGTTGGGGAGCACCCTTGCAAGACCTAGAGATTCAAGGTCATTGGTCAACTCAAAAGGCAACACTGCACATCACTCTATTGGAATTAAAAGCAGTATTCTTGGGTCTTCAAGCCTTCCTTCCCAGAATTCGTGGCTCGCCGGTCCTAGTCATGACCGACAGTACAACAACAATGTTTTATCTTGTGAAGCAAGGTGGCATGACGTCAAAATCCCTGTCAGTTCAAGCCCAGGAAATTTGGAATTGGCTCTTACATCACAACATCGCTCTGCAGGTAGGACACGTTCCTTTACTACACAACACAAGGGTAGATTACCTAAGCAGATCACCTTCCATTTGCCTCAAATGGGAAATGAATCACGATCAACTCCTACGAATATTCGGTCTATGAGGCAAACCAAAATTAGACTTGTTTGCGAATCAACACAACAAGAAATGCAAACATTTTGCAATCAGAGTTTGATAGCCCCTGCTTGGCCGAGACCGTTCGGGTACACAGAACTTCTCCAATTGTCAGTGAAACCTAGAGTGCAATTTCCAATAATACAAGATCTAATTTCCATGAAACAAGGACAGGTTCTTCACCCGCAATTAATCTCTCTAAAGTTGTCTGATTGGAACCTTGTGAGCATGAATTTCAATCACTAGATATTCTTCAAGAATGCGGAGAGATACTAGCAAGTTCTAGAGTAATTTCTACTGACAAAACCTATATAGCAAAATGGAAGAGATTTTGCAATTGGTGTTTAACAAAAAATTCACATCCTTTCAATTCTTCTCCCGAGCAAATACTTCCGTATCTACTTCACCTAGCCAAGGCCGGACTTTCTCATGCATCAATAAAAGTACATCTGGCGGCTATCTCCAGATACAGCAGAACACCAGATTGTCCTTTGCTTTGGGCTCAAAGACTGATTAAAGAATTCCTAAAAGGTTTGTTCAGACAGTACCCACACATCCACCGCCTCCTTGGCAGCGGTTTTGTCTCAACTCATGAGAGCTCCGTTTGAACCGATTCACAAAGCTGAATTAAAGTTCATCTCATACAAAGTAGCTTTTACTTCTTGCCCTCACTTCAGCCAGGAGGGTCAGGAATCCAAGCATTTTCTGAGCCATTCCTACAATTCAGACAAGATAAAGTAATTCTCAGGACAAATCCAAAATGTATTCCCAAAATTCCTATGACTTTTCATATCAATGAACCAATTGTGTTGCCCACATATTTCAAGAACCCTTCCTATGCAGCAGAAAAAACTCCGCACACTTTAGGCATTAGGAGATGCTTCAAATTTTACATAGAGAAAGCAAAATCTTTTCGTGAAACAAATCAACTGCTTATAACTTATTCTGGGCCCAGGAAATTGTTTGGCCCTGTCAAGAACTTCCATTTCTAGATGGATTGCATCTGCCATTGTTTTATGTCATGAAAAAGCAGGGAAACCGTTGCACACAAGAGTGCGCGCTCATTCCACTCGGAAGATGGCAACTTCAACAGTGTTGTTGGCAGGTGTCTTGCTTCTGGACATTTGCAGAGCGGCAACTTGGACAAACGTACACACGTTTACCAGACATTATTGTCTGGACACGGAGTGGAAAGCAGATTCAGCAGTGGGTCAAGCAGTTCTGCGGCACCTGTTAACTAAGGTCCTTGTCTTTTACTATATGGTTTCTTAAATATATAATTGTGTATGTTTATATTTTCATAGCCGTAAAGGTCCGTTTTGAAGTTCTTAATGAATCTTTCATCTTACAGCAATTATAAACTATGCAATATAGTGTTTAAAAAAAAAAAGACAAAGCAGAGCCCTGGAGACAAAAGGGTCTATCCTAGAAACGCTATTAGTACATTATGGTTCTCCAGTATTATCTTTCATGGATTCACATGCGGCCCGCCCACCTGCCCGTTTCTTCTTAGGTAGACCGCCTTTATCTCTGGTTTCACCCGTAGCTCACTCTTGGGCTGTTGGAAATCTGAGGCATGGTGGCTCTGCTGGGGATGGTGTTTCTCAGGGATGGCTGCTGATTGGCTGTCGTTTGGGCAACATAATGAGGATGAGTGATTACCCAAGGATATACTCTTCTATGGTTTCCAGGCAGTTTTTTCTTTTACTGCTATGGATATACTTTTACCGTGAGACTCCCACCATGATGACGGGGAAGATACAAGCATGTGAATCTATGAAAGATAATACTGAAGAACCATAGTGTACAGGTAAGTAACTAGTTTTATTTTTTATATTTGAGGGATATGGCCTTCCTAAGCATGGGATCGAGTATCATCCTATCCTCTAATGGGAAAACCACAGAAAGTGGCCGGCCCCCGGTATTGCTGCTTTAAGTGCATGGCTAATCTGTAAATATCTAAATGTTTCAGATTGTGCAAGGTGGTATTCTTTCTGCAGGTCAGTAAAGGTGGCCAACCCTAGAATTCCGCATGTCTCCAACCGTTGAAATACCTATCAGGTCCCACTTGTCAAATCCGGGGCAAGCACTCAGACAACCCAGTTTCTTGGATTCCCAGAATGGGGTTGCGCTTGTGATTTTATTGTGCCAGGCCATTTTTGTATTGACTGTGTGCCAGTTTTTGATTGTGTGTGCTGTCGGCCCGGTAAGGCCCAGTTTTTTGGGATTAGTGTAAAGTGCTTTATTATAGCCGCCTTGCTCCATGATCCACCAGTCTGTACGGAAACTCAGGTCCCACCGATCCCCTTGTGCCGAACGGTTGATTACTGCTAGTTGAGATGCTTGGTAGTATGACCGAAGGTCGGGTAGTGCAATTCCCCTGTCGTACCATCCCGCTGATACTTTTTGCATCGCAATTCGTGGTGCCTGGCAATATCATAGCAAGGTACGCCATGCATGTCACCATCAATATTGGAGAAGTAGGAGTCAGGGAACCTATCGGGTATTTTGTAGTACATGAAGAAAGTGAGGTAATGCCAGCATCTTATAGAGGGCTGCACGTCCCATTAGAGTCAGAGGAAGAGAGCGCCAGTGTTTGACATCCGCTCTAAAGTGCATCAAGGGCAGTGGCAATTTAGCTTGTAAAAAGGGGGGGTCGCAATCTTGAAAGGGGCACCATCAACATTTTACAAAAGTGTTGGTGGGGGGTGCAGTTTCCCAAGAAAAAAATTATTAAAAGTAACCCTGTTTCCTGAGACATAAACAATGTAACTCTAAGGAAACGTTTATGGTGTTTCTTAGCATTTACAGAACCAGAACTGGAGCTTTTGCTCTTCAGCTAAGGATTTCAGTGACCCCTTATGGTAAGGCTTATGGCTGCGTTTTGTGGCAAAGATGTAAAGCAAAGATCTTAGCAGTCTTTACTGTTTTTTTTTGTCAAATCTGTTTATTGGCATTTTTTGAAAAAGATATCACAGTGCATTAGACATTTCAATAATATTTGCACAGTATGCAGGCATGTCAGACGTACGTTGAGAGACATTATATCATATGAGTAGGGGGCTCTAGACCATGAGTAAAATGAGAAGGAAGTATACCCGCCCAATACTAGCAAAACATAGGCTGGCGGGGCAGCCGCCCCAAGGTAGGTCCATGACTGTCCACACGCGAAGCTGGTGCATATTAGCATATTTGAGGGTGGATCTTCCCTACAGCAGGTTTGTGCACAAATATGACTTTTATACAACAACTTTAAACAAACAATAAAAGAAAAGCAGAAGAAAACAATAGCGGCATAATCGATAACACTGATACCTGATAGACTCCTTCCCTTTCCCCCTTCCCCCCGAGTAGCTCCCCCCAGCGCGCGCCCCAGCCATGGCTGGACCCGCACCCAGAGCTTATAGATTCTCAGTAGAGATTGACGGTGTCCATCTGAGTGGTTAAACAGGAGATCATCCCGCTGCACACCCCAATCCCAAAGGGTGCCATTTAAGCTTCCACACTTCCTGTGTCCCCAGCCCCGCCCACGGCTCTAAGCATGCACTCCCAGCGCTCCGCCATCGGATCCTTACGAAGCCCCACCGTTTCCTCCCTATGTAGGGCCGTCCACTCCGCCCGGGCCCGCGCCTGGAAGGAGGAAGTCCACACTTGGTGGGTCACTCGCCTTCCAGCGTCTCGTAAGGAGGCTCGTGGCCACCACCATCCCCAGGTCTAAGCAGCGGGAAGACACCCTGTCTTTAGGCGGCTTCTTAAATTGATGCAGAATGCATTCCGCCATTCAAGGGGTATAATGCGTCCAGTGCATTCACGGAGCCGCTCGCCGATTACGCTCCAGTAGGAGCCCAGCTTGGGGCAACTCCATAAGAGATGAAGGATCCCCGCGTCCAGCTCTCCGCATCTAGGGCAGGACGCATCCGCGCGGTAAAAATATATGTTAATAAGCGCAGGCGTGAGGTAGGCTCTGTGGACAACATAAAGTTGTATCTGGTGGAAGCGCAACTTTCTGGGGATGCGCACCGGACTTTTAAGAATTCTTTCCCACTCGTTATCCGACAATTGCCTGCCCATGTCACGCTCCCATTTATCCCTCAGCGGAGCTAAGCTAGTCCCTGTGGGAAACACCCATTACTTCGATGTAAATACATCGCGGGGCTATCGCACCGCGACTTTTACATCGCATGGTCGTTGACATCGCAGCCTTTTAGTGCGCATGCAACAACGGCGCAATGGCATTAATATCGCATGCAATTACAACGCATGCGTTGTTAAGATGCCATTACAATGCAACAGCGTTGTAATACAATAAAGCAGAACACAATGGTAGTTGTAATACAAAGAAACGGAAACCTCTAATGTGCCTTTCCTAAGAAAAGAAACGAGAAAGCAGAACACAATGGTAGTTGTAATACAAGAAAGTAGAACACAATTGTAGCGGAAACGGGCTACAGCTATTTCAGAAGCGTTGTAATACAAGAAAGCAGAACACAATTGTAGGAAATGCGCCGAAACCTCTAATGCGCCTTTCCTAAAAAAAAAAACGGAAAAAAAGAAACGGAAACCTCTAATGCGCCGGAAACAGGCTACAGCTACCTATTTTTGAAGCGTTGTAATACAGGAAAGCAGAACACAATTGAAGGAAATGCGCCGAAACCTCTAAGCGCCTTTCCTAAAAAAAAAAATGGAAAAAAAGAAACGGAAACCTCTAATGCGCCTTTCCTAAAAAAAGAAACGGAAACCTCCAACTGATAGGAAACGGGCTGACATATATTTTATAATTAAAACGGAAACGGGCTAACGGATATCTTATAATTACCGCATCAATGGCAGTGCAGATGATGTGGCTAACGAATAGCTCTGCCGACTTTGGTGTTGGCAACCAGGGTTCGAGCCTCCTATCAAGTCGCCACACTTTTTATGTATTCATGGGTGGAAGGATGTGTGTGTGGTGAGTGGGTGGATGGATGAATGGATGGGTGGATGAATGTATGGCGGATGGATGGATGGATGGGTGGTTGAATGGATGGCGGGTGGATGAATGGATGGCTGTATGTATGGATGGATGCATGGATGGGTGGATGTGTGGATGAATGAATGGATGGATGGATGTATGGATGTATGGATGGGCGGATGAATGTATGGTGAATGAGGGAAACAGAGGGCAGAAGGGCACAAAAACGAGGGAAACAGAGGGCAGAAGGGCACGAAAAACAAGGGGACAACGATTAAAACCGAGGGCAGAAGGCCACAAAAAACGAGGGAAACTGAGGGCAGATGGGCACGAAAAAACGAGGGAAACAGAGGGCAGAAGGGCACGAAAAACAAGGGGACATATTAAAACAGAGGGCAGAAGGCCACAAAAAACGAGGGAAACTGAGGGCAGAAGGGTACGAAAAACGAGGGAAACAGAGGCCACCGCCCCTCTGCTGCCGCGCCCTGTACCCCACCCCACCCCACCCAGTACAGAGGACCAGAAAGCTAGGAATGCAGTATAAAATCAATTTCAGCTGGAAATACCGTGCTGAGGTGATATGAATGTCGAGAACCAGTGGCACGCAAATTATATCATTTTCTTTCCTGCAGTTGCACCTGTGTACTTTGTCTTTTAGCAAGCACTTCAATCGACTTAGACCGCCACTGTCCGTTGGCAGGAACAACTTCGTAAGCGCCAGCCAGTGCCAGAACGTGCCCCAGATGAAGTCCCGCAGCGTCCCATGGAGCGACAAGAAGAAGGAGGGCGGTACATAAAGAGGCAAATTGGCAAAGTGATACAGGAGTTGTGGAAGCATGATCATTTTGGCAAGGGCCACCCTACCCGTTGTGGTCGGCGGAAGGGAGGTCCAAAAACGAATCTGGGATCTGAGCGCTGCCACCGCTTTACCCAGATTGCCTTCGAAAAGATCAACTGGCTGCCTATAGATCTAGAATCCTAGATACTTGAAGGTGTCGGCCTTCCATTGGACCCTCGTGCCGCCGAGACAGTATCCCAGGTCTTCGATCTCCTCATTGAAGGCATAGAGACAGGATTTGCCCGCATTTACTCTGAGCCCTGAGACTACCGCAAACTGCTCCAACAAGTGGGCCAGCCTCTCCGGTATGCGGGCCACATCGTTTACGAACATCAGTAGGTCATCTGCATAAAGCGAGACCTGGTGGGTCGCATCCCCCAGGGGAATCCCCGCTCCCAGTGTCTGATGCAATGCCGTCGCTAATGGTTCCACAGCCAGCGCAAACAGCAGCGGGGACAGGGGACATCCTTGATGGGTGCCCCGGCCCACCGCCACGATTCAGAAATGTATATACCCAGGCTCACCTGAACCGCAGGGTTTGTATAGAGGAGCTGAACCATCTGCAAGAAACCTACGCCAAGATCATAGCGCGAGAGCACCGCAGCCAGGTACCCCCCTCCAGGCAGTCAAAGGCCTTTTCTAGATCTATTATCAGGCACCCCGCCCTGGACCATTCCTTTGTCGCTTCAGCTTCCACCCTAAATAACCTTCTAAGATTCAGGTATGTAGATCTCGCTGGCACAAACCCGTTTTGATCAGGGTGCACTAGATGAGGGACCGCTTCCGCAAGCTGCTCTACGAGCATTTTCCTGAAGATTTTATAGTCCGCATTGAGCATTGCCAGCGGTCTATACGATCCTAAAGCGGTGTGGTCCCTGTCTGGTTTGGGCAGGAAGACCAGGAACGCTTCCCGCATAGATGGGGGGAACTAGCCTTCGCCTATGGCGGTGTTGTACAGCTGAAGGAGTAGGGGCGCCAAAATGTCCCTGTTCGCCTTATAGTATTCAGCGGGCAGGCCATCCGGCCCGGGAGTTTTGCCAGCCGCCATTTCCCGGATTGCATCTCCCACCTCCTCTAGTGTGAGTGGGGCGTTAAGCACGCCCCTTTGGTCCTTGGATGCCACAGGCAAGGTGACGGCGTCCAGGAACGCGCCCAGCGCTTGCCGGGGTCCAGTGCCGCGGGACTTGTATAGTTACTTATAGTGGTCGGTCAGAGCACGGTGGATCTCCCGCTGCGTGTATACCATCTCCCCATCTACTGTGCGCAGCGCTCCTATGGCGGCTCCGCGCCCATCGCTCTGAACCAGCCAGGCTAGCAGCCTGCCAGCTCTGTCCGCCCTGGCATGTGTCCTGGCCGTGCGTGCCGCATAGTTATGGCAGCGTAACTGCTCCATAAGCATTGCGTGTTTAGTGCGCAGGTCATTTAGCGTACGCGATTGCTCACCCGTCCCCTCACCCTCTCTCTCGTATTGGAGGAGTTCCAACACCAATCTCGTCAAGGAGGCCATTAATGTTTTGCATATACTCCATGTGGCCCCCATGCAATGTCTGCAGATAGCTGCTATATGTGCCTCGAAGTAAGCTAAGATGGCCGTGCCCAACGAGGATCTGAACTCAGCGTCTTCGAGCGCCGCAGGCTGTAGCCGCCATGTGGGCACTGGTGAGCGATCCGCCTCCCAGCTGATCCTGAACCATAAGAGATTGTGATCTGAGTGTTCTCTTTGTAGGTATTCTGTCTTGGCTAGGAGCAGAAGTAACGACTGGGTGCCTGTGATCCGATCCAATCGGACATGTAAATCATGGACTGGGGAATAGTAGGAGTAGATTCTATCTGTGGGATGCTGCTTGCGCCATAGGTCGCACACCCCCCAGTGCACGAGCCAATTCCTAAACGCTTGCGCTGTAGACGCTACTGTCGTAGCTCGGAGGGGGGGGGGGGGGGAACCTGTACAGGTGCGTGTCCAGTACCATGTTAAAATCCCCGCCCACAAGCCAGGGGAGTCCAGCGTATGGGTGAAGAATGTGATTCAGGCTCTCTAAATAGGAGGTCTGTTCTGTGTTCGGGGCATAAAGGGATCCTAGCAGGATTTCCTGACCATTCAATCGCCCCCGATCTAGGGTATACCTGCCCGCAGGGTCCACCAGCACTTCCATACAGTTTAAGGGGACGCCTGCCCTTACCCAAATCGGAGTGCTGCGCGCATTGGCAGAGAAGGTTGTACTGAATATCTGTCCCCTCCAACGCCTGCGCAGTTTGTCTAACTCAACCAATGTCATATGTGTCTCCTGGAGAAGGGCAATCCCCTCCTCATGACGTTGCATGTAGGAAAACACTGAATACCGACGGGACGGGGTGTGCATACCGCGAATATTCCAGGTCACTATGTTAGTGTGCGTCATTTCTCAGGTCTGTTCGCAAGCGCACAGGAGCAAGGGAGCGCCCAACGGGGGGGCCTATGAGCGCCAGCCGGGAAAGGGAGGTCAGTGTGCCGCATCTGAAACATGTTAACTAACACAAACAGTAGAACAAGAAGGACGAGTCCCCAGTGGGGCATACGTCCAAACTTTAACTAGATCCACCTCACAAGAGTGGGTTCAACTCAGCGTAGCTGCTGTTTGGGTGAGTGTGCTGCCAACTATCACATTACCCTACACCCCTAACTCATATCACCTGGGAGCGCGAGAGGTGCTTCGGAGTATCTAATACCTGCGACTGTGCCGGGTCAGTGTGGGGCGCCTACAAGGGAGCCCGCTAGGGGAGTAAACATGCAGCACCTGCTAACTGTGGCCCATGAGCTACATCCTCCACCAAGCAGCCTTGCAGCGCTCCGCAGCAGTGCTAGCATATGTGGAGAAAAGCAAACCTATCTCAGCAGCGCGCACAGCAGTAATATGAGTAAGACATCACAAGTAGGTGCCAAGTCAAGGGCGAGGCCCCTGGTGGGTTCGCCACGTGGCACATTACATAAGGAGGTCAGCTGTTTGTGGTGTCACCACTGGCATGACCATGTCGTCAGAGAGCACAGTTGATGGGGATGACGGGCCGCATATGTCTGGCTCACTTCATGTCTGCGAGGCCAGTCAGGCCGCGCCCTGCGCTGCTCCCAAGTACACAACCACGTCGAGCGCTTCCTGCCGCTCGAGCCTCATCTTCACCGGGCTGGGCTCAGCTGGGCCGATACTCTGGCCACGACGGGCATCTGTGGTTCTGAAAATTATGGGCCCTGCTGTAATATGGTACCGAGGTCCAACACTCGCGTCAGAAAATATCCTCATACCATGACGAATTTGGTATCGGCAGACCGGTAATGATCAGGACATTACGCCTGTGCTTTTGCGTCACGATTGAGTACGGGAATACCCCTAAAATCGCACTTCCTGTGTTGAACCCTCGGGTTCCATTTTGTGAGCGGCATCCATCTTGTGGTCGCCCTCATATAGTCAATTGACCCAAGCCGAATTCAAGCTGAAAGGACACGTTCACCTTTCCTGACTCCTCTCTGACCTGGGCGAGCTGCCCTCACTGCCTCCAGCCAAACCTGTTCGGGCAGTCCCCAACCCAATGGCCGAGGGAGATTAACATCAAGGCACAACATGTCATAAACCATTCACTGCATACAAACCATGCTTTATCATACACACACCTGTCCCTGTTTTCTTGTTTATGGCTAGTTTTACAAGGAGGAGGTGCCCGATTTTATTGGGGATTCATCGATATCTGATGGTAGTTCTGGGCGTGGCCGGGTAATCTATCACGAACTAGACATACGAAAATATAGGCTGGCCATCATGACTTTGCTTTTCCTTTGTTGCAAAAATATGTATATGGTTGCATCGTAAAACAAAGAATTCTTGCCCGAAGTGTAATATTGTATATAAAAAGAGAAGGCTGGCTCTGTAAAAATGAACAGTCTCCTGAGAACCTACATGCTGTTGTACTTCTAGGACCCTTGTTACTTGGTTGCAGCCAATAAAACTCGATCTTTGACATCACCTAGAAGACTCTGTGTTTCTGTGGTCCAGAACAGGAAGAACTCAAGAGGTCTTTGGGTGTTTTCCCCTGGCACCACCAGGTTCCTAAAAACCCGGTACCTCAGTTTGGCGCCCAACTCGGGGCGGTATCAAGCGGTGTCGGTCCAAGCCAGATGTTCGTGAGGAGCTTCGTATGAAAATTCCAGAGGACGGCCAGCCACTTCAGCGACCCCTGCATGTTGACGTGGTTCCGAAGGTCTTTGCTGCGAGGTTCCCCGCGTCCCGACGGCTACGAAGGACTGCTGCCCTGACTATCGCCCTGTTTTGGACCCATCAATACTTGGTAGAGCGAAACGATAGACGAGTCTTCTAGTGACGTCTTCGATCATCAATACTTCAGTTAAGTATAAGTGGAGCGTCTCCCAGTCCTTAGTTTGGTTCTTAGTTTTGGTATCCTCGAGATACACCTTGTTTGGAACTTGCAAGCGCCAAAACCAAGGGACTCGTGTATTCACGAGAATATCGCATTCGATAATCCTTTGAAGTTTGAAGCTAGACTAGAGAGCGAAGATGCCTGGTCTTAGCAGACTTGGAAATTTGTTTTGTCTTGGTTGTAATAATAGGGACTCCCGATTGGAGGACTCGTGTCCGGTTCCTCCGATTGGAACTCCAACTTATGAATTATATGTGAAGCACGGAGTAGGCCCCATCACATACAATGAAGTGTGGATAAAATACACCAGAAAAGATGGTTTGAGAAGTGATGAGTGTGTGCTCCATAGAAGATCACAAAGATTTTTATCAGGAATAATATCCGTTCTTTCAAGTCGTCATACAGAGGTCCAGAGCTTAGAGTGTGTCTCCATTCACCTATAAAAGCAGCTTATCAAAGCGTTGTTTAAGCCTTAGAATCCTTGGACCTTTTCTACCTTGCCTGCAACCAGAAAAGATGGTGTTTTAAAATGGCCCCAATATGGTACCTTTGATACAGAGATTTTAGATAATCTAGAGGTGAAACTGTTCAAGAAGAAAGCCCGGCCGGCGATGTTTGACTCTTTTCGCCTATGGCGCAAGGAAGCCAAACAGAAAGAAATGAAATTAGCAAAGAAGAATAAAAGGGGTATGTAAATGGTACAAGCTGCCGTTGCATACAGGGATAATGAGTAAGAGCAAGAGAGTGAACAAATGCTTAGCAGTAAGAAGCTCGCAGTAGATAAATGCTACCCAGTGTTGCCACGTAGAGGACAAGGATCAACGGAGAAAATTGATAGCGATCCCCTAATGTCCCACTTGTTGAGTTCACCACCCCCCTATGCACAAGATGCTACTGCACCCCTGCGACGCTTTGTTATACCGCGCCCCGGGGCACGAATACCAGTTCTTACTCAAGCATCAGCTCCTCTTCAGCTGGTTTCTACTTCTCCGGCGCAGCCCTCTCAAGGGCCGCCGCCTTCGCTACATACTCCTTTTACTTTTTCTGCGACTTCGCCTACTGCTCCAATTGCTTATCCTGATCCTCTTTCTGCTACTGCCTCGACTTCTACTTTACATCAGCCTGTCTTTTCTGGCACATCTGCCATTCCGTCAGCTTCTCCTTCTGTTCGACAGAGAGTGGCAAGTACCGTCACTGGTCTTCTCTCACCTTTCTTTGGGTCGCCTAAGACGACCCCTAAACCTGAACGAAGACAGTTGCGGAGTCAACTGCCTGACTATCAAGAGTGAGAAGTACTGAATGAGTTAGCACGTAATTGGATTACCAATACTGCAAAGTATGACACTCAGTCCGTTATGGAAGTCTTCAGTCAGTGGGAAGCATCTACACAGAGATATGTATTTGAAGAAATGTGCGTATATCTCTGTGAAGATTTGAAGGGAAATGATCCAGAGTCCAACATGAATAAATTATTCCGTATGCGATTCAAGTTTGGGGAAGGTATGATTGTGGGTGCCGATGTTGAACCAGCAATCGACATGTTATTGTCATATAGGAGTAAGGGAAGCAATTCCCGATTACTGTCTGAGTATGACATGCCAGGTAGGAAAAAGGCGCGACAGTACCCCATGAGAGAAGTTCCTCCAGTTTGGAGGGAAGGTGAATCGAATGCGATTGATCCTCGCAAGAATCCTACAGGGTATTATAAGGAGTTATCACAGACTGCCAGCTCATGTATAATGAATTTAGCGGATGTAGACATGTTGTTTGGAAATGTTGTTCCACAGCCTTTATGGGGAAAGATTCGTCATGCAGATCATGATCAAGAATTAGGTGATACATGGGCTAATATTACTGCTGCTGATGCTACACAGGTTGGTGGCTCCAAGCCCGAGCCTTTAGTTGCAGAACTTCCTGGTAGAATTATCACGTATAGGAAGACATTGATGCCCGAAGTGCGTGTGAATTGGGACAAGTTGTCTGCATGCAAGCAGAAGAAAGATGAGAATGTGTCTGACTTTTTCATGAGGTTTGAAGAGACTTTCGTCGATCATAGTGGTCAGGATATGGCTACCGAGGGTGGCCAAAGATTGTTTGTAGACAAATTTGTACATAATCTGCTTCCGGAATTATGTAATAAATTGAAAGATTCAGAGAGTGCTTGGGCTGTTTCCACGTTAGCGCAGATTCTAGCCACAGCCCAGTACTATGAAAATAGACGCAAAGACGAGCTAGAGAAGGCAGACAAAAAGACTAAAGATTTGAAAACTAAAGTCCTTCTCCAGCAAGCCTATCCGCCTCGTACTGCCAGTCAGCACGATTATCAGCAACCTCAACAGTATTCGAGAAACTGGCAAAGAAATGAGTCTTCTCAACAGCGTTTACCGTATGGTCCGAATCAGTGTGCGTATTGTAAGGAAGAAGGTCATTTCAAGAATAGTTGTCCAGCTCTATTGCGACGTTTGAATGGTGTTTCTGCTACAAGAGGTAGAGGTGTTCAACAGGCTCCTAGAGGTAGGAGCCGTGGAAACGTCCCCCAGAATGCTCGTCCTTTTCCGCCTCAGAGTTCTATGAACAACTTTGATCAGCAGAATAATGCGTCTTCTAGGACAGCTCAGTGCTATGCTGATGACTACTATGCAGAAAACGAGAATGAGGGTAACGATTGCTAGGACAGCCATGGACAAAGAGAGGGAGTTGTTTCAGTTCCAGTAGATCAGAATGGACCTTATGTTGAGGTGATTACATCAGGTGTGTCAGAGCCTTTTCTGCTGGATACTGGTGCTACAAAGAGTTCGATTATGCACTCAAAACTTCCTGGCGCACCTTTGTCTGGCGAAATGAATGTTTCAGTAGGTTTTTCTGGCGCCCCGGTTAGGAACCCGATTTCTAGTCCTATGCCCCTTTCTGTTGGGCTTTGTGAATTAGAAGCACCCCTCATTCTTACAACTGGTTGTGGTGAAAACTTGTTAGGATTGGATCTGTTAAAGAGATTGTATGCGACTTTGTACTGTTCTCCTTCAGGAGTACAACTTACCTTAGGCAAGAAAGTGGTTTCTCCAATGTGTTTGTCAAAGGAACAAATTCCAACAGAATTGTCTTCTCTTCCGGATATACTTTGGGCTACTGGATCCAATGATGTGGGTCTTTTGGAAATAGCGCCATATGTCATAACATTGAAAGCCAATGTTAGGTTGCCACGTATTCCCCAATACAAGATCTCTAGCGAAGGTGAAAAGGCGTTGTTAGCGATCATTTACGATCTGATTGAGAAAGATGTCATTGAAGAGACAACAGGCAACATCTGTAACAGTCCCGTTTTGCCGGTTTTGAAGCATACTGATCCTTCCCAACCACCTGTGTACAGATTTGTGATTGATCTTAGAGAAGTGAACAAGATTGTTGTACCACAATTTCCAGTTGTTCCTGATATCACTGCCTTATTGACTATGGTTCCAGCTTCAGCCACTTGGTTCTCGGTGATTGACTTGAAGAATGCTTTCTTCAGCATCCCGATTGCCGAGGAGAGCAGAGCTATTTTTGGCTTCAATTTAGGAGGACGAAGCTTCCGCTTCAAGCGCGCTCCTCAGGGCTACTGTGAAAGTCCATCTATATTCAGTCAAGCTCTGAAATCACAGCTTGACATGATTGTTCTACCTGATGGTGCGACGCTTATTCAGTACGTAGACGATTTGCTACTGGCTGCAGATACTGAGGAGATTTGCACACAAGCCACTTTGTCATTGTTGCGTCATTTATGTGACATGAAGCACAAAGTCTCTCTTTCGAAATTACAATTTTGTCGACAAGAAGTGACCTACTTAGGTCACATCTTATCGAAGGAGGGAAGGAGACTGACCCCAGAGAGAATACAGGCAATTGCAAAATTGAGTGTCCCACGGACACAGAGAGAAGTGCGTGCTTTCTTGGGCATTACATCATATTGCAGACAATGGATACCAAATTTCTCATTGGTGGCCAAACCTTTGGTGGCATTAACTTGCAAGGATACCCCGAAACCCATTCCGTGGTCTGAAGAGTGTCAGAAAAGTTTTCATGAATTGCGTGATGCATTGTGTTCGGCTCCTGTTTTGGGCAACCCCGACTACAGCAAGCCTTTCACATTGTATGTCCACGAGAAAGAAGGTTGCGCATTATCAGTCCTGACACAATCCTTTTATGGACAAACAGCGTCCATGCGCATACTTTTCAGCGACTCTAGATCCCGTGGCTAAGGCATTGCCAAGTTGCCTGAGGGCCACTGCGGCAGCAGCTGTCTGTATTCGACAGTCTGCTGGGTTAGTAATGAATAATACCTTAATTGTCATGGTCCCTCACGCAGTAGACATTTTGCTAAACAGAACAAGGACACAGCACTTAACTAGTGCTCGACTGTCAAGTTATGAGCTGACACTGTTACCGAGTCACATACACATAAAGAGGTGTGATACACTCAACCCAGCCACCTTATTGCCCATTCCAGCAGAGACAGATGAGGTCGAACGACATGACTGCTGTTTTAGGACAGAAGAAGAAACAAAAGGGAGAGTAGACTTACAGGACACTCCTCTTCCTGAATGTAATGATGCTTTATGGGTTGATGGTTCATGTTTCAAGTTGCCGAATGGCGATACGACTGCAGCATATGCTGTGACAACTTTGCACACGATTGTAGAAACTGTACGTATCCCACCCAATTCTGAGCAAGCAGCAGAGTTAATTGCACTTACAAGAGCATGTGTGTTGGCAAAAGGAAAACGAGTGAATGTCTACACAGACAGCCAATACGCCTTTGGCGTGGCTCACAGTTTTGGGCGATTGTGGCGTGAACGTGGGTTCTTGACATCGCATGGCACAAAAATTCAACATGGTCAGCTAGTTAATGAGCTCCTCGAGTCACTCACCTTGCCACTACAAGTTGCGATTGTGAAATGCAGTGCACACAAAAAGATTCAAGATGATGTTGGTCGTGGGAATGCATTTGCAGACGAAGTTGCAAAAGAGACTGCAAGGAATGTGATGAGTCGAATGTATGTTGCAGGTCCCGGGAGATGGATTGGTAATGTTGGCATGTGTGAGGACACGATTGAGTGTGTGAAGTCTATACAATCCGAAGCCACTGAGAAAGAGGTGAATGAATGGAGAGAAAGCAAGGGCAGATTGGATGCGAATGGTTGTTGGGTCGAATTATCAGAGCATCAGAGATGGCTTTTACCCGACGCGTATGTGCTTGCAGTGGTGACAATGGCTCATGGGATGGCTCACATCAGTGTGAAAGGGATCTGTAAGTTGTTGGCCCCAGTATGGCAGAATAGTGGCATCCCGAAATGTGCAGAGAATGTGGTCAAGAACTGTATGGTGTGTCTGAAGTACAATCCTGGCAAGGGAACTCCAACTCCAGCTGGTCATTTTGCGCCTCCAACGTATCCGTTCGAGGTTTTGCAGCTAGATTTCATCCACATGGAGAGGTGCAACAATCTAAAATACGTACTCGTTGTTGTTTGTGCCTTTTCCTGGTGGGTGGAGGCGTACCCCCTTAAGGACAATACTGCCTTGTCCACAGCCAAAGCCCTTGTCAAAGAATTCTTCCCCAGGTTTGGAATGCCTCGAGTGGTCTGGAGTGATAATGGGAGTGAATTCGTGGGACGAGTGATGAAGAGAGTGTGTGAGAGTCTAGCCATACACCAGAAGTTTCACGCTGCAAATCACCCCCAATCAGCTAGACTAGTAGAGTGCTATAACGGCACTCTCAAGTTGAAACTAGATCCAGGCCAGCACAGGCCTTAAATGGCCTGACGCCCTACCTTTGGCCTTCCTATCTACTAGAATGACTGTTCATTCTAGAATGGGACTTAGTCCCCACAAAATCGTGTTTGGCCGACCGGCCAACATATGGGGAGTGCCAAGGCCCAAAAAGCTCAGTGAGATAGAGCATCCTGTACTGCTTGACTATTTGCACGAATTGACAACTAAATTGCGTGTTTTACACCAACAGGTCTACAGTTCCTCTCCGCCAGCGTCTGATGATCCAGGACACACAATTGAACCTGGCACCTGGGTCCTGGTGCGAAACTTCCAGCGAACCAAGAACGAGCAGCCTCGCTGGACTGGACCCTTTCAGGTGTTGCTGGTTGCACGCTCTGCAGTACGTGTCCACGGCAAGAAGAACTGGGTGCACAGCACCCATTGTAAAAGGGTCCCGTTACCCCTCCCTTATGACCGGTGGGTCCAGGAGGGAATTGCCGACTCCGAGACCGAGACTGTGCCCCGCTTCTTACCTTTCAGTGATGCACGTTTGAAAGGAACTGCTACCGAAAAGGAGAGTGATAATATTCTGCAAGGATTTGGGCCACCGTCAATGCAGCTGGACACTACAGAACCTAAAATCTTGTTTGAAGACCACCCCACACCAGGAAGACAACAATATAATCTGAGGCCAAGAAAAACGAACTAATAAAAATAAACTAATACATTTTTTCCCCAGGAACTATTTTTGATTGTGCAGCTCTCTCATCCAGGAAACTTGCTCATTTTTTGATTTTCGAACCGCCATCCGGTTCTGCTGCTAGGGTCGCGGTTGCCACAGTCTTTTGAGTGCAGCTGGAGACGGTTAGGTCAACAGTTCTGGTTGGTCTAAGGGAATTACCCTGGACTGAACAGAAGCACTCTTGAGCAGAATCAATCTCCCACCGCGGGCAGCAACTTAGAGGAAGTTTCCAAAGATGGAGAGACCTGTTAGATCTACGAATTTTGAAAAGACAATATGCACTGTGATGGCAAGAAAACAATTTTTAGTAATATGCATTTTAATGTTGTGTAGCATAATGATGTTTTTGGTGGGCTATGCTCTGTTCACCTTTCAATGAATTAGTACTAGTGACTGACGTCATTAGACCCTGTCCGCACTAGTAGTGCGGACAGGGTCTAATGACGTCAGTCACTAGTACTAATTCATTCTTTCACTGTGGAGATTGGCCTCTCCTCCCCTGCCAGCACACCCATTAAAGCACAGGATAATCATACTGAAAGGTTAAAGCGACGGAAATAAGGAGTGCACTTCGCAACCCCACTTTATACTGTTCACCTTTCAAGTCACATTTGTACATGACACTCGGCCCACACCTCCTCCTACTGTTTCCCCGCACTCTTTTCACCCACTACCTGAACACCAGTCTGCCAGAAGATTAGAATTTGTAAATAACTCGTTCGTCCAGCTCTTACACCAGCACCAGTCTGTAATGAACACCACGAATTGCTGGGTATGTGGCCTCATGCCACACACGACAGACAAGGGTATACCTCATTTCGTCTTGCCGTTTGGCTACCATGGTTCTCTGTGGGCATTTCGAGCAATGTTCCTGTTCGCCCTCGAACCATATGTCCCAGGGAAAAACTCAAGAAACAAGGCACTAGTGGCGGGAATTAGAAATATGAGTAGGGATGTCGACACGTATAAGACGATTCCCAGATATGAATTGACGCCTTACAGCAGATGGAATATAACCCAATATGGAATTTCCTTGACTGAGAGTCAGAAATCGAAGAAATCCTCCCCAATCTGGATAGTACCCCACCAAGGTCACCTATGTCTGCAGGGAAATGGCAAAAACCCCGGAGCTCAGTTAGGGAAGAGTGTCTGTACTGAGACTTACATTTTTTCGTCTCAGACCTCTCCTTCATTCCTAGCAGCTAAGGGTACCAACTTCGTCTGCCACGACAGAGCGTATACATGGTTCCCCCCTGACTTCTCGAGCACATGTTTTATCTCGTTTCTGCTGCCACCCACCTACACGGCCGAGGCAGATTACCATCGGACAAGGACAGTTAGGGGTGTCGTGAGTAAAGACGACACTGCGGAACAGGAGTTTGGAGATTGCGCAAAAGTTTTCTGCCGTTTTGGAGGCCTATGGTGAACAGCAGGAACATTCGCCAACTGACGAGGGTAGTTGAATCCGCCGTGATTGAAACGGCTGGTGCCCTTAGTAACTTGACTGCGGAGCTCCAGTCGGACCGCCTTATGACTCTTCAGAACAGGGTTGCCCTAGATGTCATACTTGCAGACCGTGGTGGGGTATGTAGAGTGATCCAATCCAGTTGCTGCATTTTCATCCCTGACAATGCTCCGACAGTATACCAGGCCATCTCCAAACTGCACAAGATCTGAGTCCATTCATGTGGACAAAGGAGACTGGTCCTTACTGGGGTGGTTCTGGGAACTGATATCTGCCTGGGGATGGAAGATTCTGATATTCATTGGAATGATCTTAGCCATTCTGTTTATGTTCTGCCTGTGTGTGTAGAGCGCTCCTGCAATATGTGGCCTCTGTGCTACATCATGTGTAAGGAAGCCTGTGTCCAGGGACGAACTGAGCAACAGGATGATGCTACAGCACCATCTCCATGACTTCATGAATACAGATTTGGACTCAGACTAGCATGAGTTATTGCCTATATAAGGGCAAAAGGAGAGTCAGTGGTCCTGAAAATGATGGGCCCTGCTGTGTAATATGGTACCGAGGTCCAACACTCGCGTCAGAAAATATCCTCATACTATGACGAATTTGGTATCGGCAGTCCGGTAATGATCAGGATATTACGCCTGTGCTTTTGCGTCACGATTGAGTGACGGGAATACCCCTAAAATCGCACTTCCTGTGTTGAACCCTCGGGTTCCATTTTGTGAGCGGCATCCATCTTGTGGTCGCCCTCATATAGTCAATTGACCCAAGCCGAATTCAAGCTGAAAGGACACGTTCACCTTTCCTGACTCCCCTCTGACCTGGGCGAGCTGCCTTCACTGCCTCCAGCCAAACCTGTTCGGGCAGTCCCCAACCCAATGGCCGAGCGAGATTAACATCAAGGCACAACATGTCATAAACCATTCACTGCATACAAACCATGCTTTATCATACACACACCTGTCCCTGTTTTCTTGTTTATGGCTAGTTTTACAAGGAGGAGGTGCCTGATTTTATTGGGGTTTCATCGATATCTGATGGTAGTTCTGGGCCTGGCCGGGTAATCTATCACGAACTAGACATACGAAAATATAGGCTGGCCATCATGACTTTGCTTTTCTTTTGTTGCAAAAATATGTATATGGTTGCATCGTAAAACAAAGAATTCTTGCCTGAATGTAATATTGTATTCAAAAAGAGAAGGCTGGCTCTGTAAAAACGAACAGTCTCCTGAGAACCTACATGCTGTTGTACTTCTAGGACGCTTGTTACTTGGTTGCAGCCAATAAAACTCGATCTTTGACATCACCTAGAAGACTCTGTGTTTCTGTGGTCCAGAACAGGAAGAACTCAAGAGGTGTTTTCCCCCGGCACCACGGGTTCCTAAAAACCCGGTACCTCACATCTCGTTTCCTGCGTCTTCTCGACCTTTGCACCTGCCATTCACTATCCCCCTCCGTGTTCTCAGGTCTTGTGCCCTTCCATTGCCCGGTTTCCTCCAGCCAGTTCCAGACATCGGACGGCGCGTCGAAGAAGCGGGCCCCTTACTTGGTAATCGCTCGAAGTCGAGAGGGGAACAGCAAGGAACACGGCAGTCCCAGTTCCCTCAGCTGCTTTTTCACCGCCAGGTATGTGCTCCTCCACCTCTGCACTGTTGCCGTGAAGTCAGGGAAAAACATCACTTGGCTGTTCCCCACTGTCAGATTGTCCAGCTTCCTTGTTTTGCGCAGCACCACATCCCGATCGCGGTAGTTAATTAATTTGAAGAGAAACTGTTTAGGTCGGGCTCCTGGTCGAGACTTCTGTACTGGCACCCTATGCGCTCTTTCCACTACGAAGTGGGATGACAACACCTCTGGAGGCAGGAAGTCTCGCAGCCAGGACTCGGTGTACTGCTCCGGATCGTCCCCTTCTTCGCCTTCCGGCAGCCCGACCACTCGAACGCTGTTGCGCCGGGAGCGCCCTTCCGCGTCTTCAATGCTATCTATGATGTCTTGGAACGCCGAGGTATGATTGTTCACCACCAGCTGCAACTCCTGGAATGACTGGTGCTGCATGGCAAATGACTCCACCAACTTGCGATGGTCGGCGTAGTGTAAAGTAAAGTCAGACGTTACCTTGTCAATTCGGGCCTCTAGGGATGTCTTCGTCTGCTCCAACGTTGTGCTTATGCGCTCCACTGCTGCCAGCACGGAATCCATCTTGGCCGCAAGGGCCGCCGCCAGGCCCAGGCTGTCACCCTGCGATCCCTGCAACGGGCCCAGTCCATCTGCGACCTGCTGCTTCTGCAGGGTTTTATCTCTGAGCCTGCCCATCGCAAGCTGCTGCGCAGAAGGCATCCACACCTGCTGACGGTCGCCTGACACCCAACGACAGGCCCTGACCAGAGTTCCAGAGGAGAGGTCACCTCAGCAGTCCAACGCCACCAGCTGCGGCTAGGGGGGTCGCCGATCCGGACCAAGCGCCAGCTCAGGCCAGGCCCCAGCGCCCAACAGTCCGCGTTCGCCCCGCGGGTGCCTCCGACAGTGGACTGACATGCACCGCACCTTCCAGCAGGGGTATACCCTCTCATACTCTCCAGTGGCCTCTGCACCAGCAGCCCCGCGCCAGGAAACTACCACTGCACCTCCTGTCTCCCGGAAGAACAGATCACAGTGCCACAGCAGCGGAATCCAACTTGTCTCATGCAGTCCTGGATTCCCGAAGTCCTCCCCGCACCAGAGGCGGCAGTCCAATGATCAACGCCAGCTAAGATGATGCCAGTAGCGAGATGACGCCCGGGTTCAGCACACCAATTTGCGTGTGCACAACTCTATCCAAAGGGTCACAGCCTGAGGGCGCCGAGGGCAGCCAACCGCAGGACACCACTTATCCCCGCAGCCCACACAACACAATGGTTCACCCAGCATTCGTTCAGGCCCGGATGCGACCACCACAGTCCCCTGGGCAGCCCCTCCTTGCAGCCTCCGCTATTGTAGCCCTCGACCCCAGCCACGCACCTGAGGCTCCACTGCGGTGTGAGGTGCTTCGGGCTCCGGGCCTCAGGCACAAGTCTCTCTGCGCCGCTGCCAATCCTGGGCGACTCCACCTATTGTCCGTGGTGCCGCTCCGCCGGCATGTATCTCAAGTGGTTGTTGCGAAGCATCCAGCAGGCCCCCACCGCACCACTCCGGTAGCTCAGAGCACAGTGTCACAGCAGCGGCGTCCAACTTGTCTCATGCAGTCCCAGGCACCCAGCTCTCTCCGACGATCGTGCACCAGGGGCGGCCTCTTGAGGATCCTCATCAGCTAAAATGGCGCCCGCATCAAAATGGCGCCAGAATCCAGCGCACCGGTGTGGAAGGTCACAGTTCTGCCCAATGGCTCTCAGTCCGAGGGCGCCAAGTGCAGCCAGCCGCAGGGCACCACCCTTTCACCGCAGTCCACACAGCACAATGCCTCACTCAGCGCTGTTTTAGGCCTGGGTACGAGCACCACGGTTCGCCTCTGTCCTCTGGGTTGCCCCTCCATGTGGCCTCCCCCGGTGCAGTCCCCAACCATGGCTGCGCACCTGTAGCTCCGCTGCAATGTAGGCCGGGTCTGGTCCCGGGCCCAGGCGCAGGTCTCTCTGCACTGCCACCGACCCAAGGCGGCTCAGTCTGCCGTGCCGCCCAGCCGACACGGATCTGATGCGGCCGCCTCAGGGCCCGCAGTCCAACACCCGAGGCCACCGGTCCCCTCCGCCACCACTTCAGCTCCACTGGGTGATGGGACACCGCCGCAGGGCTCTTCTGGTCCACCCCAGGCCCCTCTCACCACCCGCTCAATGGTCCGTCTCCGCCAGTCAACTGCACCTCGCCCGGATGGGCCACGAACCCCCGCCGCTCCTAGGCTCCACAGGAGGTGACACCAGGCCCCAACCGGATGCAGGGGTCGCCGCTCCCTCGGTCCGCGCTGTTCGCCGCTCCCTCAGTCCGCGCTGTTCGCCGCTCCCTCGGTCCGCGCTGTTCGCCGCTCCCTCGGTCCTCGCTGTTTGCCGCTCCCTCGGTCCTCGCTGTTTGCCACTCGTCTATCACGGCCAGTAGCCTCACTTCACTGGTCTCCCCGCAGCTCCGGCGTAGGACTCACAGGCCGTCCGGGCTCCGAGCGACAACCAGCGCCACACAGAGCTGCCCAGCAGCCCCAACGGCCGCTAGACACTTTTCGCGCCACTCCTCCGTAGGCCTCAGTATCTCTACCTGCCGGCGGTCTCCGCTTTCACAGCCGTAGCCCCACTTTGGGACTCTCCTCGCTGCACAGGCTCCCTGCAAAGCCGCTGCACCAGTCCCGTGCAGCTTGGGCTATAAAAGCACCTCCACAGGGTAATTTTCAGGATAAATAGGGGCAAAGTGGTGCTGGCGCTCTACTCGGACACGTCCACCAAGTTGGCTGGCTAGCCACCCCCCCCCCCCTCCCCCCCCACCCACCCATGGTAGTCTTTACTGTTGTTGACAAAGCCAAATGACTCTCCTTCATATTTTGATGTGGTCACCCCTTGACAAAGCTAATAGGCATGTCTTGAATACTGAGGTGGTCACACCTTAACAAAGCTAATAGGCCTGCCTTTTATATATTAAGGCAGTGACCTCCTTAACAAAGCCAGTCGGCCAACCTTATTTAAAACGACACACCTTTATATTGTGATGAGCTCTTCCATTCGCTACAAGTGGTAATCATTTGTTGGAAATTATTTGTTCCAATGCTCTTTCTGCTTGAAAGCCACATTGCATTAATTCACAAATGCTGCCTGTTGTTCATGGAATTAGTTTGTTCTAGGGTAAGTATCAGGGACCCCCTGTTAAGGATCTAGCTCCTGGGTCAGGGAAACAACAATTTTTGAAAAGGTATATACCCAGGCAGACTTTAGCTACAAGGACCTGGCTTAATCGCAACACATTATAATGACAACATATGATAAACACACAAAAAATGATAAAAATCAGAAAAATCAACAGACTGGTATGATATCAAAAATACATTTTAATTTCGATTTGTTTTTTTAAAAAATCAATCTGATAGAAGATATATAGTTAGACAAATGATACATTGATTAGGAATGACATTTCTAATACATTATTAAAATACAGAAAAATAAAAAGTTAGTTTTAAAATTGTTTTTCCAAAAAATTCTTTTGTTAGACTTGGGCTGTGTCAACGCGTTTCGACAAATCTTTTGTCTTCATCAGGACTTTAGAATATGCAGCCACTTTTTTCTGAAAAAGCATAGACGCTGCGTACTTTTTACTTCTTTGACACAGGGTCGGTTTCTTTTAGTCTTCAACAACAAAACGGTACACTTGATTGTTTACAAGGGAAGAGTTCCTCATTTAAAGAACGCTGTTATCCCAAACAAAAAGGCGCGTAATGGAGAGCTCTGGTCTTTCAAGTACGCTTAGACAGTTCTACCCGCTCTTTGTGTCTAGCGATTATCGATGGTATATAGTCAGAATAGTATTCAATGTCGGGAAGATTAAAAACATCCTTTTCGATTCAGTATGATATCGCGACGAAAGGTGGAGCCGTTTACATATCTTTGTGATTCTCAAAGGTTTATTCACTGCCGTTCCTCCATATAGGTATCGATTTAGTTGATCAGGGGTGCCTGGGATAGTGCAGCCTTGACTCGAAATCGATTTCTAGAAGCAACAGCGCCGTACGGCTCCTTCCGTCAGGGGTTCAAGTGGAAAAATGGAAGATCACCATTCTTTAAATGAGGAACTCTTCCCTTGTAAACAATCAAGTGTACCGTTTTGTTGTTGAAGACTAAAAGAAACCGACCCTGTGTCAAAGAAGTAAAAAGTACGCAGCGTCTATGCTTTTTCAGAAAAAAGTGGCTGCATATTCTAAAGTCCTGATGAAGACAAAAGATTTGTCGAAACGCGTTGACACAGCCCAAGTCTAACAAAAGAATTTTTTGGAAAAACAATTTTAAAACTAACTTTTTATTTTTCTGTATTTTAATAATGTATTAGAAATGTCATTCCTAATCAATGTATCATTTGTCTAACTATATATCTTCTATCAGATTGATTTTTAAAAAAAACAAATCGAAATTAAAATGTATTTTTGATATCATAACAGTCTGTTGATTTTTCTGATTTTTATCATTTTTTGTGTGTTTATCATATGTTGTCATTATAATGTGTTGCGATTAAGCCAGGTCCTTGTAGCTAAAGTCTGCCTGGGTATATACCTTTTCAAAAATTAGTTTGTTCTAGCACATTTGGATGACTTTTGTCAGAAGTTGCGAAACAATATTCACATAATTGGATAGTGCTAGGATAGTAGGGTTATAACAATGTTCATACCATGCTGACTTTGCAGTTCTCATGATCTTTTCTTCTGAAAAAGGGGAATCAGATTTGTTCGAAAACTATACGGATACTGCACAATTGTCTTCTGATTTACTGCACACTTGAGACTTAGCCCCTTTCCCTAATTTGTGCTCAGTAATACTTTGTGTATTTTAGAGCCTCCATTACAAATTACTTGAAGGCATTTCAGTGATATTCCTGCATTTGCATTTTTCCATTTTCCATATTATACCTTCGAATTTGTAATAAGCGTTCATGGATTTTCAAAATTTCTGATCTAGAACTCCTTTTTAAGTCAGTCTTTTCCTAACGACTATTTTGAAATGCATTTTGAGTCTTGACTCTGGGACACATTTCCACATAGATGTTAAAGTTAACATCAAACCTCAACCCAGCAATTTGGGCATGCCATTGTCATGCAGAGTTTCTGGGGGACTGTGCGTCCACAAACGCAAGCATCATTCTGCCGCCAAGCCCATACATGTAAGATTGTGTTTCTGTGCACGTTTTATGAAGAGCCCACTACCGACAGTCTCTCTAACCCTTTTAGGTGTTAAAGCCTGTACAATGAACAGCCTTTGTCCTGTGGACAACTCTTCACTGAGAGCCTGCACTTCTACACTGGAATATTCCAAATGCATACACTCATTCGCAGTACAAAAGATATATAACACATTGCTCTGAATCTAGCTAACTTATTACTTTTCAGTGTCAGTAGCATACTATAAACTGGTGTACTCAGAATGATGTCATAAGTTATGTCATCAGTGATGTAACTTAAAATTCGATTAGTGATGTAATTGAACGTAATGAGTAATATAATGTAATCTGTGAGGTCACAAGCAAGTCATGGCGATGAAACAAGTTATAGTTAGCTCAGTAAACTGTGTATATATATATATGTGTGTGTATATGTGTGTGTATATATATATTCACTGAAAAAAACAGGTTTCACACCAGTTATAGTTAGGAATTCGCATTTAAAAAACCTATTAAATTTACTGAAAAAACCATAGGTTTCACACCAGTTATAGTTAGCTGGAAATTTTACTGACATAAAACCATAGAAATTCCAACGTTATAGTTAGTTGGACTCACTATAATAAGCGCGCCTGCAATGCACTGCTGATGACGTCACAGATTACATCACTCATGACATTGTCAGTGACATCACTCATGACATCACTGATGACACCAGCCAGTGAATGTGTGTCTTTCTTTAAAATTAATATGTTTAATATTTGTATTTGTAAAGGTTGATGGAAGAATAAATGGTTAATTAAATAAGTGTGTAAATGGATGTTTTTAAAAAAAAAATGATTGGTTAACTGCTTTATTAAGTGTATTTTATTGAATACATATATTAGCGAGTAACTTTTAAATATTGAAATATATGTATTAGTGTTTCACTTTGTGTATAAGTAGCTGCATGGGTTGGTGACTGACTCACTGTATGTGTTTTGAAGACAGCATATGTGCAGGACTGTATGGGTGGATGAGTGTGTATATATGTGTGTGTTAGTGAGTGAATGACTGTCTCACTATTGTGTTTTTTAATAACGACATATATTTTATTCTAGTGTATGTGAGTTTTGATGTATATAAGTGAGTATATGTGAGAGTAAGAGATTGTAAGAGTTCCTGTTTAAATAAGTATATGTTTCTATAAATGATTGTTTAAGAGAGTAACTATGTGTAAGTTTCCTTAGAAGTAAAGAGGTAGTGTGTGTCTAGTTTTATATGCAAATAAATGGATGTTCAATAATTTATTTGCATGTGTGAGTATGTGTGTGAGTAACTTTTGGATGACTGTCGGTGTATAACAGGATGTATAGATGTATCACTACATATGATGAGTGAGAATATGTATGAGTGTCTATATAGAACTGTTGGTAAATGAGTGGATGTGTATATAGATGGTGGAATTACTGAATTGGTTGTTGTAACTGGTATGGGTATCTCCATTTTTTTGAAAATGTTAGTTTCTATTTTTGAATATCTATTTCAAGGGTTACATTACACTAAAAGGAGGTCTGTCACTCTGTCACAAGGATGGTGTCATAAGTGATGTCATGAGTGATGTAATATGTGACGTCATCAGCATTTCCACCTAACTATAACTGGTGTGAAACTTATGGTTTTTTCAGTGAATTTAATAGGTTTTTTAAATGCGAATTCCTAACTAACTGGTGTGAAACCTATGGTTTTCTCAGTGAATTTCATAGGTTTTTTACATGCTAATTCCTAACTATATATAAGGCGTCAAACCTATGAAATGTAATATTTTTTATAATGAATCCTATATTGTATATTTATATAATACTTTTATTTATTTATTTATTTTTGCCCTGGTGCGCTCCCGGTGCGCGCGCCCCGGTGTGCGCACTGGAAAGCGCAGTTTTCTGGAGCGCCCCGGGTCGCGCACCGGTGAGCGTCCCGTTAGCGCTATTGCCGCGAACGAAAACATCATGACGTATCGCGTAGCCGCGTCCGCGTGATAAGCATGGCGTAAGCGCACCCGGAAGTACTCGAGCGAATACGATCGCGCAACGTAAGCATCTGACGCGCTTACGTGACGCGCCCCGTGGCGTGCCCGGGGGCGCGTTGCGTAAGCGCGTCAGGTAATGTGACCTGAAAATAACACTTTTTATTGGTGCAGAACAGTTTTGGTTTCCAAATGATGAAAGCCCGGGTCATGTGACCTGAAAATAACACTTTTCATTGGTTCAGGACAGTTTTTTTTTCCAAATGATGAAAGACCCCACCTTTTTTCCTTATTCTGACTTTTTCCTTTGACTGAGGAAGACCTGTTTGGAGATATAAGAGAAATATTTTGTACTTTAAAATGGCTACAGTAGCAGCAGCAGCTGGAGCATCTGCACCACCACCACCACCACCACCACCAAGAGGACCACCACAACATCACATTGGTGGTCAAGAAGAAGAAGAGGAGGAGGAGGAGGAGGAGGAGGAGGAGGGGAGAAGGTGGCTGCCAGAAGACAATACCCCATACAGGCCAAGGCAGCACATTGTATGGGAGTTTTTTTATATCCCAGAGGGCAAGAAGAAAGTCAATGCGCCAAAGGTGACTTGCAAAATCCGTGGCATTGAACTTTCAAGGGGGTACCCTAACAAAAAATATTCCTTTGGTAATAACACCTTGATTAGGCACATGCAGCGCAAGCATCCGAACAACTAAGCTGCCGCAGAGGTGAGAGAACTGGCCAGTAACCCTCCCCAATCTTCAACCAGCACCTCCAAAAGAAAGCAACCCACTCCATCGGGACCAGAGACAAGGGAGACGATCCCTTGCATACAACCACGGTTGGGTGAATTCAGGATCACATGTATTTTTTGTGGTAAGACCATCTCCTATGGTGAGCAGAGCATAAAGCTCATCCTCCTTGCTGGTGACAACCACAATTGCCCCAAAAAAAACCCAATTTTTTCCTGATTTTTTTTGTTCCAGTTGAGCCGTTTTCAATTCCCTGTTTTTTGTTTCTCCCCATAAAAATAAAAAAAAATATATAAAATAGTTCATAAAAGCCAAAAAAAGTACAAAATGTTCAAAAAACATAAAAAAATATAAAACAACAAAAAGAAGAAAAAAAACTGTTCTTTTTAGAACTACCTCCAAATTATAAAAAAGGCTAAATTTTTTACAAACTCTATCATTCTTTTTTTCCCCATGGAACGCACCCCGGTACGCTCCGCGGTGCGCGTACCGGGCGCTCCCCCCGTGCAAATCAAAAAAAAAATTTTTTTTTTTGCCCCGCGGGCCCTTTTATAGCCCCCACATCAAACCTAGGGGGTCAGGGGGGGTCTACTCTGCCCCCTATGGTCATTCCCCCCTATGTTTTTGCCACTTCTTGTGTCTTGATCCGACCGAGACACAAGATGGCGGCCGCTCCGGACTGTTTGGAATGTTGACAGACAGCCGAGAGCCAATCAGCTTTCCGCGCGCGAACTCGCGTATCGCACTGGTTAGCGCCCCGGTGCGTGTACCGGGGAGCACTTATAGATATATATATTTTTTTGAACCTAAATTACTCAAAATCCACTGGAGCACATATCTTGAGACATAGCAAAGGCACATCGGGCTACCAGTCCCTACAATTTTGCCAAGTTTGGTGGAAATCCATTCAGGCGTTCGGGCTAAAAGTGAGGTTGACCGCCCTATAGAAATTAACATGGGGAAAACACGTTTTGGGACCCCCCTTTTTTCTCGGCCCCCGCTTGACAAATCCCCCTCAAACTTTCAGGGATGGACCGGGGCACCGCAAGGCAAATTTGAGGAAATTTTCAGGCAGATTCCTCAACCGGCGCCAAAGTTATTCACAATAGAATGTTGAGATTTTGTATTGAAAATAATCCTAACTATAACTACCTACTGGCGACCGCCAGTAGGTTATATATATATATTATATATATATATATATATATATATATATATATATATTGCCACACGTTTGTTCGCAGAGCAGGACACAGGTAAGGGCAGTCAAGGCGCTGGGGGCGAACACCTCCAATGAACATACAGACACTCCTTCTTTACCAGATGGAAAGAAGCACGCCGACCAGGCATCAAGATTCAAGGTACTGGTTTATTCAGGCAAAGTGGCAGCACTGTATGCAAATGTCTAATCCACTCGTTTGGGCTTTGGTCTGCCAGGTAAGCACTTCATGAAAAGGTTCTAAGGCACAATGTCCAGACGTGTTTCGAGAACTCCTCGTTCTCTTTCTCAATGGCGTTTGTGCTGACTAGAGTTCGTGTTCCCACCCATTTGCTTTAAAGGTCCTGCCCCGAAGTGGGCGTGGCGCATTGCATCTTGGGACCTGTAGTGCAGGGTCTGTCACACTCACCGTTATTCCGTCGAACTCTAGCACAATGTCTTATTTCAACACCCAGTGGTTACACGTTAAAGCTTATCTTGCAGCATGTCGACCAATGTCCTGAAATTTGCATCCATTTCACGCTTGTTCCCTTTTGGAAAAAGGCTTGTCTGCCTTCAGCCAAGTGTGAACCGGTGCCTTTGAATTGATGCTGAACGTGTCGCACGCTTGTGCTCTACCTTCCCTCACCCACAACTTGCACTGGGGCGCAATAATTGCTGGAAAACTCCTTGCTTGCTGGTAAACTCTGTGCCGCTTACCAGGCAAGTGCAGGCGGGTCCTGTTCTCAAAGAAATTTTGCCACACGTTTGTTCGCAGAGCAGGACACAGGTAAGGGCGGTCAAGGCGCTGGGGGCGAACACCTCCAATAAACATACAGACACTCCTTCTTTACCAGATGGAAAGAAGCACGCTGACCAGGCATCAAGATTCAAGGTACTGGTTTATTCAGGCAAAGTGGCAGCACTGTATGCAAATGTCTAATCCACTCGTTTGGGCTTTGGTCTGCCAGGTAAGCACTTCATGAAAAGGTTCTAAGGCACAATGTCCAGACGCGTTTCGAGAACTCCTCGTTCTTACCTGGCAGACCAAAGCCCAAACGAGTGGATTAGACATTTGCATACAGTGCTGCCACTTTGCCTGAATAAACCAGTACCTGTTGTTTTTGCATTTGTCACCCCGAGTGGGACGGGTATGCTCAGACGTGAGTTCCGTGCTCTCCATGCCACTGTAATCAAGCTATCCAGGCTGAAGAGGGCTGAAAGCCCAAAACCGGTCCTTGGATGCTTGTTTCCAGTCCAGGGAGGACCTGGCTTGGCAGTTCGGGTTGGACTGTTCCCATGGGGCACAGGGTCAAGACTGATTTGCATATGGCTGGGTTCAAACTGGAATGGCATGGTGAGCAAAAAAACGATGGATTTAGGCCCAGATCTCTGTACTGGGGTGAATGTATGACATTGTTCTGCATTCTGTCCATCACCTGTTGTTTTTGCAGGTGAGGTGGAAGAGAGCAGCAGTTTAGCACAGGATAAGTGAACAGGTAGTTTAAGAAGGAGGTGGGTGGGAGAGAACAGCAGATCAGCACAAGAGAAGAGAACAAGGAGTTCGATAAGGAGTTGGTTGGAAGAGAGGGAGGGCGATAGATAGAGGCAGGGCGATAGATAGAGTGAGGGCGATAGATAGAGAGAGGGCGATAGATAGAGAGAGGGGGATAGATAGAGGGAGGGAAATCGATAGATAGAGGGAGGGCGATAGATAGAATGAGGGAGGGCGATAGATAGAATGAGGGAGGGTGATAGATAGAGTGAGTGAGGGCGGTAGAGTGAGTGAGGGCGGTAGAGTGAGTGAGGGCGGTAGAGTGAGTGAGGGCGGTAGAGTGAGTGAGGGCGGTAGAGTGAGTGAGGGCGGTAGAGTGAGTGAGGGCGGTAGAGTGAGTGAGGGTGGTAGAGTGAGTGAGGGCGGTAGAGCGGTAGAGTGAGGGCGGTAGAGTGAGGGCAGTAGAGTGAGGGGGCGATAGATAGAGTGAGGGCGAAAAAGTGAGTGTGATAGATAGAGGGAGGGCGATAGATGGAGGGCGATAGATAGAGGGAGGGCGATAGATGGAGGGCGATAGATAGAGGGAGGGCGATAGAGGGAGGGCGATAGATAGATAGAGTGAGGGAGGGCGATAGATAGATAGAGTGAGGGAGGGCGATAGATAGAGTGAGGGAGGGCGATAGATAGAGTGAGTAAGGGTGGTGGAGTGAGTGAGGGCGGTACAGTGGTAGAGTGAGGTCGGTAGAGTGAGGTCGGTAGAGTGAGGGCAGTAGAGTGAGGGCGGTAGAGTGGTAGAGTGAGGGCGGTAGAGTGAGGGCGGTAGAGTGAGGGCAGTAGAGTGAGGGCAGTAAAGTGATAGAGTGGTGAGGGTGTGTGAGAGGGTGAGGGTGTATGAGAGGGCGAGGGTGTGTGAAAGGGGGAGGGTGTATGAGAGGGTGAGGGTGTGTGAGAGGGTGAGGGTGTGTGAGAGGGTGAGGGTGTGTGAGGGGGTTAGGGTGTGTGTGAGGGTGTGAGTAGGCGAGGGTGTGTGAGGGTTAGGGGGTGTGTGGGTGAGGGTGAGAGGGTGGGTGAGAGTGAGTGAGGGTGAGTGGGTGTGTGAGGGGGTGTATGAGGATGAGGGGGTGAGAGGGTGTGTGAAGGTGAGAGGGTGGATGAGGGTGAAAGGGTGGGTGAGGGTGAAAGGGTGGGTGAGGGTGAAAGGGTGGGTGAGGGTGAGAGGGTGGGTGAGGGGGTGTGAGGGTGAGGGTAGTGAGGGTGAGGGTGTGAGTGGATGTGAGGGTGAAGGGATGTGACGGTGTAGGGATGTGAGGGGGTGTGAGGGTGAGGGGGTGTGAGGGTGAGGATGAGGAGGTGTGAGGGTGAGGATGAGGGGGTGTCAGGGTGAGAATGAGGGGGTGTTAGGGTGAGGATTAAGGGGTGTGAGGGCGAGGGTGTGAGTGAGGGGGTGTGAGGGTGAAGGGGTGTGAGGATGAGAGGGTGTGTGAGGGTGAAAGGGTGTGTGAGGTTGAGAGGGTGGGTAAGGTTGGGAGGGTGGATGAGGGTATGTATGAGTGTGAGGTGGTGTGAGGGTGAGGGTGAGGGGGTGTGAGTGTGAGGGAGGGTGAGGGGTTGGGAGGGTGAGGGGTTGAGAGGGTGAGGGGGGAGAGGGTGTGTGAGGGTGAGAGGGTAAGTGAGGGTGAGAGGGTGGGTAAGGGTGAGGGTTGTGAGGGTGAGGGGGTGTGAGGGTGATGGTTGTGAGGGAGGGTGAGGGGATGGGAGGGTATGTGAGGGGGTGAGAGGGTGTGTGAGGGTTAGAGGGTAAGTGAGGGTGAGAGGGTGGGTGAGGATGGGTTAGTGTGAGGGGAGTGGGGGAGGGTGTGTTTGATGGTGTGAGGGGGTGTGAGGGTGTGTGGGGGTGTGAGGGTGAGGGGGTGTTAAGGTGAGGGGGTGTGAAGGTGAGAGGGTGTGTGAGGGTGAAAGGCTGTGTGATGGGGAGGGGGTGTGACAGTGAGGAGGTGTGAGGTGAGGGAGGGTGAGGGGATGGGAGGGTGAGAGGGTTTAAGAGGGTAAGTGAGGGTGAGCGGGAGAGAGTGAGTTAAGGGGGGCAGAAGAAACATCTGCAGGGGAACAGAGACAGAAGAGAGATGCACAGAGACAAAGGGGATGAGAGGAAAGGGCGAACGGGGGAGGCAGAATCGGACGTGGGAAGAGAAGCAACAGGGAGCCGGGGACATGGGTGGGACATCAAAAGCAGCAAAGATGGCGGGTAGCAGGCAAATGGTGGTGTGCGATGTGCACGGGGGCGGGGGAGTAGCAACCTTTGAAGTGTCTGATGCGAGGCACAGACAAATGGTGGTGTGACATGTGCAGGCGGCGGAGTGGCAGCCTTTGATGTGTCTGATGCAAATTCTGATAACCCCGTCCTTCCTCGCCAAAGTTGTTCAGTGCTCTATTAAAATATTTGTAAATGCACAGTGTGGGAGTAAAGGAAATCTAGGAGCACAAGCCGGGCAAGTGTGTGCTTGTAACTGGTGTAGTGCTTAGTGAGGTATGTGTCAACAGCAGTACCGTGTGTGTGGGGGAATGCTAGAGCATATAGGTAATTGAGCTTGCATTGCTGTTAACGCTGCATATGGAATGGCCTCTAGGCTCTTGTATAAACAGGGTGCTGGTGAGAGGTCTCGCTCATGGTACGGTAAGCACTTGTATGATGATTGTGTGATGCTGATAAGTAATTTTTTAACACTGCATACTGAATGGCCTCTAGACGCCTGCATGAACAGGATGCTGGTGAGAGTAGTGATTTATTTGCAGTGCAGTCTCAATGCACCGTAGGCACTTGTATGGTAAGCGTATGATATTGAGAAGTACGGAAAGATTAGCACTGCATTTTGAAAGGCCTCTTGGCTCAGGCAAAGCGGCGATGATCCTGCTAGAAAAATATGTAAAATGCCTGTCGAAAGGAAAGGAGACCAGAAGCGAGGTGGAGCGAGAGGGGGGGCTGTGGCGAATGGAAGGAAGTGACAAAGAAGGCGAGGGCCTGAGGCAGCAGAAAGAAAGGAGGAGAAAAGAAGATGGAAAGTAGTATGGAACAGAGGAAGGCTAATGGAAGGAGACAGGAGTAATGCAGTGCTAAACCCCTTCGAGGCTGATGACGAGCTGGGCTCGTCATGGTGTAGCCTCCTCAAACACTGATGACGAGCCCAGCTCGTCATGAACAATGGGTTTTTTAAAAAGTCAGCATATCAGCAGAATAAGAGCAGCGCGCATGTGGTTAATTTGTAAAAAAAAAAAAAAAAGCACACACGCTAAAGATGTATTGTTTCATTTGGCACGCACCGCCCTTGCCATCATCAGGCAAAGTGGTGATGATCCTGCAGGAAAAATATGTAAAATGCCTGCTGAAAGGAAAGGAGACCAGAAGCGAGGTGGAGAGAGGGGGGGGGGGGGGGGGGGGCTGTGGCGAACTGAAGGAAGTAACAGGGAAGGTGAGGGCCTGAGGCAGCAGAAAGGAAGGAGGAGAAAAGAAGATGGAAAGGAGTAAGGAACAGAGGAAGGCTAATGGAAGGAGACAGGAGTAATGCAGTGCTTACTTTGTAAAAAGAAGACTAGCGCGCATGCTAAAGATGTAATGTTTCAATTAGTATGCGCCACTCTTGTCATCATCAGGCAAAGAGGCGACGATCATGCAGGAAAAATATGTAAAATGCTTGCTGAAAGGAAAGAAGACCTGAAGAGAGGTGGAGAGAGAGGGGGGGCGGTGCTATGGCAAACCGAAGGAAATGACAGGGAAGGCGAGGGCCTGAGGCAACTGAAAAGACGGAGGAGAAAAGAAGATGGAACGGATTAAGAAACAGAGGAAGGCTAATGGAGGGAGACAGGAGTAATGCAGTGCTTACTTTGTAAAACAAGCTCTCGGCATTGCTGTGGCGGTGGGGCTGGGGAGCGGAGCGGGAGCGCATTCCTTTGAAGTCTGATGCGGCGGGCTGGGGAGTGGCAGCTTTGAAGTCTGATGCGAGGCACAGACAAATAGTGCTTTGTGACGTGGCTGGTTTATGCACGCGCATAGGTCACATGAACTGTGGCTAATCCGCCGTTTCGGCAGAGTTTTCAGACCGCTTACTAGAAATCTCGACAAACAAGCATTGCTAAAGCAATGCTTTAGGTCGAGACCTGAAAATAAAAGAACTGAAAAAGGAAAAACACTCCATTAATGACTAAATAAAAAAGGCACTTCAAAAAATGGAGTAAAGAGTAGAGAAGCATGAATATGACATAGAAAAAAGGGACACAAGGAAATTTAATCAAGACCGAATTGATTACCAAGATGGATGAATTTACACCTCTGCACGGAAGTACGATGAATTGATGAGTAGAGCCTTGATGGATAAAGCGACGGAATCAGAGGGAACATCAGATACTTCAATAGATAGCTCTGAAATCAGTTCCGCTGATTTTTCCGGGGAACTGAGACTAGTCTGTATGAACACGAGACAGATAAGAAGGGGGGGACAATTGTTGGAATAGGCAGGGGGAAAGGAACATTAAAACCAGAAGAAGTAGAGGAAGATGGAAAAACAAGAACAAAAAAAGAAAAGAGAAAGCAAAATTTGAAAACATATTAAATCAAGTGAATCTTGTTGTCAATCTGTCTAAGAAATTTCTAAATGAAGATCAGGGGAAAATCCTCACTAAAGGACTCTCCTCTGCCCAGACTCTGAAATGGACTTAGCTAATTTGCAAATCGATCTACACAAATTCTCATGAAAAATGAAGTAAAAAAATTATTTCTTAACCCATCCTCTCCCGTAAACACGATGACAAACAGTAAAGAAATCCTCCATCTTAACATGTAAAGATTTACCATGTTTAAGTACTCCGCATCTTTAGAAGAAGAATCAGCTGGCAGAACACACACAATTCACATATGTGAAAAAACTGACATACAACTATGTTCAGAACTAAGCATTGACACAGGGGAAGGAGGAGCCAGTGGATTAAAATCACGTTACCAAATGTTTGCCACAGTTACTGCCAGGGAACAGAATAGATCTGTTCAAAGAATTGGTAATCGAAGACTTAAGCAAATTAGCCCGAAGAAAGCCAATACGAGGCAAAGGAAATATCAACATCTTCGAGCCATCAAGAATAGAGACTATTCATACCAAATTGCGAAATACTTTTGGGAGGAACACTAAGGGGAGAACTTTCAATACTTTGGAATCAAACACATAAAGAAAAATGAGAAGGGAGGTGATAGATGATTACTATTGAGAAGAATGGACTCAAGATTGATCATTTAATCAGGATTACATGTATGTACATCTGTAAAATAACTCCCACTTATAGCAGCTAAAACATCGAACTCATCTTGATTTCTGGGATTGCTTTGGGAAGTTGTATGCTTTATCGTTTTTTTTAAACATGTTGTTGATGCACTCACACTTTAGAAAGAGTTTATTCTATTTTAGCGAATGTGAGGGAAATATGAGATAGTATATACACCTTATAAAATGATGCTGCTGATAGTTATTGTATTTAACAACAAGGGGTGGTGATGGACAGAGTTTCTGAATTAAGCAGAATACTCTCACCCAGTCAAGAGATTAGGGCTAGATCCAACACCGTTTTTTAGCTCACTGCACCATCCCAGCTCAGAACCTGGCTATATGCAAATTAGTCTGTTCCTGTCCCAGTGCATGATGGGAACAGGACAAACCAAACTACCAAGCCAATTCTTACACTGGGAAAGAAACAAGCTTCCGGGGACCGGTTTCTGGTATTTCAGCCGTCGTCGTCCCGGCTTGCTTGAATCCTGATGGTGCAATGAGCAAGGGACTCACATCTGAGTATACCCTTCCACGCTTAGGGTGGACAAAATATTTAACAACAAGGGGGTGGTGATGTTCATCACCACCCCCTTTTCTGAATCGCTGATAGTTATTGAAGCATTGGCACTTTAAAAATGGATAATCCTTATGATAATCACTCCCTACGATATTTAGAATAAGGAGAAAAGGAAATAGAATGCTCATGCACTTTAATAAAATGATGCTGCTAACAGCTAGTAAATCACTGACACTTTAAATCGCGATCTAATGCTCCTAATTGTGAATAAAATGGTGTACTTCTTAAGTATCTCCAATTAGTTGGCATCGTCTTATAACTTGCAATTTGCACAATCCAGCTGCTATTACACATGCACTTTTAAGACGTCTTTCTATTTGCGCTTTAAACTTTATAGAAATGTACTTGACCTGTAATTTGAACCTTAACATCAACAACCATGCTTTGCTCTAGCTTGTTGAAATAAAAATATTCCTCTCCACCCTCCTTCCCCCCCACACCCCTCACTTCCTTTTGCACTTCTATTAACAGGGGTAGTTCCTCTATTTTAAATTGCTAGTGCTGTGCTCGTGCAATATATAACAAAGTAATAGCACTGTCTAAAAACTATTTCATCAGTTTCCGTACTTTACTATGAAGAATTAAGGTATGAAAAATTGAAAATATTTATTTATGTAATTTGCCACCCTTTTGCATATTCTGTTAAAATCTATTCAAGCAATCTGTCTAATGTACTTTACATGAATTTTATCTTGAATGTCAAGGATTAATTGCTTGAGAAGGAGAAGATAATGTGCGATCTGGTTTCAACCTAAAAAGGTAAAACAATCGATGGACTATGGCCATAGACACTATTAAAGGACAAGCTAGACAGCAGGACTCTATGGTCCTGTGGAAAGCAATCGCCCAAATGCATAGACTGTGCCTATATTTTGTTGCACTGGTGATGAAATAAACTCTTAAAAAATACAGTCTGTGAATACTGAAGTCCTACTGAAGTGCTGGAGCGGAAGAGCAGTGTAATCATGAGAAAGACAGACAGGCACACACACAGACACACACACAAACACACACACACCACTTCCCCACCCCACTCCCCCACCGCCACCCCCATGTGGTGGTCACCACTGGGTAGTTAGTTAGAACCATATTTCCATAGGAAAAGCATTTTTGGGTTTGCTTATTACTTTGGTGCCATTTACCCAATCTTCACAAAACTTTAAAAACAAAAGTCTTTCCCACCTCAGCTTTGTACTGGAAAGCTTCAGGATGATTCGTCTCCTTTCATCTTTCTTCAGAAAATGAACGCACTGCTACAGCCCAAAATGCATAATGGATTTACACCTAATGTGTCCAGAAAGCTAGATCTAGGCCTATAAAGATTGCTTTGTGTGATTTGGTGTAAATTTGTTCAGTAGTTTTTAAGAAAATAATGCTAAAATATAGATATTTCACACCCGTGGGGAGCCTATGGAGCAGACTGATCTCAAGATGAGATCTAATTAGCCGCCACCACATCAATGATGTGGTGGCAGCCATCCTAGGACTCCGACTCTGTCCTAAGTCCTGTAAAAAAAAGGTAAAATAAATAAATATAAGGGGGCAGGATAGAGATACCCTGCCACACTAGGCCAAAATGAAAATTAAAAAAAAGTATGGTCTCGTGAACTTCAAAGAAACAAAACTAATGTGGGCCAGGTCTTTGAAGGAGCAGGTTTTTTTTATAATCCAGGAGGCCATGGGCACTCCCATCGCCCACTGGTGAGCTTAAATGAAAGGAGATGAGCAGGCCCCTCCCCCAGTCTCTTAGAGGCCCTTGGAACCCCATCATCTGGGAACAATAACAAATAGAAGGAGAATGGATACACAGCCCTCCCCTCGAGCCTGCAAAGGCCCTGGGAACCCCATCACCACAGGGACCAAATTATTAAAATGTGTGGGCAGCACTGATCTCATCCAGGAGCCTCGTAAGGCCCTGGGGACTCCATACCCCGAGCTGCTATTTGAAAAAGGAGAAGGGAGCGACCTCCCCCCCTCTCAGAGCCTCGAAAGGCCCACATGGACGCCATACCCTGTTCTGGCTTTAAAGATGTGTCCCAGGGAGCCTAATTTGCAGGACACAGTTTCCCTGCTCGCAAGAGCGCAGGCAGGGAAATACATGTGCACCTCCGCCGGCAGGAGCTGCAAAATTGCTCCAGCCAGGTCGGAGCAAACATATTTTACCCTGCCAGCTCTCTTGTGAGCAGGAATACAGAGATTGCCCCCGCTGGGCAGAGGTTGTGCCAGGTCCTGCTGCACCCAGAATTTTTGCATGCCAGGGGGGCTGTAGGGGGCGTGGGGCTTCCCCCGCAGCGCCCTGTCTTGTTTGTTGTGGGTGCTCTGGGTGGGCACTGGCATTAGGCTCCTTGGGATGGGGTCACCGAGGCCTGTGAAGGCTTGTTGAGGGAGACTGCACGACCCCCTACCCTTTAAGACAAAAAAAGCCTTGAGCTCCCTGGGAAATCTGCTCACCTCAAACACTCTGCTTGAAAACAGACATTTGCTCTCTTGTCTGAACAAAGCTATACCTCTCTTTTGCTTTCGAAATGGCAAAAGGCTTTTTCACTCTCTAGCTCGTCTTGGATGGTACTGTGCTGATCTTATGCTTAAAAACTCCGCTAGAGAAACAGACAGAAACCGACATTTGAAGAATGTCTGTGGTATTGTAAGGTGCCTCATCTAAAGGAGCTGCTCTCCACCGACACTTGGGAACTACCCAGAGTTTGCTGCTTCCGTTTTTGAATATATTATATGGCACTCTAAGCCTGAAAGGGCATTGTGTGTGTATATATATATATAAAAAGCCGATTGCTTTTCTGCATGGGGAGCAGCATGTTAGCTGCTCCCCATGCAGAAAAGCAATGCCAGCTCCCGCAGTATGGGGGAGCCGGCAGGAACCGTGGTGGGCTTGGGAACCCCCCCTTACGGTCCCCAACAGAAAGGGCCAGGCCCCGGGGGATGGGGGTCCCTTGGGGCCAAAAGTGGCCCGGGATACGGCCACGCGACCCCCCTCTCCAAATAGTTAAAACAAATAAAACAAAAAAAAGAAGACGGGCCGGCCCCGGGGATGGGGTCCCCTGTGCCTTTAGTGGCCTGAGGAGGGGGGCTATGCAGCCCCCCTCCTTAAAAAGTTTTTTAAAATGTGGCTATGCCCCGGGGGATAGGGTCCACGGGGCCTGAATTTGCCCCTTGAATACTGGGGGTCCCTAGGGGCCAAGTAGTCCACCAGGAACCTCCAGTATGCGCCAGGGGGCTGCGTTGCAGAGAGATGTAATGAGGCCATGCCCCTTTTTACACCACTCTGCAACACAGCCCTCTGACGCATACTGGAGGTTCCTGGTGGGCTAGTTGGCCCCCAGGGACCCCCAGTATTCAAGGGGATTTAGTTCCCCCTCTGGAATTGCGCCAGGGGGCTGTGTTGCAGAGAGTTGTAATGAGGCCTCACCCCTTTTTACACCTCTCTGCAACGCAGTCACCTGGCGATTTCTGGAGGTTCCTGGTGGGATGGTTGGCCCCCAGGGACCCCCAGTATGCTAGGGGACTTAATCCTCCAACTTAAAACGCGCTACGGGGTTCGTTTGTACAGTGGTGAAGGTATGGGGCAGGGCTTGAGGTGATGTGTGCGCAAACATGCCCTGAGCGCGTTTTAAGTTGGGGAATTAATTCCTCTTCTATCCAGAGGTCACCTAGGGGCCAACTAGCCCAACAGGTAACTCCCGTAAGCACCACGGAGCTGCGTTGCAGAGTGTTGTTAAAAGGGGCCTTGGCCTCTGAACACCTCTTTGCAACGCAGCTCCCTGGCGCATACTGGAGGTACCAGGTGGGCTAGTTGGCCCACATGGGACCTCAGGATTGAAGAGGAATCAATTCCCCAACTTAAAACACGCCACAGGGCGTGTTTGCACACATGTCAGCTCAGGCCCCGCCCCTTCCTTCACTATTGAGCGAAATATTCCTCTAAATTTAGCTGAACTACGAATTCCGATTTACTCACCTGTTATCACGAGAGACGCCAGTGCGGCATCTTTGAGCCCAGTACGGACCCTGAAAAGTAAATTTAAGCGTACTTGTAATTGTAATTGTAAGCACACTTTTAGAGCGCAGCTGTCACCCAGAGGGTATCCTGGCGCTTCGACCAAAAACATTACCTACAAGATGTTAACACTACGCTGCTCTCGGGAAGAGGTGACTTTTGAGATCCTTTTTAAAAGACAAAAGATCCTGTTTGCACCTTAGGGACATCGGTAAGGAATTCCATAGTTTGGCGGCCGCAAAGCTGAAAGAGCGGCCGCCCATCCTCACCCTTTTTATCCTGGGGACTGTAACCAGGAATGCCGAGGAAGATCACAAAGGTCTGGCGGTAGAATACCAGGAGAATAGATCTTGCAACATCACTGGACCCAACCCGTGCAGAGCTCTGAAAACCAGACAAGAAGATTTATAGCAGATCCGTTTTTGGACGGGGAGCCAATGAAGATCCGAGAGCGCAAGAGAGGAAGAGGCAGACCGCGGTCGTGAAAGGGCCAATTTAGCTGCCATATTCTGCACCCGTTGCTACTTCGCAACAAGGGTATTGGGGGCCCCCAGAAGCAGTGCATTACAGTAGTCTAATCTACTGAGGATGATACTACGCACTGCTTCCGTCCTTGCCGCGGGGGGAAATAACGGAAGAATTTTCCATAACATGCGGAGTAGTAGCATGCAAGTCGCCGTTGTTTTATTAACGAAGGCATCCAGCTGGAGGCTAGGCCCGAACAGGACGCCTAGGTTGCGGGCTAATTGCGGAGCCCTGCGGCACGCCCTGATTTACATCTTTTATGGCTGATGGGAAAGGCGGCAGGGCCACAGATTGCTGCCTGTTACAGAGGTATGAGGCCAGCCAGTCCAGGGCCAGGCCGGTCACCCCGGACTCCGGGAGCCTGCCCAGTAACACCGCATGGTCAACCGTATCGAACGCGGCCGACATGTCGAGCAGTACCAGAAATGCTGCTCCTCCCATGTCGGCACGCGAACGCAGGTCGTCCAGAACGGCCACCAAGGCAGACTCCGTTCCGTGGGCCGGCCTGAATCCAAACTGGGCCACGTCCAAAAGATCGTTAGTTTCAAGGAAGCTGGACAGGACCCTAGTGACCAATTTCTCTAAGATTTTTATCGAGAAAGGCAAGAGCGAAATGGGTATATAGTTGGCCGGGCACAGCGGGTCCAAGGTGGCCTTCTTTAGCAGAGGAGTAACCACTGCCAATTTCCAGCTATCAGGGACCGTGGCCGTGGCAAGGGACTGGCAGCAGATGGAATGGAGCGGCGGAAAGGGCTCCCCCTGAAACAACTTCCAGAACTTATGTGGCAATGGGTCTAAAGGGGAACCAGATGAGACGCTGTTAGCCAGTAGGCAGAAGTCCTCCAGAGAAGGAGTGGGAAAGCAGGTCAGCCCAGGCTGTACTGCTTCCTCCTCAAGGGCCTTCCGAGACGTTATACTGACTGGTTCCACAGAGCAGGGGGCGAGGGGGCTGGTCAGATTGGAGGCCGAGAGTCCGTTCAGGATGATTTTTATTTTATCCTCAAACGCCAAGGCTAGGGAGTCACATAGCTCCTGAGAAGCCGGGATGGTGGATGAAGCGCAGACTGGATTAGAGAGGTTCTTGACTAATTTAAATAGGGTTTGGGACTTATTACCTGCTTTAGCCAAGGTGTCCTCTAGGAACTTGGCTTTAGCCACCCTAATATGTACTTTATAGTCCTGGAGGGATTTTTTATAGATCAGCTTATCTGCTTCCAGATAGTGCCTTCTCCAGACCCGCTCTGTCTGTTTACAGCGAAGTTGTTGCTGGAGCAGATCACTAGAGAACCAAGGAGTGGCTTTTAACTGCTTGTCTTTCACCCTGCGCAGTGGAATCACCTTATCAAGCGACTCAAGGATGTGCTGGCAGAGAGTGGAGTAGCTTTCCTCCACATTCTGACCCAAGGAAAAGAACCCAGGCAGTAACGTGGGTAAGTTAGAGCCCTTCAATAGCGGAGACCATTGCCTACTAAGTTTAGGCCTGCCCGGGACGCTATTACTCAGCGAACTTGCTGGTAAAAAGATGGAAAAATGGATCAATGCATGATCTGTCCAGCATTAAGCCGCTACCTCCTTAATCGAGACTAGCGATTCAGCCGCAAAGATCATATCCAGAGTGTGACCTTTTGCATGAGTAGCGGCGGACACAAGCTGCGTGAAATGAAGATTATTGCATGCTTGACAGAGTTCCCGATATGCAAGATCATAAGGACCACGGGCCATAAATTAAAATCGCCCAAGATTAAAAACCTGGCATGAGAGTTAGATAGGTCGTAAATCAGATCTATCAGATCTTGAAGAGATGATGTCACACTGGCAGGAGGGCGATAACAAAGTAACCCCGCAGCCAGTGTTCCACTCTGATCTTTCAGAGAAAAACCCATGAGCTCAAAGCCCATAACCGGTTTAACTTCAAGATATGAGAGCGTTAGTGAGTCCTTAAAAATAAAGCCCACTCCACCGCCCCTCCCAGTGGCTCGCGGGATGTGCCTGATAGAATAACCCAACGGGCAAGCCCAGCCGAGCTCCACACTACTCTCCGCTCTAGTCCAAGTTTCAGTCAGAAACAAGATATCCAACTGCAATGATTCAATAAGAAGGGCCGTCTCTGCATGATGTTTGCAGAGCGAACGGACATTAAGTAGTCCGCAGTTTACACTCACCAAAGGGGCCACCGGGGGGGCCGGTTGTTTATCCGTACTAGGGTGTTGATTTACCAGGCAAAGTTCTTCCCTGGAGTAAACCAGGCGAGTTGAAGCAGCATGTCCAGCGCTGAGCGCGTCCAGAGCGCGAATGGTCGCAAACGGGCTTACCTCTGGCGCACCTCCGGCGCCCCGCCGGCGTGCCCGCTGCGCTCCCACCCTGCGCGCTTGTCTGTGCATCTCCTTATATAGTGTGCCGCGTGGGAGTCCTGCGAGTGAAGCCACTAGACCCACTCAAAGATGGCGCCTAAAGTCGGCCCGAGTCGAAGCACACCCACCTAAGATGGTGGCCAAAACACCGCAAGCACTTCCCAAAGAAGCCCTGAGATCTAACTAAGCCCCGCAAATGCGGGTGGGACAACAATTACAGTGCAAGTAAGTGCCTGACTGTATACCCCCTAATATCCCCTAAGTACAGCTACAAGCGCTTACAAACGAAGTAATAGCGCGATTCACAATAGCGATTAAAAGTTTTAAAATATAGGCAGTTGTAGCGCAGAGGAGCGTGAGCGTAATAGGTGCATGTAGGTCTGTAGGTTGTACCAGTAACTTGCATTTCCTTCCATAGGAATCTATTGTGTGGTTTTCACCAGAAAAGTTTCTAAGTGTCTATTTTTGAAACATACAAATATTCCTCTAAAATCAGCCGAACTACGAATTCCGATTTACTTGCCTGTTATCAGGAGAGACCTCACTTCTGCATCTTTCAGCCCACTACTGATCCTGAAAAGTAATTCTAACAGTACTTACAGTAACTTGAATTTCCTTCCATAGGCTAACATTGACTGCTATATAAAATATATATAAATAAAAAAATAGATAAAATAAAAAAACAAATATTACAATTTCAATATTTTTAAAAACATTTTTTTCAATTTATATTAAAAATATGTAATGTAATTTAAAAAATAAAATATCTAAAAATTAATACTTTAAAACAATGTTGTAAATCAGTATAAAAAATATAACAATTAATACATTTAAAAATTATAATTTACAAAACCTTTGAAATTCACTGAAAAAACCATAGGTTTCAGCCACGTTATAGTTAGGAATTAGCATTTAAAAAACCTTAGAAATTCACTGAAAAAACCATAAGGTTCAGCCACGTTATAGTTAGGAATTAGCATTTGAAAATCCTTAGAAATTCACTGAAAAAACCATAGGTTTCACACATGTTATAGTTAGCTAGACATTTCACTCATACAAAACCATTGAAATTCCCCCGTTATAGTTAGTTCAGCTAACTAGAACTTGCACGCTCGCAATGTACTGCTGATGACGTCACATATTACATCACTCATGACAAGGTCAGTGACATCACTGATGACATCTCAGATGATATCACTGATGACATCATCCGTGTGAAAGAGTGGCAGACCTCCTCTCACCATAATATAACCTTTAATACACACATTCAAAAATAGAAACAACATTTTTCAAAACAATTGAGATACCAATTCCAGTTACAACAACCTATTCAGTAATTCCAACATCTACATACACATCTACTCATTCACCAACAGTTCTATATAGTCACTCATACATGTACTCACTCATCATATGAACTCATACACCTAAACATCCTGTTACACACTGATACTCATCCATAGATTTACTCACACACATACTCACACATGCAAACAAACATCCATTTACTTGCACATACAACTATACAGACAACACTACACTTACTTCTACAGAAACATACACATACTTACTCTCTTAAACAATCACTTATAGAAACACATACTTATTTATACGGAACTCTTCCAATCTTTCACTCTTACATATACTCACTTACATACATCAATACTCACATATACTAGTTTAAAACATATGTAGTTACTCATAAAGATACTATTGAGACAGTCATTCACTCACTAACACACCCATACACATAATCATCCACCCATACAGTCCTGCACACATGCTGTCTTCAAAACACATACAGTGAGTCAGTCATTCATGCATCTATGCGCTAAGTAATACCCCCCACCAAACCATACAGACACTCCTTCGGATACTCAAAAAAACAACTAATAACCCATATAGACACTCATGTAGCTACTCACCAACCCATGCAGCCACTTATACACAAAGTGAGACACTGATACAGATATTTACATATTTAAACATTACTTCGCTAATACATGTATTCACTAAGATACACTTAATAAGTCAGTTATACAATCAATTTTACAAAATAAATACATTTAGACACTTATTTACCCATTTATTCTTCCATCGACCTTTAGATATACATATTAAAAAAATATTTATTTTTCAGAAAGACACACATTCACTGGATGATGTCATCAGTGATGTTATTTAAGATGTCAACAGTGATGTCATGAGGGATGTCACTGACCATTTCATGAGCCATGTAATATGTGACATCAGCATTGCATTGCGGGCGCGCAAGTTATAGTTAGCTGAACTAACTATAACGGGGGAATTTCAATGGTTTTGTATGAGTGAAATGTCCAGCTAACTATAACATGTGTGAAACCTATGGTTTTTTTCAGTGAATTTCGAAGGTTTTTTAAATGCTAATTCCTAACTATAACATGGCTGAAACCTATGGTTTTTTTCAGTGAATATATATATATATATATATATATAATCATTTAGGGTAAAGTATATTTATGCTTATAGTTTACAGTAAAGTACATTTAAATATTTTTATTGAGTTACCTGCGAAGTAAGGCCTTCGGATGTAAATATAACCAATTGTACCCTGGGTGAAAAAGATTCCTGGTGTACCGCAAGTGATGCGATGACTCCCAATGTAACACCTGTGAAGCAGAGATATCACACCTGTAGGTTCATATACCATCCACCTCCTCTAAAGTTACTTACTATATCACTTCTACTCTCAGTAGGGTCCTACAAGAGTACATGTGTAGAAGTAGATGGTGTCTTACAAAGGGTGTTATCTGTCTTCCTTCCAAGTAAATGTAAATGTAAAATGTAAATTGATACTTGTATAGCGCACTACTCACCCGCAAGGGTCTCAAGGTGCTTGTACGAATACCGCTGTGGAACCCGTCCTGGCTTTCCCTGTGAGGCGTCCACTCCTGGGCACCCCCAGGGTGAAGGCCAGGCATCCTTAGCGTTGTGGAGATTAAACAAGCTATTGCCCAGAGTTGCAGAGTGGGACTCCATGATTAGAATAGGCACCGAGGCGAGAATTATCAGGTCCGTGGAATTCTGAGCCCAAGACCCGCCGAGGCAGGGAATTGAACCCTGGTCCCGGGCTAGACCTCTGCATCAGGGTCTGCGGCTCTAACCATTGATCCACACTTCTCCAAGTGTGTTGTAAGCAATCTTAGCAATGACACTAAATATTGCTGAAACATGGTCACAATCTGCAATAATTGAAGAGAGGCTTCAGTGTTATGTTAATAATTTTGTAAAGCGCACAAATACGAATCTGTGTCTTAGCACTAGTGTCAAAACATAATGACTTGGTAATAAGGTAGAGAACAGGTGTCGCTTGTTCCTTTCTTGCCCGCATTTTCACCGGCTGGACCGCTGTTTGCCTTCTGGACTGCGCTGTATAAGCGCTGGGCTAAAACCACTTGCTGCCTTTTGGTCCCCCCCCCGCCGCCGCTTCCTGGAACAACAAGCGGCGGCCCAGCAGGGGGAACTACAGAGCCCAGAAGCCTGTGCGGGCTCTGCCCCGCCAAGCCACGCCCACTCCCGCGCCAGGACCCGCATAAATCACCGGCGCACCCTCCGCAACGCGGGACACGCGCGGGCGACGCCGGGCTAAGCCCGGGCAAAGGGCGGGCCGTCTGTGGCTGTCAGGGGCCGGCCAAAGCTGGGCTGGGCCACCCCTCTTGATCTTTCTCTGAAGACAGGATTGTTATTGCTCAACCCAGAGAAAGACATCACACATAAAGACTGGACGGATATTATTGTTATTTTCCGTCACCTTTAGATACTGTTTCTGTAAACTGTATATTATTCGTAAAATGGTGATACGTCTAAAGAAAGGGAGGAAGTCCCAGGTGGGGGGAACCGTCCATGGGACTCTGTATAATTTTATAACTAGGGCCGCCTCGGTCCTGGAATATGAGATCGCTGTCACTGAGCGTAGATTGTCGGCCGGACTTCTCCAAAACAAACGTTCTTCCCTGGGAGCTATTCAGCAAGCAACTACCCCGAGACAAATTTGCCCAAATGATAACAGTACCACCCAGCAGACACAAATTGCTGATTTCTCCCCAGAGCTTAGCAAGGAGGTTTGCATTGAAGACTTAAGTGCTGACCCGTTATTAGAAGATATCACGGAAGACCCTATTATATTATCGTCTCCAAATCCGATCCCCATGAATCAAGCACATAATAAACGATCACCAGCAGCCGCTACTATGAAGAGAAAGCGGGGGGGAGAAGGACATAAGGGCAGATGCTCAAAAATTCCTAAAATACTCCCTGGCCCCGTTAAGGGTCATACCTTGAGCGCTAAGAATACCTTGTCTGACCATGTCCCCCCTCTCACCAAAAAAGGGCTTATGGACAACATCGAACATTTGGTGAAATCTCTTTTGTTATCATTGGCGGAGAGGATTAAAAGGATTGGGGAGAAACTAGACTCAATTGAGCAAATGATACCTGCTAACACCTCTCCAATAAAGGAACTTTCCCCTGGTAGGTCAAGTAAAAAACTTCTGGACATTTTACCCAGTCCCCTGACTCAAAATACTACCACCATTTTGACACATGTGAAACCCAAGGGTCTAATAAATCCTGATGCCATCAGTACCAAATGCAGTATTAACCCTAGGTCAAAAGGCCCCATACTATCAGCTAAGCACGTGGATAGTAAACGGGTTACACAGGCTACGTGGAAGGAAACAACTAATACTAGGAAGCATCAGATAGACCTTCCACCCGAAGCTACTCTGTACGTCATAGTTTTAACTGGCGTACCAGAGTTACCACCGGGGAAGAGAGAAGGCTATTCAGAGCTCAAAAACAAGGTAATTTACTGGTTGAGGAAAAACAGGCCCCTAGCCCCCAGCCTAGATGGTATAATCCTGCATGTAAGGAGACTCACCTGGGTAGGCCATAGACCTAAAGAGATACACGGAGACATCATTGTCGTTAACTTTAGGGACCGCAGGGTAGTACTGTAGGAGAGTAGGGTCTGCAATCCTATGATCACCCAGATTTTTTGCTTTTGTTTCACTGGTTTACGACTTTCTCTGGCTGTGGGCCTGCCAATCAGACCCACAGCCTGGCTGTTCTCTTTCTAAATTACGATATGTACCCTAGGTGCATTTACCAATTGGTACTGGGCCACCTTATCAGACCCTGTAACTCAGGGCATAGGTGTACCCAGGGCCGCCAGGGGCTGCAGCATGTATTATGCCACCCCTGGCTGGCCTCCTAAATTTGACACAACTGGCTGCATGACAGCTGGGGCGAAGTTGTGTAAGCACCCTTTGCTTTAGATATAGTAGCTCTATATCTAACCATACAATGGACACCCAAGTCCCTATCAGTCACTCCTATGGCAGGCCTTGACAATCCTGAAGGCAGAGTGCATGGGCTCGCGTGAACTGTGTTCTGGCCCGAGCCGAGCCGGTTGCAGCTTGCGGAGAAACGACCCAATGGCTGTTCCATGATAACGCGTGCCACATCGGTAACTTCGGTGTCGCGTTATCAAGACATGTCGAGTAAGGTGTCATACGAATCGGGATGCTGCCCTCTCACCAACTCTGGCGACGAGGTTAGCATTCCGCCCTTCTAGAGGGACACGACATGTACGTAACTGTGAACCCCGGTTAAAGTTAACGAAAGCCTCAGCCCCACAAAATGGATGCTGCCACCACAGACACGAGTCTGACCTCCTGCTGCTGGGAGTCCTTCCAGCGAGGAGCGCTTGGACAAAGGGTTTCCTGTCGAGGGCGGTGTTCGCACCGTCCCAGACAGGGTTTGTGTATTCTGGGTAGGTAGGGCTTTTGCGAGAAGGTGACTGCGGAGTGGCACCCCGGTGCTCACTACGCATCTGCCGGTTAGAACCAGTTCCAGGGGCGACAGCCCTGGCCTGGGGAAAGCCCGGCAGGGGAGAGGGGTGTAACTACCCCCCTTCCTGGTCCCACCCTTAGGGCAGGACCTAGTCATGTACCCACCCCTTTCTTTAGGATAAAGGCCGGAGCGGGGACCCTTCCAAATTAGATCATCTTTGAATCAAGAATACTTTCTACGAAAGGACTTCAAGACTCTTCTCAAGATTTCTCCCTTGTGGCTAAGGAGTAGTCACCCTGCATCAGCAGGCACCATCTAAGAACTCTGCGGTTTGCTGTAAGTCCTTCCTCCAGGAATCCGACGGCCCAGCTCGACGAGAACCGGCTTCCCTGGCACCTCTGACCTCTACCCCCGTCATCAGCTCAGCTGTGATCTGTGGGTGCGACGAGACCTCGAGGGACCGGCCATCATCAGAACCTGCACGCTCTTAAAAACCAGCACGACCATCGAGGTAACTCTCTGGTGAGTGCTCTGGGGTCCGAGAAGCCCCGACCTTGAGCCGCTCCAGCTCCGAAGTGCAGTCCCCCAGCATCTCCACGATCTGCGTGGGGCCCTTCTGCTCGCTGCTCAGCACGTTGTCTGGTCACTAGCCGCTGGCTTGTGTCCTTCTGTGACGACATCCGAGAATCATCACTGCCGGTCTGGTTGCTCCAGGCTGGCCCTTGCTTCCATCTTTTCGAGAAGCACCCCGGACCCTCCTGGTCCACTCAAGACGCCGACAGCGTCATCCGTCGTGGGACAGCTCGCACCTCCACCGTGGTCGCCGACAACGCCTCCTGGTCCGTGAGACTGCAGAGCCTAGCGTCGCCCACTCACCTGGTCGAGGTGACGGCCAACTGGTGCCTTCCTGGTACCCTCTGACTACTGGCTAGTAGTACGAACTTGGTCCCCTCTGCTTTCAGGTTTCATCAATCTCCGATCCAGGCTTGGATCTCTACGAACTATTCATCACTGGTCGCCGGCCAGCAACTCCTTTTCTTCCGGCTCCTGGCTCGTCAGCGAAGACCCCGACGCCTGTAAGACTTGTGCAGCCGCAGCCCTCGTGGCTAGGTAACTCGGCATTTCAGTGCCTGCATAGCCTCCTTACTCTAGGGTCCCGAGTCCCTCGCTTCCGACTTGCCTTAACCTTTCCGTGTCCTCGGACACTTGTTTTAACTGTGCACTTAAAGTATTTGCTAAAGAGATTTGGTTTGTGCTTAGTACCCTGTCCTCATAAAGAGTACAGGGCTGTTGTGATTCTTAATAAATATCCTGTTTATTTTCATAACACTTGTGTGGAGTCCTTTCACTGGGTGTTCAAGGGGTACATGTGTGGTAAACAGCTGGCTTAACGCGCCCTCTCGAGTCTTTAGCCTTAGACTGCTCGTATCCACGCTACTAGGATAGCTGGTCTATAGGTTGACTTACAACCAAACACCATAAGGGTCGTTGGAATGATACATAGCGGTCGCTAGAATAGCGAACGTTGCATATCGGGCCAACTTCTCACATTGGTGAGCAGCGGTTGGGATTTGAGCTTGCTGTTGTTTTACCACAAGTATCCTAAGAATATCTTGTTGAAAGATCGCGCAAGTACTGTTAGTACATATAACTAAAGCTTAGAATACTCTGAGTTCTACTGAACCAGCTGTTGTAGCTCCTCAAGGCTTAGCACACCTTGGCTACAACTCTTAGCAAGGGATCAGTAGGAAAACACATAGTGTAGGTAGGTGCATCACTTACACCACACTAGAAACAGTATGTCGGGCCAAGGAGGAAACTCTGAGTCTCCCCTTGTGTCAGTTGACCCTCCACAGGTCATCCCTTCAGGATATACTGTGCTGAGCTTCAAGGAGTTAAGACGACTGTGTCACTCCCGGAAGATTCAGCAGGGGTCTAACCCCACAACGTCCTTTCTGATTGGTCTCTTGGAGACTTATGATGCCAGGAGAGCTGAGAAACTTCGTAGCTCTTCTAATCCAGAAGGAGACATGCCTCCCCTCGAGGGAACCCGAGATGATCCTGACCTCATCCACCTCGTAACTGAGAACGAAGAGGGAGAGGAGGACGAGGATGAGGATCTCTCTGGGGACGAGGCAGATAAGGGACAGGTAGAAGTCGTCAGACTAACACGGTCCAACTTAAGCAGACACGATAGTGGTACTGGGGGAACCCCGGCGCTACTGTCGGTTCCGCTTAACCTGGGGAATGGACGAGCCCGATCTCTGTCAAGAGACTCTGGCAGATCCCTTCATACCAACGGCTCTCACAACTCTTCTCAAAGAGGGATGACGTCCCCTCAGAGGAGAGTGTACGAAGCGAAGGAAAGGGCAGCTAATCTAAGGATCGAAAGGGAAGAACTTGCCCTGGCCAAGGAAAAGCTTGCTTTCGCTAGAGAGCAACAGTTAAGTGGGGCAATCCCCACTGGTGGCAGCAATATACCTAGTAATAGGGAAAAGAGTTTCGATACGAAACACCTTGGGAAGATAGTGCCCCCCTTTAAACAAGGGGACGACATCCACAAATGGATTACTGCTTTGGAGAGGGCCTGCACTGTGCAAGGCGTTCCCCAGAGTCAGTGGGCAGCTATCTTGTGGCTCTCCTTTGAAGGAAAAGGAAGAGACAAGCTCCTCACCACAAGGGTAGAGGACGCTAATAATTACCAAGTCTTGAAGAATACACTCGTTGAAGGGTTCGGCCTAACCACTGAGCAGTACAGGGTGCTGTTCAGGGATACCCAGAAAACGCAGGCTCAAGACTGGTCTGATTTTGTCGATTGTGCCACTAAGGCTTTTGAGGGCTGGTTGCTGGGCAGTAAGGTTACTGATTACGCAGGATTGTATAATTTGATGATGAGAGAACAAATTTTAAACAATTGTCAGAACCAGTTGTTGCATCAGCATCTTGTCGACTCGGATCTGACCTCTCCCCAAGAATTGGGAAAGAAGGCAGACAGATGGGTTCGTACGAGAGTTAAACAGAACCAGGGCCAGAATCAAGGTGGTCAGAAGAAAGCAGACCAAAAGGGTAAAGATTCTAAGGGGGAACAAAATGACCAGAAGTCTTCGACAGGTCCCCAACAACCCAAAGAGGGTGGGGGTCAGGCTCCCCAAAAGAAGAAAGAAGGCCAATCCAAAAGATGGTGCCAGTACTGTAAAAGTAAATCTCACTGGTTTAGTGAGTGCACCAAGAAAGGAGGAGGGCAGACTCCTGCCACTGCAGCCCCTAAGGCACCTGTGCCCCCTAGTACAGTCAGCAGTGGTAGTGCGCCTCCCAAGGGTTTAGTAGGGTTAACCCTGGGTTCTGAGGGGCGTGACAACTTAGTTGGCACACTCACTCAGGCTGTCCTTGTCAGTACAGGGGACGCGGACGTGTCCCCTGACATAAGTCCCAATACGCTGGGCAAATACCGACAGACGCCTTTCATAAATGGAAAGATGGCTCAGGCCTATAGGGACACTTGTGCCAGCGTCACCATGGTGACGCCTAACTTTGTGGACCCTGGACAGATCATGCCAGGTACAGAATTCCTGGTGACCAATGCAAGCAATGTCACTACCAATCACAGTATGGCAATTGTAGCTTTCTCCTGGGGAGGGGTAACTGGCCAAAAGAAGGTTGTAGTTAGTCCAGACCTCCCAGTGGATTGTTTGTTGGGCAATGATTTGGAGTCGTCACAATGGTCAGAAGTGGAGCACCGGACTCACATGGAAATGTTAGGTTTGCCAGCACATGTGTTCGCTGTGACTAGGTCACAGGTCAGGAAATGCCCCACTGAACAGGTGCTGGATCCTGGAACAACGGACCAGACACCTCCCAAGAAAAAGAGCAGTAGGGTTAAGGCTGCGCCTTCCCCCTTGCCCCAGGTCGAGGATCAAGTCTCAGAGGAGGCTGACCTACAGGAATTGAGGGAAACTGAGCCTAGGGAGTTCGAACTTGATCAAGTTGAATTCTTGGGCTCAGGGGGACCCTCAAGGGAAGACCTGGGGAAGGACCAGTTAGACTGCCCTTCTCTTGAACCCCTCAGACAGCAGGCTGCTGCTGAGGCTGCTGGGAACGCCACAGGTACCCACAAGGTATACTGGGAAGATGGACTCCTGTACACTGAGTCAAGAGACCCCAAGCCTGGCATGACCAGGAGGCTGGTCGTCCCCTTGTCTCAGCGTGGTTTCCTACTTACCTTGGCCCACGAGATTCCCTTAGCAGGTCACTTAGGCCAGACGAAAACGTGGGACAGGCTTGTCTCGCACTTTCACTGGCCTCACATGAATGAAGATACCAGGGAGTTTTGCCGCTCCTGTGTCACTTGCCAAGCCAGTGGTAAGTCAGGTGGCACGACAAAGGCCCCCCTTATACCAATGCCTGTGGTGGGGGTGCCCTTTGAACGGGTGGGGATCGACATCGTCGGTCCCATGGAACCACCAACAGCATCAGGGCACAAGTTTATACTGGTGGTAGTGGATCATGCCACCAGGTACCCTGAAGCTATTCCCCTTAGAACCACTACAGCACCTGTTGTGGCAAGAGCCCTGGTTGGAGTATTCTCCAGAGTGGGCTTCCCTAAGGAGGTCGTCTCCGACAGAGGTGCAAACTTTATGTCGAGCTACTTAACTGCTATGTGGAAGGAATGTGGTGTCAACTACAAGTTCACTACACCCTATCATCCACAATGCAATGGGCTTGTTGAGAGATTCAACAGGACCCTAAAAGGGATGATTCATGGACTACCGGAAAAGCTTCGGCGTAGATGGGACGTCCTGATCCCCTGCCTCTTGTTCGCCTACAGAGAAGTCCCACAGAAGGGGGTTGGCTACAGCCCTTTTGAACTTTTGTACGGGCATCCTGTAAGAGGACCCCTGTGTTTGGTGAAGGAAGGATGGGAGAGACCTCTCAAAAAGCCGGCAACCAACATAGTGGACTATGTGTTCGGCCTCCGCTCGCGGATGGCTGAATACATGGAGAAGGCATCCGAAAACCTTAAGGCCAGCCAAGAACTCCAAAAAGCTTGGCATGACCAAAAGGCTGTCTTGACTGTTTACCAGCCCGGACAGAAGGTGTGGGTGTTGGAGCCAGTGGCCCCAGCAGCACTCAAGGACAAATGGTCCGGGCCCCACACCATCCTGGAGAAGAAGGGAGAGGTCACCTACCTGGTCGACCTGGGAACTCCCCGGAGCCCCCACAGGGTGCTTCATGTCAACAGGATAAAAGCATATGTCGACAGGAAGGACATGAGTTTGCTCATGGCCCTAGATGAGGGACAGGAAGAGGAGAGTGACCCTCTCCCCGACCTGCTCACTCAGAATCCTGACGATGGCTCGGTAGATGGTGTTGTCTTTTGTGGCAGCCTCTCCGAACATCAACAGAGCGACTGTAAACAGGTTCTTCAGTCGTTCCGACATCTGTTTTCTCTGACACCCAGTCAGACCGATTGGTGCACCCATGAGGTCGACACTGGTGACAGCTTGCCCGTAAAGAGTAAAATCTACAGGCAGCCTGATCACGTTAGAGACTGCATCAAAAGTGAAGTGCAGAAAATGTTGGAGCTGGGAGTCATTGAACCCTCGGATAGCCCTTGGGCTAGTCCCGTAGTTCTAGTGCCGAAACCTCACACCCAGGGTGGTAAGAGAGAGATGAGGTTCTGCGTAGACTACAGGGGTCTCAATGCAGTCACTAAGACTGACGCCCACCCAATACCAAGGGCAGACGAGCTTATTGATAGGCTGGCTTCGGCCAACTACTTAAGTACGTTTGACCTGACAGCTGGGTATTGGCAAATCAGGTTAGCTGAGGACGCCAAGCCTAAAACTGCATTTTCAACCCCTGGTGGGCATTATCAGTTTGTGGTGATGCCCTTTGGTCTGAAAAATGCACCTGCCACCTTCCAACGGTTGGTGAATCACGTCCTTACTGGGCTGGATGACTTCTGTGCGGCGTATCTTGACGATATTGCTGTCTTTAGCTCCACCTGGGAGGATCACCTGGTCCACCTGCGGAAGACATTGGAGGCGCTGCAAGCAGCAGGCCTCACTATCAAGGCCACCAAGTGCCAGATAGGGCAGACACAGGTTGTATACCTGGGCCACCTTGTAGGTGGAGGTCAGGTTCAGCCACTGGAGAGCAAGATACAGTCAATCAGGGACTGGGCTCCTCCAACCACCCAGACTCAGGTTCGAGCTTTCTTGGGCCTGACTGGTTACTATAGGAAGTTTGTCAGGAACTATGGTTCCATCGTGACACCATTAAATGAACTGACAAGTAAGAAAATGCCAAAAAAGGTTCAGTGGACAGCGAGCTGTCAAAAAGCATTCGATGACCTAAAGCAGGCCATGTGCACGGCGCCTATCCTCAAGAGTCCGGACTACTCCAAACCATTCATTGTCCAAACAGATGCTTCTGAGTTGGGTGTGGGAGCTGTTCTTTCTCAACTGAATTTTGATGGTCAAGACCAGCCCATTGCTTTTATAAGCAGAAGGCTGACCCCTAGAGAGAAGAATTGGTCAGCTATCGAGAGGGAGGCCTTTGCTGTGGTTTGGGCCCTGAAGAAGCTGAGGCCATACTTGTTTGGCACTCACTTCAAGATTCAGACCGACCATAAGCCCCTCTTGTGGCTAAATCAGATGAAGGGTGAAAACCCCAAACTGCTTAGGTGGTCCATTTCCCTACAGGGGATGGACTTCACAGTGGAACATAGACCTGGTACTGATCATGGCAATGCCGATGGGCTCTCCAGATATTTCCACTTAAAACAAGAAGACTTACCTGGTCAAGGTTAGCTAGTTGTTCCGACGTTTGGGGGGGGGTCATGTAGGAGAGTAGGGTCTGCAATCCTATGATCACCCAGATTTTTTGCTTTTGTTTCACTGGTTTACGACTTTCTCTGGCTGTGGGCCTGCCAATCAGACCCACAGCCTGGCTGTTCTCTTTCTAAATTACGATATGTACCCTAGGTGCATTTACCAATTGGTACTGGGCCACCTTATCAGACCCTGTAACTCAGGGCATAGGTGTACCCAGGGCCGCCAGGGGCTGCAGCATGTATTATGCCACCCCTGGCTGGCCTCCTAAATTTGACACAACTGGCTGCATGACAGCTGGGGCGAAGTCGTGTAAGCACCCTTTGCTTTAGATATAGTAGCTCTATATCTAACCATACAATGGACACCCGAGTCCCTATCCGTCACTCCTATGGCAGGCCTTGACAATCCTGAAGGCAGAGTGCATGGGCTCGCGTGAACTGTGTTCTGGCCCGAGCCGAGCCGGTTGCAGCTTGCGGAGAAACGACCCAATGGCTGTTCCATGATAACGCGTGCCACATCGGTAACTTCGGTGTCGCGTTATCAAGACATGTCGAGTAAGGTGTCATACGAATCGGGATGCTGCCCTCTCACCAACTCTGGCGACGAGGTTAGCATTCCGCCCTTCTAGAGGGACACGACATGTACGTAACTGTGAACCCTGGTTAAAGTTAACGAAAGCCTCAGCCCCACAAAATGGATGCTGCCACCACAGACACGAGTCTGACCTCCTGCTGCTGGGAGTCCTTCCAGCGAGGAGCGCTTGGACAAAGGGTTTCCTGTCGAGGGCGGTGTTCGCACCGTCCCAGACAGGGTTTGTGTATTCTGGGTAGGTAGGGCTTTTGCGAGAAGGTGACTGCGGAGTGGCACCCCGGTGCTCACTACGCATCTGCCGGTTAGAACCAGTTCCAGGGGCGACAGCCCTGGCCTGGGGAAAGTCCGGCAGGGGAGAGGGGTGTAACTACCCCCCTTCCTGGTCCCACCCTTAGGGCAGGACCTAGTCATGTACCCACCCCTTTCTTTAGGATAAAGGCCGGAGCGGGGACCCTTCCAAATTAGATCATCTTTGAATCAAGAATACTTTCTACGAAAGGACTTCAAGACTCTTCTCAAGATTTCTCCCTTGTGGCTAAGGAGTAGTCACCCTGCATCAGCAGGCACCATCTAAGAACTCTGCGGTTTGCTGTAAGTCCTTCCTCCAGGAATCCGACGGCCCAGCTCGACGAGAACCGGCTTCCCTGGCACCTCTGACCTCTACCCCCGTCATCAGCTCAGCTGTGATCTGTGGGTGCGACGAGACCTCGAGGGACCGGCCATCATCAGAACCTGCACGCTCTTAAAAACCAGCACGACCATCGAGGTAACTCTCTGGTGAGTGCTCTGGGGTCCGAGAAGCCCCGACCCTGAGCCGCTCCAGCTCCGAAGTGCAGTCCCCCAGCATCTCCACGATCTGCGTGGGGCCCTTCTGCTCGCTGCTCAGCACGTTGTCTGGTCACTAGCCGCTGGCTTGTGTCCTTCTGTGACGACATCCGAGAATCATCACTGCCGGTCTGGTTGCTCCAGGCTGGCCCTTGCTTCCATCTTTTCGAGAAGCACCCCGGACCCTCCTGGTCCACTCAAGACGCCGACAGCGTCATCCGTCGTGGGACAGCTCGCACCTCCACCGTGGTCGCCGACAACGCCTCCTGGTCCGTGAGACTGCAGAGCCTAGCGTCGCCCACTCACCTGGTCGAGGTGACGGCCAACTGGTGCCTTCCTGGTACCCTCTGACTACTGGCTAGTAGTACGAACTTGGTCCCCTCTGCTTTCAGGTTTCATCAATCTCCGATCCAGGCTTGGATCTCTACGAACTATTCATCACTGGTCGCCGGCCAGCAACTCCTTTTCTTCCGGCTCCTGGCTCGTCAGCGAAGACCCCGACGCCTGTAAGACTTGTGCAGCCGCAGCCCTCGTGGCTAGGTAACTCGGCATTTCAGTGCCTGCATAGCCTCCTTACTCTAGGGTCCCGAGTCCCTCGCTTCCGACTTGCCTTAACCTTTCCGTGTCCTCGGACACTTGTTTTAACTGTGCACTTAAAGTATTTGCTAAAGAGATTTGGTTTGTGCTTAGTACCCTGTCCTCATAAAGAGTACAGGGCTGTTGTGATTCTTAATAAATATCCTGTTTATTTTCATAACACTTGTGTGGAGTCCTTTCACTGGGTGTTCAAGGGGTACATGTGTGGTAAACAGCTGGCTTAACGCGCCCTCTCGAGTCTTTAGCCTTAGACTGCTCGTATCCACGCTACTAGGATAGCTGGTCTATAGGTTGACTTACAACCAAACACCATAAGGGTCGTTGGAACGATACATAGCGGTCGCTAGAATAGCGAACGTTGCATATCGGGCCAACTTCTCACAAGTACAATATATAAATGATTGGTACCAAGAGAGAGGTGAGGGTGGGATAGCAAAATGTGCACTGAGTTATTTTTATCCCCGGTCTGTTTTCTCTCAACCAACTGAAAGTCTGCATCAACAGGGAAATAGTGCTCCTGATCTTAGCTTTGCTGTTCATACCTCTAACCGTTTTGCCACACTATGAGGGATGGAAGGGGTAGACTGACTTTCTAATAAGAAATGTCCCACACTCTCGAGCTCAGACCGATGCAAGCCACAAGTGGCCTTGAAGGGAACCGACGAGGAGGGACTTCTTTTATCTTGGAATGATGCCGGATTATCTGATAAAGTGACCCACCCCCCCTGGTTAGATCTAGTCACCAAATATAGCATTATTTGCTTACAGGAGACATGGTCTGTGGTTGACTTACATATTATGGGGTTTTTGACCTATAATACACCAGCTATACAGAGTTCACACAGGAGAACCAAAGGGGGCATGTGTACATATGTTTCAACTGTGGGGGGGATTAAGGTGCTTAAATTTATCACCGTCGAGTACTACCAAATTCTAACAATTAGCTGGGGACAGGTAAAATGTATGATTTTGGTGAACTTTTATATTAATGTGCCTTCCAACACTTTGGATACCGTGACTAATAATATCATGGATACTGTAACCACCCTTAAGGAACAATGGGACGGTGAAAAGCTTATGCTTTGGGTGGGAGATTTTAATTGTACCATTTGTCCCCATGGTTTGTCTGGTATTTGTGGTTTAGCCGAAAGTAAAGACGATAACCCTACTCACTTTGTACATTCTACACTGGGCGATGTGTTGAATAACATTATTTTTTATTTTAATTTGTCCTTTGCTAACTAACTATGCAGTCCATCCTTCTCGTTCCAGCCCACCTTTCACGGAAGGGGGTGCAACTCGACTATTGATTTTGCACTCCTTTCCTCTGTTCATTTTGAGTTAGTATCCTCTTGGGAAACACTTAAAGTTTTGTTTAGCGACCATTATCCCATCTCCCTCGGTCTAAAAATCAAAAGCCACGAACAGAGCCTGAGTGCTATCCCTTCTTATCCATGTAGGATAGTACTTGCAACCAGAAATGGTTATACCTTAAAATGGGAAAAGGTGGAGCCAGTGGCATTTCTTCATAACCTAGTATCTAATTTGTAAGATGAAATTACAACTTGCCTTACATATAATGCGGAACCACAAACTGTGATAGATTTGTTTATTAAAATTCAAGCAGAGATGAAAAAATCACTAACAAGGGTTTATAGACAAGATCCAAGTAAAACTAACAGTTGGTGTAACAGCAGCTGTACTAATGCCCTCACTATGCTGAAAAAAGCATTACATACATCACCAAAGTGTCCTGTGCTGATACGGCAAGCCAGAAATTCTTACCAACTTGCGATTAAAAATAGGAAACGCCAATTGAAGAGGGAGGCCTGGCTGGCTTTACAAAAAGCATCGCAATGTAAAGACAATACTGCCTTCTGGAAGGTAGTTAACGCACCTTTCCTACAATGCAAGAAGACAAATGTGATCGATCAAGTAATCACTGGGGATACTTGGGTAAACCACTTTAAAGGTCTCTGAGCAAGTGATCTCCCCTGTATCAGGTAACCCAACAACGGAGGAAAGGGGTACCGGCCATGATAGCAATTTGCAAGAAGCTTTCTCAATTAATATATTTTTTGACCTCAAAGAGGTCACTGAGGCCATTAAGGATAGCCCTTCTAGTAAGGCTCTGGGCCCTGACGGAGTCCCAATCGACGTATATAAAGCCGAGTTGGAACTTTGGGCTCCATTATTGACCAACGTATTAAATAAAGCTAATCAGCATGGGTTTATACCATCTTGGCCTGATGCTATTGTCGTCCCCATTTTTAAAAAGGGAAATAGAAAAGACCCTACCTGCTACAGGCCAATCTCGCTCCTTGACGCTCTGACGGCGGGTCGGATAATTTTAAATAGGATGCAGAAATGGGCAGATGAAAATACTGTGATATCGAACCTACAATATGGTCTTAGACCTGGCAAGGGAACAATAGAGCAGGGTTTAAACTTGGCCTTAGTAATTTCTAAATATACACATGCCAAGAAGGGTAACATCTTTGTGACATTTGTGGATCTCAGCTCGGCTTTCGACTGTGTAGACCATGTGAAACTTTGGGCAATCCTAAGCACCATGGGCATTGATCCTCAAATTCTTATATTCATTAGAGAGTTATATAATGGTGCAGGAGCCAGTGTGAGATACGGCAGGTTGGGTGAATCTTCCGACAGGTTTGATATACGGAGGGGAGTGAGACAGGGGTGCATACTTGCGCCCCTTCTCTTCACCCTGTATATCAATTCTGTTGGGCAACACCTCAGAGAATCGCAGTATGACTACCCTTCCATCTCGGGAACACCGGTCCCTATACTCTTGTATGCCCATGATGCGGCTATAGAGTCTCGGACTAGGGTCGGCTTGCAGATGGCCGTCCTTAAATTTACAGACTGTATGAGAGATAGGGGGCTCAAGGTTAATACCAAAAAGACGTATACCATGTCCTGCGGAGCAGGGACAAAGAGGCTACCCTGTCCCTTCTTCTTGGATGGAAAAAGGATTGAATGTATAGATAGGTTTTCCTATTTAGGGATAAACTTTGATCGAAAGGGCTCTTGGCATTCAGCAGCGATGGCTAGAAACTTGGCTCTCTCTAAAGCGATAGGAGCTTTGAGAAACTTCGCGGTGAAACTTGGTGGACGGCCGGTGAGGGATCTCATTCAAATTTACAAGGCCAAATGCGTTTCCACAGGTATTTATGGGTCAGGTTTATGGGGGATTGAAAACTCACAAAAAATACAATGCTCCGAAAACCAGTTTATACGGTACCTATTAGGAGTCCCTAGATCAACAGCCACCTTTGCCATACATACTGAAGTGGGCTTAACCTTTATTTCTGATATAATTAATATATCCCTTGTGTTGTTGTGGCATAAGGTTTGGGTGACTCCAGAGACAGCTTTTAGTAGAGATGTAATCACCGATTGTCTCAAGCTTGACGGTGTGGTCAATATTAAATGGTTGATGTACGTTAAAAAGACATTGACTGAGATTGGGCACCCGGAGTACTTCCAAAAACCAGAAAGTATGGCAGCTGTCCCCAGAAGAACTTTGAAACAATTGGTACAGGACCACCTAGCAAATAAGAGGTGGGCTCGGGAAAAAACGAGGAGCACTCTGGTAGTGTATCAGCAAATTACACCCTGTGAAGGGATACAACAGTACCTTTTATCTGAGCCAAGTTGTTACTCCCGTACGCTATTGACCCGTTTTTGTATGGGTACCTTATTTTATTTTATTTTATTTTAATTTCTTATATCGCGCTGGACTCAATCCCATGAGGGTATCTCCGCGCTTTGCCGGCCAAAGAGTTGCTGTGATCTTTTAAGGTGCATTAGGGGGACTGAAATGCTTCCTGGAAGAGGAGTGTCTTCAGGGCCTTTCTGAAGGATAGATGGTTGGTGTTCATCCTCATTTCCATAGGAAGTTTGTTCCAAAGAGCAGGACCAACTGATGAAAATGCTCGGTCTCCCTGTCTAGCTCTTTTTGTTGCAGGGGGTTTCAGGAGTGCTTGGTTGCTTGAAAGGAGTGACCGGCTGGGTTGGTACAGTTCAAGTTCTTCCGCCTTGTTACTTTTCCTACATGTAACAACTGGTCCAGGGAACATCTTATATTTCCCTGCGACGATATCTCATTTTAATCAAACATACACTGTGTCCTTTTTTTTAAATGATATCAGATACCAGGGGGGGTTTTCTTGAAACCTATCTTAAAAGCCTGGGGGATACGCACTACAGTTATTAGAAATGATTTTATTGTACAGGCAGTATCATGTTTTTTTAAAACGTCTAATTAGGTTTCGAAATTCTATGTAACTGAAATGAATTGGCAATTAAGGTATTACTAGCCAAGGAATGGGTTTTGATATTTTTCTGTAAATTTTCTGTGTTAATACTATTACCTAGCCCTTGCAACATGAATTTCTGAGCCTAGGTGACACGTGCAACTTGTTTTATTGGGAATTTTTTTAATAGGATTTGTGCAAACATTTGTTTTACTGATTGTATAGCCTTTCCTTTTTATCTATGTGAGAGTATCTTTTAATGTATGCTTTTATGATTTTCATGTGAAATCGAATAAAGCTTTTTGAAACTGAGGTAGGGAACAGAGTTTTAGACAGGAGCAAAAAAAGGTAAGTTTTCAGTTGTTTTTTACATTTGAGGAGATGTGGCTGAGCTCTGAGATGGTAAGGCATTGAGTTCCACTATTTGGATGTAGAGTAGGAGAAATGTTTTCCTCCCCATTGTGCTTTTTTTGACTCGGAAAATGATTACATGTCTTGTTGTGATGGACCATGGAGACCTAGTATGTAGGTATGATTTAAACATTTCTTGAAAAAAGAGAAGACTAGCCTGGTGCAATTCCTCATGGGCCCAGCATAAGACTTTCAACTTGATGTGTGCCCTGATTGATAACCAGTGCAGTTCCCTAAGAGTTAGTGAGACTGAACAAACGTTTGGGCTCTTAATCAGTGAGTTTTGAAGAGTCTGCAATATATTTTGTGTACAAATTTGGGAGCCTACATCTAAGGCTTTGCAGTTGTGTAATTTAGAAACTATTAGGGATATTGTAACTGTTTTTCTTAGCTCCACTGGGAGGAAGGGAAGAATTTTTTAATAATATTCTCAAAGCGAGGAAGTAAGAGGACTTTACCTGATTTGTAAGGTCAGTGAATGCTAATTTCACTTCAACTATGACCCAATTGTTTCTTACTAACTGGACAGGCAGTGGGAGGGATGGCATCCAACTGATGTTCCAATAGAAGGTGTTGTTGCCAAAAAAGTAACACAGTTTTATGCAATTCTTCTGCATCCAGTCAGCAAAGCTACCCATACAGATATTGAAGTGTTTGGTCACTTTCTCTGGTTCAAAAGAGACTGAAAACTATTTGAGTGTTTCCGGCATAGGAAAATATTGCTAAACCGCATGGTTGAATGACTTCGATCAGAGGTACGACATGCACAATAAAAAGAGTGGGGCTCAACGATGATCCCTGGGGGACCCTGCAGGGAATAGTTAAAGTGGTAGAGCAAAAGTTCTCCAGAGCGACCATTTGCTGCCTGTTTTACAGAAAGGAGTGGATCCATTTAAGAGCCATACCTATAATTCTGATATTTTAAAGATGGTTGACCAAAAGATACTGGTTACCCATGCCCAACTCGGCCAAAAGATCAAGCCAGATCAAGGCTGCCTTCCCACCTCCTTTTACAATGGCTCTGATTTCTACTGTGACCTCCACTATTGCTGACTCCGTGCACTATTTTGGTCTAAACCAATGCTCTGATGTTTCGAGAAGGTTGGTGATTTCAAGGAAGGTCATGATTCTTGGTTTATGGCCTTTTCTAGGATCTTAGCTGGTACAGGGACGCACTAAATTGGCCTGACATTCTTCACCCCGAGAGGGTCAGGGAAGTGTTTCTTTAGAAGTGGAAAGATGGATGCCTTTTTACACACAGCTGGAAAGCAGCCAGAGATAAAAATCCTGTTTAAAAGCACAGTAGGATGATCTGAAATAGTCTTGGATACATGATGCAGAACCGAGGGTAGGGATCCGACGAAGCACCTGATTTGAAGGTTTCAGTGAGTGTTGCTACTTTCTCTTCAGTAAGTGGAGTAAAGGTGGTCAGTAAGGGGGAATTGATTTAATTTAGAGGAGGTGGTTTCCTCCACCATCTGTGTCATTGAGGGGGGTTTTGCTTTATCCGATATTGCAGTAAATTCTAAAAATATATTGTTTACTTTCGTGTGAAAAAAGTCGGCTGATTTCTCGCATAGCTGTTGATACAGGGTAACCGTGTGTTTATTACAAAAATTGGATAGCTACTTCAGTGTTTGGAAACATTCTTCATTGGAGTTACTGCCTGTTTATATAGTTTCAGGAAAATGTAGTTTTGATTGCACCTATTTGTGTTTTATGCCTTTTTTTTATCAGAGTTTTGTATTTTCCTCCGGGCTGTAGTTCAACCGCCAATGCTGCTCTTGGTGCCTACATTTCTGCTTGAGTTCTGTAAGCTCCTGGGAGTACCATGGTGCCAAAGGCATGGACATATGGTTGGTCTTGATTTTTTGGGTAGTTTCTGTAAGCTATTGGGAGTACCATGGTGCCAAAGGCATGGACATATGATTTGTCTTGATTTTTTGGGTAGCTAGTTGGGGCACTGCTCTAGCCAAGCAGAATAGCTGGCAGATGCTTGGCCAATGTAACCACTAGTTCTGGGCTGGAACTCACACAGTAGATTGTCTAATTTCAAATTATCAATTGTCTACCAAGGGCTGTAGTTTATTGCTGCAACTTCGTTGGAAGTGAGGTTTTGTTTTTGGTGATAGTTTATTTGAAGATAATCACTGTGTGGTCAGTCCAGTGCTATTGCCAACTTCCCATGTTCCTGTGTCATTGATTGCACATGACAAAATAGTTTGACCTACTGACATGGCACACACGGTTATTGAAAACACATACACTGTTAAAGTACAGTGTGCGATACTAACTACAAATACACCAGAATAGTGACCAAGTAGGTGATACATATTCAATCACCGTACAATTAATCAAGGGCTTCAAAATCCATTACTGGGAGACCAGTAACTCCTCTACCACCTGTAGCCAGGGCTATGTCTTGTGATCATTGCTGATGACTGCCAACACAAATCCAATGTCTGCAACAGAAGAAGTCTGCAACAAAGCCCACAGAATATTAGTTGTAATTCTGGAGCAGTGTTTAGACATACTTGTGTCAAGATCTTGGTGCCTATGCTTGCCTTAGGCTAGACTCCTTCAGTATCCCGAATTCTTCTGTGACATAATTGTTGTGATGTGTACATAACCTGTTAATGCAAGGTGTAGTGCCTCTTGCAGAGTATCCAGCTAGCAATATGCAACCTCACATGGATGGCATGAACACAGGTCCCTACAGTTTTTTTTACTTTATTTGTTTTTATTAGCTTTTTGTTTTACAGATGTACATGAGCTATGCAGATTAGACAAACTACTGCGCTGTGTAGCTGCTTATTACATAGATCTTCTTGCGATCATCTCAACATTTTACTTATATTTATCAGGTTTCTCATTGGTTCACCAATTACATTAGATTACATTACAGTCACGGTATGTATCATTCAATAATTTTTCAAATTGGTTAACTATCATGCAAATTATTGATTATTACACTCTGCTGGAGTTGTTGAGGTATGAGCTCTACTTCCGGGGTTTGGTTGCATGGTGTTCAAAACAGCATAAACTGTGGAGGCTGGTTATAATGGAACTGTGACAAATTAACACATAATAGGGTATAAAACTGAACTGCGAAGCTGGCACATGGTCACCCTGGTCGCTGTTTTCTATGAACTAGGGTGAGTGACTGGCGTTTTGGTCATGATTCTTGGTCTCCTCTGGAGTGGGCATGCGTGTGCTTTTTGTTCGCTTTCTCCATTCCCTGTCTTGCTCAGTGTCGCTGTCTGCTTGTGGTGTAAGTTTTTTTCTTTAAGGCACAGCTGTTACTGGGGTTAAGGGTGGTGTGTTATGAATGAAGGTCGGTGCAGCCAGGATTGTGTCCAGTTGGTGGCTATAGGGACCTTACGGAGGCCCAGCGTGTCTTCTCAGTGGAGTGCGACGCTCTCCTCTTTGTCCCAGGTGAACATCGAGCATCTACACATTTTTATGCAGAGGCGGGTCAAGGGCTTTCCATCGTTTGGTGATCAGCCTTTTCGCTACCACCATACCCAGCTGCAGGAAACATAGGTCCCTACAGTGACGCAGACTCGCAACATGTCTAGATAAAGAGACAGAAAATAATCACATCTTGTTTACTTGTAGGTCTGCATATCTTATGTATGTATCACCAAGCGACTTTAGTATCTCCATGTGGAGAGACCTGTAGATCTGAGACCCACTGGGGTTGGGTGGATAAAACATCAGTAACCTTAGTGATGTAGGAACAAGCCTGGCGATTCCCCCTTCTCATGGATATACGGACACTGATGCTCAGTTTCTGCTTGGCAGACTATACCTTATCATACTGAGTTCTTTTAAAAGGTGCCCCAAGGGACTTTTTTACATCTTTGAAAAGTTAACCAATAGCATCCCTTATAGATTATTCAACCCAGTAGACATTTCCATAGGGCGTGTATTCTCAGTCACATACAATGTTTGATTGTCCACAATGTCTCCCTTTGTGTCCATCGGTGTATCATATAGTTTGTTCCTGAACTAGATTGTGTACTAGGCCATCTTTATAAAGGACTCTAAGTTAGCTTTGATGTCCTCTTAATCAGTATTGTTGTGTGCCAAGCCATTTTCTACATCTGAGGGAATGTGACTTTGACACTGAATTATCATGTCAATTTATAAGACCTGTTTTTGTGTTTTAGTGGACATTGTATCATCCTTCAAATTAGGAGGGAAGTACAGGCTTTCAAGACAAATACATTGTGTATTTAATCCACACTACCAGTTGTTAGTTTAGTTAATCTATGATGTCATCCATCTCTGCATTGTCTCCTGCACTAGTTCCACCTAGAGATAAGTGGTGATTGAATATTGTGACGTGCAGTTACATCATGCATATCATATTTAGAGTTAACGTCCAGGTATGGACATAGTTTCTCCTGCAGTGGTCAGTAACCATTCAACATAACTATCTAATACTCATTATATTTCATGGTTTAAGTGGATCCATATATATATCCTTCATGTTGATGTGGGAGAGATCGTTTTGGGCCTCATACGCAAAGAGAAAATCTACATGTAGAGGTATCCGCACATGTAGATTTCTACCTGGCTGGAGATCTCTGCCTGGATAATATACGCCAATTGTGGTTGGAAATCTCTTCTTTTGAGCAGGATTTACTAGTATCCACTCCTTCACACAAGGTGGAGGAGAGAGACCCTTACTACATAATTTACGATTGGAAAGTTTCTACTAGTAACTTTGCAACTGGATTAATGATCAAGGCCATATAGGCAGAGATCACCACAGTTGAGGTGGATATATCCACCTTTACAGGGGGAAATCTGGAGTGGAACGTATAGGCAAACCACATTCTCCTGACCTCAGTTACATGTACCTGACTCGCATTCATCCATCCACACATTTAGTCTTTCCCCTCTTCCCCTTAAACTGGTTGACTCTTTGTGGACTGTGTTACAGCTACAGCCTTCAGAATACTGCTGATCCACTCAATAGGAAATGAAACATCACTGAGGAAGAGGCAGACCTTGTGGTTACCTTTGCTGTTAATCATTACAGGAACATACATGGTCAGCCCCAATGCTCCCTCAGTTGATAGAAGAAGGTGGTTATGTGTCAGAGCATTGGAATAGAGGACCATGGGTGACCTCAAACAAGTGCCATTACAAAAGTATGTGGGTGAAGAACTTCTATACGATTTAGGTGGCATGGGGGGAAACATGGGTTCCGACTCAATATCATCACCCTCTTGAATGCATCCTCTCCATCATGCACAGTGACATGCTATATGACCTGCCTATACTTGGGAATACCAACTATATATTTATATTTATTATATTTATATTTAGGTGGCTGGCCTGTTGGCCTGCCATGTTGAAGAGGCCGCCCACCTAATTTGTAAAATGAACACCAAGCAGGCAGTCATTTATAAAGGCATTGCAGGAACCGCTGTCACTGCAGTTCCTATTAATGCATTTTACTGTTTGCTATTAGAAGGACGCTGCCCTGTACCAAGAAACAGAATTTTCTTTGCAAAAAGAAAAAAAGTGATGCTCTCCTCACCATGGGTCTCTGTCCCCATTGCATGGTCAGCATTATAATGTTTTTATTGTTCCTTACTGCAAGGTTTAATTTGGCCGTAAGAAACAGTAAAAAAAATGACTACATGTCCGTCATCTAAATTGGGCAGTTGGACATATAGTCATTTCTCCTAAGGCCCTTTACTTTCCAGGGCTATTGGGGAAGTTTGCCCACAACAGAGAAATGTTGCATAACTTAAGACTTTGCAGTAACTCTACAAGGAAAGCTTTCTCAACCATGGGTGATGCAGGTGAACTTGGTTCAGTGCACCAGTGATGAATGTGAAAGCCAGGTTATTCTTGCCTCACAAAACACTAGTCAATATGTAATTGAATAGAATTATTGCTTTTGGGTAACTAACAATCCCATAAAGGGATCAGGTGCACCGTGGCAACGCACCTTATTAAATTGTTCACATTATCAAATGCACACATTCTTCTAAGAAGATTGAACACTTTCAATTAAAATGTATTTATCACTACAGGAATACTCTGTTTCTCAGTAGGTCTAAAAGAACTACACAGAATATTATAAAAACAGCAAGAAGTAACGTTTTAAAGAACGAGAATAAAATGAAAACTTCTAACATTGTTAAAATGTCATCTTGAACCGAACACCCTAACATCTACCACTGGCGGCTCCTCCGCTATGGCATAGGAGCGTCACCCCACTACTTTTAAGCAGTGCCAAGTAGAAACATAAAATGATAATAACTTAGTTATCATTGTATGCTTTGTGTCCTGCTGCTTCGCGGGCGACACCATCCCCTGCGACACCCTCCTGCGACACCTCTCCTGCAATGCCTCCCCGTGACCCCTCCCCCTGTGACCCCTCCCCCTGTGACCCCTCCCCCTGTGACCCCTCCCCCTGTGACCCCTCCCCCTGTGACCCCTCCCCCTGTGATCCCTCCCCCTGCGATCCCTCCCCCTGCGACCCTTCCCCCTGCGACCCTTCCCCCTGCGACCCTTCCCCCTGCGACCCTTCCCCCTGCGACCCTTCCCCCTGCGACCCTTCCCCCTGCGATCCTTCCCCCTGCGACCCTTCCCCCTGCGACCCCTCCCCCTGCACCACCCTTTCCCCTGCACCACCCTTTCCCTGTGCCCCCCTTTCCCTGTGCCTTTTTCCCCCGCCCCCCTTTCCCCTGCCCCCCTTTTCCTCGCCCCCTTTCCCTCAGCCACCCTTTCCCTTAGCCGCCCTTTCCCACCGCCGCCATTTCCCTCCGCCGCCCTTTCCCTCCGCTGCCCTTTCCCTCCGCCGCCCTTTCCCTCCGCCACCCTTTCCCTCCACCGCTCTTTCCCCGCCGCCCTTTCCCCCACTGCCCTTTCCCTCGCCGCCCTTTCCCCCACTGCCCTTTCCCCCCTCGCTACCCTTTCCCCCCTCGCCGCCCTTTCTCCCCTCGCCGCCCTTTCTCCCCTCGCCGCCCTTTCTCCCCTCGCCGCCCTTTCTCCCCTCGCCACCCTTTCCCCCTCGCCACCCTTTTGAGGTAATATGAATTTTTATGGTTAATTGTGTCCCCTATCGTAGACCCCAACGGCTCCATGTACCCGCTTCTAGTACATGTAAGTTCCCTCCACAACCAGCTATGAAGACGCAAATACATTTGCGTCCAACGTTAATATGTCCTCTTTCAGATCCACCATGAATGGGTCCGATATTCAGTTCCTAAGTGGGCCTTGCCAACGTCTTTACATGGTGCACTTTCACGTTTTTCTGGCCCTGGCGAGTTTGGGCCTTGTTTTCTGCCATTCAAGTTTTCTCCTGCCTTCTGCCTCTGGAAGCTTCAGCCTGAATCTGCATCTGTATCCATGACCTTTCACTCACTCCCTGCGCGGCCAGCGGTGCCTGGCTCAGCCTGCCAGCCCGCCAAGACCGTATTCAGCCTTCAAGTTATCTGCTCCGCTCCTCGAAAAATACATTCCTGTCTAGTAGTTTAGGTAAACATCCTTCCCAGCTGCAGAGTAAAGGGCCCGGCCTTTCTGTCTCCATGCAAGTAATTCATAGCTTCCATTACCATGGTAGGCCCATGGCCCCTGCTTTACACGTAGACACGCAGTTGCATATACACGCATTAATAGTCAGTATAGAATAGCCTCTGCCCGAGAGACTTTTCCTTCTAGATAATACGGTTCCTCAAACACAAGATATCAGATATGATTTGGGATTAGGTTGTTCTGACACTCCAGACTTCTGTCTCCACATGTAGGGCTAAATGTCAAGTCCCCTTCACCCTCCAGTTGCACGTCAATCATACGTCATGCTGCTGCGCGCGCATCCCTGCCACATGTTTTTGCTGACTCTGCAGGATCCTTCTAGGGATCCACCCACTTATGACACCTTCATGTGACGTTTTTTTTGCACACACCTCCGTGTACGCCCTAGTGCACGCCTTCTGTTACGTATTTCTGTTCTTATCTCGTTTCTCTCAGCTGTTACGCCTTCTGTATTCAATGTTACTGTATGAAATGACTATATATACGGTTTCTTGTTAATAAATCATTGTACATGTTCATTCCAATTCCTACCCTGATCCCTCGTGGTGATGGGCTCCTGTACTGTACCTTGGTTCGAACCAATTCCTTTTTAAGGAATAAAACCCACTTTTAAACCTCAGATACCACGGATTCTGCCTTCTTATTTTAATGAGTTATTCTTATTGAACTTTACCGCATAAATTCCGTATAGGTAATTAAAATTTACCACATAATTTGGCGCCCGAACAGGGACCCCTCCCCCACCTTACGCGCCGGCGGTGCATTGCAGGCCTAGCCCCCTGCCACAGCGCTGACGGACAACTACGCGTACCCGCAGGATTTCCTGTATCTCCCTCAGGCCAACGGAGGTGACTAGGGCTGCGATCGACACCCAGACGAGGCGGTGAGGAGTGCGGAGGATCCCGACCAGAGCCTAGCTGAGAGAGCAAAGTCCGAGGTATCCGAAGGCCCACCAGTTCCGAAGTTCCGAAGTGCTCACGTCACGAGTCGAGTCCAGTCGAGTCCAGTCCAGTGTCGAGTTTCCGAGGCCTTCTGTTCCGTGCTTCCCGGTGAGTACTGTTGCTGGGGACGCATCTAGACGAGCGCATTAATTTGTGCCGGTCAAGACGGGTTTGGGTACGCAGACCTGGTCTGCACTGTTTTAGCAGTGTATCTGTACTGTTTAGCAGTATATCCAGAATGATATCAGACAGTTTTATTCTAATCATTATTGTTCGTTCTGAAATGTTTTAGTATGTTTTAAATGTCGTGGTATGAGTGATTGTTCGATCTGCATTATTGTGTTTACTGTATTAGTTGTGTTCAAATTTGAGTAAATAGCAAGTCCAGAGTAACACGGCTGAAACATGCCGCTGTTCTCCAAACTGAGACAAATAGGAACTAGAAAAGGGATTCTAGAAGAAGCAGTGCCTGTTCCACCTAGGGACACTCCAGGGCACTTTATGTACCACAAGCACGGCCTAGACGCTGTATTATATTTCGATTTGTGGGTAGATTATTGTAGGAAGGTACATCCTGACTATGGTTGCCCCCAACTTTTTGCCCTGTGTTTTAGCTGGTTTTGGACATAGTCGACCTGGGACCCTGCCAATCAGGACCCCAGGCCTACTGCTCTCTCTTTAAAATGGATTCCATGTACCCTAGGTACATTTCCAATTGGTACTGGACCACCTTATCAGACCCCGTAACGCAGGGCATAGGTGTACCCAGGGCCGCCAGGGGCTGAAGCATGTATTATGCCACCCCTGGCTGGCCTCCTAAATTTGACACAACTGGCTGCACGACAGCTGGGGCGAAGACGTGTAACCACCCTTCGCTTTAGGTATAGTAGCTCTATATCTAACCATACAATGGACACCCGAGTTCCTATCAGTCACTCCTATGGCAGGCCTTAACGATCCTGAAGGCAGAGTGCGTGGGCTCGTGTGAGCTAGGTTCAGGCCCGAGCCGAGCCCGGTTGCAGCTTGCGGAATCAAGACCCAATAGCTGTTCCATGATAACGCGTACCATATCGGTAACTCCGGTGTCGCGTTATCAAGGCATGTCGAGTAAGGTGTCATACGAATCGGGGTGCTGCCCTCTCACCAATGCTGGCGACGAGGTTAGCATTCCACCCTTCTAGAGGGACACGACATGTACGTAACTGTGAACCCCGGTTAAAGTTAACTGAAGCCTCAGCTCCACAAAATGGATGCTGCCACCACAGACACGAGTCTGGCCTCCTGCTGCTGGGAGTCCTTCCAGCGAGGAGCGCTCGGACAAAGGGTTTCCTGTCGAGGCCGGTGTTCGCACCGTCCCAGACAGGGTTTGTGTATTCTGGGTAGGTAGGGCTTTGGCGAGAAGGTGACTGCGGAGTGGCACCCCGGTGCTCACTACGCATCTGCCGGTTAGAACCAGTTCCAGGGGCGACAGCCCTGGCCTGGGGAAAGTCCGGCAGGGGAGAGGGGTGTAACTACCCCCCTTCCTGGTCCCACCCTTAGGGCAGGACCTAGTCATGTACCCACCCCTTTCTTTAGAATAAAGACCGGAGCGGGGACCCTTCCAAATTAGATCATCTTTGATTCAAGAACTACTTTCTACGAAAGGACATTCAAGACTCTTCTCAAGATTTCTCCCTTGTGACTAAGGAGTAGTCACCCTGCATCAGCGGGCACCAACTAAGAACTCTGCGGTTTGCTGTAAGTCCTTCCTCAAGGAATCCGACGGCCCAGCTCGACGAGAACCGGCTTCCCTGGCACCTCTGACCTCTACCCACGTCATCAGCTCAGCTGTGATCTGTGGGTGCGACGAGACCTCGAGGGACCGGCCATCATCAGAACCTGCACGCTCTTAAAACCAGTACGACCATCGAGGTAACTCTCTGGTGAGTGCTCTGGGGTCCGAGAAGCCCCGACCCTGAGCCGCTCCAGCACCGAAGTGCAGTCTACCAGCATCTCCACGATCTGCGTGGGGCCCTTCTGCTCGCTGCTCAGCACGTTGTCTGGTCACTAGCCGCTGGCTTGTGCCCTTCTGTGACGACATCCGAGAATCATCACTGCTGGTCTGGTTGCTCCAGACTGGCCCTTGCTTCCATCTTTGCGAGAAGCACCCCGGACCCTCCTGGTCCACTCAAGACGCCATCTTAGGCCCACCACGTGGCCCTGAGATCTGCCAAGGCTTGTTGCCCCATCCTGGGCCCAGCGACGCCGACAGCATCATCCTTCGTGGGACAGCTCGCACCTCCCCCGTGGTCGCCGACAACGCCTCCTGGTCCGTGAGACTGCAGAGCCTAGCGTCGCCCACTCACCTGGTCGAGGTGACGGCCAACCGGTGCCTTCCTGGTACCCTCTGACTACTGGCTAGTAGTACGAACTTGGTCCCCTCTGCTTTCAGGTTTCATCAATCTCCGATCCAGGCTTGGATCTCTACGAACTATTCAGCACTGGTCGCCGGCCAGCAACTCCTTTTCTTCCGGCTCCTGGCTCGTCAGCGAAGACCCCGACGCCTGTAAGACTTGTGCAGCCGCAGCCCTCGTGGCTAGGTAACTCGGCATTTCGGTGCCTGCATAGCCTCCTTACTCTAGGGTCCTGAGTCCCTCGCTTCCGACGTGCCTTATCGGGTCCGCCCGAGACCTTAATCTTCCCGTGTCCTCGGACACTTGTTTTAATTGTGCACTTGAAGTATTTGCTAAAGAGATTTGGTTTGTGCTTAGTACCCTGTCCTCATAAAGAGTACAAGGCTGTTGTGATTCTTAATAAATATACTGTTTATTTTCATAACACTTGTGTGGTGTCCTTTCACTGGGTGTTCAAGGGGTACATGTGTGGTAAACAGCCGGCTTAACGCGCCCTCTCGAATCTTTAGCCTTAGACTGCTCGTATCCACGCTACTAGGATAGCTGGTCTATAGGTTGACTTACAACCAAACACCATAAGGGTCGTTGGAACGATACATAGCGGTCGCTAGAATAGCGAACGTTGCATATCGGGCCAACTTCTCACAATTATACTAAGGATCTAGCAGAGAATCAAAGATGGCCCGCTGCAGGGACATGGGATGCCGAGTGCATCATGAGAGTAGAGGAAGCGCTATGGAAAAGGAAAGCCAGACAGTCACAGAAGGACGCCATTGAACTATGGCGTAAAGAATCGCACAGGCGCACAGAGAAAGCACTCAAGAAAGCTGAGAAACATAAAGAGGATTCAGAAAAAGTCCAAGAAAATGTACTAGTAGAGGAGGGGATACGAGTAAAAACAGAACAAGTAGACCGACAACGAAACACTCTTATGAACGGTATGTATCCTCTACTGACCGAGGGAGTACCTAAGGCCACCCCGGAAATACCGAAGGATCTGCCCCCTCCACTGCTCCCGACTAAAGTACATCACAAGACAGCAAAGGACGTATTCCTTTCTTCCTATCTAGACGACGTAGCTCCCGCATATGTAAATAGACGTGCTCAAGCACTTCCCGTTGATGGTACCCCACCCCGACAAAATGCACTCCCACCTCCGCAACGAACTCCTTCTCCCGTTCGACACCCTGCACCTGTTCCCCCAACCTTTCCTCCTGCACCTATTCTTCCGACCCTCCACCCAACAAATCCTTTTGGTCCTGGCACCTCGGGAGGTGCGACAAGTTTTCAAACGCCACCACAAGCACATAGAATGACCTATAGGGATTTAGCGCTACAACGTACACCTCAAGCACCCGATTACGACATACTTAAAGAACGTCTCGCAGATTGCAGATATGACCCAGTACCCGGTAAAAATGACGACAGAATGATGCTTGCATCAGTACGTTTACGACGAGTTACAAACTTTTTATTGTTACTGCCAGGAATGGTTGATCATTTAGACAGAATATATCATTTTGTTCAAACAGGGGAGGGCCCTGAAAGTATTGGCCAGGCCATGGCTTACCAGAAAGTTGACACCCAAGCCAAGATATTACGGTTTTTTATAAACTGTCTAATAAGAGAACAGGATAGGCCGGGTGCAAACCCGGAAGAAATCAAAGCACTACATAGATGGGGCCAGAATATAGCAGACGGGAACCATGATAAACAGAGTTATATAAAAAACATGTACCAAAGAATCCGACATGCAGTAATAAAAATACATGAAAGGAGATCGCAAGAACCAGAAATAGATTCAGATAAGAATGAATTTTCGGAGGAGGAGGAACAGCAAGAAACGGCCACGGGCCAATCACAAATGCAAGCCAAAGAAATGATAGCATATGTAGGTAAGGGACGGCCATATAATTCAATGCGTCCGGTACGTCCGGAAAGTAAAAGAATCTTTCAAGCTGCCATGTCAAATCCGAAGACTCCCGAACATCTATTCCAGGCCGCTGATAGAATACTTCAAGAACGCATGGGGTACCATGTGCTCAATTCCATGGATGAACAAGAATTGGCTAGGTCAGCCGTACAATGGACTGACGATCCTGATAAATACAGTGATGATGGTTTAGTGCAGACCTTTTTAAACCTTTCCCCCGATGAACAGAAATTAGCTGGTATATATATGGTTCAGCATCTCATTACATTATTCAAAGGCCAACATTCTGATCCAGGTCCCTTACCTGATATATTAATAGAACTACTCTCACCACAGTGGAGAGGTCTAGGTACTGACCTGATTAAAGTAATTCTAGAACACCGACGTAGGTATAACGCTTTTCTGGATACACGTTTTGTTTCAGCTCCACCCATAGATAGGAAAATGTATTACATAGACAGACAGAACCCCTTGCGAGAAGTGCATCCAGTCCAGAATGTTGATAATTCTTTTAGACGCGTGTTTGTGTACACGCCCATAACGAAAATGGAACTGTTAGAAATGAAGAAATTAGTGCCCAGTCACGACAAAGACCCAGCAGGTTTCCACCGCGAAATCAAAGATATGTTACTCATGGGGGATTACACCTACCCTGACATTATGAAAATATTAAAAGTGCTAATGCCTGCCGGTATTTACGAGAAACTCAAAGAAAAAGATTGGGAGATAGGAGAACAAAAGATAGATTGGGCTGCATTAGAAGATGAAGATAAGACTCGAACCCCAGGAACAGGGCTTGGGGACAAATCTAAAGCATTACCAGGATTGTTAGTGCAAGTATTGCCACGTTTATTAGCAACTAAAAAGGAGGACTGGGATGCAATCTCAGCCTGTAAACAGAAACCCGATGAAGACACTAGCGATTTTTATTCCCGATTTGAAAAATGTTTTGGTATTAATAGTGGCCTGAAACCAAGTAGCGAGTCATATCCACATCTTTTCGTAACAAAGTTAGTAGAAAATTCCCTGCCCCAAGTTAAGAATCGTGTACAGAAAGTCGAGAGCACATGGCAAGCTAATACACCTTCACAAATGTTACAAATGTTACAGTATCACCAGAACAGAATTAGAGAGGAACATGAACACGAACAGAAACGCATGAAAGACACGAAAATGAAAATGTTAGTTGCTCAGTCAGTTCCAGCTGACGGTCAGAAAAAAGGCACGACACAGTCAAATAATTCAACAGCTCCTGTTAAAGGGACATGCAACTATTGCAAACAGCCAGGTCACTATATAAACGATTGTGCAGTTTTGAAACATAATATACTTACTGGAAAGACTAAAGAGAGACCGCGTCCTCCTAGACAGGACCAGGTCCAACAACAAGTACCACAGAATATCCAGCCGATGCAAGCTTCACAACAGACAGTACAGACAGTAGCTGTGCCACAACCTCAACCGATTGCTGCAACTCAACATGCATCACAGCAGATGTACCAGTATGCCCAGACTGATTACCCTGATTATCAGCGGTACACATGAAACAGCCTAGAGAGGGAAGTTGGCTTGCCTCTTATTGAGGTTCCTGTAGATCAAGAGGGTCCTTATGTACACAGTCAAGTATTAGGGAAAGACAGAAAGTTCTTAATTGATACAGGGGCAAGCCGAACAACAATAAGTCATGACGAGGTCCCAGGGGCACCCCTCTCAGGCTCACAGAATGTTTCCCTTGGTTTTTCAGGCAAGCCTATTATTAATGAAGTATCGCAACCACTTCCCCTTGCAGTTGGTCCATTGACCCGTACTACAGATTTACTGCTCACTAAATCATGTCCAGAAAACCTGTTAGGTATCCTGACTCTGAAAGCTCTAGGAGCGGTTATTTGCTGTTCTCCGGAAGGAGTACGGTTGTTCCTACGTGACTTTAAAGGTCACTATGTGTTGAGAGATATTGAACCCCGATTACAGAATGTACCTGCACATTTATGGGCGCAAGGCCCCACTGATGTAGGTTGTATGCACATTACACCGTATCGAGTCACACTCAAGCCAGGTGTTGTTTTACCACGAATTCGACAATACAAGTTACCGCCAGATGCTGTAGTGGCTTTACTGAAAATCGTTGAAGAGCTCATTGCACAAGGAGTGGTTGTAGAAACCAACTCGAATTTATGTAATTCTCCTATCATTCCAATTCTTAAACGTACAGATCCCAATGCACCACCTGTTTACCGATTAGTTATTGACTTGCGCGAATTGAATAAATGCATTGTACCACAGTACCCTGTGGTCCCAGATATCTCATCTCTATTGACAGCCATTGATTCTGAAGCGACGTTCTTTACTGTTATTGATCTTAAGAACGCCTTCTTTAGTGTCCCTATCGATCCGGAAAGCCAATACCTTTTCGGATTCTGTTTAAATGGACGTAGCTTCAAATTTGCACGCGCACCTCAAGGATTCACAGAAAGCCCCAGCATCTATAGCCAAGCACTGAAAAGACAACTTGACAGTATACACATGCCTGAAAACACTGCCCTACTCCAGTATGTCGATGATCTGCTGATCACCGCCCGAAGCGAACCTGAATGTGAACTAGCGTCACTAACGGTTTTACATTTCCTGGCTGACAAGGGACACAAGGTATCCCCTTCAAAGCTGCAGTTCTGTGTTCAGCAAGTTGTTTACTTAGGCCACTTGCTGTCCAAATGGGGGAGGCAGCTAACGCCCGATCGCATCCAGTTAATTGCAGGTATGTTACCACCCAAGACACAAAAGGAGGTGCGGGCTTTTATAGGCCTCACTTCTTACTGCAGACAATGGATCCCTCAGTATGCATTTCTAGCAAAACCACTCATTCAGTTAACAACACAGGAGGCAGCGTCTTCGACTGTCCTCCCTTGGACTCAGGAACATACACAAGCTTTTGACGACTTAAAGAAAGCCTTATGTCAAGCACCAGTTTTAGCAACACCATGCTACAGTAAGCCTTTTACACTTTTTGTCACAGAACGTGAAGGTACTGCATTGTCGGTACTCACGCAGGAACAAGCAGGTTCACACAAACCGTGTGCTTACTTCTCTAGTACATTGGATCCAGTAGCCCAGGCTCTGCCTGCGTGCTTGAAATCAGTTGCAGCAACAGCTCTAGCAATCAGACAAAGTGATTCAATAGTGTTAGGACATCCATTGACAGTACAAGTTCCACACTCCGTGGAGGTTCTTTTAAATCGAACACAGACTCAACACTTGACCATAGCAAGATTGACAGGTTATGAATTGACATTGTTTCAACCACACATAGAAATCAGACGTTGTAATACATTGAATCCTGCTACACTTTTGCCATTAGCTGACACAGACCCATTGGCACTTGATTGCATTGAAGTCGTTACTATCACGACGAAACCCAGACAAGATCTGACAGACACCCCATTACCAGATCCAGACCTGACACTTTATGTGGATGGTTCATGCATGAGAACAAGTACAGGAGAATTAGTGGCCGCCTACGCAGTCACAACAGAAACTGAAGTCATAGAAACAAATTGTATAGACACCCTGTCAGCTCAAGCGGCAGAGCTCATCGCTCTGACTCAAGCCTGTATTCAAGCCGAGAACAAGAGAGTTAACATATACACGGATTCACGTTATGCATTCGGAGTTGTTCATGACTTCGGTGTCCTCTGGCGAGAGAGAGGTTTTTTGACTTCTCACGGTGCCAAAATTCAACACGGTCCCCTCATTCAAACTTTATTAGATGCAATACATCTGCCTACAGCGATATCCATCATGAAGTGCAAGGCACATACAAAAGTTACAGATGCTATTTCCCAGGGTAATGACCTGGCAGACCGAACCGCAAAACATACAGCTCAGAATCAGATTCACACCACTGACCTGACAAAGACAATAGCCGGGACACCGACACATTGCATGACAGTTAAGGATCCCGCCCTAGATGTAATTGACATACAGACACATTCTACACCAGATGAAATCAAGAAATGGATCGAACTAGGAGGGACCCAGACAGATCAAGGATGGATGACGAAGGGAAAATCCACATGGTTTCTCCCCGACTCTATGGTTCAAGTTGTCATTAATACCGTACACAGTCCAGCACATTTAGGAGAAAAAGCCATGTTAGACAGTATTCAACATCTCTGGTTCAATAAACACTTACGAGCAGCAGCCAAACAGAAAGTGCGTACTTGCATGATTTGTTGTCAGTTCAACCCAGGTAAAGGCGTTCCCGTAGAGCAAGGTGGTTTTCATCCTCCTGATCACCCTTTTGAAGTCCTCCAGATGGATTATATTCAGATGGAACGTTGTCGAGGTTTTAAATATGTCCTTGTAGTCGTATGTGCACTTTCCCGTTGGACAGAAGCATATCCAGTCCCAGATTACACTGCTCCGACCACTGCCAAGCAGCTGGTTCGTGAATTCTTCCCTCGATTGTGTTTGCCCCGTGTCGTGTATTCAGACAACGGTCAGCCATTCTCGTCCGAGCTTATGAAGCAGGTATCTCTCCTGCTCGGCTATCAATGGAAGTTCCACTGTGTCCGACATCCTGAAGCAGCAGGTCTCGTAGAGAGACACAATCAGACCCTGAAAACTCGTCTAGCAAAAATCTGTAAGGAGAAAGGTGTCGACTGGATCGTAGCTTTGCCAGTCGCCCTTTTCTATATGAGGATGGTCGCACATTCCAGAACAGGGCTATCCCCGTATGAGGTGGTTTTTGGTAGACCACCGAATATGTGGGGGACGCCTTTGCCTAGGAAAATCACTGATGTCGATTGTAATATGTTGACAGATTACCTTGCCTCCTTGATGTCTGCACTACAATCATGTCGTTCACAGGTAGCTGCAGCCTTTCCCGACAACACCGAGGTGAAACCGCACGACGTCGTTCCAGGAGATACTGTACTTATAAGAAACTTCGACAGGAGGAGCCCACTGGAGCCCCGCTGGCAGGCGCCGAAGTTGGTTCTACTCACCACCCGGACAGCAGTCAAAGTCGAGGGCAGGAAAGGGTGGCTGCACTCCAGTCACGTGAAGAAATTTCGTGCATTGCCAGAGACTGACTCACTCTCCCCCTCTAAGGACTGTCCAGATTCTAGTGACTTTAAACTTCCCTGATAGAGAAAACTCCACAGCAGGAGTATAAATTAAAATTGAGGTCTAGCAAGTCAGACAGTTTAATTGTTTAAGTCCTCCCCTAGGTGAATCGGTTGAACGAGTTTCTGACATGTATCCCCTAGACCCCAACAGAGAGAGAGATAGACAGAAACAGCTCAAGAAACGTGAATATTGCAAATCTCTTCGCAGCCATTGCATTGTGACTTTATTGATTATGTTTTTTCTGAGCCTTATGATTATTGCTGCAAGTGTGCTTTTACATATATATTATCCTATATTCAAGCGTACAAATTCTCCCTTCAACGTCACTGCCGAGCATTCCTTTAGCGAACTACCCCCACATGAACTGTCTTACAGACTTGCGCTGCGCAACAATACATTCATTAGTATGTTACATCATTCCCATCAGACCAGCAATGCCACTAATTGTTGGATATGTGGCCGACTCCCTCCCTATCAGAAATACAAACGAGTGCTGCCTCTTTTTCCGTACCCGTTTACACATAATGGGTCCTGTGGGGCATGGTTTAGCTTAATAAACTCTCTAGACTCCGATTCTGTAGTTTACCAGGGTAACTGGGTATGGCTAAACCTGAACACTGTTTTGCATAAAGTCTGTTTCCCTGATAAGGAGGGTCTCCCCAAAAGGACAGGAACTGATCTAGAAAATGAAGTATATGGATTAGGTAACTTTACACTTAACCTCATGATTCTCAGTGTTGAATCCGAAACAGAACCAGTCTTGCCCGCCATGTCCGTACTTCCAGTCAAAGGTGAATTATGTGTCAGAAAGAATGGTTCAGTACACCTGGGTCATAGTAGATGTACTACTGTGATCGAATTCAGTGATAAGGGCAAGTCTACTTTTAAAGCTTCACGTCATTCCTACTTCATTTGCGGTCATACCGCATATATACGCTTACCTCTGGATTGGGATGGCACCTGTTACATTGCATTCCTTCTGCCACCTGTTTTCCTAGCCCCTCCTGATTATCATAGAAATACTCATCTAGTACACAATAGACCACAGAGAGATCTCCCGATTGTCGACTATACTGAAACGGCATGGGAGCAATACACAGATTTCAATAAAGGTTTCTTCCCCTACTTAGGTGCTGTCTTTAATAGTAAACTGATATGAAAATTAACTAGAACCCTTGAAGCTGTAGTAAATGAAACTACCTCCGCTCTAGGTAACTTAACAGAGGAGCAGTCTGCGATGCGGATTGTTGTTCTTCAAAATCGTCTCGTCCTTGACGTCATTCTGGCCGATAGGGGCGGAGCCTGTAAGGTCATCGGGTCGAGCTGCTGTGTTTTCATTCCAGAAAACGCGCCATCAGTATATAGAGCCATAACTCGCCTTCATAAAATTGCAAGTCTGATTCATCAGAATCCAGGCACCTGGACTTGGTCCGGTTGGTTCTGGACAACGTTGTCAGCCTGGGGATGGAAAATCCTATCCTTCCTAGGTATTGGCCTTCTCATAGTGTTCAGTTGTTGCTTTTGTCTGCAATGTGGGCCAGCGATTTGCGGCTTGTGCGCCACATCCTGTATTCCTCATTCAAGTCCTCATTCAAAACGCCATAAGAAGAAAGAAGAACAAATGATGTTACATGAACAGATTGATAGATTGATGAGGATTGATATATCATGAAGGGTCCGTAGGGGACAAGGAGGGAATGAGGTAATATGAATTTTTATGGTTAATTGTGTCCCCTATCGTAGACCCCAATGGCTCCATGTACCCGCTTCTAGTACATGTAAGTTCCCTCCACAACCAGCTATGAAGACGCAAATACATTTGTGTCCAACGTTAATATGTCCTCTTTCAGATCCACCATGAATGGGTCCGATATTCAGTTCCTAAGTGGGCCTTGCCAACGTCTTTACATGGTGCACTTTCACGTTTTTCTGGCCCTGGCGAGTTTGGGCCTTGTTTTCTGCCATTCAAGTTTTCTCCTGCCTTCTGCCTCTGGAAGCTTCAGCCTGAATCTGCATCTGTATCCATGACCTTTCACTCACTCCCTGCGCGGCCAGCGGTGCCTGGCTCAGCCTGCCAGCCCGCCAAGACCGTATTCAGCCTTCAAGTTATCTGCTCCGCTCCTCGAAAAATACATTCCTGTCTAGTAGTTTAGGTAAACATCCTTCCCAGCTGCAGAGTAAAGGGCCCAGCCTTTCTGTCTCCATGCAAGTAATTCATAGCTTCCGTTACCATGGTAGGCCCATGGCCTCTGCTTTACACGTAGACACGCAGTTGCATATACACGCATTAATAGTCAGTATAGAATAGCCTCTGCCCGGGAGACCTTTTCCTTCTAGATAATACGGTTCCTCAAACACAAGATATCAGATATGATTTGGGATTAGGTTGTTCTGACACTCCAGACTTCTGTCTCCACATGTAGGGCTAAATGTCAAGTCCCCTTCACCCTCCAGTTGCACGTCAATCATACGTCATGCTGCTGCGCGCGCATCCCTGCCACATGTTTTTGCTGACTCTGCAGGATCCTTCTAGGGATCCACCCACTTATGACACCTTCATGTGACGTTTTTTTTGCACACACCTCCGTGTACGCCCTAGTGCATGCCTTCTGTTACGTATTTCTGTTCTTATCTCGTTTCTCTCAGCTGTTACGCCTTCTGTATTCAATGTTACTGTATGAAATGACTATATATACGGTTTCTTGTTAATAAATCATTGTACATGTTCATTCCAATTCCTACCCTGATCCCTCGTGGTGATGGGCTCCTGTACTGTACCTTGGTTCGAACCAATTCCTTTTTAAGGAATAAAACCCACTTTTAAACCTCAGATACCACGGATTCTGCCTTCTTATTTTAATGAGTTATTCTTATTGAACTTTACCGCATAAATTCCGTATAGGTAATTAAAATTTACCACACTTTCCCCCCTCGCCACCCTTTCCCCCCTCGCCACCCTTCCCTTTCCCCCCTCGCCACCCTTTCCCCCTCGCCATCCTTCCCCCCCAACACCCTTTCCCCGCACATAGATTGAGAAATATGGTGATTTGGTGACCTCCATTAGTCAAGATGGAGTCGGAGCCTACATAAGTTTGAGCCAGACAGACTTTAGGGGCTTTATGTCAGACAGAGTAGTAACCATGGCAAAACTTAAGGTCCTTCCGTAATAAAATTTGTTAGGCGACCACTATATTAGCGGGAAGGGAACTCAGTTGTGACGAAATACCCTCGCCATCAGTATATAAATCAGACCCTATATCCCAGACACACATTTCAAACTTCACATAAACATACAGCCTTGGACCCCTAATCCAGCTTTATAATGATTAGAGTTGCCTTAACCCATTTTTAATACAGTCCTCACTTCAAGTGCATTGATATCAGCAGCAGGAATACCATTTACTGTGACACAGCAACAACAAGGGCATACATCCCAACCAGACACGCAGGCTTGCTGATGTGTGTGATCGTTCCACAATTTAGAAATTTGTATGTCTTGGTTTTTCATGCCTCAACACTGATAGAGATATATATTTGTTTTATTTTTTATGTTAAATGTACTCCTCATACACTTATGATAGCACCAGTGTAGTTATGATTAGCTCGATGGAATGACATTTTTTGTATTCCTAATAACGTTTCGCTTTTCAGGGAATCTGCATGAAACTTTAGAAAAAAAGTGAATCCACTTTGTGTTTCTCATTGGTTAGCTTTGTGCAGTCTTTCTAGTGGGGGCCAAGAAAAAGTGCAATTACCCATTTTAATTACAATGGCATTCTTTGTTCTTTGATACAGAAAAACTGCTGAACTCAACTATACCAAAACTGGCACAATGGTAAAGCTTTACTCAGGGATTGTTCTTTTTCCTATTTGGTATAAATACATTCAGTAGTTTTTGAGAAATTAGTGTTTTAAGAAGTACCAGAGTTGGCATGAAGGAGTTAAAGCTCAGGAACTGTACAGAACTGTCTAGGTTCTATAGTTCATCCACGATAATTTGATTAACTGCCACAACATTGAAAGAAAATGGTGTGGCAACCATTACTGGACTCAATGACTCGCTCCTAAGTGCTGAAAAAAACTAGTAAGGGCACGTAAGCACACCCTGCCATCCAGGCCCAAAGAACGTCCCCTTTGTGGAGTCTAGCGGTCGTCAGGAGACTCTGCTGAGAGTTAAGGTGAGGCCTAGGGGTCAATACACAATAAGGCAACATGCACACAGTAATGGAGTATGGGACAAGACCACAAGCGGTCATGCGCCCCTTTATTTATGCCTTCGGGCGAGCCCGCCCTCCAGGTGTGTGCGTCTTGACAGCATTGTATAGTGCGGGCCAGGTGGCTCTGTCACTACAGCCCCGCTTTTCTTTAGAAACAATGCTGCCCTACTTCTAAGTCCAAACTTAGGGTATGCAGCATTCAAAGTCCCTGTGTCTCTGACTGGGGACAGGGTTCGGCCGGAGACCATACCTCTGGCTCCGGGAGTTGTTAGCATCCCCTGCCTGCACCGGCCATGTTGTGGTTGGCTCGGGACAACTCCTGGCAGTTCTTTCCCAGCGGATGTGTTTTGCTCTGGACACATTGACAAGTTGTCACTGTCTCCTCCTGGGGTGTTGGGAACTGCCTCTTCTCTGTCTTCCGCACCTCCACCCTCTCCACTGGGTGTGTTGCTCACTTTCTTAAACCAGGAGATATTTCTTGCAATTGTGCGGTGTCCACACCATACAGAAACTATGGTTCCCCGCACCTCCGTGACTTCCCATACGTCCGGCTCGTACGGATTGCGATACTTCCACCCAGGTTACCGGTCCTTCACTATGACGCAGTCTCCCACTCGGATGTTCATCACCTATGCTTTTCGTGCTTGGCTCGCCTTTTCATTAGAAGTTGCTCTCTGTGCTTGTGCAGCAGCTTGATCCAGATCTTGGACGGGTCTGTGTGGATACTATGCTGGGGAGCCCCAGGGAACAGCAAATGCGAGGGAGCACACTGTGTCGTGCAGTGTGGTGTCTATCGATATGCCCTCAGGAACTGTTGCAAGCAGTATTCTGCATCTTCACCTCTCTCCACTCCAATTCGCATGGCACTGTCCAGGGTCCGGATGAAACGTTCTACCTCTCCGTTGGCTTGTGGCCACTGTGAGTTGATCTTGCGATGGTTGACGGCATGCGACGCCAGATACTCTTGACATTCTTTACCCTGGAAGTGAGACCCATTGTCCGATCTGATTTCTGCTGGAAGCCCCTTCATCGCCAAGATTCGGTCCAGGGTGACCTTGACCTGGGGAAACGTGGTGGACGTCCCTATCTCCACAATCGGAAATTTAGAGTGGGAGTGGATGAGGAATAGTGTGCTCTGCCCATCTGGATATGATCCAAAATTGATGCTGACTTGAGTCCATGGGTCTTGGCATGGCTCTTCTGTAATGACCGGGTGAGGAACTGGGTCCCCACTGGTGATATTGCACGAGTGGCAGGTGTGAATGGTGTCTTCCACCAGAGTGTCCATGCCAGCAAACCACACTTTGTTCCGGAGAAGGGCCTTTGTTTTGGCTATCCCCTGGTGTCCCACATGTGCAAGGTCGACCACTCCCCTCTGCAAGCTCCGGGGAATTACTATTGTGGAGCCACGCAAAACTACTCCTTGCCCACCTTCCCTTATCTCGCTGCGAAACCTCCATAGATGTTGTCGCAACATCCTATCATCCTCTGTAAGGGTCGTGCTCCATCAAGGAAGTGCTGCCAGCTGCGTTCGAGCAGCATTCTCTTCACCTTGGCTAGACCTTCATCGGCTGAGGTGGTGTTCCCTATCTCCTCTAAAGTGGGTGCTTGCGGGAAAGCTTCTTGAGACACCATCTGGACATATTCCTCTGTGTGTTCCTAGTCTGTGGACTGTCATGCCGGCACAGTCCAGACCGGGTGTCGCGACAGGAAGTCGGCCATGTTATTGACACCAGGGCGGAACTCAACTTCAAACCGGTAGGCTTGCAGCTGGACTGCCCATCTCTCGATTCGGGAAGTTGCCAACCTAGCAGTAACCACAAAGAGGGGGATCAATGGCTTGTAATCAGTCACCATACGAAACTACTGCCCAAAGAGGTGCAGATGGAAGTGATGGCATGCCCACTTAATCGCAAATGCCACTCTTCCAATCAGATGGATTAAACCCAGATCTGTTGACTGGGTGTGAGTGTTTGATTGGTTCAGATGCTCCGTCCATCACCACCCCCTTTTTGTACCGCTTTGTTCGCCATAAGTTGGCAGGGTATGCTCAGACGGGAGTCCCTTGCTCACTTTGCCACTGGATTCAAGCAAACCAGGCTGAAGATGGCTGTAATGCCCGACACTGGTCCTAGGAAGCTTGCTTCCGGTCCAGGGAAGGCATGGCTTGGCAGTTCGGGCCCGACTGCTCCCATGAGGCACAAGGTCAGACTGATTTGCATATGGCCATGTTTGAACTGGGGTGGCAGAGTGGGCTAAAGAACGGTGATGGATTAAACCCAGATCTGTTGACTGGTTGTGAGTGTTTGATTGGTTCAGATGCTCCGTCCATCACCACCCCCTTTTTGTACCGCTTTGTTCACCATAAGTTGGCAGGGTATGCTCAGACGGGAGTCCCTTGCTCACTTTGCCACTGGATTCAAGCAAACCAGGCTGAAGACGGCTGTAATGCCCGACACCGGTCCTAGGAAGCTTGCTTCCGGTCCAGGGAAGGCATGGCTTGGCAGTTCGGGCTGGACTGCTCCCATGAGGCACAAGGTCAGACTGATTTGCATATGGCCATGTCTGAACTGGGGTGGCAGAGTGGGCTAAAGAACGGTGATGGATTAAACCCAGATCTGTTGACTGGTTGTGAGTGTTTGATTGGTTCAGATGCTCCGTCCATCACCACCCCTTTTTGCACCGCTTTGTTCGCCATAAATTGGTAGGGTATGCTCAGACGTGAGCCCCTTGCTCACTTTGCCACTGGATTCAAGCAAGCCTGGCTGCAGACGGCTGTAATGCCAGAAACCGGTCCTAGGAAGCTTGTTTCCAGTCCAAGGAAGGCATGGCTTGGCAGTTCAGGCTGGACTGTTCCCATAAGGCACATGGTCAGACTGATTTGCATATGGCCATGTCTGAACTGGGGTGGCAGAGTGGGCTAAAGAACGGTGATGGATTAAACCCAGATCTGTTGACTGGGTGTGAGTGTTTGATTGGTTCAGATGCTCCATCCATCACCACCCCCTTTTGTACCGCTTTGTTCGCCATAAGTTGGCAGGGTATGCTCAGACGTGAGTCCCTTGCTCACTTTGCCACTGGATTCAAGAAAGCCTGGCTGAAGACGGCTGTAATGCAGAAACCGGTCCTAGGAAGCTTGTTTCCGGTCCAGGGAAGGCATGGCTTAGCAGTTCGAGCTGGACTGTTCCCATGAGGCACAGGGTCAGACTGATTTGCATATGGCCATGTCTGAACTGGGGTGGCAGAGTGGGCAAAAGAACGGTGATAGATTAAACCCTGATCTGTTGACTGGGTGTGAGTATTTGATTGGTTCAGATGCTATGTCCATCACCACCCCCTTTTGTACCGCTCTTTCAATCTGGGCATACCTCATCTCGGTCTCTGTCAGGACTCTGCTTGCGTAGGCTACCGGGACCAACTCTTTTGCTGACGTTTCCTGAAGGAGAACAGCCCCTCGCCCCACTGGGCTGGCATCCACGACTACTTTGGTGCGTCTGCTCGTCTGGAAGTAGGCCATGACCGTCTTGTCCATGAGGGCTTCTTTGACAGCATTGAACACCGCGTCCTCCGTAGCCGTCCACTCCCACAGTATTCCGGTCTTCATGAGTCTTCGGACAGGGACGCCAGGTTGGAGATAAACTGTCCACAATACGTGGACATGCCCAGGAAACTACAGACCTCTGTGGGCGATGTGGGCCGCGGAAAAGAGCATATGGCTGCCGCCTTTTTAGGGTCCACCTGTAGGCCATTCTGCGAGAAGATGTAGCCGAAGAATTCTACTGACTCCTGATAGAAGGAACACTTGGCTTGATGAAGGGTCAGCCCACAGTCTGGAGGCCGCTTGGAGTGTGTTCCTCAAGTGTATGTGGTGGTCTTCCAGAGTTTTTGAGAACACCAGGATGTCATCACTCAGGTTGATAACCCCTTGTAACCCTGAGTGTTTCTCGGACGGTGTTCTGAAACACCTCTGCGGCAGACTATAGCCCATAGCTCAGCCTCTTCTACTTCCGTAACCCCACGTGCGTAGAGAATGTTGTGATGTTTCTGCTCTCGGGTTACACTCCAGTTGGTTGCTACCGGCGTTGAGGTCTAGTTTAGTAAACCACTTGGCCCCATTAAGATTCGCCACTATGTCATCCATGGTGGGCATTAGATGTCGCTCCCGCTTTACTGCCAGATTAGGAAGTCGCAGGTCCACACACATTGTCGAATGGCTCCGGATTGTTTTGGCTTAGGAGCGACAACCAGGGGAGACACCACGGGGTAGGGCACAAAACCTTCTCGATCACCCCAGCTTTTCTGGATTCCGCAGTTCTTCCTCTACCTAACGGCGTAGGTGGAGTGGCACTCTCCGGTTCCGGAGCACAGTGGGTTTGATGGAGGGGTCGATGTGCAGTTTGAACAGTTTTCCCTTGAGGCAGCCAAGTCCTTTAAACAGAATAGGGAACTCCTTGAGGATGTTGTGGGCATGTAAGTCATGAACCTGGTTGGCATAGAAAACCAACTCTAGGTCTTCTGCCAAGTGGCAGCGGAGGAGGGTGCCTCTCTTTCCTTCGGTGACGTGGAACCGCATGTAGAGGAGACACCCTTCGCTGGCCACTTCGATGACGCCGTTCAGGGGAAGCGGCTCAGGGCCTCCAAACGTATAGATTTTTGCTTTCGAGGGTGACTGTGGTGGTTGTGGGGACAGTCTTTCATACCTTTACCGACGCTCCGGTGTCTGAGTGCCTTGACTATGGACCCTGCCACTGTGATGGAGCACATGGGTGGGGGTCGAAGGCATGGGCCATCCCTGCTCACGCACGATACCACAAAGACATCATCGTCTGCGGCCAGCAGGTACCCTTGCAGGGCGGTGTCTGTCTGCTCCTGCGGGTCTTCCAGCGACAGCTGTCTGATGACCGTCAACACTCCTCGCTGTCCTGAGGCAGTGGCTCGTGTTCTCCCACTCCGGCACACTTTGGCAAAGTGGTTAAGCTTCCTACACCGTGAGCAGGTCTTTTTCCTTGCGAAACATGGGCCAGTCGGCTGGTGTTCAAGGCCGCAGCTGCCGCATGTCCCACTGCGCGACAGCCTCCCACTCCCTTGTAGCACTGCTGGGCATCTCTGAATGGCCTCTACTCTCTCCTCCGTTACTGCCAGTGGCCGAAGTGGGCCCGAGGGGTTTGGGTGTAAGTTAAGGGCCACTTCCATTTCATCAGCCCGAGAGTTCGACAGCTCATGCAGTCTTGCAAGCACCAGGATCTCATCCAGCGATATCACTGGCTGCCGGAGTATGAATAGCTGGGCACTGGGCCCTGCAGTGAGACCTACAGCTGCTGCGACTGAGGTGGGTCCACACCCTGAGGTGTTTGGCAACTGCTGAGGGCTGGCCGGCTCTACCTGGACCACTCCTCTGTGTGCGTCTGGGTCATTGGACGCTTATGATTGGTATGGGGAAACCTCCCCCACCGACGCCTGCCAAGACCAGAATGGATCAATATATGCTCCCCCCAACCGAAGCTAAAGAGAATGCTGCGGACCTTGAAACTGTTTCTGATCAGCCTGTTGCAGTAGGCTAAGGAATGATCCTAAAGGCCCTCCGAGACTCGGAAGAGGCTGTGGAGTCCAAAGTTGATAGACTCCGAGTGGACTTCTACCTGCTGCGCCGCGACCTACGCAAGGTAGCAGATAGAATGACTGAAGCTTAGATGTGGATCTCCACAACTGAAGTCGACTTTGCTACTCTCGAGCATCAAGCATCGAAATAATTGATCTCGGTGGCGGCCCTCACCGAAATGGATGAAGACGGCGAAAACAGCTCGAGACGTGAAAACCTCACACTTGTGGGTCTTCCGGAGTCCTTGAATCCCTCGAGGTTGGTTGAGGCGCTAGAGGAATGGTTCCGCTTTCACAGCTGTTTTTCAATGAAAGGGCACTGGCTCTCAGGCCCCCTGTTGGGGTCCCATCTCCGCATGTGATGCTGCAGCCCCTTAACTTAAGAGACCAGGATACTATCCTTTGTGAGGGCCATTCTCAACCAGAGATCAAGCATTCCATTTCTAGGATTCTCATCTTCCCTGATTACACCAAGATGGTGCAGTAGCACCGCCACTCTTTTGAGGAGGTGAAGCAGAAGCTCTACACTCTCATTCTTCACTATGCTTCTCTTCCAGGTCCGCCTGAAGGTCCTCTTTCAATCTAATACCCTTTTCTTTGATATCCCAGAGCAAGCATGATACTGGGCCACGGAACATCGTCCTCTGAGAAGGTCCTCACCTGATGTACATCAAATTGGTGACCCCAGGGACACAGTTGGCCAATCCTGCATCAGCGGAAGAAAGGACGTTGCTCTCGTTCCAGAAAGTCATGGGCGGATCAGCAGGAGGCGGCCTCCTTACCCAACCTGGTGCTGGTGGAGGGTGAGCTGAGGGAGCCTGCGACCCTGGACTGTCAGACACACCACTGATTTTTCGGTCCTTTTATGATATCCCAAGGTCCATTTCTCAACCTCCCACCCCTCCCTGATAAATGCTATTGTATTTCTCTGTTTCACATTTGACTTGCATTACACTATTGGCAGAAATGGCAGGGGCACCTGGGTTGGCTGTTCATGTCTCGATTTGCAACGCTCGGCTGTAAATTTGCTTGTTGCTTCCTTTTCAACTTCGCTCTTTTTGCCACCTGCCGAGACCTGACCCTGTTCTTATGGCCTTGGCCCAGGCATTTATTGCCTACCTTGATTTTCTCCTGTATGCTGTCGGGAACATTCTCCTACTTAATGGGCGCCCATGTATCACAGATGGCGCCTATTGTTTTTAATGACATAGATGTAGTTTATTTAGGAGCGAAAGATGCTTCCTAGGAAGCAGTTTGGGGTCAGAGGATTGGGGGCAGAGTGTGTTAAGTTGGCCGTTTGGGCTGGGTTTGTTGTTCTAACCATGTCTTTTTCTTTTCAGGATTTTTCACAGCAGATATTTCCAAGGCTTATCGTGTATCTTTTTGACTGTTGACCACACCTTAGACAGATATTCATAGCCCTTAGCAGGACCTACACCATCCTCACTTACCATGTCTGTCCGAAACTTGACGGGCTTCTCCTGGAATACCAACGGTCTCCTAAACTGGATCAAGCGCTCTGCGCTATGTAAAGAGATATAGGCCAGATGTTCTCCTATTACGGGACATTCACCTCTTAGGCCTTCTGGGTATGATGGGGTTTTTAATTTTTTAATGCTGGATTTACCGGGTGCTCCGGGGGGGGGGGGGGGGGGGGGGCTCTAGGGAGAGCTATATCGCTCCATAAATCCTTCTCTTAGATGTTCACTAAGGTCCATGAGGATCCCCAGGGGCGATATGATATGTGGGAGATGCGTGTTGCCTGCAGCCAAGCACTATAACCTTTCCTACCATGTTCCCCCCACCATTGTTGCAACCCACTCTCCAGATGTTAAGATCCTTTATCTTGATTCTCCCTGTGGGGACTGCAGTGATTTGAGGTAACTTTAATACGGTCCCTGACCCTAATCTTGATGCCTCCACCGCTTCATATCCGGGCCGGTGCACTTGGTCTGTTTATCTTTCTGAGCAGATTCTATGGGGCTGTGCGATGTTTGGCTCTCCTAGCACAACGCAAGCTTATATAAACCATTCAGCGGTCCACCTACCTGCTATAGCTGCCAGCTGCTGAACTCCTCTGTCAAGTCAGTGAGCATCCTTCTAAGTGGCCTCTCTGACCATACGACCCTCATAATGTAATGGGGCACATATATATGTTATATATGAAATTATAGGAAATATTTATATACAATATATATATTCTATGTTCCATTTTCTTTTTTTCCCCTAATCCCTACACCCTTTTTTACTGTGTGTCATTTTAGTTACTTCCTATTGTAAATTTAATGGTTACGTTTTTCTTTTTCTTTTTTCAGAACAACATTTTTATTATTTTCTTGAGAGAGATTGCAGGTAAACCACAGTACTCCGAACACCGGAGGGGCTGTGAGCATACAATCAAAATGCACAGAATAGCAATCAATACAGTAGTTCAAAAGAAGCATAATTACTACAACTCTCCCATCCCCCTGCCCTGTATTAACTACCCCCTCCCGGATCCCACCCTAGCCCCTTGCACGATGTCCTCACAGGTCCAAGAAAGAAAATCATTATGAAACGGGTAATGCATACTCTCCCTCACCCAGGTTCTTAAAGCATCTGTCCAGCATCCACATCCCGCTGTGCTGGCGGCTCCAGACACAATCCCCTGTGCTCCGCCCATCTCTTTCATATTTTGTAGTGCTTCTTGGGGCAACCCCGGGCCTCAAACACTGGATGCTCCAGCCCCATACAGTAATCTAATCCCTTTTTCCACACTCCCACCGGGGGGGAGCCTAGGGTCCTTCCAGGCATGGGCCACATCCCTCTTGGCCACGGTAAGGCCAAGGAGCAGTAAGTGACGTTTATAAATGTTGCCACCCACTTGTTCAATTACATGGAGAACGCCCAGCTGTGGTGTACGGGGGAGCTCCCAACCCAATACTTCAGCCAAACTGTCCCAAACACCTGTCCAGAATCTCTCCAGTGCTCCACAAGATGAGGAAGGTGCCCACCTCCCGACCACATCTCAGACATTCAGGGGACGCAATCAAACCCGCTCGCCACAGCCTCTCTCTAGTATAGTAAGCTCTATGTAGATATTTAAATTGGATGAATCGTAATCGTACGGCAACGGCCGCACCTCTAGGAGCAGCAAGAGCCTCCCTCCAATCTTCTTCTTCCAGCTCTCCCACATCTCCCTCCCATGTGGTCCGCAGCTTGTCAAGGGAAGAGGAACAATGTGTAACCAATGATTGGTAGATGCGGGATATTTTCTTATCCTCCGATTCACCCATGAATACCTAAGCTTCCAGAGGGCTGAATTCAGGTAAGGAGTCTAGTCCCTCCAGGGCAGGGAAGATGGCATGTCGGCACTGCAAGTATTTACAGAGCTGGGTTTGGGGCATATTATATTCGTCCCTCAGCTCTTGGAATGATTTTAGGGTCGTGCCCTTCATTACATGGCCCAACGCCGAGATCCCTATTGCGTCCCAAAGTTTTTCTTTTTTAATGTTACGCATTTGTCCTGAACCTTTTCCTACTTAAGTCAAATATACATATATAGCATCAGAGATTCTGTTTTATGCACTTGTAGTACTACTGAGCCTAACGCTCTGCTGGCATCACAGGCTATGTCAAGCCCTTCCAAGTATGTTGAAGCAGATTCCGTAAACTAGGGAAAAAGCAGGTTTGTAACAGCTGTCTGTACAGTTGAGGGACTTAGGTCGATAATCTTTCACCAAGAAGTGTTCATTTTGGTGCTTCTGTATACTAGGTGTACGTCAGTTAACAAGTAAGTAACTTTTCATTATTACAGTGGTGTCAAAAACCTTGCAGCAGGTAAATGCCTTTTTACACTTTAACACTGCAAAGCATACCTTGTTCATTTAATTTGCAATTTGTTTTTAATTTTCATTATTTTCTCTTTAATAGGCATGGCGATCGTGATGAAACTTCTATAATGCCCCTTATATCTGCTGGCTTCAACAGGGTATGTGAGGGTAACCAATGGACCCTTAATCATTTTGATTTCATGTCGATGTACTTTCAAGGTCACCTTGTACAGAACAGAAATTATTATCCTATTGGATGTATGTATAATTTTGCGAAGTGATTTAGACTTTTTATAAAAAAAATTCTAGATCTTCATACACATTATCATTATCTTGGACTGTGTCTGCCTTAATCTCCATATGATCACTTTCCATTGTGTTTCAAGGAAGCACGTGGCTTAGCACAATGCTTTGAGTTTTGTTAAAAACGTTATTTTCAATGTTTGCCGATTATACTCTTAGTCAGCTTTGACATGTCTTGCCTTCATAGGCGCCGCAACAGTGCATCATTTGGTGCCAACCAACCTTAAATAAAAAACACATTTACAACATTTGACCACACCCTGTGCAGTTGGAAAGGAGTATCTTGCCCATCCAGTCTTTTCCTATTCCTTTCCCCTCTTTGTGTTGCTCCACCGACTCCCAGCCTTCAGGGGCCATTGCCCCCTCACCTCTATTACTGTATGTGAGAACAAAGCCATCTCTGCTACTCGAAGAGTTTGGGGCATGAACCTGTTAGCGTCTTCTTTCCTTCTGTCTCCTTTGTGAAATGTTTTGAAAGATAGCCTTATTTTTCATCATTTGTAGATGTGCATATGGAGTCTTTTAGTGTGCAGACCTTTGCCACCAGATCGACAGCAAGAGATGGCCAGGGTCCTTCCAGACCTGGGCAAGTCTGACTCTTGCTGCTTGAAGAAGATGTGTTAGCAGTTTTCACATTGGGGTTGTGCTTGTGTAGATGTGGTCTACCCCTCTATTGCCCAACAGTACTATTTTAGAATTGAGGACCAGTACTACATTGGTCAGTTTTCTGATCGATTCCATCACTTTCATCCAGAACATCTGCACGTGCCCCCTAGACCACCACATGTGTATGTGTGAGCATCTCTCTCCCATCGCTTCCAACATATATCTGGGCTGCCCAACACTCATTCTAGCCTCTGTGATGTGGCAACCTGTATGCATTCACTTTATTGTGCGAGCATAGAGATGTTTTGCTGGCCCTCAGACATATCTGGGACCAATCTCTCTCCAAGTTCTCACAACCCAGATCCTCCTCACCCTGCTGGTGATTGCATGAAGCCGGGAGATGCCTTGTCTCTTGCTGCAGGAGTGAAAATTGCATTCAAACTGTTTAATCCCCACTCCTGCCTGTGTTCACTCTTTTTTTTTTTGATAATCAACTTTATTGGTTTTACAAACAACAGTACAATGCACTTCTATACTATGACAGTTGACACATGATCAGTTCCCTAGACCTTGCCTGCACTTGCCGAACCAGAGATATCGCGTATTGATGTTTCAGATCATCCGCTGTCCAATTTCTATGCTTTAATTCATCAGCCCGAGCCATTTACCCCATACACCGTCGTATTTAGTAGGGCAGCTTCTTGCCACATTACTGGCTTTCCCGGAATGGCGCACCAGTCCACTCCTCTCCGCCATTTGGCGACGGTCGGGGGTTAGGGTCCTTCTATGCTGCTGCAATATCTCTTTTGGCTACCATGACTACCGTTCCTAGAATCGATCTATCGGCTCAGGAGCCATCCAGTCCCTCCATTACCCACAGGAAAAGGGCTAGGGGTTTAAATGGGACCACCCAACCCATTATGTTGCTCAGTTCCTCAATTATTGCTGTCCAATAGCTGGTAAGGGTGGTGCAGGACCAAACCATATGATAAAAATCTGCAGGTGCCGCTGCGCACCTATGGCACCCAGGGGAGGGGAGGAATCCAGCCTAATTGAGGGGTACTGGAGTAAGGTAGGCGCAGTGAAGATAATAGATTTGGATTAGGCAGAGCCTGGCAGAGATGGTGAGCATGTGGGGGGCCATCAGGGTTTCACTTCAATCCTCTTCCTCCAGAGGACCCAACCATCTTTCTCATCCCCCCTTAGGAGAGTCGAGGGTAGATGAGGAATTGTTTATCAAGGTTCAGTAAATCTGCAAGACCACCTTTCTCTCCTCCCCCCCACCCCCCACCCCCTTGCCCTAGTACTTTGGCGTCTAGTGGGCTGAATTCTGGAAATGTAGGCGTTACAGAGATATTAGGGGCAATGGCATGCCGAAGTTGAAGGTATTTGTAATACTGGGTGGAGTGTAATTAGTATGTGAGCTGCAAGTTTTGAAAGGAGCACTGGTGCCCTCTCTTCCACACGTTTTCCAGGTGTGTAATCCCAATTAGGTCCCACGTCTGCAACCCCTCCGGCACCCGACATTCCCAAGCCAATTTCCATGCTACAGAGGTGTCTGTAGAATGAGTTTAGTATCCCATTGAGTATATCGCAGTGCCGAGCACCATGCTAGCAAGGGTTCCCCGAGTCACACAGGGATTGATTGAGGGATCGGGCCCTGTAGACCAATTCCTGGACCCGAGAACAGCCAAGGCTGTCCAATTCCAGAGGGTAAGCCGGATCGGACCAACCCCCATTGTAACCAGTCGTGTATCACCAGGAGAGGGGTAGCCAGATAATACAGGAAAGGGTTCCTCATCCCCATACCTCCATCATGAAGGAGGAGGCACGCTGGATGGCAGCCAACTTCCTGCAGTGCAACGTCTCCAAGACCGAGGTGATGCTCTTCGGAGAGGCCAAACGTTTATGGACTCCGGACTGGTGGCCCCAAGATCTTGGCCCCGTCCCTGAGCCCAAAACAGTGGTAAAAGATCTGGGAGTGAAACTGGATCATGAGCTCACCCTAACACAACAAACTAATCAAGTGGTGGGTTCGTGTTTTCATGTTATTGGTCTTCTCAGGAGAGTATTCCCTCTGCTACCGGATTTCACCAGGAGAACGTTGGTCCAGTCACTAGTGTTAAGTAGGCTGGACTACTGCAATGGTCTGTTGCTGGGTGCCAATGAGGGTATCTTGGCTAGATTGCAAGTTGTGCAAAACACTGCTGCATGACTAGTTTTAAACGTCCCGCCTCGTACTCCCTCAAAACCATTGTTGGCCAAACTGCACTGGCTCCCGGTAAGGCAGAGGGTGATGTTTAAGATCTGCTGTGTCATCCATAAATGCCTTATGGGTAAGGGTCCTGGCTACCTCACTGAAAAATTCATTCCTTATGTCCCAGCTAGATCCTTGAGATCAGGAGATCAGGAATTGTTATGTGTTCCTAGGGCCATAAAAGCTAGAAAGGGGGGTAGGGCCCTTTCTGTAGCCGGCCCTAAGCTGTGGAACCAACTCCCGAAGGAAATCAGAGTATGCAGGGAACATTTCCCTTTTAGGAAGAAACTCAAAACGTTCCTTTTTAACTACTAGCTGGTTTAGGGCTTTGAATTAATTCACGACGAGTTGCTGTTCTTTAGTTGCTGCCAAAGGCGCGGAGATACTCCTCCGGGAGTCGATTCGCAGCGCCCTATAAACATGCAAATAAAAATAAAAAAATCATAGGGAGATTGTTGACAATGGGCGATGGAGAGTCGTGCCTTGAGCTACCCCAGAGAAAAGCAGTGATTATACCGTCTATATCTTGGAACCGTTTGCGAGGGAAATGAAGATGAAGGTTTTGAATTTCATACAGTAATCAGGGCAGCACCATCATTTTGAATAGGGCTGTCTTGCCTAGGGGTTTGAGGTGGAGGGATTGCCATCTGCAGAGATCCTCTCTTACCCGCTGAAGCAGAGGGTTACGGTTGAGGGACCAGGTCATTTCGGGGTGAAGGTCAGCCCAGATGCCTAGATACTTTAAGGAGAGGCTTCTCAGAGGAATTGTATTTTGCCAGTCTATGCATTCATGTGAACTATGAAGGGGTATTGGAGTGGATTTGGCTGGATTAAGGCCCAACCCCGACGCCTGGCTAAATAGCTGGAGGATATGGAGGCAGCCAGGTCTGCAAGGAAAAGCAGGACATCGTCGGCATTTGGACCAATGTGCGATCTTCACATGCACTCCGCCGGTGCCTGCCTCGTATCCGTGTGTTAGCCTGGAAAATACAAGTTATTGGCTCGATCGCCAGGGCAAAGAGGAGGAGAGATTGAGGGCAGCCCTGCCGGGTTCCTCTTTTGATAGGGAACACCTCTGAAAGTCCTCCATTGAAAAGAACCCTGAAAGACGGATTTGAGTAGAGCACCTTGACCAGCGTCCTGAAGTGTGAACCTATTCCTGCCTTTTTCATTACAGTATCGAGATATAGCCAGTCAACAGTGTTGAAGGACTTTTCAAAGTCGATTAGTAATAAGGCTAAGTACGGAGTGATGAGGTGGCGATGAGAGAGTGCCATGTGTAGGCGCGGCAAACAATGCCTTGTGCTTCGGCGCAGCATGAATCTGTATTAAACTGTTCGCTGCTGCCGTCGGCCGTTGGACGTCGCACGAGCTACCTCCCTGGTGCTGCGCACGTCCAACGGCCGACGCAGCCGCACCCGTTTCTTTGAACGTTCAGCACTGGCGCTGAACGTTCAAAGCAGGAAATGGGTTAAACTGTTAAGCACCCGTTTGAGACACGTGTCAAGGATGGTTGCAAATATTTTGACTTCAGTATTGATAATTGACATTGGCCGATAGTCTGAGCAGGAGGCTGAGTTGGGGGGGGGGTCGCCACGAGGGGGTCTGTTTAGGGTATGACTACTACCGTAGCCATATCAATATCCAATATCCGGGGGAGACGCCTTTCTCTGCCTCTTCCTCGAATGGTCGAGGGAAAGTAACAAGGGAACCCTACTCACAAGGGACCAGGGTAGTGAAAGTATTAGCAGAAACAATGGTTCCAGTGGATTAGTACATAAATCTATACTGACAAGAAATGTGCCGAATCACAATGAAAAAGGGTTAAGGTAATACCAAAGGAGAAATGACGAGATACACCTCTGTCACACTTCAATAAAGTTACTTTTATGTATTTCAAATATATACAGAAATAAATACATACAAACCTGTGGGGTGTCCCCAGTGAAACTGGAACCTATAACATGGGTGACATATTAGTGACACTTGTGATTGGTTTCCAATGCATTTTAAAGTTGACCATTTTGAAATATATAGAGTAGACGCAACTATATACAATGATATGTGCTGGGTTAATGGTTCGATTTAGTTTCTTTGTTGACGTCGTTTCGACCATTTGTGCAATATAGGCTTTCTTCAGGACCTAAGGGTGTAGGGGACATCTGGTTTGACGAATGCGCAGCCACATGAAAAATGTGTGCCACAAGTGAGTGATAAGGAAAGGAATACTCACAAGGGACCCAGCCATGTACCTAAGTGAGAGTGGGGGAGGGCTGGCAGACTTGCATAGCCATAAGGAGCATGGAGCTGCAGAACCCACGTTTCCAGGAATGCCGCATAGTACTCCGCTGGGAAGCCGTCTGGGCCAGGTGTCTTTTGTGATGCAAGTGATGAAGTTGCCTCCTCAATCTCCTCCTCGTAATATGCTCATCAAGACCCTTAGCTTCTATTTTAGGGAGCCGTGGGAGAGGGATACCTTGTAGGAACTGGGAACTGGAGTCTAGTGTGCTTGCTCGATCTTTGGAATATAGTTTCTTTTAATAGTCCGCAATGGTGTGTATGATCGCAGTTGGGATGCGAGACATGTGCCCTTGATCATTCCTAACTTCCGGTACTATTCTGTTAGCCAGGGCATAGGAAGCAAGTCAGTGAAGCAACTTTCCATTTTTATCGCCCCATCCGTAGACCCGGGCGGTTAAGGATCTCCTGATAGATTTGGCGGATTCAAATGATGTGTGTTCAATTTCTTCCCTCAGTAAGTGAAGTTGCCTGCGGTCGTCTTCTCTGTTCGTAGTAGCAGCACTCTGCTCAAGGCGTAGAGCTTGGGCTTCTATTAGGGAAAGGAGCTGGTCTTGCACCTAATGCTTGCGCTTAAGATGCCCTTTTGTATAACCTTGGTTCGTGGCCTTGCCAGTCACCCCCATTGTGCCCTGGTATTGTACTGTGCCCTTGTTGGACTGGTAGTAATGTTACAGCTCCTCCCTAATCGCCTGTTTCTAGTCTGGATCTAGGAGAAACCAGGTGTTGAGCCTCCATATGGGGCGTAAAGCGCCCATAGGGCCCCCATCTGGAGGACGAGAGAAGGTTGATCTGATATACCTCGAGCTAGGGTTTGAACCCCTGTAACAGACCGACAATCAGGGGCAAGCCTAAAGATTAGATTGATACAGGAGTGGGTGTGGTGCACTGCGGATGTGTGGGTGTATTGGAGCTCCCCGGGGTACCAAACGCGCCAGACGTTGCAAAGGTACAGCTTGGAAGCCCAGAATACAAGTCGCCCAGCTTTCTGTGGGAGGAGGGTATCCCCGTGGTGTCTTTGACCAGATCAAGTAATGCTTTAAAATCCCCTCCGATCGCCGTCAGACCCTGAGGAAGGGAAGGTGTTACTTCTACGTAACGTGAAGGGTGTGCTCCAGGGTCGCCAGAGGTATGTAAAGTGACACCAGATTAAACTTGGTATTTCCTAGGGTCCCTGTGAGAGCCATGAAGCGGCCCTGAGGGGTTTTAACTGTGTGGAACGTTGTGAAGGGAAGGGACCTGCGCAAAAGGATCACCACTCCTCGGGATCCTTGGGAAAACCTTTAATGCTAAACACTATCAAACCCTTGGCATTCTAGGAAAGGGCAGTGATCCCCCATAAGATGTGTCTCTTGCAACAGAAGGGCATCTGGGTCAATTTTCCGAGAGTATTTTAAGATCACTGTACATTTAACTTTTGTTGAGGAGCCCGTTCACATTCCATGAGAGGATCTTGAGGGGTTTACCTTCATAGTGGGGCCTTGCCATGTCTGGTAAATGTTAGCCTGTAGGGCCGTCGGTGCGGGGGAGCTGATGGATCTCAGTGGTTTGGATCTGAGAGTATCTGGGTGAATTCTATGTCGCTATGGCGTGTGAGTGTTGGTGTCTCTTTTGTCATGTTCAGTGCTGCAGCAAAACAAAGAAATTAAAATCCTCATCGGGACAACGGTCCCTCCCCTTTCCCCCAACCAACCCCCCTCCCTATACTTCCCCAATTGAAGCATTTGTCGCCCAGTTAACTAGAGCGCAAAACAAATTAGGCCCTAGGTTTTGCAATGGAAGCGAAGTGTTGGCCCCTTCCTTGCATTAGGATTTAAGTCTTCCAGAGTTTGAGTAGTGATAACAATGCATCATTTTCAAATTATGATCTAAATCCACATTAAATCCACATTAAAATTGAAACTTAGACCCAAATTCAAGCTCAATTCCAAATTCAAATAAAAATTTTGGGGTCAGTTTCTTCCCACCTCAGCGTTGGGGAGTCAGGTGATCTCTCTCTGACTTTTCGGGAGTTCTCATTGTTCCGTGGAAGGCACGACGATCCCTGTGGAGGGACGCCAACTGGTGAGGCAGACACTGCTCTGTAAACATGATTGCATCTCGCATGCATCTCCTGCGAGATCTAGTACTGCGCCTGTGGGTTCTGTGGGCTTCTGTGGGCTTGGTTAGTTGTGATGGTGTCTGAAGATCCGGTGGAGGAACAGTCACACTAGGGCAAAGTGGACATTCCACGGTTACCCAGGTCCATGCCATCTCTATATTCTCAAAGTACAGTGTTTTGTTCTGTAAGACCATCCTGAGTCGGGCCGGAAAGAGAAGTCTATATGGGAGATTGAGAGCTCTTAGTTTCTGTTTCACTAATTATATGATTTCCTTTGCACCTGCACCTCTTTAGCGTAATTAGGGAAAGTCCGATCCTTGATAGGTCACAGTTGTTTGGTTATGAACTTCTTGCAGGATGACATCCCTATCTTTGAACTTTAGGATCAGGGCTAAGATAGGACGGTGTGCGGTTTCAGGCAGCAGCTTCGGTGTGAGGGCACGGTGCGGCCGTTCCACTACAAACCACGTGGAGAGTGTATCTGGTGGCATCCAGGATTTAAGGCAGTCCTCGATATAGGAGGCCACTTGTGGCGGTTCTGCTTCTTCGGGGTTACCGACCAGGTGGAGATTTAGTTGCAATCGATTTTCAATGTCCTCAGCTCTCTTATGAAGTTTGCTTGTGTGGGACAGTAACTGCTTGATCTGCTCGTTCAGGTGGGATATGTCATCCTCAACTTAGGACAGTCTGGATTCTGCCTCTGTTATCCGACTGGTGGCTTTGCGCAGGTCTTGTCGGATGAATGCCATATACACTCGCACCTCCCCTATTTTAGTTTCTACTGAGTCCTGGGAAGACTTTATGCAAAATCATGGAGAGTTTCCCATCTGGGTGAGGGGTTTGAGCTGTTGTGATCTCGGTGGTGCTGGGGCCACTTATGGTGTATTGTTCCATGCGGATATGGGAAGGCGGTGGTATTGTCCCTTTATCTTCCCCATGATGGACTAGTACAAGAGACTGTGCAAATCAACAGCGTGTTGTCGCTTTCAGGACACTTTCGTGAAGATCACCCATGTCGTTATGCCGGACTCCTAGGATCTAGCCCCTGTTACTTGTGTTTAGACCCGCTCCAGGGAGGGTGCAGTCATGACAGTGTCCGAGTGGGGTCTAGGTGATTACCTGTGTTAAAAAGGGTTTCAAAGACAACCAGTAACCAAAGACCCTTTTATGTTGCCCGGCGGTATCGCCTCTATGACCCACCAATGTTAATCAATGAAGAAGCAGGCGCTGGAGACTGGAAGGCAGGAAACGAGGATTTTATTCTCTCCGGAGGAGAACACATCAATTCAGACAGCAAGTATCGTCACGAGGTGCTCTAACCACATCTCTGAGGCCTGGCCTCTTATACTAGGGTTTATGACCTTTATTGCACATAACACATTCTCGCAACACGTTGATAGTTGAAAGAACATCCTCGGAATCTCCCCTTCAGGCTCGTTCCCACATACATTTACAGTTGGATTCCCCACCCCGGTCACAACAGGTGATGGTTGCCGCACAGCAGGGCATTCCGCCGATTCACGGAATGCATGGGGTTGATCGGATCTCATAGGGTGGGGGCTTTGATCGGTTCGAGGGTCTTTTGATGGGGAGGGGAAGTTTCCTACTGTACGGGGTAATAAACAGTATCCGCAGGGCCAGGTGGCGGCCTGGGAACAAGGAAGACAAACGGGGACACAGGAAAAAGGGGGTTTGCATCAAAAGGATCTGAGGCCATGAAAGGAATGAGGGGAGGTGTCGCGCTGGGAACAGGATGGGATTCTGTGGTGAAGCTGCGCTGAAGGGGGGTTTATGACCCAAGGCATGAGAGAGCGGGGTTGTCAGTGTGCGGGGGGATGCTTGCGAGGTTAAGGGAGAGAGAGAGACGCGCTGGCTATCAGCGAGGGGCAGGGAGGCCATGGTGCTCAAAATGGCTGCCGCTTACGCGCACGAATGGGCTTGGAAAGGGGCAAGATGGCGCCGATAATGTTGACGTTTTGCAGTCTAATCTTTAACAGTCCTCCCTTTTCAACATATCTTAGCCAACTTGCTTACTCAATGTCAATCTTCATCAAATTCCTAACCTCGGCATCATATATTGCTCTCATATGTTCGTTTCCAAAGTCCACAGTCTTAGGGCAAATACAATTTACACATAATGTACACAGGGGTGGTAGACATTGAATTCCTAAACATAAACCGCATATTACAACCACAGGAATCAGGATAATGGTGAATAGTCTCCAGCCCCAGTTCTTAACGGTGCTCCAGAACCACCCACCCAGCGACCATTCTTCTTGTTCTTGGTGGACTTCTGAAGAGAGTCTATGAAGATGTTCGATGGCCTTGTACACTGAGGGTGAGTTGTCCGGTATGTACGTACAGCAGCTAGACCCAATAATGCGGCATGCCCCACCACGATCCGCAAGAACCACATCCAGGACAAGGCGGTTCTGGAGGGCCACCAAGCGGACCGCTTGAAGTTCAGCGGTGTTGTTAGCAAGGATACCAGCCGTGATGTTCATTGTTGTCTCGACTGCTTGAGTCAGATGTCGGATGGCACGGCTGTTTGCCATCGGGCCCCAGAGGGGGACAAGTCCTTTCATAGCATCGATGAATTGCGCTCCTGTTGAGTCGGCTTGTTCGATGTCCTTGGCTCGTTTTTGTCTGTGATGATTTGCTGGTGCCACATAAGTCGGAGGAAGGATGAAGGAAATGAAACAAGTGCCCCCCCAGCCTTTGGGGAGCCAGGTGTAAGCCTTCGTGCCGCAGACGAAATACGTGTTTGGAGATGCCACAAAGGAAGGTGGGTCGGCGGAGTCCAGAGTTCTGGAAAACCGGCAGGCACTGTGGCCTACCAGCTGAGTCCCAAGCCCTTCCATGCACATGTGGCCGGTGACGTTGATGACTGACAGGGCCACAGTCAGAGTGGCAGCCGTTCGTTTTCGCAGGTAGGAGAAGGTGGTTCTGGTTGGATTATTGAACACTTGCATTTCAACTTGTTCTTTAGCAGGGATGTCCAAGTGGATTGTGTTGTTGTTGGTCTGCGGGCAGAAGTGTGTCTTTGTTCTGTTCCGCCAGACCCCGTGGTAGAAATGCGTTACGGTTTTGCTGGAGGTGGCATTGTCCTTAAAGCTTTCTTGCAGAAGCATCAGCCAGGCAAGACAGGAACCGTGAACTGAGAAAGGTGAAGGGATGAATGGTATCGAGTGTCCAGTGGCGTGGGGTAGCAACCCACAGATCCAACAGTTGGTGGCATTGGTGGCAAGGTTGTGCTGGTGAAGTAGTTGTACGAAGGAGTTATTCCAAAATTCCTTTCGCCTCTCTCTGAGTTGGGGAGAGAGCGAAATCAGATAATGTTCCTTCATGGTGGTAGGCTGGACAGTGGTCAGGAATGTTTCGTGAGCAGGTGCATTTTCTTCCACAATCCAGAGTGTGGTCATGAGGAGAAAGCAGAAGAGGATTGTGATGAAGAGCGCAATAGTCTTTGGGCTATGGAGTCTGTCTGCTTTTGGGTTTCTGCGGTGGGTATTTCCTGTTGCCTTCATCATCTTCTTATTTGGCGCTTCCATCATCTTCTTATCTGGCGCTTCCATCATCTTCAAGGGGCTCAGTAGCGGGCAGAACCACAGACTTTGTTTTGCTTCTCTCCGGGTAACCCTTGGTAGTGTTTAGGTCACCGTTCTGAGATTTAACTCAGTCCGTGGTCTACTTAGCCGAGACTCCCTCCTTTCGACGCAGGAAATACCCTTCTTTCGATGGCACTGTGGGATCAGAGAATTTTGAAAGTTCAAGTGTGTCGGTATCAGGATAGCAGGTTAGTGACGGTCGGTCCTTGTTCAGGAGCTCTTTTTGGTTGTCGATGTTTTCGGTCGAGGTCAGGGTCGAGGAGATCTTCTTACAGTGGTGTGCATGCAGCCAGTTGCGTTTTCCCTCCACCCGTAGTGCTGTTCGGGTGGTGATGAGGACTTGCCAGGGGCCCGTCCACCGGGGTTCCAGACTCTTGGCACGCTGGAAGTTCCGGATCAGGACGAAATCCCCAGGCTGAATGGTGTGTCCGGGACCCCTGGAAGTGTCAGGGATGGCATGCAGCACCTGTTGATGGATAACAGACAGCGTTTTAGTCAACTGACATAAGTAATCAGACATTAGGACGTCCGGGACGTCATGAATGGAAGTTGGTTTCGGTGCAGACCAGACATTCATAGGCCGGCCGAAAACAACCTCGTATGGCGTCAAGTGGTGTTTGGTGGGGGTGGAACGCATTGAAAGCAATGCCAGGGGGAGTGCGTCTGGCCATTTCAGTCCTGTGGTAGCTACTATTTTGGCCAATTTTAGTTTCAGTGTGGCGTTATGTCGTTCAACTAGTCCAGCAGATTGGGGGTGGAAGACTGCGTGGAACTTTTGTTTTACACCCAACCCCTTCAAAATGAGTTGGATAACTTCGGCTACGAAGTGGGGGCCATTGTCGCTCCACAAAATTCGACAAAGGCCGTAACGGGGGAAAAACTCCTTTAACAGTACTTTTGCTGTGGCCATAGCAGTGTTGTCACGGGTTGGATATGCTTCCACCCATTTGCTAAATGCGCATACCACCACAAGTACATATATATCAGGCCTTGACATCTGTCTAGTTGGATGTAGTCCATCTGCAGGACTTCAAACGGGTGATTCGGGACCCCAAACCCTCTCCGGGGTACTACAGTTCCTTTCCCGGGATTGTGTTGCAGGCATATCAAACATTGTTGGACCAGGCGTTTGGCGGACTCTGTGATCTTATCATTGTGCCAAACTCTGGAGACAAGTTCAATCATGGGGGCTGATCCTATGTGGGCAGGGGAATGTGCCATAGTCAGTATGGGAATCAGATATGAGTCAGGTAACAACCATTTGTTTGTGTCTTTTGTCCGCCAGCAGCCTTCGTCATCTTTCAATCCCACCCGTGTCCATTCAGTCAGATCGTGTTGTGTGCTAGCCATTTGAATGTCTCTGATAGTGTCCCTAGCGTCAGACCATTTTTCTGCTTGTGACCTGGTCACGTACATGCGTGTTGTCGTCCTATTTTCAGCTGTCGTTCGGGCAGTGAGGTCGGCTAGTGCATTTCCCTGTCCAATAATGTCTGTCACCTTTTTGTGTGCCTGGCATTTGATGACTGCAAGCTTTTTGGGGAGAAGGACGGCTTCGATCAAGGCGGAGACTAGATCCCCGTGCAAAATGGGGGTGCCGTGTGAGGTCAAGAATCCCCTCTCCCTCCAAAGGAGCCCAAAATGGTGAACCACCCCAAAGGCATACTGGCTGTCGGTGTAAATGTTTGCTGTGGTTCCTGCTGCTAGAATACAGGCTCGTGTCAGGGCAATCAGTTCCGCTGCCTGGGCAGATCGTTGCGTTATGCGGGCTGTCTCGACTACAGTTCGAGCCGTGGTGACTGCATAGGCAGCTGAAGTGGTGCCATCGGGGAGTTTGATGCAAGAACCGTCCACCCACAGCTCTCCGTCGGGGTTGGGGAAGGCCGTGTCTCTGAGGTCAACCCTACTTCTGGTCTGTTCGTCTGTGAGGGTCACACAGTCGTGTACAGGGTGCGCATTGGGATCGTTTTCTGGTAAGGGCAGCAGGGTTGCTGGGTTCAGTGTGGTGCATCTCTTCAGAGTGATGTGGGGTGCGAGCAGAGTCAGTTCGTATCCTGTCAGTCGTGCACTCGTCAGGTGTTGCGTTTTGGTTTGGTTTAGGAGGGTGTCAACTGCATGGGGTACCAGTACTGTGAGGGAATTCGAGAGCACGATCCCCTCACTCTGTCGGATAGAGATCGCAGCAGCAGCTACGGCTCGAAGGCAAGCAGGCAGGGCTCTGGCTACAGGGTCAAGAGTGGCTGAGAAGTAAGCGCATGGTCGTTGCTTTGAGCCGATGGACTGGGTCAGGACAGATAAAGCGCACCCCTCCCTTTCATGGGTGTAAAGGGAGAAGGGCTTTGTGTAATCAGGGGTACCCAACACAGGGGCCGAGCAGAGGGCATCTCGTAGTTGCATGAAAGAAGCCTGACACTCAGGGGTCCAAGGGAGTGGGAGAGGGATGTCCTTTGCTAACAATGAAAGCAGTGGTTTTACTACAAGGCTAAAGTTGGGTAACCACTGTCGGCAGAAGGAGGTGAGGCCTAGTAGGGAGCGGACCTGTTTCTGGGTCTTAGGGACGGGGGTGTCGAGAATGGTTTGGATCCGGTCAGGAGTCAATTTCCTTCCGTCTTTGGACAAAAGGTGGCCTAGGTAAGTGACCTGGGGTTGGCAGAATTGCAACTTCTTCTTAGAGACCTTGTGGCCATTTTCTGCAAGGAAATGCAGGAGTTGAATGGTGGCTGTGACAGCTAGTGGAGTGGTGTCGGCTGCCAAGAGGATGTCATCGACATATTGTACTAACACCACTCCATCGGGTAACTGGACTTGATCCAGTTGTCTCTTGAGGGCCTGGCTGTAGATGCTAGGGCTTTCTGTGTAGCCCTGGGGTGCTCGGCAGAACCTATATGAGCGGGCTTTTAGGGTGAAACCGAAGAGATATCGGCTGTCTGGGTGGATGGGGATGGAAAAGAATGCGTTTTTGAGGTCAATGACAGTGAAGGTGGTGGCAGTGGAGGGAATCAAAGTCAGGATGGTGGTAATGTCCGAGACCACAGGGTACTGGGGTACCACCACTTTGTTGATCTCTCGAAGGTCAATGATGAAGCGGTATGCTTTCTCATCTCCTTCTCCCTGTTTCTTAATGATGGGCAAGATTGGGCTGTTGCAAACGTTGCTAACTACTTCCTCTACCACTCCTGCGTCTATCAGTGATTGGATGATTTCTACCAATGCCTTCTCGCCCTCGGGCGATATCCGATATTGTGGAAGTTTTGGGAGTGTTGCATCTGGTCGAACAGTGATGTGCACTGGGTCAATCATCATGCGCCCTACATCCGAATCCGTTTTGGCCCACAGATACGGAGGCAGAGTGTCAAGCAGGGAAGTGTCAGCGTCGGTGATGGAAAACATGTGTCTGGGGGGGCAATGTCTAAGCAGAACAGGATTGTCGTAAAGGAAAACTCGGACTCCATCTTGAGAACATCTAATCGTTGCTCGGAAGTGTTTCAATAAGTCGAGTCCCATAATTGCGTCAGGGCTATTGGAGGAAAGCAAAAACGTAGTGTCAGTGGTGTTGTTTTCTAAGTCAAAGAGGATTGGGGCGGACAAAGGGTTAGTGGAGGGCGTCCCATCGAAACCTGTCGATGTTATTAGTGAGCCAGACAAGGGTGCCCTTGGAATCAGTCGTTTAGATAATGCACTACGTGTTGCGCCAGTGTCTACCAGGAATGGTGACTTTGTACCCAAGACCTTAGCAGTGACATAAGGGCCTTGCTGGTCAACATGGAGCTCGACTGGATCCCTCCCTTGCCCTAGGCAGTCCTATGCAAAGTCATGAACATCATCGTAGTCAGATTGCTGGCATTGGTTCTGTCGGGGTCGATCAAATGTGTTTGGCCTACTTGATCTATCATTAGTTGCGTTGTTTGGGGGCCCTCGCTGTGGTCCCCTATTTCTTGGTTCGTTTGCTGAATCTCTAGGATCTCTATTTCTGGTGAGTTCCAAAAGAACCGGGCACTGAGATTTCCAGTGGCCCGATCCTTTACAGAAGGCACACTGGTCCTCTCTAATGTCTGTACGTCCAATGTGGGGAGTTGAAGCACGGTCTTTGGGAGGTGCCGTTTTAGGGACGTTCATCTGATGGTTTCCCCGGTATTGGTCTCGTCCCAGAGTCACCCCTTGCAGTTGAGCCATCATCACCCTCTCCTTTAATTCTTTCTTCTTTCTCTCTGTTGTTCTATCGTTTTCGTTTTTCTGATGTTCATAATATTGGGCCATCTGGAGGATAGCCGTAGGTTTGGAGGCTGCCCAACTACTTTCGCTGGCCTGCAGTTTCTGCGAGACCTCCGGTGATAAGCCCTTAACGTAATTCTGGACAAACAGATGGTGTCCGGTTGCAGTGGTCAGGTCCTGGCCGCTGTAATCGGAGAACACCGTTTCAAACCGGGAGAAGTATTCCGATACATCCTCCTGAGGTTTCTGGCGACAAGCCGTTACTATCGACCAGTCCACTTTCTTTTCTGGGATCAGGGTTTTTAATTTCTGCACGATTTTATCCGGGAGGTCTAAAATGGCTTTCAAAGGCTTTTGTCCGGGTTCTCGTTGTCTGTCTATGCCATCAAGTTGTGACCAGTTATGTCCAAACAGCTCAGAGTGGTCGACTTTCCGGATTTGCTTCCACACATCAGCTGGTAGACATGACCCGAAAAACAAGTCGATGTCAGCTAGAGTCATAATCGTCGATCCTAGGGCCGTACCCAACTCAGTATAGAAGGCAGTGGGGTTTTTACGTAGGTCAGGCAGAGATTTCCGGAAGGTCAGAATCTCTTGCCGGTCCCATGGTTGGTAGACCCAATTGTACACTACCCTTCCCTTTGCATCTTTGTTGTTTGCGTCATCGTGAGTCCCTTCACCTCGTGGAGGAACCCAGTAAGGGGCAGCCTCTCGTATCGGCATCATAGTGTTAGGTCGTTCAGTTTGTGGGTCGGTTGCTACGGATGTAGTGGATTCGATTTTCGGCTTTTGTTCAGTGAGGTGGCGGAAAACCTCAAGCGTACGCGTAAGGAGGTCCGTCACATCACTCTCACTCTCATCCCCGATATCAACCTTCCGGTACAGAGTCGTTAGGCTCTGTGGACCTTTTTCTTGATATCGGTCCTCGTATGCGTTTAAGACGTGGTAACACAGTTGTACAGTAAAGTGTCGTCTGTGACTCCCAGTATAAGAATTAAACACATCCGTGACGGACTCTTCATCCTCCCTCTTCTCTACCAGTATCTTTGCTATCTTGTCGACCCCTGCTCGTTCATGTTTGCTTAGTCTATATGCTCTAGCAGGACCAACCCTTCGGGCTTCTGGGTCGCCCAGCGTTGTCGTTTGCGTAGCATCTAATACAAGGAGTTCAGCCGGCACGGAGGCCATGGGGGCTGAAGCCGTGGTGCTACTCTCGCTGGTACCTGGGGATAGTGGGTGCTGGGCTAAGGGTTGGGAAGGGGCATATGGAGGGGGCATGTGGATGATCGGAGGACCTAGCAGCAGATCATCGTTGGTTCGCTGTTTTGAGTGTAATTCAGGGTAGAGCGTGGAGGGAGTTCTAACCAGACACTGGCTTGATGTTTCTATTTCTAGCTTCTGTTTGGTATCCTCTCTTTCTTTTATCTCTTTCTCTAGTTTCTGGGCCGCTAGGTGGGCTGCTTTCCGCAGCTCTTTTCCCAACCTACTCTCAGTTCTCTTTTTGCGTTGTTCGGCTTCTTTTCGCCACATGCCGAAGCTGTCAAGCATAGTGGACGTCGTCTTGTTTTTACCAAGGGCTGTTTCTAGTGCGATTATTCTGTCTTTTTCGAAGGATCCTATCAGTGGCCACTGACTTTCTCGATCCTTTTTCGTATATTTATGCCACAGCTGGCTATAGGCTATAGCGACTAATCCATGCTTCGTGAACATGTCCTTATTAGGGGTGCCTTCCAGCGGAGCCGGATGGTTCATCTCTAATAAGCGGTCCGGGCTAAACAGGCTACTAACCAGTGGGGAGAAGACAGGCATGACGGATCACAATGGGATAATAGTCAGCACTACCTATCTTATCACTGCGCGCAAAGACTAGACAGAATATTTCTATTCTACGTTGTTTGCACGTAGTGAATACCTCATGAACCAATCTTGAGCAATCAATGTTAGGTCAAAAATAAAAAATCAATATGGTCAATGGGGAGAATAAGTAGGCTCGCAAAGGTTCGCGTCACCTACCCTTTCACTATCTGTAAAGAGGGGACCTATTCTTCCCTGTTTGCAGACAGAGAATCTCCAGAAAACAATCTATAACAGTTAATCAATGTGGGCGGGGGGGGCAATTGTTCAGTGGGGGAGAAAGATAGGTCCGACGGGTGCGTACCTATCCTTCGCTGTTTATAAAGGGAGAGCCTGTTGTTTCTCCGTTTGCAGACAGTGAATCTCCAATAAATTAACAAAAAGTAATACTAGTATTTTCTCATCAATTATCAATCACTTTCAATTATCAATCACTTTCGCAATTTGTCGTGTTTACACGACCTTACCCGGACCGCATGGACAGTTTCTTGTCTTCCGAATCCAGCGCCCGATCGTCCTCTTCTCTTCGTACTTCTCGTGGCACTCCTGATGGTTCCCAGTCAGGACCGCAGATCACTCGAGAGAGGTCTGTTCGGAACCAGTGAAGTTCGGATGATCGGCTGTCAGACGAGGGTCTATCGGACAGGGTACCTTCCGATCGTTGCAGTCGTTCACTCTGTCGCCAGGACCTCTCCCACTGGATCCACGAGTCGCTGATGGGCCCCACGTTTGGGACGCCAATTGTTAAAAAGGGTTTCAAAGACAACCAGTAACCAAAGACCCTTTTATGTTGCCCGGCGGTATCGCCTCTATGACCCACCAATGTTAATCAATGAAGAAGCAGGCGCTGTAGACTGGAAGGCAGGAAACGAGGATTTTATTCTCTCCGGAGGAGAACACATCAATTCAGACAGCAAGTATCGTCACGAGGTGCTCTAACCACATCTCTGAGGCCTGGCCTCTTATACTAGGGTTTATGACCTTTATTGCACATAACACATTCTCGCAACACGTTGATAGTTGAAAGAACATCCTCGGAATCTCCCCTTCAGGCTCGTTCCCACATACATTTACAGTTGGATTCCCCACCCCGGTCACAACAGGTGATGGTTGCCGCACAGCAGGGCATTCCGCCGATTCACGGAATGCATGGGGTTGATCGGATCTCATAGGGTGGGGGCTTTGATCGGTTCGAGGGTCTTTTGATGGGGAGGGGAAGTTTCCTACTGTACGGGGTAATAAACAGTATCCGCAGGGCCAGGTGGCGGCCTGGGAACAAGGAAGACAAACGGGGACACAGGAAAAAGGGGGTTTGCATCAAAAGGATCTGAGGCCATGAAAGGAATGAGGGGAGGTGTCGCGCTGGGAACAGGATGGGATTCTGTGGTGAAGCTGCGCTGAAGGGGGGTTTATGACCCAAGGCATGAGAGAGCGGGGGTTGTCAGTGTGCGGGGGGATGCTTGCGAGGTTAAGGGAGAGAGAGAGACGCGCTGGCTATCAGCGAGGGGCAGGGAGGCCATGGTGCTCAAAATGGCTGCCGCTTACGCGCACGAATGGGCTTGGAAAGGGGCAAGATGGCGCCGATAATGTTGACGTTTTGCAGTCTAATCTTTAACACCTGGCTTGGAATGAGGAGGGCGGGAGAGTTTCTGTGGCTTCTATCTCATTCAGGCTTCCCTGGATGTTCGGAGGGTGCCCCTCCTTTCTCCCTTGTTCCCTCTCTCAGGGCCTTGCGCAGAAGGAACTGAAAGTGGCTTCAGGGGTCCTGGGTGATTTCGAACCGTCAGTCTGGATCACTGTGTGACCTAGTTGTTGAGGCTTTCTCCATAGATAGTCTTGGACGGGGCATGTTCATGGATGCCAGAACAGAGAATCCATCAGCCCAGCTGTGCCCTGTGTCAAGGTGGCAGTGGCCTCCGGCGGTCCCTCTGGAAATTGAGGCCCTCTCATTCAGTGGGAAGCCCAGGTTGTGTTGAACTACCTTCCGTCCTGTCCCTCAGTGGCTTCCACCAGTTATCCTGTCGATTGTCAGCTGAGTGTGCCGCCCCTATGGTGTCAGGCGGGGCGCGGGGGAGCATTCGAAAGTCAGAGGCCCCAGTCTCGGTGTGAGGGAGGTAATTGCAGGTTCAAGTAGCCTTTCCTTGGAGACAGCCTGTCAGAATTATTGACTAGTGGTCGTCGCATCTCAGGTTGGCCTGGAGCAGTGGGTTGAGGGGGAGAACCGCATCTCTCTCTGTTACTCTGAGAGGCAGCCTCTCTGACAGGCGGTCTCTTCCAACTTGACTCCACACCCCTCTTGTTGATCTGAGATTAGTGACTCATGTTCAGTCCAGGCAGTCAGTACCTCAACCCCTCCTTTAAGGCTACACCACAGCTCCATTTCGGAGTGGAGGCAGGCCCAGTGGGCTGGCGAGGGGGGAGGTGGTGGTGGGGCGCCCAGTCGTGGCAGGGAGGCCCGTTCAGGTGGGTAGTCCGCCTCTGAGATCTTTTGGTTGCAGTCGCTCCAGAGGGAAGGCTACGGCTGCGACGGCCAGCAATGCACATATGGAGCTGATCCCCGTCACAAATGTTCCTGCAAGCATTCTCACCAGCACTCCCATCTCAGGCACTGTTCCTATGGTCTGCAGGCTGACCTGGGGCTGCACTCCTTCCTCTCCATCTTGCAGTGGGCCCAATGCATTGTCAAGAGCGCGGGGAGTTCCCAATCAAAGACCGCTCTCAAACGGCACGGTTCAGTGTCCGTTGTGGGCTCCCCCGGGACTTAGCCTCGGGTCCGCAGCCCCATGCTACAAGGTCGCCTGTGGAGCCGGCCGTGGACGCAGTATCCTGCCGACTGCAGGCCGATCCCAGTCAGCGCCCCCCTCAGCATGGAGAATAAGAGGAAGAGGGGAGGCCTGAGACATGGCCCTACACGCACTGTAACAATTTCCCTTGCTGACGTTTCCCCTGAGAGAACCAACGGGCAATCAGGCCCTTAGTGTAGATGCGGTCCTGCCGATAGGTAGGTCGCTTTTTCGCTTCACCTCCTTCTCTGTAGTGCAGCTGGCCCAACACACTGCCTGGATTGCCGGGTGGGAGAAGGCTCAGTCCGTCTCCTGCAGCACTCTGCCCTCAGTGTGTCAGTGGAATAGGATGTGGCCAGGTCCGGCCTTCTTAACCTGCTGCCCTATGCCCCCTCTGCTCGTTATGCCGCAGGCACGGCTCCGATACGGTGTCCTGCCGATCGCGGGCTGGTCCCAGCTGCTCGCATCCCCCCTTGAAAAGATAAGAGATGGGAGGGAGAGGGAAGGGCTTGTGCACCTCCACGACAGGGCAGTCGCTCGTTTCCCCCTGCCTCTTCACGGCACCTTCATGGGGTGGAGCTACCAGTAGGCCGGACCAGGCAGGGTCTCGTCGATCATCCGGTGGCTTTTTATCGCATGTCAGCCTCCCGGCCCCTCGCAGACACAAGGCTCCACCACTTCTTGTCTGGCGGGGCTGATCCGCACCCGGTAGTCAGCAGTTGGGAAGCCTCGCGGGCCCCGAAGCCTACCGCCGCCATTTTTTCAATGGATTAGTCTCACCGAAGATTGCTGTTTTATCTCTCACAACACCCATCAACGCGCTCCGCAGATTAGGTTAGTTGGTGTTGCGGGCTGTGTGCATTATCCGATGAATGAAGGCAGTGTCAATCATGATAAAGTGCAGGGATGAGAGCGGATGATGGAGGGGTTCGGAGCACTCTTAGAGTGCAACTGCCATCTTGACGCTTGAAGCCTGGCCCGCCTGTGTTCACTCTTATTGTGTTTGGCCCCTATTATAATTAGTTCAACCTCAACTTGTTTCAGGGTGTGATGGCGAACAGTTAGCCAAAGAATATGGTGTAGTGGTAATGTCTGCTCTAAGATTATCCAACGTTTGCAGCACAGGAAGCAATGCCAGTCCGTTGTGTGGGATACTTCTGCTGCATAAGACATAGCTTTTAATGTTAGGCAGGCCTAAACCCACTGCCCCCAACCTTAGGTGCTTTATAAATAGATGTTTAGCTACCTTGTTTAATGATTGCATATAAACTTGTTTATTTTTCTTTGAATTTACATTACTGATCCCTCCGAAAGTCGAACAAGTACGGTCTGTTGCAAATGCAAGAACAACGGCAAAAAATGCATATTTTTTCCAGCCTGGAGACTTGCAGAGTGCCCCTCTTACATAGACCCTTATAGAGTGTACCATGCAGCAGTGGGACGTTACTCCTTTATATGTCCCAGATCGTGTTTGTTAAATTTATTCCTAAATACATTCTTTGACTTTCTAAGTCCATCCATCCGTCCTTATTTTTCTAGAGTTGCCGATGTTTTCAGGATCAGCTGTGCCCATACCCTTCAAATTCATACAGTTGATTTGGAATCCCGAAGACCTCTAGTTCTTTTAATAGTGTTGGGGCAATGTATCCTGCTCCAGCAAGAAGCAGAAAACATGGTCAGCAATCAATGCTAGTGTAGTCACGTCTCTGTCCACTATATCCAGGTTGCTCTGAATCTTGCTTATTAGAGATTCCATCATGAGGGTGAATGTTAGGAGAGGTGGGGCACCACTGCCTTGTGCCTCATTTTAGGGGTATGGGTGCTGAGAGTTCTCCTTTGATTTTATGTTCCATTTAGTATATGTATAATTTGCTATGATTTATGAAGATACATTTGGTCCCATTCCAGTTTTTAAAAAAGCGTTTTATGTTCTAGACTTTTTATTTACAGTGTCTCATGGAATTTAAAAGTCCTCCTTAAATAGGTGATTCTCTCTACCTCAATCCTAACAACTGCTTTATACTACTTTTGGGTTTGTAATGCTTTGTGCTAATCAGTTTCCTGCTAGTAGTCAGACTGGACTATAATTATGTTTAAAACTCTGAATAACTTAATGTTCGAGGCATATGAGCTGCAGATTGTACACTATGCATAGATCACCATCTGGTGTTGTGCTCTGATGTTTGCATGAAGTTTTTGTCTTGGAAGAAGTCTTGTAGTTATGAGGTTGGTGACTCCTCCTTCGGTCGACAGTGCGCACGGGCTTTGGCTCCATCGTTAGATTGTTTTTTTCCACCATCGGGTTCGGATGTGACTTTGCTGCACTCCGGATCGGTATCGTTATCCAACCCCACACTTAACCGACGGTATTGTCTCAATAGCATGACTTCAACGTGCACCCTCAACAACTTTCGATTAAACTTCCACACCTTCGAACCTCAACGCGGGACGTTGGGCCTACCCACGTTGATAGAGACGGACGTCAATGGAACGGACTTCATTTAAGAAATGTCCACAGTGTGGTGCTAAGTTTCCACACTCAGACCTCCATCCGGTTTGCAATCTGTGTCTCTCTCCGGAACATCGAGAGGAAGATTGTGAAGCTTGCCAATCATTCAAGTCCAAAAAGACCATCCGGGATCGTCAAGCTCAACTCCGCAACATGCAGCGAAGCACAGGTTCCATTCCGGACATCCTCCATCCAGGTCCCGATAACCTTCTAGAGGCAGAACAAGAAGTGATTACGGACTCCGAAGTAGACGTCTCCGACGCCGAAGATGACATCACCCCGGCTCAAAGGGACGTAAATACCGAGACCCCAGCCCCGACCAAGCCCATACCCATGGCTCCTGTAACACCTTTGCCTTGGGGCTCAGGTTCACACCGTCCCAAAACTTTGAACACCCGCCCCAAGCCCTGCACCGAAGGACAAAGAAAAGCCATCCAGCTCGAGCCAACCACCTAGTACCAAAAAAACATCTTCGGCACCGAAAGCTCAGTCGTCCGAGTTGCCATGCCTTCATCCACCGGCACCGGGAAAACATGTGGCTCCAAAATCTACAAAAGACCCATCAGCACCAAAGCAGTCCGATAAAACATTGGCAACAAAGCGGCCTGATAAGTCATCAGCACCGAAACAACTGGATAAGCCACCGCCACCGAAACAACTGGATAAGCCACCGGCACCGAAACAGCTGGCTAAACCCTCGGCCCTGAAGCACACAGACAAAACTTTGGTACCGAAACACACCATAAAGACTTAGGCACCGAAACCTTCTGAGCCAAAACCATCAAAAGACAAGGCACCAAAATCTTCAGAATCGGGGAAGGATGCTGTACCGGAAAATGTCCCACAACATCCAAAAACAGTTTCCAGAGAGAAATCTTCAACGCCAAGCAAACCTATCGATCCCGAAAAGCTTTTCTTTCCGGATCCAAAACCAACTACTACCTCTATTCACCCAAAGACTGGTCACATAGTCATCAAGCCACCTACAAAGAGGAAGCTAGAACATTTGCCACAAGTTTCAGTTCCTCCAAAGAAGATTCATATAGCTACTAACACTTCACCAGCACCCCCAGTTAACCCTAATTTAATTATTTCCCCACCACACTCTCCACAAACAGAGGATAGTGACAATTCACATGGGGATGGGCAACTGGATGAAGACGTAATGCCATTAGATCATGTTGATTCACCACAGGAATCAGGCCCATGGCATGATTATAATACTGATCCTTATCTGACCAATGATCCGGATTTCTAGCCCTCAAAACCATCCCCACCAGATGGCAAGGTGGGTTTTGCACAGCTAATAAATAGGGCGGCTACATACCACAAGGTCAAACTTCATTCAGACCCTGTAGAAGAAGATTTTTTATTGGAGACTTTTGCCCAACCACAAAAATCTACTCATGGCTTACCCATGTAAGAAGGCCTTCTTAGACACGCTCTTGAGGTATTCAAAGACCCAGTTAGAGCGAGGGTTCTTAACCCCAGAGTAGCAAAAAATACAAAGCTGCTCCCACTGACCCTATATACATAAAGGGCCAACTTCCCTTAGATTCACTAGTGGTTGCCAATGCACCCAAAAGGGCAAACTCCTAACGGTCAGGTGACACACCACCTCCTGAGAAAGAATATAAATTATTATACGCGTCAGGTAAACGTATGGAGTCTCAAGTTGCAAATTCATGGAAAATAGCAAGCACACAAGCCCTTCTAGCAAGATACGATAGGGCCCACTATGGTGAGCTAGAAAAGCTAATTCAACATCTAGCTCAAGAGTATAAGGACAAAACCAAGGATCTTATACAAGAAGGGAAACTCATAACCAACACTTCCATCAAATGTGCGCTTGAAGCAGCAGACACTGTGTCACGTGCAATAAATACCAGTGTTTTGCTACGCAGACACGCCAGGCTCACGGTATCTGGGTTTAAACCAGAGGTGCAAAATACCTTTCTAAATCAACCATTTGATCATGAGCACCTCTTTGGCCCTGCAGTCAACGCATCTTTAGAAAAAATGAAAAAAGACACGGAGACCGCAAAGTCTATGGGAGCCTTACAGTCACCATCTACCAGAGGCTCCTTTTGTCGCTCCTTTCATAGAGCCGGTTCCAGATCAAATACATCAGAACACCGGCCCTCATCCTATAAAAGTCCCAACAAGGACTCCTTTTCTTGGGAATACAATAGAGGAGGCTACAGAGGTAACAACAGTAAGGGTAAATGCAGAGGTGATAACACCTGCAACTCCCCTAATAACAAACAGTGACTTCCCAATGCTTGCCCTCGATTATCCCACTCCTGGTGGGGACGCTTCTCACAGCTCCTACTTGTCTGGAATTCTATCACAACAGACAAGTGGGTAAGACAGATTATCCAGTATGGTTATTGCCCGGAACTCACTTCTACACCCCCCCAACATTCCTCCAAGACAGCGTCCAATGTCATTAGAACACCTGAAACTCCTCAAACAGGAAGTCTTAACAGTGTTAATACAGATGCAATAGAGCTAGTTCCTCTGCTTCATCAGGGCACAGGAGTTTATTCCCTTTATTTTCTAATCCCAAAAAAGGACGACTCTCAGGCCATTACTGTACCTTAGACTGCTCAACTTTTACATTCATTCAGACCACTTCCACATGGTCACTTTAGAACAAGTGCTTCTACTACTACCACAAGTCCACTTTCTCTCCTCTCTGGATTTATAGGACGCCTACTTCCACATTCCCATACATCCCGCTCACAGGAAATATCTGAGGTTTGTGGTAGATGGTCAGCACTACCAGTTCAAAGTGCTCCTATTCGGAGTCACTACAGCACCCAGGGTTTTCACCAAATGCCTCGCAGTGGTTGCAGCCCATCTCAGAAGACAACAAATTCACGTCTTCCCTTACCTAGAGGATTGGCTCATAAAAGCAAACTCCCACAAAAGCTGTGTTCAACAAACACATCAGACAATACAGTTGCTTCACAGTCTGGGATTCACAATAAATCTAAGCAAATCCCATCTCCAACCGTCCACAAAGCAACAGTATCTAGGGGCTACAGAGAATACTTCCACAGCCCTAGCATATCCCAATCCCGCCAGGATAAATGCTATACAAGTCCTAGTTCATTAATTTCAGCCACAACACTCACTACCAGTGAGAGTGTTCATGCAGCTGATAGGAAAGATGGCCTCTTCCATTTTTCTCTTCCCTCATGCAAGATTGCAGATGTGCCCATTGCAAGAGTGTCTAGCACGTCAGTGGAACCAGGCTCAAAGTAAACAAACAGATCTGATGTTGGTGGGCAACCGCACTCATAGCTCTCTGCAGTGGTGGACCACAAAAAACCTTTCCAAAGGGCGGTCGTTCCTCGAGCCAGTCCCACAAATAGTGCTAACAACAGACGCATCGCTCACCAGCCGGGGAGCACATCTCCAAAACCATACCGTTCAAGGTTTATGGACCTCTCAACAACACAATTCCACATCAACTATCTGGAATTATTGGCAATCTCTCAGGCCTTGGAGTTTTTTCAACCACTGCTAGTCAAAGCTGTCCTAATACGTACTGACAACATGACAGCAATGTATTACATACAAAAACATGGGGGGACACACTCTCTCCAATTATCCCATATAGCACAGAGCATCTAGGGATGGGTTATTCCATGGAAGATATACCTCCTAACAGAACACATTCCAGGAGTACACAATCAAATAGCGGATCTGCTCAGCCGTCAAACACAACAAATCCACGAATGGGAACTTTATCCTCAAGTTCTTTTTCCATTCTTTCACATGTGGGGACATCCAGACATAGATCTGTTCGCCACAAACCAAAACGCAAAGTGCCTAAACTTCGCATCCAGGTATCCACATCCATTGTCCAAAGACAATGCGCTATGAATGAATTGGTCAGGCAAATTTAGTTACGCTTTTCCGCCTCTCCCACTCATTCCATATCTAGTGAGGAAAGACTTCTGAAACTGCCCGAGGAAGGATTTTCCTGCACACGAAGGTGTACTCTGCTGCTAAGGCTTAGTGGGAGGTCGCGCCGCTGGTGGGAGCTCTTCCGCATTCGGCGGACTGCCTGCACGCTCCCAGCGTGCGCTTGACCCTTGGACGAATTGCCGCCTTCACCGGGGGACTGCGAGGACCAGCAGCCTTCACATCTCCCAGCTGGTTCTTCTTCCCCCGGCGGCCACGCCCCCCGCCTGCTGCTATATACCTTTCGCGACACCCGCTCCGCGGGTACCGCTCACTTACTCTAAAGACTTCTGCAACTGCCCGAGGAAGGATTTTCCTGCACACGAAGGTGTACTCTGCTGCTAAGGCTTAGTGGGAGGTCGCGCCGCTGGTGGGAGCTCTTCCGCATTCGGCGGACTACCTGCACGCTCCCAGCGTGCGCTTGACCCTTGGACGAATTGCCGCCTTCACCGGGGGATTGCGAGGACCAGCAGCCTTCACATCTCCCAGCTGGTTCCTCTTCCCCGGCGGCCACGCCCCCCGCCTGCTGCTATATACCTTTCGCGACACCCGCTCCGCGGGTGCCGCTCACTTACTCTAAAGACTTCTGCAACTGCCCGAGGAAGGATTTTCCTGCACACGAAGGTGTACTCTGCTGCTAAGGCTTAGTGGGAGGTCGCGCCGCTGGTGGGAGCTCTTCCGCATTCGGCGGACTGCCTGCACGCTCCTAGCGTGCGCTTGACCCTTGGACGAATTGCCGCCTTCACCGGGGGACTGCGAGGACCAGCAGCCTTCACATCTCCCAGCTGGTTCCTCTTCCCCCGGCGGCCACGCCCCCCTGCACGAACACCTTATCTTGATTATCTCTACCCGCGACGCGGGACGCGCGCGGGACGAAGCGCGGGGCGAAGCCCGGGCCAAGGGCGGGCCCGTTTAAGCCCGTTCAAGACTGGGCAGGACTGGACTGGGCCACGGTATTTCTCTTTTATTTTGTTTATATTCTCACACTTACCTGTGACCCCTTGGTAGATACTGTACTGAGCTGCACTTATCATTGAACCGGTCGTATTCTCTGCAACAATGAATAAGAGCACCAGAAGCAAAAAGACCCCCAAACTTACCGATATAACTGGACCCATAGACCTATTTATCACTAAGACCCATGAGGTCATAGACAAAAGTATACATATTCTAGAACGCAGGGTATCACACGAACTGGAGGTGGCCAGAAGATCGTCCATGGGGCCCTTGGCTTCTGCCCAAACTCCTATCCAACAGGGACCAATCATCCCACTGCTTACCCAAGCAGAAAACACTAATGTATTAATACACACGGTCCCAAATACTGTGGACCTATCTGCCACCCAACTGTCATTAGGGTCTAACTACAGCGAGGATCTAGAAAAAACACCAGATCTACATCTATCCAATAACCATGTGGATATCTTACTCCCCAACACCACGGACAATCGGGAGGGCGCCATAGCTAAGAGACAAAACACAGAGATGACCTCACATGAGACCATACTCCCTCCGCATAACACCATGACCTCCCTCAATCCAATTAGTGCTACAATTTTGCGAGATCATCCTATCCCCACCGACAGTAGTGCTGATCATATCTTGATTTCTCAAGATAATGGCCGCCGAGAGTTGATAGAGGACCAGGGATTAAGGGGCGGTACACAGAAACCTTGCACTGCATGTGTAACACTTCACGATTTCCTCATAAAAAGCTTGGGGGAGTTGCTAAAACGCCATCTGCAACCCTTGGAAAAGAGCATTATGATCATCGAGAAACAATTAGCTAAACTAAATACTCCAGCATTCACACAGAAATCATTAGGCACACTTGCCAAGGGGGCGGGGACATCTAAAGACTCAATTAAACCGGCCCAACCTTTGTCCTTACCTGTCACCCGACCGAAGCCTCTGTCGCTCGAAAGAGTTGCAAGCTCTGAAACTCCTAAAAGCGACAGGCAAAACAATCAAAATACCTCAAAACCCGCCCCAATAGAGGGGAATGGAAAATCAAAGAGCAGTACTGATAACTCCCAAAAAACCCCGGCGCTCGTGGAGCCAAACACCCAGTCAGGCAAGCAGAAGGACCCCCCACAGATAACACACAAACCTCAACCATCCCAGCCACAGGCCAACGAGAGGAAAGGCCCTAGGTATAGGCGTCCGATACATCTGCCGCCCGAGGCGACCCCATACACCGTCATTCTCACGGGGGTCCCCGAGTTGGCAGATGGTACAGACGAACCCCCATGGTCACTGCGTAACAAGGTATTGCAGTGGTTTGAGTCAAAATAGACCTCTTCAACCATTTAATCACAGTAGAATCAACTCTATGAGAAGAGTTTTCTGGATTGGCGATACCAAAAAAAGCTTGCAGGGAGACTGCATCATACTAAATTGTGAGGACCCTGCCACAGCCGACTATATTTCCTCATGGCCAGCCTTGGAAAAAAGGGGGGGGATTGACGTACAGCATCTCTCCTTCTTCTACCCTCCTTTAAATACTTTTGACTATGGCGATTCTAACGGCTGGGAGGAAGTCCAGGACTGGCCGTGGACACTGATGGGGCACCACAATAGAATTAGAAATAGGAACAGCAATAATTATTGGAATAGAGGGTGGGATGACCGTCCCTGGCCACCTAGAAGAGAAAATCAAAATCCTGGGATAGGTACGACTGCTTAGACATGGTCGATTGACTAACAATTACAACAAATGGGAAAGGAAATATCTTAGCTATCTCAGCGGAGACCCTCAACGATGATCCCCAGACCCCCAACAGTAATATCCTCCCAATAGGGAATATACCTGATTCTCCAACGGGGGAAGCTCTATTACAGGTCCAGCAACCACCAGACCATTTAATTAAGCCCCTAGGAGGGGAAGGATCTTTAGCCCAAGAGAAATTCAATGGTGGGACCACACTCACAAGCTTGCGGGACACCACACAAACCCAAAAGGAGGCAGAACTTAGCATAGAGGGCACTGAGATGTTAATTTCGAAGACGTTGACGGCAGAAGCCAGCTCACATCAATCCAATTTAAAAATAACCTCCTGGAACATTGCAGGGCTAAATAAAAAATCAAGGGACCAGCTATTCTTAACCTTTATGGAGAAGCAGGATATAATTTGCTTACAGGAGTGCTGGGATCAGGAGGAGACCCATATTGAGGGTTTTAGTACCTTCTACATACCGGCGCTACAGGGCAATCGAGGCAGAGGGTCCGGGGGTTTGTGTATTTTTGCCTCTAATCGGAGTAATATAAAACTGACCACATACGAGGCGAGTGGATCCAAAGCAGGTGTAGGTAGATCACTACAAGGACTTATGATTAAAGCAAATGGGCGGTCCCTCTTTCTGATTAACATGTATATTAACGTACCAAAAGCAGATCTCAAAGCCTTAATAGTTGAGCTTACTTCAATGCTCAAGAGAGGCGGGAAGGACGCAGACTGTACCCTTATAGCAGGAGATTTTAATTGCCATCTATGTCCTTATAGCGCCACAAAAAACTGTGGCATTTACAATTTAAGAGGGGATCCCACCACACATTTTGAACACTCCACTCTGGGCAATATGCTAAACCAACTTATCCATGATTGGGACTTGGGTTTCGCTAACGAACTCTGTGAGCCACCTGTAGCATTTCAGATAACCTTTTCTGGGCGAGGGTCAGTCACTGTAATTGATTACATATTAGTGTCAAATAGGAATCAGGGCCATTTGGAGGAATTTAATACGGAAGATCTGGCTTTAAGTGACCATTTTCCGATTAGCGCCAGTATCTCGGTAGGAAAGCCTGGGAGCCATACAACAAGTACATCTAGTATCCTACACGGTCACGCGGTGTCGTTGGCAAGGAAAAATGGATACGCCATTAAATGGGCTAAAATTGACTCCACAAAGTTCTTGAAGGATTTAGTACAGACAGAATTGAAACAATTCACGACCTGTTTAGAACTTAATATTAATCCCCAGCTAATTATAGTGGCCTATGCCAGGATAATTACCACTATAAATGACAAGCTAACTAAAAAACAAAAGATAGGAGCTGAAAGGAGAGTACGCGGTTGGTTTAACTCCGCTTGCTCCAAAGCCCATAAAGATCTGCTACAGGCACTAAAAACTGTCCCAAAAGACAGCAGCCTGGTTAAGGATGCCAGGCGAGCCTACAAGCAGACCCTTCGAAGTAGACAGGTTGAACTGAAAAATCAAGCCTGGGAAGCCCTGATAAAGGCAAGCGCCTTACGGGATAATATTTCTTTCTGGAAAGAAATTAATGCCCCCTTCTTTGCAGATAATAAGGCAGACTCAATGGAGATAGCCATAACGGAAGATGTGTGGGTTAATTATTTCACCTCCCTATATAAGAAAGATCTAACAGTAACGACCCCACAAGAAGTTTCGAATACCAGGCAGGTGGAACATGTACTGATGCAAGGTAGTTTCCCTTTAAATGTAGTTATCACCCCCTTAGAGTTTGAGCTAGCAATTACTCAGAGTGCTAACTTAAAGGCCCCTGGCCCAGATGGAGTCCCCATTGATTTATTTAAAGAAAACGTAGATCTTTGGGCTCCCCTACTAGCAAATGTAATAAATGCATATAGTAAAATAGGCTTTCCTGACACATGGCATGAAGCTATAGTAATCCCGATATTTAAAAAAGGGGACAGGCAGGACCCAAGATGCTATCGCCCTATTTCCCTGCTAGATACCCTGATGAAAGTCGCAGGCAGAGTGTTGCTAACCAAATTACAAACTTGGTCCAAGAGTAAAGGGATCCTCTCGAAATTCCAGTATGGTTTCAAAACGGGTGTGGGCACCGTAGAGCAGGGTTTAAACCTCGCCCTAATAGTGAACAAATACATTGGAGTAAAAAAAGGGAATCTGTTTTTAACATTAGTCGACTTAACCTCGGCTTTTGATTGTTTAGACCATAGCCTCCTATGGAAAGCCTTGGTTAGATTGGGGATAGATAAAAACATCTTACATTTTATACAGGAATTGTACAGAGATGCAGGCGCCACGGTCAGATACGGCAAGAACGGAGAGCGAACTAGAAAATTCCCAATAGAAAAGGGTGTTCGACAGGGCTGCATCCTCGCGCCATTCCTTTTTAACCTATACATTAACGAGGTAGCAGACTTTTTAAACGATCTTGTAGTGGATTACCCTAAAATAAATGGCATCTCAGTACCACTACTTTTATACGCTGATGATGCGGTGATCATGGCTCGCACACAGATGGGTCTCCAGAAGGCCCTAACGGGATTCTCAACCTTTGAGTACCAGAGGTCTAAAAATAAATGAGGGAAAAACATTCACAATGTCATGTACTATGAGAAAAAACATACCAGACTGTAAGACCTTTGTTAACAACACAAAGATAGCCACGACTAAAACATTTTCTTATCTAGGCATTATCTTTAACAACAGGGGCACATGGTCATCAGCAATTACCTCACGGAATTTGGCCTTTTCTCGCACGATAGGTGCTGTTAAACAATTTGCTAAAAGACTGGGTGGGAAACCTGTAGATATACTACTTAAGATCTACGCAGCTAAATGTGTGTCCACTGCTGTATATGGGGCTGGCATCTGGGGACTGGAAGATTGCACACAAATACAAACACGGGAAAATGCGTTCCTGAGGCACCTCTTATCAGTCCCCCGTTCCACATCAACCACTATATGCCACAATGAACTTGATAGATGCCATATCACCGATTTGATAAAGATAGCGCCAGTCATGCTATGGTTTAAGATCTGGACATGTGAAGATACAGGTTTCAATAGGGAAGTAATTCAAGACTGTCTAAATCAATCCGCTCCTAGTAAGCAGCCATGGTTAGTCTATGTTAAAAAGTTCTTGAACTCTATTGGTAAACCAGATCTCTTTCTAAATCCAACATCATGCTCATGAATATCAAAAAAAGCTTTAAAAGTGGCATGTCTTGATCTATTGGAGGAAAGGAGATGGTATTTAGATGGGAATAAGTCTTCTATTGTAGCCCACCGTAGCATCCTTCATGGTTTGGGCCTTCATCCTTATCTGGCACCAACCTACTCTTGCTACCATAGAATGCTTTTGACACGAATGAGGACTGAGTCTTTTTTTAGGCTAATAACATTTCCCGCCCCGAACGACTGGTCTGCCAACCTGATAAAATGTCCGTGCGATGATTTATCTAACCAGTCAAACATTCACTGCATTTTTCTTTGTAAGTATTATCAGTCGGGGAGAAAAAGATACCTGTTACCTCTGTTAAAGACATGGGGCTTGAGAAATTGTAAACCAGCACTGAACAGACTGTACATGTTGCAAGATGAACTTACCATTGTGTCAGTGATAAAATGTTTGACCTTCACCGTAAAATGCAGAGGGACCATGCGTAATGATTAGGACCTTAAGGTTAAAAATGTATTACATTGTGCCTAATTACATCAAATAATACATAATCATGAGAATGAAATATGCATCCCATGAACTTGGTTGAATTTTATGAATCTTTTAATGAACTTTAGAATCATCTCATGCAATTTAAGAATTCTATCTAATTTGTTTATATGTTGTCTATTCTTGTAATAAGTTTTTAATGAGAAAGTTACTAAGTCTGCCTATGTGTGCACTTTGTATTTATGTCTGCTTTTATGGTTTTTTGTCAAAATACCGAATAAAGCTACTTTTGAACTTTGAACTTTAGTGAGGAAAGTCCAACAGCATTCCCTCACAATGATCCTAGTTACTCCAACATGGGCAAGGCAATCATGGTTCACAACTCTACTGGAACTATCAGTAGGGCCACATCAAAAATTACACCTCTCACCCAAGCTTCTCACTCAGAACCTTGGAGAGATAAGACACCCTGATCCCAATCAGCTCAACCTTGCTCCTGAAATCCTAGAGTTTAGCTACCTTAATCTTCCACCAGACAGTATGAACGTTATCAAAGAAGCTAGACGTCCCACAACAAGGGCATGCTATGCAGCAAAATGGAAAAGGTTCATCATTTATTGCTCACACAACAAAATGAACCCACTAGATGCTTCCATTCAAAACATCATCTGTTATCTTTTGCATCTACAACAATGTGACCTAGTGTATACATCTATACAATTACATCTAGCTGCCATATCGGCCTACTACAAAATAAACATTTGTCTTTGTTTAGAGTTCCCGCGATCAAAGCTTTTATGGAAGGACTTAAAAGAATAATTCCACCAAGAGCTCCACCCTCTCCAGTCTGGAATCTCAGTATAGTACTTACCAGACTAATGGGTCTTCCATTTGAACCTTTACACAAATGTGAACCACAGTACCTTACTTGAAAAGTATCATTTTTAGTCGCCGTCACATCTCTCAGAAGAGTTAGCGAAATCCAGTCATTAACTATACAAGAACCATTTTTACAAATCCATCATAACAAAGTGGTTCTTAGAACAAACACAAACTTCTTACCCAAAGTAGTATCTGCCTTCCATCTAAACCAGTCTGTTAAAGTACCAGTATTCTTCCATCAACCAGACTCAGTGGCAGAAAGAGCTCTACGCACCCTAGATCTTAAAAGAGCATTACTTTACTACATTGAAAGAATGAAATCTTTTAGGAAAACCAAACAACTCTTCGTAGCTTTCTCCCCACCCCATTAAGGCAATCCTATATCCAAATCAGGAATTGCAAGGTGGATTGTAAAATGCATACAAATATGTTACCTTAAAGCCAAACGCATGTTAATCATTCCCCCTAGAGCTCATTCTACACGTAAACTAGGGGCTTCTAAGAGATTCTTTGGGAACATCCCCCTAGATGACATATGTAAAGCAGCAACTTGGGCAACGTCACACACCTTCACAAAACACTATTGTGTAGATGTGCAAGCAAAACAACAAGCTAGTTTGGGCCAGACTGTATTAAAAACACTTTTTCAAGCTACTGCAACAGATACAGGTAGCCAACGCTAAGGAGGATACTGCTATATAGTCTATGCATAGTGTACAATCTGCAGCTCATATGCCTCGAACGGAAAATGCTACTTACCAGTATGCATTTGCTCTTGGCATGTAGAGCTGCAGAGTTGTACACGCCCACTATCCTCCCCGGATACCTCTATCTGATCCAGTATCATCTTAATAAGATACATCTTGCAAGGGCATCTTACTATTCCTCACTACTCTATCTAACCCAAGTGCAAAGCCATCTAACGATGGAGCCGAAGCCCATGCGCATTGTTGACCAAAGGAGGAGTCACCAACCTCGTGACTAAAAGAATTCTTCGAAGATAAAAACAACATACAAATATCCGAGCCCAACACCAGTGTAGTGTAGTCCCTATATTCTCAATAGGCTCTGCGCATTGGAATAATATATCCTATAATGTAGGACTTATGTCAGTAGGTCTCTATCGAATATACTAAACTTAATTGTGAGTGCCAGCTAGCTCAGAGGTCACTAGAAACTTTCTCGAATTCAGAAGAAGGGATTCGTTTCTGACAACCGCATAAACATGACAACTTTGTTCCCTAGGACTGAAATAACTATCTTCAGAGTCGTAGAAACAATAGAGAAGTATTTCACTCAGTCAATCATGCATGCTTCGTTTCTACAGAGTTGCAGAGAAATAGAGAGACGGGCGTTTTCAATAAAAGGTTTATTGAACAGTCTTCTTTCTCATGCAAGAGAGGTGAACTGCTAAAACCGGTAGACAGAATGCAAAGCATAATGCGTACAGCGATTATAGTATTATGAAATAATACTGTAATTGCATTGTATGGTTTCTAAGCCATATAAAAATACATACATAAATAACATAGACTAAAATACTCAACTGGTGCTTCTTTAGCATAGGTTTAGTTTTTGCCAAGAATCTACCAAAGGTTTCTCTAGGTTCTAATCAGCTCCATACCTTAGAATGTAGGCGGTCTAGTATCTCTGTCTCGGAACTTAATTTCCCAACACCCCGCAAGGGGAGTCAGGAACACTGGAGCTGGATTTTTCAGCAGAGGAGGGCAGCTTCCTGATCAGTGCGTCAGCTTGAGAGTCGGCTTCCTTCGGCACTTGCTGTAGCGAGCTGCGTCGGGCAAGTAGGTCATCGAACTGCTCCGAACCACCGTGCTTTGCCATAGCAAGTGAAGGTATATTTATACCTTGAATGTGTTTAGGAATGCCATGTTTGACGTAAAGTCGGGCATATGAACATCATGAATGAACCTGTATGGAATAAATGTTCATTGTAAAACTAACTGAGTTCTTGGAGAACAAGGAAGGGGAAGTCCCTAACGGCTTAAGCTGGTTTTCCAAGAAATCATTGTGACATTTGGTGAACGGATGGAAGTATGAATACAAAACAAGACCTAGATCAAATAGGCATAGGGATTTCAATATATTAATGGTTTACCATCAACAGCAAAAACTTTTTGCACAATACTCCTCTCTTTTGATTATTGAGGTAGGAGGTACAACCAACATATGCCAATCAATAAAACCTTACCCAACCCTTGAGGAAACGAAAGACAGTTGTGGGACAACCAATAACACACACCAATGTGTCCAAATAGGAAAATAAAAGGAATTGGTAAAAGTGTGTGCGAGCGAGATGGCACCTCACGGGCGAACCATCAACGGGAACCTGGCAGGTACTCACCAGGATTGCCCTGATCTCATCATTGGCGCCATCAAGCTCTAAAAGAAAACAAGTGTCCACAGAACAAACAAAACAGTGTTTGTGAAAAAAATGCAGTGTGTGAGACAAACAACCACAATACGGAAGACCAAACACATATGTAAAAGCCACAAGCAACACAGGACTTATCTTTATTCTGTTTCTTTTGTGTTTGTTATGGAATGTAAAACAGTGAAGATGGCTAATTCCTATCTAGCCATGTTCCACTTGCCGACATGTTTCATTGCCACTTTTATTTCGGGCAATTTTTTCAGGGCATCACAAATTTTTTAGAGCCACTACATGAGGACACACATCGTATTCACAACCGCAAACGACCACCTGAGCTCGTACCATTCGTGAGGTCCAGACCAATAATTAGTTTCAAGAAGACTCCAGTTGTGAGTCACTCCTCATTCCGTAATTTTACGGTAATGCGGGGGAAAACTGTGTTTTCTCAGCACTCGCGAGTGCTGAGAAAACACTCCCCCGCATTAAATGAAACATGTTCCACTTGCCGGCATGTTTCATTTAATGCGGGGAAAACACAGTTTTCCCCCGCATTGCCGTGAAATTACGGAATGAGGAGTGACTCACAACTGGAGTCTTCTTGAAACCAATTATTGGTCTGGACCTCACGACTGGTACGAGCTCAGGTGGTCGTTTGAGGTTGTGAATACGATGTGTGTCCTCATGCAGTGGCTCTAAAAAATTTGTGATGCCCTGAAGAAATTGCCCGAAATAAAAGTGGCAATGAAACATGTCGGCAAGTGGAACATGGCTAGATAGGAATTAGCCATCTTCACTGTTTTACATTCCATAACCAACACGAAAGAAGCAGAATAAAGATAAGTCCCGTGTTGCTGGAGGCTTTTACATATGTGTTTGGTCTTCCGTATTGTGGTTGTTTGTCTCACACACTGCATTTTGTTCACAAACACTGTTTTGTTTGTTCTGTGGACACTTGTTTTCTTTTAGAGCTTGATGGCGCCAATGATGAGATCAGGGCAATCCTGGTGAGTACCTGCCAGGTTCCCGTTGGTGGTTCGCCCGTGAGGTGCCATCTCGCTCGCACACACTTTTTCCAATTCCTTTTATTTTCCTATTTGGACACATTGGTGTGTGTTATTGGTTGTCTCACAACTGTCTTTCGTTTCCTCAAGGGTTGGGCAAGGTTTTATTGATTGGCATATGTTGGTTGTACCTCCTACCTCAATAATCAAAAGAGAGGAGTATTGTGCAAAACGTTTTTGCTTTTGATGGTAAACCATTAATATATTGAAATCCCTATGCCTATTTGATCCAGGTCTTGTTTTGTATTCATATAACTGAGTGGAGGGTGACCTATGATCAATTCTTTTTCCCTCTAAGCTCCTCTGTGTTTACTGAACGGATGGAAGTAGCCATGCCTGTATTTGGGTAGCATGGGCTATGGGCTATGTCTAAATAAGGGCTTGATTTCTATGCCTATATAAGGGCAACGTGAATTGTACCTATATAAGTGCATGAATCGGGGAAAATCCATTCGGAATCTAAAACGCCATACAACACCCACTCCACTTTCTTATGTACGAGTTCTAAACAAGTTAAACATATCTAAACATGATGTGTCAAAACCCCACCCAAAACACATTAAAATGCAATGGTGCAGGTAGTAAACGAAAAGAGCATTTGTGTTGTACGCATTTAAAGCAATGTTTCATTCTAAGCATAAAGCTGACATTTGTAAATGCTGTCTGAATGAATCACGAAAATACATTTATGAAATGGCTCGTAAATACAGAAGAAAAAAGGAGCCGAAACCATTACATGTCCTATTACATATAACTGTTGATATGAAGACAAGGTAAAATATTGTCTCTGGAAGTTTTTCAAAGAATTCTAGTTCTCTATGAATAGTTCTACTTTAAGCAGATTACTTTGTGCCAAAAATGAAAAATACAAATTTGGAAAAAGAAAAAGTTAATCATAGAAAAAAAGTCCCAAAGTTAGTACTTTGTTTTGAAAAAATGAAGGTCGAATCAGAGTCTCTCAGAACACTATGTGCCAAATCAAAAGTCAATGGTAATGTTTGGAGAAAACATCAAATCTTCTAAGTCTGTAAAGAATTTGTCTACCATTGTAGGTGAGAGTTGGATTACCTCGTTAAGAAGATCAACCGCACATAGATGTGAAGCATCGCCGTCAGCATTGGTCGCGTTAGTAATGTTCGTAGTGGATGATACCCGTGTGCCTGTTTCCTCTTGTATCTCACCGTCAGCATTTTGCGTCTGTGAGATCTCAATGAATGCCGTTATCAGAATTGGTAGCCGCTGGGGACAACACAGTGCATGGGCCGTTACTGGTTCAAGCGAAGTATCAACATCCATTGGCATGACTGATGGGAGTGTCAGACATGTGTCTAGCATGCATTCTTCTCCGCGTAGCAGGCAGCGTAGAACAGGTAAGATGCAATTTTGCCGAATTGGTTTGAATGAGAGTACCCATGTGGTTTTCAATACTCTTAAACGAGTTAATCCCAAAATGTGGACAATGCGCTCATGACTTTTCATCACCAGTAGAGTTGTCTCCATGGTGAACTGGGTGTCGCTTGTGGAATGACTTGCTGTATCGCAGCAGTAGGAGCAAAAGTAGTATACCTGCAGCGAGTCCCAAAATGAAAGGCAATCCGCCAAATTGTCAGGAAACCCAATTTGTTCAGAGAACTATCCGTGGGAGCCACAATCTCCCCCTTGTCTCTAGGGCACGGGGGCTGGTCTGTCTTAGTTCGAAAATATCTCCCCAAGATGGTGGCGCAACACTAAGGGTTGCGCTGCAGTCTTCTGGTGGTTTGCGCGAGACTCAAGAGCACAGCTGTGGCTCGCGCATTCTCTAAGTACTGCGCACTTCACCAGGACCATTACGGAGCTGAGAAGCAATTGTATGGCGTTCGTGTTGTTTTTGAGAGTAGTCAGGCAGCTTTGTGAAATATTTACCAGCGGTAGTTAGTTTTCCTACGCGTCAGTTCCTAGAAGAGAAATCTCAGCGAGAATTCATCCTGAGAGCGACGTTCCGAAGTTTACAGTTCCACAGCTTCAGTCCCTCGTAGTTCCAGTCACGCAAGTACCTTGGGAAAAAACAAAGAAAAAAGAAATGTTTGGTTAACCTTGCACTTGACAGTTCCAAGTAAATGTAATATATTTGATAGTGGGTGATTAAGGACGACAATTACCTTTGAGAAAAAGTCCGCAGAGTTCTTTCCTGTTTATTTTAGAAAACAAAAGCAAAAGACATAGTTAGTTTAATTCCGGTTCAGGAAATAAAACATAATTTTGGTGAAGAGAGATTAAAAAACACAAAACCTATACTTACCTCAAGGGAAGTCTTCGTTTTTATTTTCCTGTAAAGAAAAATAAAGAAAGAAAAAGTTAAAGGTTAATATCAGTAAAATAATAGTATTTGGAGAAAAGAGAATGTTACTCCTAAAGTGAATTTAACTTTTCATTGAAGGATGTTGCCTTACATATTAATTCAACAAAGATTCACTACAGTCCATTACATCCTATGGAAGAGATGCGAAGGTCTGGTCTAGCAAGGATAGGTAGTAGTGTTAAGGAGAGTAGAGCGTATAGTTTTAGAATGGTAGTTTAAGGTGAAGTTGTTAATGCTTCTTGTGTATTTCAGTGTGTTCAGCACCCAAGAAGATTAGTAGAAGGTAGCTGGGAAGGCAACAGATTGAAGACCGGCAGTCTCTTCTCTGTCCCATCCCCTTTCCCCCGCTGAGGTTCACTCACGCAACTAAGGTTTTAACGTTGGAGCGTGGGGGGAAGCTCGGAGGGGGTGTTGGGAAAAGTTTATCATTCTGTTCCTGTTGAGTTTTCTGGATACTTCAAGTAAGAGACTGACTGATCGGACACAAACACAGAGTGCACAAAGTTTGGCAATATTCCTAGGACTGCTTCAAAGGTTGTTAACATTCCAGAAAAAAACGGTCTTAAATACATGTACAATACCACTCGTATCAGACATGTTTAAGATACGACTTAACATTTCCGAGAAATGTATAGGGCAATTTGTAGTTAAGAGGGCATGTATCCCTGCAGAAGTCCCTGCGACTTGCAGATCATAGGTCTCTTTGACCGAGTTCAGTAGGACAGTTTTCTGTAAAAGAATGGCTTTCGTTCTGCTTAAAGTATCAATTTGTATCGAAGAGATGTTCAGTGAAGTCCATAATGGCGACTCGCAGTCTGCGTTGGTTTTTGGAAACAATACTTGCATACAGCAAGTGACTCTGGCTGAAACAGTTACCAGATAGGGTAAACCTGGCAACATGCCACAGCTGCTGTGATCTTTCAACATGAGGTTTCAGTTTCAGTTTCAAAAGCTTTTTTCGGTTTGTCAATAACAACCATATAAGCATTATGTTAAAATTAAAAAACTATTATTAGCTGACCACTTTAAACTCTCCAATGTTTGCTTAGCAGCATGGGTAACTTAGAGGCAACATGTGCAATTTTATATTTTGTGCAAAATCGCAAAAACAAAAAAGGTGCCAAGTGCAGTCAGTTTACATTTTGTGCAAATATTGCAATAGAATACCATGTGGAATCATTTAGATTTTGTACAAATTTTGCAAAAAGTGCAATGTGCCACTAACACTGAAATAAATATTACAATCAGTACATAAAAACCCAAAATAATCACATAAAATATTGTATATGAATCACGTGTTCTAAACCGGTCTCCAGAAATACCATAAAGTGCTTACGTGCTTTTTTAGGTATTTGAGAAATAACATATAATTGTGCATACTCAAAAGTTAATAGATTTCCTAGCAGCTATACATTTTAAAATATAAGATGCAACATAAAAGCATATGTCTGGACCTTCCAAAGAAAACAATAACTTCATAGCATTTTTAGTTGATCTTACATTATGTTTTAAAAAGATAGGTTTCAAATAAAACTTCCATAAAAAAGAATAGAATTTACAAAACATTAAAAAGTGACAACAACTTTGGTTGGATATATTATCACATGGGCATGCAGTAGTGTAACTTTTTCTCATGGTCGGAAAACCACGAGATAGTGAACAATCCCTAACCTTAGGCGTGTCAATACAAAACGGTGGGAGGTTCTAGTCACTTCGGTCAAATATGCCTGAAAGCCGATTCTAAGGTCTAATTGCTGATAAATACAAGAGTGGGTTGTTCCCCAATTGTTCTCCCACAAACCTCCCTTTTGAATGCTTGAAAGGTTGTTTTTAACTCATTCTTAGCAATTGAGGCTGCGTACTCGGGCTCTACCTGAATGAGACAATTAAACAGAAGACTAAACCAGTGGTGGATACAACTTAACCAGGGAATACGAAAACAGTGGTCCAGCTTCAAACAATCTTTAATAAGTGATTGAGTAAATAACGTTTCTTCTTTAGACCAGATAGATCGCCACAATAACAGGGGGGGAAGGGCAGCTAGGTCTGAAATATATTTGATTCCCACTTCTTGGTGTACCAATTCCGTAGAGGCTGATGTTGGCGCGCTCAGCAACCGTTTGAGAAAGGTGCTTTCATCTTGCTGAAGTGACTTTTCATGACAGTGTCCCCAGACTCCTGCCCCATAAAGTGCGGAAGACACACCTAGCATTATAGATTACCACCATATCTTTTACTCTACGATCCCCCAATTTTGCAGAGAATCTAAAAATGCTATTAGTATTCCTGCCCATCTTGTAACACACGTTTTCATGTTCACATATCCATTTCCCATTACCAGCAAATGTTATACCCAGGTAACAGAACAATTTTACCGATTGCATTTTAGTGTTCTCTATATAAAAAGTCCTAGTTGATTTAACATTTTTCCCACATGTCATAGCAAATGTTTTGGATTTATTAATTAAAAGTTTTCTCCCGTTAATAAACATAAATGTAAAATTATTAATAAGCCGCTGGAGACCAATCTGAGTACGTGATAATAAAACAGCATTGTCTGCATATAATAAAATAGGTACAGCCTTACCGTCTATCATTGGGGCCTTCCGCTGGTATCTGTCCTAATGTTGCGTCAACTTGATTGATAAATAATGAAAAAAATAGTGGAGCCAGGACGCAACCCTGTCAGATGCCTCTTTTTACGCTAAAAAAAGTGTACATTCCCCCATGGGCCCATAGCGAACTCTACTTGATAACCTCTCATAAACTCTTGCTAAAAAATATACAATCTCCTTTGGGGCACCAGAGTCAAGTAATGTAGACCACATAATTGAGTGGTCCACTACATCAAACGCACTACTCAAGTCGGTGAAACATAAAAACATGCTTCCCCCTTTAGCTAATGTATATTTACTAATGAGAAGATCAAGGTTAACACACGGTTCCAGGGTTCCTAGTCTCTTTTTGAACCCATATTGTGCTTGTGAAATGATATTATTATCTGAAGTCCAACTTTCAAGCCTTTTTAGCAGAATCCTGCTCATAACCTTGATAGACGAGTCCAACAGTGATATTGGGTGGTAGTTACATGCTTCTGATTTTGAGCCTTTTTTAAATAATGGTATAATTAGTGACTGGCCCCAAGACAACGGAAATTCACCCACTACAGCAGCATTAAAATTCCTAGCTAAGATAGGGGCCCATAAATTCATTTCACTTTTGTACAAGTCGATTTCCACTCCGTCGGGGCCTGGGGCTTTGCCCCTCTTGCTGTTAACCAGCCCTTTGTGCACCTCTTCGACATTTATTAACAAAGGTAATATAGGCCACATAGAATCGTTATTTGGCAGTGAACCTAAAACATCCCTATCTGGGTTAAAAATATTTGTAAAATGTTCGATCAAGGCATTACAATTTGCATGCAAAATTAATTCTGGTACATGTAATTTACTATTATTAGTAACTGCTGCTAGGCTAAGTTGGTCCCATGCGTCAGCTTGAAGTTTTCTTTTTCTCGTCTTGATAGCTAACTTATAGTTAAGACGTAATTCTTGGATGTGGACTGTATTTTGAGGCTTGATACCAAGGTCCTGTTTCAATCTATATAGAGCTTGAGTACAGTTATGGTCGAACCATCCAACATTCTCCTGCTCTTGGTTAATAGACCTTCTATTGTATTATTTATCTTTATCTATCTAGAAAGCAATAGATTTAAATTGGCCTCATCACCAAGACAATAATCTATTTCCCTTCTGCATTTTATTACAACATCCCTTTGTATCTTTTGCAGGTCGACACCAGCCTATTTTATCCTCATACCATTTGGTCTTGTGGGGGCAATGTTGGAATTGCAATCATCATTATTAGATGGTTTATTCCCCAAACTTACAGTGATAAAGAAATACTATTATGATCACTTATGGCCTGCTCTGTAATGCATAAGTTTGAGTAATCACTGTTACACAAGATCAATATATGATCGCTATTGGTGGCGGCATTCCTACCATTAAAGGTTGGGCATTTAATATTTCCCCTGGTCATAGTACAGCTTAGTAATTCAAGATCGAATTTTGATATTAGTGTATTTAAAGCTGTACCATATTCACAATGGGGGAAGTGCATATAATCATCATTATCATCGACGTTATGGCCCTTCCTAAACCCACATATCTTGGTTTGAGCCAGCGGATATGCCTGAATGTTAAAATCACCAAACCAACCACCTACCTCCTACCCCCTGCTCTACTCCTCTCCTCTTTCATGCTACTAACCTTTGCCCTCACCTGTCCTTGCCCTAGTCCCCACCCTGTTTACCTGTGAATTTCCAGCGTCATTTGAGAGCTAGCTATTTTGTCTGATGCCCGATGGAGCTACCTGGTTTAGCTATAGGGGAGACAGGTCAGGGATTCCCTCCTTGGACGTCACCTACCCAGTCTGTCTTTAGCCACACTTCCTTTAGTCTCTCCTGTCGTCTCTTCCCGCTTCCTCCCTCTATTTTTATCTCTGCTTCTCTCCTCTCTCAATGTACTGAGACTGAACTATTTTGTCTGATGCCCGATGGAGCTACCTGGTTTAGCTGTAGGGGAGATGGGCCGTGGATTCCCTCCTTGGTAGTCACCTACCCAGTCGGCCTTTAGACAGATTTAATTTTGTCTCTCCTTGTTGTCTCTTCCCCTATCCTCCCTTTCTCACCTTCCCTGTTCCCTCCCCTCCATTTATTTTGCCTTCCATGTTATTTAAATGTTTCCCATTGAGACCCAGCTATTTGGCCAAAGCCCGGTGGAGCTACCTGATAGCTATAGACTTCCCCCCGACCGTCACCTACCCAGCCGGTCTTTGGGCATTCTTTCCTTCGTCTTTCTGCAGTATCTCCCTCCCATCCTGTTTTTCTGCGAACCTCTTCCCTCGACAATTGAGACCGAACTACTTTGTCTGATGCCCAATGGAGCTACCTGGTTTAGCTATAGGGGAGATGGACCGTGGATTCCCTCCTTGGTCGTCACCTACCCAGTCGGTCTTTAGACAGACTTCCTCTCGTCTCTACGATTGTCTCTTCCCTTATCCTCACTTTCTCACCTTCCCTACCCCCACTTGTTTTCTCTCTCCTTCCTCTCCTCTCCTAATGTATTGCCGATTGTTTGATGTAATGTGTAATTGTTGATCCTTTTCTATTATACTGTTAAACCACATTGTTGCACTTCTTTTCGTCCCTCCTGTCGTCTCCTCCCGCATCCTCCCTCTATTTATGTCTCTTCTTCTCCCCTCTCTCAATGTATTGAGACTGAACTTTTTTGTCTGATGCCCAATTGAGCTACCTGGTCTAGCTATAGGGGAGATGGGCCGTGGATTTCCTCCTTGGTCATCACCTACCCAGTCGGTCTTTAGACAGACTTCTTTTCGTCTCTCCGTATTGTCTCTTCCCTTATCCTCCCTTTTTCACCTCCCCTGCCTCCTCCACTACTTTTCTCTTCCTTTCTGTCCTCTCCTAATTGTATTGCTAATTTATTTGGGATTTGTTGTGTAATTGTTGAACTTTTTCTGTTACATTGTTGATTTTCTGTTATATTGTTGATTCCCATGTAAAGCAATCTGATACCTCCGGGTTCAGCCAGGGTTATATAAAACTCTTTAGATAAATAAAAAAAAGAAAAAATAAAGTTGTAGTAGTTGACTAAAATCAAGTCCTTACCTTATAAAAGGGAAACCTCATCACTTGGCTATACATGTCGACTGATATGCAACTTATAATTTTACATGCATTCAATTTGTTAGAGACAAGAATTAAAAGGCCCCCCTTTGCTCTACCTGCCACAGAGTCGGCAGCTTGTACTCAATGCGAGGTATAACCCTCTACAAAGATCGGTTCTCTTCTCCAGGTTTCCTGCAAACAAATTATATCATAATTAGAAGTAATAAAATCCCTCCAAAAAGGTGTGTCTTGTTTCTTTTTGAGACCTGCAATATTCCAAGTTACAAAAGTGTAGCCTTCAATTATATTGCAGTTTGTAGGCCTACACATAGGAATATCTAGAGTCTCCATAGGGGGTGTGTCAGTTTTTTCTCCTGTTACAATTATGGGGATTTCTGTTAACTCCCCTGGGGGTGCATCCTTTATTTCTTAAAAGTAGTTATAGCCAATTCTGGATGGGGTTTCCTATATTCTTGCGGTACTAAAGAAAGAAGTGACTTAACCGGTAATTGGTAAAAAGGATAGTCTACAACTAATCCATCAACATCCTTATACAGTGTCCCATTTAGATTATGTTCCTGAGTTGTACCATAAGCTATCATAAGTCAGTCATTGTCCTCTAAGGAACTTAGTGCTTGAAATCTGTTGTATATTAGGACAGTAATACAGGGTGGTGGTTTTAATAGTGGTAGCATTTTATTAAAATTTGGGTTGTAGTTAGGGCTGTCATAATTATTGGTCGTCATCAGGTGTCTGTAAAAATATCCTAGAGGCAGGAGGGTTGTGTTGTATTAACAAAAAACAACTATGTGGAAGGGTCTATAGGGGAAACAAGTTTAAAGACCTACAAGGTATCCTATCCCCCAATCCAACTATAACAAACACACAAGGGATACTAGAGGTCTATCATGGGCTCAATATTGTGTGTCAATTCAAAATGACGCATGTAGGAACAAGTGTCTAATCACAAAAAGAAGATGAAATGTGGGAACAAGACAGAAAATACTCCCATCAGCCCACCATTTGGCGGAAAATCATCATCTGGGATTTTTTGTACATAAACTGGTATCTGTTAGGTCTCTCACCTGATGATATTGTGAGGAGACCTAAAAACAGATCCTCCAGTGACGAAAAGAATGTATGAATAACATGGCTAGATGGGAGGGGTTGCAGTGAAAACAAATGGTGAAAAACAAAAAGTGAAATAAAATTACCTAGTGTGATGCCAAGGCAAAGTACTTTATTGGAGGGGTCATCACAGAGGTAATGTTAAAAGCAACAGTATGTAGATAGTATTCTAATATTACTATCAATCAGATGGATCTGGTCGACATGTTTCAGCCTGTAAAGGCTTTCTTCAGGACCTATGATATGAGATACTACTGCAACAAATACTATACAAGTTTACAATCACTTGATAGAAAAACCACTATGTGGGTGCCTACCGTATACCATCTAGTAGATCAATGAATTCTCACCTGTATTGAAATATAAGGGACAGACACGAGACATACATGCAAAAATATGACAAAACAGCATTGTATACACTGTACAACACATATATTGGCCATACATCCCATGTGGGACAAATGTAGTGAAAAAAGAAACTCACCCAAAGTATTATGGGGAGAGGCCTCACCTCGCCTGGCACACGCTCAAGTCTAAATAGAGGCCCCGCTCTGAGGAAAAATAGAAAAGGTAACAACATATCCATTTTCAAATAATTCTAATAAAAGTAACAGATAAATTATATGTTGATCCATGGTCATTATTAGTGTTCCTCAAATTACCTAATTTAGAACATAAAGCAGTGGACAAAAGGATGTGGTCCAAAGGCCAGTCAGGGCTGACCAATGACACTAAGCAAGCATTCTCTAAAACATAAGCATAGGGGCACAAGAAATGTATGTTGGTAAAACAAGAATATAACCAACATCAACTTGAAATCAGCCCAGGAGAAAAGGTTAGCAAGGTACTCCAAAGTGAGCATTCAAATAGAGTCACTGCGGCGGACTCAATCGCTTCTTGAAAGGGAACAGTGCAACCCACCTGTCCGTCAAATGAATTCATTTGTTTATCCTACCCAATTGCAACAGAACATTTTTGACTGTGTTGAAAAATTTGAGATAGGAATGTATATATATGTTTAAAAGTATTTGATGGCAATACCAGTATGCCCATGTGATGTCATCTTAAAATGTACTTATGTGACCACATGTGACTTATGTGAACTTTTTCTATAACACCCCAATCCTCACCAATCGCAACTTCTAGAATGGCAGAAAATCCCTTCACACCGCTTGAACAGCAGTGGTGAGATCTGGAAAGAGGTTGAGTGAACTGCCATTGTAAGATAACCCTTTTTTCCCCTGCCCAAATGGAGTGCTGTGTCCCTATAGTTGAAGTTTAGTAGTGAGCAATGAGGGGGCGAGCCGGTGCTCCCAATGATGTCTGGGTGCCAGGGTTCTATGCATCCACCCCACAATAAACATTTGTGAAAACTGTCCACGTCAGAGATTGTTGTCAGCAGTTTTTCCACGAAATACTAAAGCTTGCCTGTGTTTGTTGACTCTGGGATTCCTACAATATGCATCTTTTTGCACCAGGAGCATGCCTTCAGTCCTATATTCTTAGCTTTGATTATATGCAGATTATTTTCTCCATATTTAGAAGCTTTTTATTTTTACCCCGAAGATCATCTTTCATATTAGCTAAACATTTAGCTGTCGAGATGTGATGTACATCTTGGAGCTGATTAGTTCCATTCTGACTGTGAGAGTATCTATTTTACTCTCTATAAACAAGAAGCTTTGCTGAATCACTTTGAGATGGGATCATTATTCTCTACTTACTCCGCCTGGGTACCATGCCATCCTTCATCACTTATTGGCATATTAGAGGGCGCCATCTGTTGTGTGTGCCTTAACTTAGAGTTTGTATTGTTTGTTATAGTTTATGCCAATCCTGTTTCAGGTGGGAGCCAGTGGCAGCATTGTGTCAGTGCAGCAGCAAGCTGAGCATTGGCTGTGGCTAGGTTTCTCAGTTTGGCCCTATGGAAGTATAAAAGTTACATGCACCTACAAAGGGCCCAGTTACAGCAGACATCTGCTTATAACTGCTACTGCAGAACTAGCTGCTTTATCTCTAACAGGTCTTTTCATACAAGTGGTGGTATAGTTCCCAGTACATCGGCATGCAGCAAGGATCATAGTATGTCATAAGGATAGTAGTATGTCACCTATGTTGGGGGCAACAGAACTGTCAACTATGTTGGGGACGACAGAACAGTAAGCCCTGCACACTACACCCACTGAGCCAGCTTCCCCTCTTGCTTCAAACATATACAGCATACAATAAAGTGTGGGGAGTAATGTCCTGCTTCATGCAACTACGAACTCTATTCGTAAAACATGAAAAAGCATTTATTTGACAATTGATTATAAACATCATCCAGTATTGAGGTATCTTTCATAGATTCACATGCTTGAATCATTCCCCGTCATCGAAGTGGGAGTCACAGTGGGACTCCCATTTCGACGTGGGACTCCCATTTCGACGATGTGGAATGATTCAAGCATTTGAATCTATGAAAGATACCAATACTGGATAACTGCAGTTATAGGTAAGTAATTTATTTCTTACTCATTCCCATCTAAATTTTTACTTTCATAAAGTGAACAATTTGAGCAGCAGAGCTGCTCTTGATGAGTACCATCAAAATCAGCTTCTTGTAGAAAATGATAGTGATTGGTGGAATCAATACATATTCAAATTTCTCTATGACTCTTCAAACATTACTGTTAAGGAAGTCCTATTATTCCTAATCCAAACAGCACATGGACAGCCAACACATGTTTTGCAGTTACAACACTGCTTCTTCAGGGCTTCAAGATGACAAATTAACAGCTTGAGTCACAAGATACATTTCTTCTGATTTTACAGCGATATGCTTAATTGATAGGTATTGAATAGAAAATTCAAAAAGAAGAAGAAAGAGATATCAGTGCAAAATATACACAAACTTTTTTTAGCAATATAACAACAGAATTTCTGAATGTTGGAGTTGATGTACAAACTAAAATGGATTAAAGAAGAATAAAGATTAGCGATGAAAAGTAAGAAACACAAGGAAAAACAAAAATGTAAAACCTCATAACATTTCAAGTTTATTGTAAAAACCTGTCTCTTTACACTTTGTGAGTTATAAATGTCTGATACAGGAAAATCCTGTACACCATAGATTCTTTTAGCAGCAGCAACAATCTACAGTGGTCTACAATATGAACTATATGGAGGCAGAAAACAAAAGAAAAGGATAATCTCCATATGATGAATTTATTCAAAAAGGTTTCTCCCATGACCATAAAGTCCTGCGTCCCTGCTTACCTATTTGCTAAGGCTCCCCAAAAACGAGCACGAATTCCTCATTCTTGCATTCAACCTCATTCCAAAAGGCGCATATCATCCCAAAACTATCTCCAACAATGTTTGACCTTCTACAAAAATGTTACCTTTTTTTCCAAAAATAGAATAGCCTATTTACAATCAATTAACCATTCCAAAACACTAATACTACCTGACAACACGTACTGCAGGCTCAAACCCTTTTCACCTAGCTTAATAAATCTCGGTGCGAGTCATTAAACTTCAGGGAGTTAATTCACCACCAACACAGCAAACTTGCATAGTATGTAAAAAAAGGACTCATAATTTCTTTTGTCCTACTTGAAAATGCCCGACTTACCCACAAGAATATTTTGCTGTTTATACTGACTAATACCAGCACGAGTCCAAGGCTGTTTCACACATCTATTGATGCAGAAATGTACGAAACTCTTTATTTGTGTTGAGACCTTATTTCACAGTCCTTAACCAATCAATCCACCAGTTCTCTTTAAATCAAAGTCTATGTTCTTGGTCTCCTCCTCTAAAATGTTTCTGAACATGGCCAATTCCTATCAGTGAAATGTGGCTAATTTCCACTAATTTGTTTTTCTGAGAAACGTCTTCTAATCGGAGACCTATTGTCCTTATTTCTTTTTTAAAAAAATATCTTTATTAGTTTTTTACATATGCATCATCTTCCCACCCCTAACCCCACCCCCATCCTTTTCAGACTTTACCCGTACCGAGACACAATTTACTTACAGAATTCATCATAATTAAGAAAACAAAACGTAGAATTCAGAGGTGCAGAGCAGTTCATCATAAATGCTTTACAGTTCAATCTTGTGTTAAGTAGTTAATTCTGGGCTAACATTCCTCATCGTACGATGGATCGATCAGAAGCATCTATCCGTCCCCAGTATGGCTTTGTATCCACTGTAATAGTAGATCACAAATTATCATACCGCTTTTGCGTTTATTACTCCCTTTTCTTTTATAGATAGCCACCTCTAGGCTACATGTTTCCAACAAATGTCTCTCCATTGGGGGAACACCGGTGGGTTTGGGTCTAGCCATGCTGAAGTAATGCATAACCTTAAAACAGCCATTGCCACAAAAATTAACCCTCATTTTTTTTCCTTCTAATTCAGGCCACACAGTGGCACAGTGACCCCAAGGGCTCAAGTCAAGCTCACACACGTTCTGGCCCCAATCACAGGGTGTCCCTGGTGTGGTCTGATTTCAGGCTGCTGCTGCCATTGTCACATAGCTCCCCAAAGAGTGTCTCAGGCGGTAAATTATTGGATAGAGAGTTATCGCAAATAGGAGGATTAGGACAGATTTATTCCCAGTCCTCCTGAGCTTCACTAACGTGTGGCCATGTTGGATTCCAGGACCGTGACATACCCCTCCCTCAGCCCTCCTGCCCAAATTTCTTCTTATCATTCATTGTTTTCAAACTCATATGTAGCCATACTGAATACAAAGTACTTTATTCCACTAATTTACTTGTGAGGTTTCAAGGCAAGTGGGATCACTCTACCTTTTTAATCTTCAGTGAAACTTCTTGACTTTACACTTGATGTCTCTCTCTATCCTAGTTTATACATCAGCAGACTCATCTTGGTGTACTCTTTTTAACTTTTGTCACATCAGGAATATGCCATTTTGATTCATGTCTGACTTGTTTTTGTACTGTGTACAGTAGTAATGCCATTCTGAGTCGATACTCTTCCACTTAAAAAATGTGCTACATTTTGCAACTCCGCTCCTGAAATGGAACAAGTACATGTGATCCTTTCAGGCATGTTATTTTTTATTTTTTTATTTTTAACTCTGTTTATTGAAGAAGAAAACGTCAACCCAATTATACAGTAATGTTTAACAACTTCGTTTGTGTCCGCACTGTGGCCCAGTAGCCTTCACTCCTGTAGGGCGGCTGGGTGGACGGGTTCAGTGGAGCACACAACATCCCTCTGTATTTGTTCTAGTTTCGCCAAATATTGGACCATTTCTGTGGACACCCTCTCCCTTCATATATAACCCTTTCTATGTGCATGCATCAGTCCATGTCGGTCTGCCAGTCCCGGAGCTTGGGCACTGTGACTCCCTTCCAAGTTCTTGCAATATAACTTTTCGCAACTACGTTTCCCAAAGTGACCCAGGTCCCCTCTTTTGCTGACAAGTATGTTGCCTCACAAATATTAAGATGCCACAACCGGAGCATGACCTCCATAGATTTCCCACAGACTTCCCTCATTTTCCCTGTCACTTTACTGTCACTTTACCCCCAGTATGTTTGTACCACCAGACAGCCCCACCTCTGATGGAGATACGTCCCCGCTTGACCACAGCCTCTGTGGCATAATGGGGAGTTCAGGATACCCATCTTCGCCAATATCACACTAGTATAGTATACTCTATGCAAGAGCTTGATCTGGATTAATTTGAACCTAGACCAAATTGTCACCTCCCAGGGGATGCCAATGCCTCCTGCCAGTCCTCCTCATCTAAATCGCCCACCTTCTCCACCCATTTGACCCTTATCTTCTCTAGTGCATCAGGTGTATTATTTAATATCTTACTATAGGTCAAGGAAATTGCTTTGTCTCTAAGGTAATCATCAAAGAGTCTGTCTTCTAGGGGCAAAGCAGCCGGCAGATCTGTGCCTTTGGGGATAGCCCTATGCAACGCATTCCTGACCTGCAGGTATTAAAAGGTTTGCCCCACCCCCCTCCCCCCCTTTAGCAACTCATAGTCATGCTGGAGGTCTGCAAAGGGAACTACTTTACCTCCTGCCCAGATATCTCCGAACATCGAGAACTCAATGAGTTCCCACTCAACAAATCCAGCACAAGATGCCAATAGCCCCAATAGTTCTGTTTCAAGAGGGGGGTGGGCTGTGTAATCTTCTTCTTCTTCCATCCCAATTACTGCAGTGGCCGCATGCCAGACCTTTATCGTGGTCGCCTTTGGAGTATACAGTGGACTATGTGTCTTTCCCTCATATAATGCCCTCTGATATGTCCCTGTTGTCATGTTATATTTGTCCATCCCTTAGGCTGAATCTGTTATCGGCCAGTGCACCCAATGATTTGTGATCACCAACTGAGAGACCCAATAGTAAGTTTTAATCGCTGGGAGGGCAATACCTCCATCATACCAGCTTTTTGTCAGTTATGGCAATGAGATGCGAGGGGAGCCGTTATTCTAGAGCAGGGTCCGAAAATACTTGTCCAGGACAAGGTATGGCGTATTCTGTAGGGCATAAATAAAACGGGCAGGGCCATCATCTTAAATGCAGTGCTCTCCCCAGTAACGGAAGTGGAAAAGTCTTCCAGTGTTTTATGTCATCTTGTAAGGGACGCAGTGGGGGGGACCAAGTTTTGATCGTAAAACGCTACTGGGTCCGGAGTGGCATAAATCTCTAGATAGCGAAAGCCGCCAGTGACTACTCTGGCTTTGCTAATTCTGAGTGGAATAAAACCTTTCACAGCTAATTTTTTTGAGTAATTTGTCCCAGTTAATGGTATATCCAGAATATTTTTGAAAAAAGGCGAATATATGTAAAATTCTCTGAATAGAGTTACGGGATTTGGCCAAATGAAGCAATATATCGTCTGCGTACAGGGAGATTCTATCCTCCCAGTCCGGGGCCCAATTTAGTCCCCTTATGAGGGGGTTGCCTCAATCCAAATCGCCAAGAGCTCAAGGATCAAATCAAAAATCAAAGGGGAAAGCAGGCAGCCCAGTCTCTTACCCTTCCGTAAAATGAAAGTCGCTGAGTGGGCCCCATTTACAGTTACTCTAGCCATAGGCTCTGAGTAAAGGAGTCTCACCCAGAAACTTTGGTCCGAGGCCGTAACGTTCCAATGTTGCAAACAGGTAGGGCGTCTCAATCATGTCAAACGCCATTTTGGCATCTACAGACATGATGACTGCCTCCTCTCTTACCGTCCCCGCCCTGCCGAGCACTCCATTGACACGCCACAGATTCAATGCTTTATTCCTGCCAGGCATGAAACCAGACTGATCTGGATGAATCAGTTTATTGGAGCAAAGGCGGTAGTCTTGTGGGCAGGAGTTTTGCTAATATCTTAACTTCCGTATTTAACAACGAAATCGGCCGGTGGGACTCGCAGTTCTCAGGAGGCTTACCAGGTTCATGGATCAACACTACATTGGCCAATCTTTGTTTATCAGGGAGAATCCCCGGGGACACACTTTTGTCGTACATGTCTATGAGGTATAGGGCAATCATAGAGGCATTTGTTTTGAATAACTCAATGGGGAGACCACTCTGACCCATTGCCTTCCCCGATTGCAAGGTTCCAATTGCTTTAACCACTTCGTCTTCAGTAAGATCGGCCTCTAGTTCTTTTACTTTTCCGAGTCATCCAGGGACGGAAGATGAAGAGTGGCCAGCAACTCTTGTGCCTCCTCGTAAGTAGACGTCCTGGAGGACTCCTATATCGATTTCAGATATACAGCAAAGGCTTTGGCTATACTATGTCTATCTTTAAGTCTATCCCCTTCATTCTTTACCAATTCAAATACCCGTCTGGCAGCCTGCTCCAGTTTATCTAACCATGCAAGTAATTTACTCGCTTTATCTCCAATTTCATAGACTCTACACTGTGTCGCCGGTAGTGGGCCCTAGCCGCTTCTTCAGCGATATATCTATAATCTTTTTGCTTTAGGAGCAATCTATGTTTGGTATTGGGAGCAGGCCGGGACTCCAACTTGTGTTCCAAGTGAGTTATTTCTACCTCTATTTCGTGGAGCTGCTTACGTTGTTCTTTCTTGTGTCCCACAATCACTGCCACTCCATGCCCTCTAAATACTGCCTTATACACCTCCCATTGCGTGGTTGTGGGTGGGGATGTGTTGTGTGTGTGTGGTTGGGTGTGGTTGTGTGTATGGTTTTGTGAGTGTGGTTGTGTGTGTGGTTTTTGTGTGTGGGTGTAGTTGTGTGTGTGGTTGTCTGTGGTTGTGTGAGTGTGGTTGTGTGTGTGGTTTTTGTGTGTGTGTGTGTGGTTGTATGTGTGGTTGTGTGTGTGGTTGTGTGTGCGGTTGTGGTTGTGTGAGTGCGGTTGTGTATGTGGATGTGTGGTTGAGTGGTTGTGTGTGGTTGTATGTGTGGTTGTGTGTGTGTGGTTGTGTGTAGTTGTGGGTGTGGTTGTGGTTGTATGTGTGTGGTTGTGGTTGTGTGGGTGTAGTTGTGTGTGTGGTTGTGTGGGTGTGGTTGTGTGTGTCATTGTGTGTGTGGTCGTGTGTGTGTTTGGGTGTGGTGTGTGTGTGTTGTGGTTGTGTGTGGTTGTGTGTGGCTGTGTATCTGTGGGGTTGTGTGTGTGGTTGTGTGTGGCTGTGTATCTGTGGGGTTGTGTGTGTGGTTGTGTGTGTGGCTTTGTGTGTGGTTGTGTGTTTGTGGTTGTGTGTGTGGTTGTGTGTGTGGTTGTGCGTGTGCTTGTGTGTGTGCTTGTGGTTGTGTGTGTGGTTGTGGCTGTTTGTGTGACAGTAATACTAAAAGCATCTCAAAATAAAGGAACACAAACATCGAATTTGTGGAAAGAGAAAGCACTTTGTAAATCAAACGGGCGCAGCAACGCATTAACACAACAACATGTTCTTTGATGTTTGATGTTCTTTGAACAAGAACATCAAAGGGGCGCTGTTAAGTGATCACGAGCGAAAGTGACACATGTTCTTTGATGTTTGATGTTCTTTGAACGAGAACATCAAAGGGGCGCTGCTAAAGTGATCGCGGGCGAAAGTGATCTCGGGCGCTTAATGAGTATGACGAGGTTTGCCATTTGGTGCCTCGGCTCCTAAGCGCGTGCCACGTGCATATGCACTGTAGCTCTAGGCTGGCCATGGTAGAATTTTTTGAGCCCTCACTAAATGTCTCGCCAGGCCAGCGCATGCGCTGGGTCAGGCGAGACCTAAAAAGAACAATTGATGGACAGAATGCAGAACAATGTCATACATTCACCCCAGTACAGAGATTCAGGCCTAAATCCATCATTTTTGTTTGCTCACCAGGCTATTCCAGTTTGGCCAATTCCAAATCAGTCTTCACCCTGCGCCCATAGGGAACAGTCTAGCCCGAACTTCCAGGCCAGGTCCTCCCTGGACTGGAAACAGCATCCTAGGACCGGTTTTGGGCTTTCAGCCCTCATCAGCCAAGATAGCCGGACTCCAGTGGCATGGAGAGTACGGGACCCAGGTCTGGGCATACCCGTCCCACTTGGGGTGACAAATGCAAAAAGAAAAATTGATGGGCAGAATGTAGATCAAAGTCATACATTTGCATTGTCCAGCATTCCGTCCATCAGTTGTTTCTTTTGCATCAGTCGCCTCAATGAGCCTTTCCTGTATAGCAGGTATCCACAAATACCAGGGGTTAAGTGCCATCTCATGCCTCTTAGCCGAAGGGATACCGCCATAAATGACTGTGAGTGAGTGAGTGGTCAAAAATGCCTCTAGGTAGATGTTCCACCACTCTGAACATCGAGATCTGTTCGGCTCTGCCAAATACATAGTCAATTCTAGACAGGCTCCCATGTACTCCTGAATGGAAGGTGTAATAGAGAGATGAAGGGTTATACTCTGTCCAGATGTCAACCAGCCCCTATGCCTTTAAGAACTCACTCAATGTCCTCCCAACCACCTCTCCCTGCTTCGGTGGTTGTCTGTCTAAATCACCATTCAGGGCTGTAATACAGTCCCCCCTGCCCCCAATTAACGATTCTTCCTCAGGAAGGAGAAGCAAGTGTGATCCCAAATCTGCCAAGGCTGAGGAATATAATCACTGCGGTACATAAAGGGAAGTGATGATAAATAGCCTACCCTCCCAAGTACCCGTTAGAGTTACAAATCTGCCCATGGTATCGTGTATCACCATTTGTACCGTGAAGGAGAAGGAATTGCGGAGGAGGATCCCCACCCCTCTCAAACTCCACGTATATCCTGCGTGGGCCACCAGTTCATATCCCCACCTGTTCAAGGCACTATACGAAGTACCTTGTATGTGCATTTCCTGTAGGAGCACCACATCCGGGGCCTGTCTCTTTACGTATTGTAGTACAAATCCCCTATTTCTTTTATCTTCCAAGCCAACCACATTACAGGAAAGTATTCTACTACCCTCTGTATGTGGACTCTCTCCTATTGTTTTTGTCATGGGGTGATATAGACTGCATTCTTAAAATGATGTCGCCTCGAACCCCCCGCCCGGATTATTCCATATTTATATAGCCACATGTCGGTCGGCTGCCCAGCCAGTCGCAAAATCAGTCTTCCTAAGATTAGGTCACACATTTCCCATGCACGGCATCCTGCAAGCATTATAAAATACATTGAACAGAAAACTAAACCAAAACAATCCCATAAGGACCTCTCCCAACCCACCTCCCACCCTGCCTCCCTGCAATGTGGACTCCAAACCGCCCACCCCCAAACCTTGAAGAGTGCCTGTGTACCCATGCCCCTCAAACCTTAATGAGGGGAATGAGGTCTTGTGGGTCCCACCAGCAATTCTAGATCCCCAGTATTCTGTAAACCCATGAGCTAAATATATAACGGGCCGCTCATGCCAGACAGTTTAGATGTGATTCGTCTGAATCAAAGACACTTCATAAAACATCAGGAGTTGGATAAGCCAGGGTCACCAAATATCAGCACCCTGACTTTACAAAGAGTGTTTCACAATTGTTTATCTCATTTTGGGATATCCGCACCTGCCTGCGAACCAGCCCATCATACAACCTCATTGCAGGCGGTATCTTGTGGCCATTTCTTCTAATTAGCAGCACCTCCCATATCCATATTTTACTTCAGGCCCACTTTGGGTCCTCGAGCATCAAGTCTAAAGTCCTGCAACTGCGTCGGCCTTTGTGAGGTTGACCTTGGGGCTCCGGAGGTTCTCCACCCCTCCAGCCATCCCCAAGTTTCTTCTGGGGACAGGAAAAACCAGGACCTTCCCTCGGCCATCACCTTCAACTTGGCTGGGAAAAGTATTGCGTATTTTGTTTTTCTCATACAATGCTCTTCTCACCTCTAAAAAGGATCTTTGCATTTTCTGGGCGTTGACTGAAATCCGGTAAGAAGGTGATTGTGGAGTTTTCAAATTTTAGCGGAGTTACCACTCGCGCCATCTGGAGAATTATGTCTCTGTCCTTATAGTTAAACATCCTGTCTAGAATAGGATGTGTATGAGCACCAGGTTTCAAGGGTCCCCCCTGTACCCTGTGGGCCAGAGAGAGAGAAAAATATTAAACAGAGTGAGCGGGGCTGAATGTGGTTCAGCATCAAATCCTCAACGAATACGTCCACGGCCTGTCCCTCCGCCCGTTCTGCTACCCCCAAAATGCGGACGTATTTCTGCGGGCGCACCATTCAAGCTTGTTTTCAAGGTCCGTCGTTGTCACCTGAAGTTTCTTCACTGTGCGCTCCAGCTCCTTTGTAGTGGATTGAAGAGTAGAGACAGAATCCTCCTTGGCCTGTACCCTGTCCCCCACATTGTGCAGATCTGCTTGCATCAGTGTCACCTATGTGGTGACCGTGTCTATCTTGTGTTCCAGGTTTGTGCGCATCACCTGTGTACCCTCCATGATGTTGTGAAGAGTTTGGCGCCTTCTTCCACCTGTTGCTTCACATACTGTCCTTCATGTTTCTCCTGCACTTGTTCTGTCCTAGACTGGCATTCCTATCCAGCTTAGTCTAGTGTGTTTGTTTTTTTGTCCTTTTAGTGTCGCCATTTACGCATGTGCAACCAATCGTGAGGAGCCCAATATAGTGTTGCCACCCAGGTAAAGGAGTTAACTCTTACTGCAGTAGTCAGTTGAGGATTCCCTTCAATTAAGTATAAAACCACCGTGCAGCAACAGTCCTGCTCACTTCCCTTCCACCTCAATCCAAAATGGCGGCTCCGCTATGAAGCCTTGGGGCAAACGTCTCATACAAGCTCTCACAGTATTGGTTTTACCCTCTCTCTCAGACCTCGCACTATATTCCTGGTGGGCCTCCAACCGTGAAGGCCTTCCAGCATGCAGGAAGATACACTTATTCACCCCACCATTTCGAGCAAGCTTCATTTCCTCCCGCTCGGCCCCGCGCCGCGTTATAGCGAGGATCAGTGCTTCGTTATCAACCTGGAAGGTGGGGGGCTGTGTCTGACAGTCCCGCAGCCCCTCTCCTGCACCCTGTTGCTCTCACGCTTCCACCCTGAGCCAGGAGCCACGCTTCATCAGTTTTCCCGTCCGTTCCTGCAGGGATTTCCGCTATTCATCGGCTCAGTCAATGCACTCTGCAGCATTTAGCCAGGTGTCTACCACGATCCTGTGCTATGGGGTCCGATGGCAGGGGCAAAGAGGAGGTGCAGTCTGACGCTACACCACTGGAATCGGGCCTGGTTCTGCTCCCGGGCCTCCTGCTCCAGTGCCTGAAGTCCTTGGGGCTCACATCACACCCTCCACGGGCCGCCATCAACTCGTGGTTCGCGATCCCGGAATGTCCGGAGATCGCGGTTTCGATGTCAGTGCAGGCGGGGGGGCAGAAGATCACCTGGCCTCAAACTGGGCTATATCTGGATTATTGTAACAGATGTACGGGGGATCGATCTACCTGGTGAAGAGTTCTAACCTAGTATGGCCATCTTGGTTGCCAGCCGGCCACGCCCCCCTTGTTATTTATTTTATTTATTAGATACCTCTTCTAACTTTACTGCATCCCTTACAGTCTTCCGGGACCAACATTTCTATTAGGCTGGTAAGTGGAGGTTCGGTGATGTTTCCAGGGAGACATGAAGCAAGGCAATTTTGCCCATTGATATCTAAATTTTACTTTGACAGGATCTCCACTCTGGTATTCTCTGTGGCAGTGCCCACCTCTGGGAATTTTTGCCCATCACACTCAACCTTGGCCAGACTCTGTTTTACTCCACACAATCAAACCAAATACCCCAAAACAATTCAGAACAAACTTCCAACGCGTTTTCTCTAATACTTGACAGCTGCAATCTGGAGTTATCTGCTGCCAGCATCCCAGAATGAAATAATCCCACTCAAGTGTGTTCTGCTCTCACCAGCTACACTCCTCAAGGGATTACAGAAGTATCTCCAAATCACCTTCCCTTGATGGAATTTAACTAGCTACTCCTCCCTGCCAGCATCACCTGGAAGACACCCTCTTATATGACGGAAGGAATCAATATTTTCTCTCCATACTTCTTCTATCACTGTACTATTTCTGTCTAAGTGGTATAAAGTGAAGCCAAGTCTATCATCACCATCAATTTAACTCCCTTATTATCCAACTCACTCTTTTCAGAATTACATATTGAGCACATTCATGCTATCCATGTTCATTGTTTTACTATTTACTCATCTGAGCACACTTTACATTGATTTGATAATTTCATATATTGTGTGCATAAACAATATTCTCCTTCTTTTAACAGTATTCGTGCTCTTGCCCATTAGCCAGGTATTTTCCTGCTTGCCTAATGTTTGAGGCTCCTGCACCAGAAGCACAAACAATGTTATGACTTACTTCTAAAGGAAGGATACTCCTTCCTTTAGAATCCTCCCCTTATGAACATAGTAAGGTGTCGTATCGGATCTGGAAAACCCTTTCATTCAGGATCTTCCCACTACAGCCAAATCACTCCTGTAGATTTTCCACCAGCCATGATGATACCAGCCTATGCTCAGCACTACGTGGTGCTCTGTGATCGCTTTCTCTGTTTTGACACCTAACTGATATTGGTCCAGAGCTCCTCTTCAGGCTCTACTGATTTCCAAACAATTTTTTACGGTTACATTCTCTAGAGTAGGTCAGGGTTACTGCTCAAGGTATGAGGGTCTAAAGCCTGTAGGGAAATGGTGCAAACGGATCTCACTCTTAAACCTCACAACGTGTATGTGGTGTCTTGACCACATAGTGTGACCATTTTTCCTGCAAGTCCTCACCATCCATGCTCTTGAAGGCCATCTGAGAGGCAAAAGTATTCCTGGCTCAAAACCAGGAGACCATTAAATTGGAAAACTTTAAAGTATCCTCCTAGTGAGCAATTATTCAAGGGGGCCTCACACAAGAAACATAAAAAGAGGCTTTAGGAGGGACAAAGAAGACATCTCATTCCTAGAATCGGTGAGAGATGGCTGTGCTGTTCCTCCGCTGTAGTCTTTTAGTTCTCCCCTAAATCAAATTCCTGTACTGAAGATGCTCCAACTGGACTTTCTGGCACATTGCAAAGAAGAATGAGAGGTCAAATCTGATCTTGCAATATCATTTACATTCTATAAGGCAAAATGATAGATTTTACAGTTAACCCTAGAATTGATAGTGACCACTGTGCGCTGCAAATTTCCATGTTTTGTAGTTTATTGGCTCTCTCCCACCACGTAACAGAACGATCCCTGTAGAACCGCATATTGTGAAAAAGTAACTAGCTGCTATGATTATTGAGGTTCTTTCACCCTATATATGGGTGGCCTTTTAAATCATTAGTTCGACAATTTTGATATCTTTGATAGTTCTTTTAATGATTAATATGGTATTTTAGGTATCATTGTTGTAGTATTTGTAAATGTTTATTATTGATGGTGTATGTTTAATAGGTGCAAACCTCTAAATAAACATGAATTGATTGATATATGTATTTTGGTAACATTAATCTAGTGCCAGAGCTTTTGACGATAGTGAAACCACCTACATCAGTTTTAGATCTCTAGACACCAATACTGAAACCTCGCAGATGAGACTATTTCTCTTCTAAACCTCCAACTAGTAAATCAGACACATGTTTTAGCTTCTTTGGAAGCTGATGTGCCAAGTGAACAAACACTCCATGCCATTCACCCTTCGACAATTGCCACATAGGATCAGACCATGGCTTTAAAACAGTAACAATTGGCACACTTGGCAATAGTGATATTCATAGGAGACCATCACCGCATTTAAGAAGGGTCAGTGCCTGCTATTCATTGGACAGGGTAGGAAACAGAAAATTGCGAAAAAATGGTAAGTAATCGTCTCAGCGGCTTCCATTTTCTACATAGCATACCATCAAATGCGGTGGGGAGGGTGGGCCTGGGGAAGAGGACATACATTCCTTCTCTGGGATCTTCAGAGATTTATATTTACTTGTCAAATGTTTTGCAATACAGTCTAATCTTGTGAGTTGCTTAACGGAATCTGAAGAGGTGGCCCACAGGACTAGCAATCATGCTATTACTGAACCTACAGCACAGCTTTTCGACTACAAATCCCATTTACATAAAGTTCTCAGTTACATTGAGGATCCGTTGTAATACACTGAGCTGTGCACCATTAAAACTCTGCTATTTCAGAGGAGAGCTGAGGCATGAGTTTGGCATACTATCGAATGCTGCTTTACTTTCACACTTCCTGCGCCCCAGAAACATTGTCACTTGATTTACATTTTAACATTTCAAGGAAAGGAAAAGAAAAGTAAACACAAATCTTTATTTTAAAGAAGTAGCGGTTTGAAAGGAGACATTGTCTGACTCTTGTATAGTTGCTATCCGTTCAAAGCAGAAGCCAAGTTAACGCCCAAATATAATGGCTTCTTTATTGCTCATTCGCCTTCTGAACTCTTGCAAGGTTATCTTGGGGGCTCTGCAGCACCTTAAGCACCACTACTTCCAGCCCCCCTGAAGAGCTAAAGTCTCCTTTGGGGGGTTGTGCAGCCATTCAGAGGTGGAGCACAGCCTCCTTATTCGTAAAGCTCATACTATTATGTATTTGTGGGACACATTTTGTTCCCTGCTTTGATGGAGTTATTCTAACACAATTTTTGTGTCAGTTTGCACAATTAATTTATGATAATCTTTTGAACATCTAAAGAGTCCTCAAGTAAGTTCTTAGATTGTTTTCGCTCCCCCTTACGGCATGTAGTCCTTCCTTGTTCAGTTGTTTACATTAGTCACAAATCTGTGTCAGTCAAAATATTATATTTCAGCATGTTTGTTTATGAACTGCTTCTATGGACAACATTATGGGCTCAGATCAAGCACACCTGTTTTTTAGGTATGGGTTTTGACAGAGCAGCTATCAAGCTGACCGAATCCGTACAGTATACACAAGCATTAGTAAATGCATTAGGTTTCGCCTATGTCAATAATAAAAAAGCAGTTTTTGTTGTAATGTGTAGCTTGCTGAGTAACGTCTGTTAAAGTGTTATGATTTGTTTAGGTTCAAAAAGGCAATATATTGTGTTGTTACTAGTGGTATAGTGCATTTACGTAATAGTAACAATTTGAAAAATGTAATGGAATGGGGAAATAATAGAGTTAATTGACGTAATAGCAATATTGTGTGTTTAGAGGAGTTCTGAGAACTTGTGGGCACGGTGCTACTGCACCTGCTGGACCATTGAAATCATGCCCCTAATGTTGCAAGATAACTGCATTTGTGACTGCCTGTCTAGTTGTAAAATATAGAAATATTTGGTGTTTAGCAGAGTAATGACAACTTTTGACCCCGGTGCCACATCACCTGCTGCACCATTCAAATCCTGACCCAGTAAGATATTGCCTGCAAGGTAACTGCACTTGTGACTGCCTGATTAATAGTAAAATGTTGCATTATTTGGTGTTTAGAGGGGTTCCTGGAGCTTTGGACCCCATTTTCACTGCACCTGCTCCACCATTGAAATCATGACCCTGGTGCCTGCAAGGTAACTGCACTTGTGACTGCTTACTTAGTAGTTAAATATAGCAATATTTGGTATTTAGAGGAGTTCTGACAAAATGTTGGCCTTGGTGCCACATTGACATCATGGCCCTACTGTCTTCTACATAACAGCACTTGTGATTGCCTGTTTAGTAGTACAATTTTGCAATAAGCTGCGTTTAGTGGGGGCCCTAGAGCATTTGGCCACTGCACTTGCTGCACCATTCAAATCAAGCCCCTTTTAACTGCAAGAGAACTGCAACTGTGCCTGCCTGTATAGTAGTGAAATATAGCAGTATTATGTGCTTAGAGGAGTTCTGACAACTGTTGGCCCTGGTGCCACTGCACCTGCTACACCATTTAAATCAAGCCCCTTTAAACTGCAAGATAACTGAAATTGTGGCTGACTGTTTAGTAGTAAAATATAACAATTTTAGGTGTTTAGTGGAGTGCCTAGAGCTTTTTGTCCTGGTGTCACTGCACCTGCTGTGCCATTGAAATTAAGACCGTGTCTGCTAGGTAACTGCACTTGTGCCTGCCTGTTTAGCTTTACATTTTAGCAATAATTTGGGTTAGGTGGGGTCCCTAGAACTTTTGCCCCCCAGTGCCACTACACCCGCTGCACCATTCAAACCAAGCCCCTTTTAAATGCAAGGTAACTGCTATTGTGACTTCCTGTTTAGTAGTGAAATATAGCAATATTATGTGTTTAGAAGAGTTCTGAAAACGTTTGGACCCAGTGCTATTGTACCTGTTGCACCATTGAAATCATGACCCTGTTGTCTGCAAGATAACTGCACTTGTGACTGCTTGTTTAGCTTTACATGTTTGCAATTTATTGGGTTTAGTGGGGTGCCTAGATTATTGGCCCCAGTGCCACTGCACAATTCAAATCAAGCCCCTTTTAACTGCAAGGTAACTGCAATTGTAACTGCGTGTTTAATAGTGAAATACAACACGTGTTTAGAGGAGTTCTGACAATTTATAAGCCCGGTGCTACTGCACCTGCTGAACCATTCAAATCATAACCCTGTTGTCTTCAAGGTAGCTGCACTTGTGGCTGCCTGTTTAGTAGTAAAATGTAGCATAGCTTTTGTATATTTTCTAACGTAATGTTTATTATAACATTTAGAATTTGATCATAATGACCAAATAGATTACGTTGAAAAAATCAATCTGATAATGCCTACAAAGTGCAAAGAAATGTACTGGGGCATGAATAGGAAATGCTACAAACGTTCTAAGGCTAAAACATCTGCTTTACACAACTCAGTAATCAAAAAGAAAGCATTCCAGCATACTGTTAGAAGCTGTCTGCCTTTTTTCGTGGGAAGAGATCTTATCTTGACAATGAATGGGGCTTAAACAGTGTGAACAGCTGTAGTAGAAGTATCGTAATTGCATGTAGCCTGGGGAAGTTATCAACAAAAAAGGTTTCACACTAAAGCGAATGAACACAGTAACTCGGCAACGGGAACTGATAAGAGCCCCCTTTTAAGATATATTAAATACAAGAGATTTCACAAGCACAGCGCAAGAGCGCTGCAGGGTAAACCTAATAAAGTGGGATTTGGGTCTGTCCCTTTCACATATAACCTTTCTTTGATCAGTCTCCTACAGCCGTTGGCGTCAGATTTTGTTTGATATAGCTTGGTTCAGCCAGTGGCATATTCATGTTAGACTTGATGCTATTGGCTGTTGGGCTGTATCCATCCGCTTCTATTGAACTGAACAAGGGACTACTTTACAACTAGGGAGACTTAAATGCAGAGCAGCTTTTATGTCAGATGTGCTTACACTGCGTATATTAGCACATTAAACCCAGGCATTTTGATTTTACCAGTGTGTTTTTTTTTTCCACAAGTAGTCTTCACCTGCAAGCGACAGCAGGCCCGTACGTTGAGATGCTTCTGCTACCCAAATGAACCTGTTCTCTTTGTCTTCCTGCACAACTAAAAGCAGCAGACCTAGAGCAAGAGTGACTTCTGCAGTAGCTGTTAGTTATTTGTGCTCATTACAGACCGTTTGTCATTGGCAAGGCAAGTAAGTACACAGACTGCCTGTTCAGTTCTGTTCTGTATACTGGAGACCTATATGAGTCACAGAAGATGTCCGTACAAACTTCCATTGGTCACTGAATCGATAGGTACAGCAGGCCGCAGAATAGCAATGTTGTGAAAATAAGAGGATTGAAAAGGAAAGAGGCTTTAAGGGGAAAGTATTAAAGGGAAAGAAGAGGGGAGTCTCACCCAATGCTGACCATTTGCAAATGTATGCAGGGTGATTAAATATGTCCTATGGATGATAAAAAGCAGGCATAGGCGTGCAGACATTTTGCATTTTTGCGTCCCTTTTTGGCACGGAACCCCTATCAGGTTGATTTAATAAGTATATTTGGTTTCATCCCATTTAGACGCTTTATATAAAACAATGGGTACTGAAATGTATGCAAGGTTGATATGAGAGAGGTGACACACAGAAACCATACCATGCTGAGTCTAGCTCAAAGTGGAGGATAATATGAGGCTGGAGAGGAGGAGCAACATTGGGATCTACGTCAGAAATCAAGTATTGAAGTCTGCAATACTTATTTTTTATAATCTTCACTCCTCACTGTTCTTTACTAATCATTTGAACTCCAAAATTACAGCATCAATGACTGCATATCATCCCATATTTGATATGGGTCGAATAATGTTCAGTATGTCCTTAACACGTCACGGTGTGAAATTGATGTTATAACTGAACTGTTTGAAAATGTTTGTTTTGTATGGATCAGCCTGTTTATTTTTATTTTTCACTTATAGAGATATATAGAAAATTCCAATATCATGGCCTGTTACAACGAACTTATTCAGCTGGAATGGGGTGAGGTGCTTGCACGATTCAAATTAAGGTAAATCTACAAATGTCTTTCTTTCTTCCCATTCTGAATAACGGTGCCACCGCTTTTGATTCATTTTATATTTCAGGCTTTTGCAAGCTGAATTGAACACAAATAAGTCAACGGGGTCATAGAAGGAGTGGGTCCAAGAACATGTTTTTTTTTAATCTAACTTGAGAATCGTCATAAATGACTGTATCCCTCAAGTTCAAATTGCTGGAAGTACGCCATAAAAGGCAAAGGCATAGTGGATGCCTCCAGTTCATCTTTATTGTTGGTTTGATGGATTTTTCATTAATATTTTCAAACAAAGAAAAAATAGAAAGAGGCTGGTGGGCTGGCTTGGTGGGGAGAGCGCCAGCAAACAAAAGGGCCTTCAAACCTACCCTCCTCTTGGGCTGGATAACCAAGGGGTTAGAAATGCAACTTCGCCTTGCCAGGGCACAGTGATTAAAAAAGCAAAAAAAGAAACCACCCCAATTGGGATTGCCTAATTGGCTGTCGCTTGTTATCTAATTACTCCACCTAGTGTGGAGAAGGCCATTATACAAAGTCATTTTATGTATTGAGACGGCTGAGTTTGTGAAGATGACATCAGAGCAGGGGTCAGCTATTCTAGTACTCCATTACCTTATTCTTTCTAGGGTGGAGGAAGACTAGGTAAGCAAATAACAACGCTGGTACCTTGTACTGTCGATGAACACATCTTCCTGCCCTTTGGTAAAACCAGGTTTTTGGGGATGAAGAAAGGCCTCCCCACTCTATAGCAATTAGGGGTGAATAAAGACACACTATTATCCTCGACTAAGACGCAGTGCTATAAATGGAAAAAAATAAGTGCAGGTACTCATTAAAATGAGCTAGAGGTGTAATGAAGGGGCGGGGCTAAGGGCAAGACTTGATGAAACTTAACTTCTATATTAGTTGCAGCACATACCAAAACACATGAGAAATGTGTTTATATATAAACAAAGCAGTTTAACTCATTACACAAAATGAAATAGAAATGCGATAATATGTTAACATTTCATTTTTTTGCAATAGTTGCACCTTCTTAATGTCATACTGTTAATTGATGTTTGCCACAATACTATATATTTTTGAGCACGCGAGTAGGAAGAGACTGAAAATACCCTCACGTTGCACCAAGGCGCTTATGGCACCAAGCAAGTGAAACAACTCATCATGACCCTCCCCAGAAGATATCTCTGGTCTCTTCCATCGATCTATCCATTCATCCTTTCATCCTACCATTTACCTGCTGATGTCCACCATTTAACCTTTACATTCTATCGTCTAATCAGTCTTTCATCAATCATTCCGTTTTTCACCATTCCGTCTATTCACCCTTCATATCTAAACCTATCCATCCATCCAACTCCAAACCTATCCATTCATCCATTCACTTATCCATCTCTTTGCCCACCCTTTCCCTCATCCAGCAATCAACCCTTTCACTCCACTATTCGATCCACCCTTTGACTCAAACCCTCCTTTCACTCATCCATCAACCACCCTTTCATCCATCCTCCCTACCTTTCATTCATCCATCCAATCTTTAACTTATCCACCATTTTATCCAATCATCCACCCTCTTTCACCCATGCATGCTTTCACTCATGTATCCATCTATTCATCTATCCATTCATCTATACATCCACCCTTGCTCACTCACCCATCCATCCACTCACCCATTAACCCACCAACCCTCCCTTTTACGTTATTTATTAATCTTTGTCACCGATCAGACATGTACAAACAAAGTGCAACACATTTTCTTTAAAATGCCTCCTGAGAGTGTCTTGATTCTCTCTCTCTCTCTTTCACTTTTCTCTTACAAAACAGGCATAGAAATACAGGCAAACACACAAACGTAAGCAGACACACAAAAGACTCGGGTATGATAAAAGCCATGTAATACTCTTCATCTACCATGGCTTTCTTAATTGTCACCAGGGCCGGACTGGCCGTTGCCTGATTGCCACTGCCATGATTCCTGTATATGCACAAATGCACAGGATAGTGTGAATGTGATTGACAGTGTAAAGAGGACGTTCTCCCCTGTTGCTTTTTTTTTTTTTGTAAAATTTTTATTTTGATTTGCAGAAAGGAATGAACAAAGGGCTGCGGAGGAGCCGCACAGCACGCAAGAGTGATTCAAAAGCAGTAATCACATAACAGCAAAGCTCCAATACATAGCATAGGCATACCCAGACCAGAAGCGGAACAGCACAGCTATTAGAACCACTGCACATAGCGGTCGACATGCCTGTCAGTAGACCAGGGCAGCTAGGAGAGCCAGTACCGCATTATGCCAGACCCCAGTCCTGTATTTTCCATGTAAGCGGGTCAAACATCCAGGTAGCAGAACCTCCACAGCCCAAAAGACCAAAAACAGAAAACTCCCCCCACCACTCCCCCTCCCTCCCCCATGGTGGTGACGCCAGTCATACATACACACATTCCACAACCACATTACACCTGGAAGAGGTGCAGCGACCTCAATGAGGCTGGACACACTGCTGAAGGCAACCCTTTAGAAAGGAAGTCAACCAGGGGGCCCCACTGAAATCTGAAATTCTTGAATTGGCCAAGGAAGATGTCCGCCACTCTCTCCAAACTGAGCAGCCTCCAGAGTCGCGCATGCCACAGCGAGATCGCCGGTGTCTCCTTCTTTTTCCAGGCCGCAGCCAGCGTGAGCTTCGCCGCTCCGAGGCACAGCCACAAGATCTTTTTATCTGCCCTGTTCTGGTAGGCAAGGCCAGGATCCCGCAGTCCTAGCAGGACACAGGCCATGGAGTCGTCAATAGGGTAAGCCAATATGTCCTTGATATGGGAGAGGATTTCCTCCCAGTACGGTCGGATCACCGGGCAGTCCCACCAGATGTGGCGAAAGTCACCCAGTAGTCCGCATCCCCTCCAGCACTTATTGGAGGTCGCCGGAAAAATGCGGTGGAGCCTAGTCGGGCACATGTACCATTGCATGACCGTCTTGAGGTGGGCCTCCCTCAAATGCAAGGAATGGTTAAAGTGTGTCAGGTCACGCCAGAGCGCCGACCATTCCACATCCGTGATGTCTCTCCCCAGCATGTCCTCCCATTGCCCCATATAACGAGGTCGAGGAGCTATCGTCGATTGAAGTAATAATTGATACAGGAAGGAAATGGTTCCCTTCATGACGGACGTCCGTAATATAAAGGCTTCAAACGGCGTCGGCGGTCTCGTAGCCGCCTCCAACACTCCGGGAGACGTAGCCCAGTGAAGCAATTGAACATGCCGGTATTGTTCAGTCCGAGGGACCCCATAATCTCTCATACAGTTAGCGAAAGTGAGGGTGTCCAGACCATGGAACAGATGGGTCAATGCTCGACAACCCCCCTTCCTCCACACCTCAAACGGCCCCTCTAGAAGCGCCGGTGGGAAGGCCGGGTTGAAGTGCAAGGGTGTAAACGGTGAAGGGAACGTAGTCCAACGGTCGTCCCCAGCTAGTGAGTCCCACACCTTCAACACCGTGCTCGTAGGAGTGCTTATGTACGCGTTGAGGGGGCGGTCCTTCTTTGGTTTCCAAGCTAAGTCCCATATCGACCTGCCAGCCACGCATCGGTCCATATGGAGCCAATGTTTCTCGGAGGTTTGTTGCGACCACTCCACCAACACTCTTAGCTGAGCCGCTGAACTGCAGATCAGGGAGCCCAACTCCACCCTCGGATCTCGGTCGGCGTAGAACCCCATAGGAAAGTCGTGCTTGACCCCCCTGCCATACGAAGCGCAGTATATGAGTTTTAAGCTGCCTAAAAAAGTCGCCATCAATGGGGATAGGCAATGCCTGGAATAAATACAAGAATTTAGGGAGGAGAACCATCTTCACGGCATGGATTCTGCCCAGCCATGACAAAAACTTTGGTTTCCACCTGTCCAGTTCCGCTCGGGATTTCGCCAACAAAGATGGAAAGTTGGCCTGGAACAGCCTGCCCACGGTCGGGGTCAGATGGACTCCCAGGTAGACGATCGAATCTGTGGCCCAGGCCAACGGGGTCAGCGGTCGTACCCTATCCATTTCGACCTGCGAGAGGGTAAGATTCAGGATGTACGACTTGCCGTAGTTGACCTTGAAGCCTGCCACCTCCTCAAATTCCAACAAGACCTCCCTAATGCAACGCAGCGAGCGTTCCGGGTCCGTAACGGAGAACAGGACATCGTCCGCAAAGAGCGAAATCTTATGCTGTTCCCCCGCGAATGGCAAGCCTCGGATCCCCTCATGCTCCCGTACCACCACTGCAAGCGGCTCGATGCTCAGCGCAAACAATAGGGGGGACAGAGGACAACCCTGTCTAGTGCCTCGAGTGTGATCAAAGAACGCTGATACATGACCATTCACCGCGACCCGAGACCGGGGACAGCAGAAATTAGCCTTAACCATAGTGATGAATGATTCCGAAAAACCGAAGGCAGTCATGGTATTGAACAAGAAGCGCCAATCCACCCGGTCGAAGGCCTTCTCGGCGTCCAGACCCACTAGTACCGCCGGTATACGGAATCTGTCCGCCTTTTCTATTAGATGCACCACCCGACGCATGTTATCATGTGTCTGGCGCCCCTTGATGAAGCTAGATTGGTCCGGGTGGATTAGCGCCGGCATAAGGTCTTGTAGCCTACGCGCCAGGATCGCCGAGTATAGTTTGGCGTCTATATTAAGAAGCGCTATCGGACGAAAGGAGGCGCATTGTGCGGGATCCTTCCCCGGCTTCGGCAGCACTGTAATCATCGCCTCTGCCATGGAGCCAGTAGAAGAACCGGAGGTGGCCATGTCATTAAAAAGGGTGACCAAGAAATCGCACAGTTCGGAGGCGTAAGATTTATAGAATACGGCGGTGTAGCCGTCCGGGCCAGGAGCCTTGTGAAGCTTCAAGTTCGTGATGGCATCTATCACCTCTTCCCTGGCTATCGGGGCCCCTAAGAGCTCATTCCATTCCTTGGACACCCGTGGAAGGGGCAGGCGCCCCAGATACTCCTTCTGAGCGGCCGAATCCAGCCCATCCCCCTTGTATAGGTCCGAGTAAAAGCGGCCGAAGATGTCCGCCTTCGTTTCGTCCCTATGCTGCAAAAGTCCCGCACCGTCGCGGATCCCCCCAATGTACTCGCGTTCCCGCCTATCACGAAGCTGACGGGCCAAATGTCGTCCCACCTTGTTTCCACAAGAGTAGGACTGTCGGCCCAACCTCAGTAAGGTGAACTTCGCCCTGTTATTATAATGCGCTCTCAGTTTCCCTCGTACCGCCGTCAGGGGCCGGAGGGTCACCCTCGTGGGGTTGAGTTTATGCGCCTGCTCGAGGGGGGCCAGCTCAGCCTCCAGTTCCTCCCGCTCCTTGCGTCGCAACCTATTGAGTTGTGCATTGAGGCCCAAGCAAGTGCCCCTGATGGACGCCTTAAAGGCATCCCATGTGTTGGAGACTGAGGTATCGGACGCCGGATTGAGGGCAAAGAACTCCCTAATGGCCAACCGTAGCGCCTTATCAGAAGCATCGTCCCGTAGTACCGATGCCGGGAAGTACCACTTCCGCTGCCCGGTGCTGGTCGACGACCAGCGCAAGGTGAGCACCATCAGGCTGTGATCCGAAACTGAGAGTGGCAAAATGGTAGAGTCAAGGACATCTCCCCTAAGAGCCTGGCTAAGAAATATATGATCCAATTGTGAGTAGGAGTGGTGCACATGAGAAAAAAACGTGTAATCTCGACGTCGGATGAACAAAACGCCACCCGTCAACCAACCCCAGCTCCGCAACCTTTTGCTGTGACAATGCAGAGAATACACCAGTCTCTGCTCTGCGAGTGCCAGAGCAGTCCAACGCCCCGTCCCATACCAGATTAAAGTCCCCCATGAGGAACAAGTGCCCTTCAACAAAATCACCCACCTTGTGCAGTAAGCTATGCAAGAACTTATTCTGACCCGTATTGGGAAGATACGTCACAACAAAAGTACACAACCTCCCCTGAACCAGCCCCTTCACCATCAACCAGCGGCCCTCCCTGTCCGCGCGCACCGCAACAGGCTGAAAATGCAGCGCAGCACGAAAAAGGAGAGCCACCCCCCTATGCTTCGTGGATGCAGAGGATCTGTATATTAGGGGATACGTCTTATGCTTAAGGCGCAGCTCATCTTTGCGTGCCAGATGGGTCTCTTGAAGACCCACTACATCCAATTGGTGGTCAGTTATATATTTCCATACCTTTTGCCTTTTCTGCGGAGAATTCAGTCCCTTAATATTCCACGTCCCTAAGCTAACAGGCATCTTATGATAAAAAACAAGAACCCTCGATAGATCCCATGGCAGGCCCTCCTCCCTTGCCAGAAGGTCCCCTGATCACAAACCACCCAAAAATCAAGCTCCCGCCAGCCCTCCTCCCCGCAGTCCCCTCCCTGAGCCCAATGCCAAATGGCCCCGCATTTCCCGCACCAACAGCGCACCTCATCCTCCCATTCACCGTCACGTGGCACATTCCACAACACATCCGCGTCACCACCAACACCCCCCACACCCCCAACCCCAACACCCCAAACTGTCCCCCCAAGGCCCTCCCCCCCCCCCCCCGGAAACCCCCTCACAAACCATCGAAAGTCCAAAAGAGTCCTCCACGGGATGGCGAGGAGACATCAGCCGATGTCCCCCACAGATCTCGTACCTGGGCGTCTTTTCACAAAGTACATACGAACCCACGATACCTGCATGGGTGCGCCCCTCCGACGCCAGTCAGATCATTCTTCAGAAATCACGCCGCCCCGGAACCAAGCTGAGAGGCAGACAGCGTGACGGTGGCAACCGAGGCCACCGCGTCGTCCCGTTCTTGCATGCTGGTGGTCCTGTCAGGCACCCTCCTCCCCCCCTCCCCGCCCACTCTGTGCCAGGAGGGGGACCGTTGCCGGCCCCTTGCAGAAGGACTCCTATCGCCAGGTGAAGTATCCGGTCCGTCGATTCCCAGTAGATCCATTGCCACTTGAAGGGACCTGATCTGTTCAAGCCTATTGTTCCACCGAAATATGATGCGAAACGGGTGGCCCCAGGAATAAGCAATGTTGCGCTCCCGCAAAAAGGTAGTCACAGGTCGGAACTCACGCCGTTTCCGCAGAGTGGAAGCCGCCAAATCCTGGTACAACTGCGGATGGTGTCCACGAAACAGGATAGACGTAGCCTCCCGAGCCTTCTTCAGAATGCGCTCTTTCAACTGAAAATCGTGGACGCAGACTAGGATGTCCGGCGGAGGGCCCCCCCGCGCCTAGGAAGACCAACCCTATGGGCCCTGTCCATCTTGACATCAGTGATTTCATCGTCGCCCAAGACCTGCTGGAACAGCGCCAGGACATAGCCTCTCAGATCGCCAGACTCCCCGTCCCATGGTACCGACTTGATACGGATGTTGTTCCGCCTGGAGCGGTTCTCCAGGTCCTCCGCATGGGACTGCAGGTCCAGATTCTGTTCCCTGAGACGCAGCACATCCTGTTGCAGCTGATGGACATCATTAGCCAGATTAAGATCATGGTCCTCTAGGGTGGCTACCCTCTCGCCTACCCCATCCAGGTCTCTCCTCACCTCCCTAAGGTCCGACGCGAGCTGGGACCGCAGCTCGGAGATGTCATCTTTAATGGATGCAAACAGCTCAGTCATGAATGCTTTGGTGACCGGCGCCTCATCTCCCTTTGATGTGGAGGAGGAACTCGCCCCAGGTGACGGCGGGAGCTGGGAGCCCCTGGTTAGGCCATCCTTGCCATTCTTCCCCCTCCTCTGGTTGTTCGCCATCTCAAGAGCGATCGTGAGCGCCTCCCCAAGCTGATCACAATCCACTGTTGACCACAACCCACTGCGCCAGTCGCCGTTTGCGAGGTGAAGCGACCGAGACGGGTCTCCTCACCCCTGCTCCACACCGCGGGCCTCCCTGCGCCCGTCCTCGAAGCGCTAGAGCCGCTGTAGCAGGTCTGCTCCACTTCACGGCCAGCCCTTCCGATCCATCGATAGCCCCCACTAGGTCACAGTTCGGCGGGGCGGGGGCCCCCAGAGACCAGAGGTCGCCTCACGCGTCCGGGCCACTGTCCCCCGATACTATGGTGCCAAGTTCGCAGCTCGGCGCAGGTCCTCCGAGCAGGGCCTCACTCAGGATGTAGGCCGCAGCTGCGACTCCAGATGCCTCACTTCTCCCACTACAACAGGCCGCCGCCGTTCAAGGCGCACTGCACGCGTAGGCTACGCGTGGCCACAAACCTCCATCGGCCCACTCAGACGGGGGGTGCTCAGCCTTCACCAGGCCGTCCTTGCCACTCGGCCAGAGCGCAATGCCACCCCCTCGCAGTTGCTGCCCAGCTTCGGCGGCGCCCTCCGCGCTCCAAATCGTGATCCTGCGCCCTCTCCGGCTGCCTCCAGGCGCTCACCTTCTTCCGCTCGGCGGTCCCACTGCTCCTCCGGGTCGCGCACCCTGTGGCCGATCCGCGTTCAGCCCCCGGCTCCTCAGTCGCCGCTCCTCACAGCGCAACACACGAGAGGGGGGCAACGGGGAAAATGCAGTCCCCCGGCAATCCCGCTGGCTACTGAGGTCCCGCTCCAGGCATCGGGCCGACCTCCATCCCCTTTCGGCGTCCGCCCTGCCTGCACTTCCGGTCGACGTTCACTCCTACGCCAGTCCAGCGTCGGCCAGGCCTTCCACCACCTCTGCTCCAAGAGCGCGCCTCTCCGTACGGGACGCTCCGAGGGTTGAGCGCCTCCACCAGAATGCAGCCACTATGCTCCGGTGCCCCTTAGCAACAGAACCGCCGGTCAAAGCACGGCTCTGGGGGTGCTATTCGGTGCTTTGTTGAAGTCGGCGCCGGAGGGAACGCAAAGAGCGTCTCACTCCGTCGCCATCTTGGCCACGCCCCCTGTTGCTTTTTTAATAATAATTCTTTCGATAACAGTCTTGGCCAATTGGTATTTAATTCTATTAGAAATTTCATTTAAATCAACTTGTGGTTATGCAGCACTAATGTTGACTTCCCATTGTACTTAGCATACATCTTCACATTGCTTTAGCACAAACCCCGAATCCAAAATCAAGAAGATCACTCTGTAATAATCCAAGCGATTGATACCAACGTGTGTATAAACTGATTAAAAAAAACTAATTACAAGGACGTACTGCTCCAGTAGCTCCTAGTTACCGCTTAATGTCACAATCATACGTTCAAATTCCTGACCACATGAAATGACATTCATAATCCGAGTGGCTCAGCAGCCCCAAGGGTGATTGTAGAAAAATAACATGTGTCTGGCACAAGAATGTGCCCCGTAAGAAAGAAAGCGTGCCTGCTTAATTGTGATGCCGAACTTAATGTGCTCGTGGCATAGATCAGAATCCAAGTGAATGAGAACCCGGTGCAACCTGGAAGGTTATAAAGCGAACTCCGCTTCACCTAAAATAGAAGACGTCGCAATTCGGGACGTGGTGTCAATTACATGGCAAGGAATATCAACTGGCACCCTAAACATAAGGACAGGAACAACTTCAGTCATTACCCTTGTTTATAATAAAAGGAGCGCAATCACAACCTTTGTTTTTGCAATGTGATTGACAGCACAGGGCCTGAACGGACAATGCTCCAAGAAACACATCACAGCGTGAGGGTGAGCACCGGACATTATTCAAATGAGCCCCCCTGAATAGTTCTGCAGGGGCTCAGATTGGGGCTACAGAAGCAGCGCCTTGGCTCCCAGACACACCTTCATCTCCTGCTCACCAGCACAGCCAATGAGCCGACCTTTTCATGAGTACCGGTACTCTCAGGGCAGTGGAGAAGTGCCGGTACTCAAAGTGATCATTCTAAGAAGTGCCGGTACTCAGTACCAGTGAGTACCGGCCCATTTAAAGCACTGCTAAGACGAGATCGCTGGTAAGAAATCCCCACCTACACTTGAGCAAGATAAAGGGGGGTACGCTAATTGTGAATGCTGGCTCAGCACGGACGCTCTTTGCTGCGCAGTTTCTTAGACTTTGTTTCTTCCTGGTGACGTTTATTTTCAGCTCTGATTGGGACGAATACTCATGCTTTTTAATAGATGGCTACAATTGTATTCACTATTAGCTACTCCAATCGAGTGTCCTTGCAGCCTGATAAAGGTGCCCTCATTAAAGTGCCTTACTGCCACCGGGCAATAATGCGTGTTAATTCCAGTGGCTGTGGAACGCCCTAAAGCAACATTAATTGGCCACAAAGCTTTACTTAAAGTTGATGAGGTTGATGTGGGCAAATAGTGCAGACAGCGCAGAACTTCAAAAGATTGGAAATAATTGTTTACTTCAAACTTAGAAGTGGATAAAACGTAAAATACCATCATATAATACATTAATTGCTAACAGTTACTGTTTTATTAGAAGTAACTAATAATAATTAATGCTTCATTTCATCTATGATAAGTTGGAGTTACTCGCAGTACGTGCCCGTAATAAAAATACAGTTGCACAATTATTAATTAAATTCCACTATTATTACTTCACCGATTCAATGACTGAATCATTCAGTCATACACAGTGCTCATCACCCTACCCCAAACTCAGGTTTTTAAAGAACGTTTTAGATAAGCCTGTGTCTGTCCAATACAGTTTCAGTGTTGGTGAGAAATACCGAAACGCCAGTCCATCATACCATCAATAAAACAAGCACTGGCGTTGCCAATAGGTCTCGCAGTAGGAAAGTTGGAGCTATTGGTTTTGTAAATGACAAAGCCCTTTATGTTTTTAAAATGAAAACAAAAATAAAAGGCATTGTTATTTGCAATTGTAATAGCTCCAACTTTCCTGCTGCAAGACCTATTGGCAACGCCAGTGCTTGTTATTGCTGGTGCTATTGATATAACAAAGTCAATTCGTAATTGGCAGAGAGCTGCGGCTCACAAGACTATAAGGGTCTGCACAAGACTATAAGGGTCTGCCGAGATCTCGAGCTCCGTGAACAGCACTTGTCTGTCTGTAGAGGACCGGGCACATTACCCAGAGCTGTGGCACGCACCGCAGAGGCCTACACCTGACGCACAGCCCGCCATTGGTGACGGAATGTTTGTGATTTCATGAGGAAACGCTACGTACCATATGAAAAAAAGGTTGTAGGATTAAAACAAATAACCTTTGGATCTTGTTTTTATTTGTATTAATTAAATGCTTCCGAGTCCACCATGGGCAATACATAAGTGAAGTCATATTCGAGGTTATTTTCATGGAGAATTCCGTTTTTTTGTCCTTAATCTGCAAACATGCATGTGCTTTTTATTTTACCTTTCCCAGGACAGTCGTAAATAAGTTTGATAATTAAACAGTGCCACACGCTCGTCAACTCTGCATTTCATTCCGTGTGCTCTCCGACTGTTCTTTTGGGTGTCTTTTAGGATGCCTCAGTTTAATCAGAGCAGTACAAAAGTTTAAAGAAGAAGGAGTGGGCGAGAAGGGAGGTGGGGAATGGCAGCAGCAGATGAGCCTTATTAAAGCTGATGAAAAGGGAGGGGGAGGAGGGAGTGCGATGCGAGCAGCAGCAGGGAAGGGGCGGAGAGGAGGCTCTGATGGAGAGCAACGCAACCACGACCATAGAAGCCCTGCAATGTAAAATAATGAATCACGTAAAGCAGGATGTAAGGCTGTGACTTTGAGTGTTTGAAAGTGAACTCTACAGTTCTTGTTGGGCAGCTCCGAGAATTACGAACAGGGTACATAAACACATGAATACCAATGGTGTGACTAAACGTACACGCCAACAACCCTTTGGCTGCAAGGGTGCACCCTGGAATTAACAGATATAAGATGTGAATAGAGCACCCTCCTCAAGTACTATACCCAATTATGCTCAAACAGTGATGCTCACAAAACACTAGACCCGTTTTTTCACTGCTGAAATCCTTAAATAATTCCCACCAGCATAGACTATTAGAGCGAAAGGGAGAAAGAACGCGAGGCAGTAAGACAAATTGGGAGAGTCAACAAACGATGCGCGCTCTGTGCTGGGTGAGGGGGAGGGCCATTAGCCTTTAAGAACTCTGGGCGAGATCAAAGGAAGGGTGAGAGTGACATTGGCGATCGAGGGGTGAGGGGGTCCAGCCTGGTGAGCTGAAGTGACAGCAGAGAAAACACAGATGCAAGATTTACAAAAGCCAAACATTATAACAATCTGGGAATACTCGTTCTCGAGTGCGTTGCAGCTATCACAGACTGCATTTGTGCTGAAAGAACTGTTCTACTATTGTTACACATAACACATGATTTACAAATATATCTGTATATTGTACATGGTGGGCCACTTGCGAGATCAAAAAATGAAAACAATCCTAGAGCATACGTCTGCTCATTCTCCAATGTGCAGATCTTAAAATAGTGAAATAAACACCAGCAGATCCTGGGACTAGTGTAAAACTGAATTCGCGGTATAAAGTCATAGGAATTTTGAGCGCTCCGGTGCTCCAACAGAACTTTACTGCCAGCAAAAACGACATGAAATAAAGAGGCGGACTCAGCACTTCATGCCCTTCTGGGAAGTCAAAATAGGTGGGGGAAAGTAACGCGTCCTGAACTGGCGACAGCAGTGTGAAGGGAATCAACGCGACCTCGCATTGAACGAAAGTGAATTGGCTGCGCGTCCAAAGGAAACAAGAAAAAAACGCTACAATGAGGATTGCAGCGCGTCCTCATGCTGTTGATAGGTATGAATAGAAGCGTAGTCTGCACGCAGGAAGAAACACAGCTGTGGAAAGCAGTGCGACCTCGCTCTCAAGAAAATACGAGAAGGAAATACAACGAGAAGGGAGGGGAGAATGGCAGCAGCAGATGAGCCTGATTAAAGCGGATGAAAAGGGAGGGGGGAGGAGGGAGTGCGATGCGAGCAGCAGCAGGGAAGGGGGCGGAGAGGAGGCTCTGATGGAGAGCGATGTAAAGCCATGCTTTGCAGCAAACCCTAACAAGAAGAGACATGGAACTTGGTGGGCTGTGTAGGCAATCAAGCGGAAAACGAAAGCCGTGCAAAACTAGATGGGCCGGCCAGCAGTGAATAATTAGTGGAGAGAGAGGGGAGGTGCAAAAAAGTTTACAGGTTTTATTTTCCATGGCGGGAGAGCCTGGGTCGGGAATGCGAGCGAAGGGAGGCAGGCAGATTACGAGGGAAGCCGGATGGGGGCGGGAGAGCCTGGTGGGGGAGCGTGAATGCGCGAGGGGAGGCAGGCGGATTGGGAGGGAATTGTTTGGTATGTGAGACCAGATGGACTCTGGTGTCATCCCTGATTGGCACACATTTTTGTTGCGTTCCCTTGATCCAAGAAAACACTTTCATTCAATGTTCATTTTGTTCATCATTTATTTCATGCGTGTCATGCATTTAAAAATGTAACCGGTGGTGTGAGGAAAAGTGGTAGGGGATTGTGATGGGTATCGTGAAGTTCAAAAAAATGGGGGATCAGACGTTCACTTACATGCCTGTGATAACGCTTTCGTAGGTAATCTAAAAAGAATGAAAAATCGTCTAAGAACTTCTGTCAGGTTTACAAGCGTTCAGAGATTACTCGTGCGCTGTGGTAAGTTCTGGGACGAGCGTAGAAACTAACGTGAAGGGTTTCGCGGGTATGGCGTCTAGTCCGGTGTACCTCTCTCCGATTCGCCGGTAAAGCTAGGAGCTACCGGCGTTCAATATTTCAAACAACTCCCGCGGTCATGTGATTGGTCACATGTATTAAAAAGGAAAGAAAGACTATCGTGCTTAAACCAGTGTGTGTTCGTAACAAGCGGTTTGTAAATCAAGTATATGAGGAGGATAATAATAAATGTGAGAATTACCTCTCATAAAGTGTGGAGAAATGTTGGAAAAATTAGCGCATGAGAAAAGACCATGCTAACATAAAAATGCTAAGCGAAAAATAGGTATAGGGAGTGCGGGGGATCGAACTGACGGATGGGGGATAATGTGTGCTGTTTAGTTTGTCGAGCTAACATGAACACGATGGAATGGGGTTACAGATTGATATGTGTAGTGTCAAAGGTGTAGGGAACATGCACATTCACAGCGGGAGCGTGAACGCGCGAGGGGAGGCAGGCGGATTGGGAGGGAAGCCTGATGGGGGCGGGAGAGCCTGGTGGGTGGGCGTGAATGCGAGAGAGGGGAGGTGCTGGTGTGGGAGGGGGGAGATGCTGGTGTGGGAGGAGTGCTGCTAGGGGAGGAGAAGCCGGATGGCGCGAATGCGAGAGAGGGGAGGTGCTGGTGTGGGAGGGGGGAGTTGCTGGCGTGGGAGGAGTGCTGCTAGGGGAGGACTGGGCTGGGCTTGGATGCGATGCGCGTGCATGTGCACGGGCACTGCATGAAAACCGCGGGGCTGAAAGCCCTTTGGTTTGAAGATGTTTTCGCCACATGAATTCTCGCTACGATCGATGCGCTTGCGCGCATCGATAGGTCGCGAGACCTAAAGAATAGAGCGTGCATCAGTAGATAGCTGTCAAGGTATCAGCATACTTGTGTGACATTTTCATGCTTTCAGTGCACGTATGCGTGACATTCCAAGGCTTCCCGTAACGTTATTAGTGAAACGTTATTTCGGCTACACCCATATGTTAAGGAAATTAGAAATATAAAAAATAGTTCCCTTTAGGGAATGTAATCGGAAACTGCCTTAAAACGGCAACACAGCTTTTCAGAAGAGCCATTTGCTTGGGAAAGAGTTTGACCAGGACGGGCAGTAAGTGATATTTGCGAACTGTCCAAAATAAACATTTACACTTTACAGCACCTATCAGTGAGGATATGCCATCGCTGACCCTCACGTTTTAAAGATGGGGACCATTCCCCAAAACAATTTAAATTGTTGATTGTTCTTGTGGCGCGCGCACCTTGAGCTCCACACACTTTACAATATGAGCCAAGGAAGTGAAGGGGTCTTCCTTTTCTACTGGCAGTGGAAAGTCCTGTGGACTGATTTAGAGGGGACTAGTAGCCGTAAATCATTGTCTTTATGCAGGAAGTGCTAACAATGGAGAAGATTCCGCCGGTGGTATTTTGATCAACATTTATATTAGCCCTTTGTTGCAAGAATGTCAGATTAGTGATACTCCTAAAATGAATGCTGCTAGTTTCACACTGGTTTTAAATGCGATTTTGCGGGTTTGTTCAAAGGTGGAAATCATTGCGCAGAATTACGTGCATTTAAATGTGTTTTACTTTTCGTTTGCATTCCTAAGCCCTTCGGCAGATCTCGATTTAGCAGTGCCATATTGAAAGCATTCCGGGTTAACAGTCTAGTTACTTATCAATGTTCCAACCCCTTAAGCACTCTTTAAACACAGGGGGGTCAGTGCATTAACATGCACAGCGAATGCGCTTATGGCAAGATGGTCTGTGCCTGAACACCGCCCTCATTCTGCACATTTGTCTTCCGACTCTGACCATTATACCCAAGATAAAAAGAACAGTCACATATTCCAATAATGAATTGCTTGCCTTGGTAACAATGAGTAAGCTATGGATAGCTATAGTTCGAAAAAAAAATAATAATTAAGAACAGTCTTGATTCCAAACTGAGGGGAACATATATCACCTGATTTCTCTCCAAGAAGTCCCCAGTGGTTATATGCTTAGAGCCACTTTACTAATATGTCACCCATTGTACTAACAACCACTCTGCATTGGCTCATAGAGCTGATATTTACTTGCAGTATAACCTACAAATGTTATTACTAAGCAAAGTAAGACTAACATCTGTCTGTTTCCCAAGTGGAGACAAATTGGTTTCTCAAGACTAATGCACTTTACAAGTAAATTGAGACTGCCCCAGCTACAGGCAGATAAAATGAACGTGAATGTTTGCGATAACCTGGCTTTTATCCTTAATACAAAACATAAGACGGATTTTTGTCGTGTGGTACCTCCTCCCCAACTCTCTACTACTATTTTGGATCACTTATGTGATTCTATCGGTAAACTTTGTTCACAAAAAGATAACATTGTGCTGTTAAAGTTTTGGTTTTAAAATCCTTCAGGCTAAATGCAGCATTTTAAGCAAAACTGTGACATTTAACGTTGTTTTTTTATCTAGTGAACAGTCCCATCATACCGGTCATTATTTTAGATAATCTTGAGGCCATAAACCGAATCAAGTTATTTGGTCTGACCAACATATGATATCTGATTTATTCACTTCCAGCAAATTAAGAAGACTGAGCTTCCAAGGACAGAATTTATTTTAACACTCGTTTCTCACTATGAGACATTGGGTTAAAATATTGCACTGACTAGCATTAAATCCAGTAGCTGGTGATGATTTTACTTCCTAGCTAGTTGTAAGCAATTTTAGTGATGAATAGGTTCCGCTTAGTCAACAAAAACGTACTTTTGTTTTTTCCCCAAGAAGTGTTCTTGAATAAGCTCGGCTGCAAGACAAATATTCTAATAGGATAAAAAATATTATCTAAAATAAAAAATGCCAAAAGGAATACTTTTCCATTAGGTTAGATAGTGCTCACAACGTATCCAAAGATTTCTTTTTTTTTTTTTATAAATCTTTTTATTAACATTGCTCATATCACCATACATTACAGGACAGTATTCATAACGCATATGGTTAAATTGCAGTTTAGAATACATTGTAAGGCATTTGAAGGCACAAGTGGGGCATACAACTGTTAAGATCATAACCCAGAGCCTCTTCCCGGCGCCCTGTATTTCCGCCAAGGCCCCTAAATTTTCTTCCATTTCTAAGTGAAACCTCTGCTCTTATAGATAGTTTCCTCGGCTCTTTGGCACCAATCTAGGTCGGGCATCCATTGGTCCCACTGTGGAGTTGTCTGCGATTGCCAGCCCCTCGCTATGTTTCTTTCTGCCAATGCCAGCCAAATCTAATTATATCTAGACCAGTCCGCGTTCTTGATCATTAGTAGCAACCACCTGGGCTCTAGCGGGACCGGTGAAACCACCACCGTTGACATCGTGTCCGCGACCTAAGTCCAAAAGGGCACTATCTCTGGGCACTCCCATAATATATGGTAGAAGGTGCCTTCCTCCCAACATCCGAGTGCACAGAGGGCCGACTGACTTTTTCCCCAGGCATATAGGTGGGTACGGGGGTAGGTTACGCTCTGAAGGATTTTAAGCTGCACTAACCAGAACTGAGAGCGAATTGCTATCTCACTCGGGCTTTGCAGGGCATCCTGCCAGTCGTCATCTTCCAAGTCACCTATGTCACTCACCCATCTTGTCCGCAGTGACGTCAGTGGATCAGGCATATTATTTATGAGTTTGCGGTATATTGTGGAATATTGTGGAAGTGGGTTTCTCCAATATAGGGCCAAGGAGCAGCCTATCCTCCATGGGTGAAAACTCCGGGATTATCACTCCTTATGTGTGCGTGCAGAGCATGGGAGAGGCGTATGTAGTGGTAATGTTCGTATTCTGTTTTAAGATAGGCGAATGATCGAGGGGCATCCCCTTTCTAGGCATCTCCCAAATATTCAATGCCTATGAGTTTCCATACCCTGAACCCAGTCAAAGGAGTCACTTCTATTAGCTGGTCTCCAGCCATAAAGGGGTTCTACCCTTCAGGGAGCCCGACCACCCCTGAAACTTATTTGCCTTTCTTCAGCACTGAATAACTACCCCTGTGAGTTACGGCCAGTCCCTTTGTGGCTTCTGGGCGTAGAGCAGTGGCTCGCAACTTCCACCCGGCATAACCATCCGGTCGACTATATAGGCCGGTTCCGACCGATCCGCGTATACCCAATCGTTGACCACCTGTAGTTGTGAAGCCCAATAATACAACTTGACATCTGGAAGGGCCAGCCCCCCTCGTACATCCCTCTTGTGAGCTTATGCAACGCTATCCTTGGGTTGCCACTATCCCCGAGCAACGTCCGTAGTGCTTGTGTTATTCAAGTGAATACCCCAGGTGGAACTGGATACAGCATATTTTGCTGAATATAGAGTGTTGGAAATGGCCTTTTTTGCAGGGTTATTCCCAAACTTTTTGCTTCTTCCTCCTTTATTTTTCCTGACCCGTGGTTGTTGTCAATAGGACTCTGGGCACTTTAAGACTGCTGATCAGTGCTAAAGTGCATATACTCTCTGTGTAAATTGTGGTGGTGATTGGTTTTCCATGATTGGTATATTTGTATTACCAGGAAGTCCCTTTTAAAGTGCACTGAGTGTGCCAGGGCTGGTGATTCAAATGCTACTAGCGGGCCTGCAGCACTGATTGTGCCACCCACATGAGTAGCCCTAAAATGGTCTCTCAGGCCTGCCACCGCAGTGCCTGTGGGCAGTTGCTAACTGCCATGCTGACCTGGCCAGTGGCCACACTGGCCAGGCTTAACCCTTCCATTTCTGTACACATTGGACACCCCTATGGAAGGCTCAAGGTGGGCAAGGTGCAGTTTATGTGAAAGGTAGAGCAGGTACTAGTGTGGGTGACATGCTCTGGTAGTGAATTACAGCCATTTTTGTTTTTCACTATTGAAAGGCTATCTTGCCCATAGGCTATAATGGAGAATGCTGTATATAATGTTTACCTGCATATCTTCCAATAGGAGCTAGATAAAAAATTGAAGTCTGGTATCCCTGAACTCAGAATTTAATAACACATCTTTTAGGAAGGATGGTTTTTAAATCCTGTGTTTCAAAGCAGCACTTTTAGAAAGTGGCTGCTTTCTTCTCTGACCTTTCTGTGTGCCTTTGACTGTCTGGTTCGGACTATGCCAAGGCCTCTCTGCCTTCAGAGAACAAAGGAAAGACTGGTATAAAAAGCACTACCCATACTACAGAAAATTAGATCATTCTGGAATCAAGAAGGAACCTCTGCCAAAGAGAAAGCTGGAAGACTGAAGAGGAAGGACTGTCCTGCTGTGTGTTTGTGGGCTGACCTGCAGTTGCTTTGCTGCCAAGGAGAGGGGGAGTACTTTGCTTTGTGCTGTGTCCCCTTGCTTGAAGAGATCTCCAAGGGCCTGTGTAGAGCTGGCTCCCTGTTAAGAAGTCCCAGGAACAAAAGGGCTTCACACCCAGCTTCCCCCCCTGAAATCTACTGAGAGAGTTCTGTCATTCCTAGAGTGCTTGGGTCAGTTGTCGTGCCTTTGAAAGTTGTACCTGTTGTTGGGAAGCTGGATAAGAAGAAACTAAAGACAATCTGCAAAGTTTCACGTATCGCTCGCTTGCGGAGCGCATCCCCGTCAGTGCGAAGAAATTCCTGCCGCCGCGAAGATCGATATCGCCGCAGCGCCTGTTGCCGCTGCAAGAACCGACGCTTCCTTCGCTTGCGGAACGCATCGCTCCTGTGCGGGAAGAGTACCATCGTTGCGAGGATCGTCACATAGCCTGTCGGCACTGGGTGAGATCGTCCCACCGCTTGCTTGTGGACCGCATCACGTCGCTGCAAGAGTCGTCGCAGAGCCATCGTATCGAAGGGCCACGAGAGGAGCAGATCGATGCTGCGCATCGCCGCCGCACCTGAGATCGTTGCCATCCCGAAGATCGTCGCTTCGTACCTTTGCGAGGTGCTTCCTACAGAACCTGCGCACCAGAATCCATACAAGATATCGCCTCCCTCCCCATACAGACCGGATTCGTCGCAACACGCCTGCTGCGTCCAGCGGGGCTGTCGCATCGCCTCTCCAGGGTCTCAGGAGTGACGCATCGCTTGGTTTTCAACACTGCAGCTTCCATTTGGAACTTTTGTCGCATCTACAGGTACTTTGGGCTAAACGTGACGCAACTGTGGTTTATTTTGACGCAAACCCTAGAACTCTTTTAAAATCATATTCTTGAACTGTGTATGTTGGATTTTTGTCGTTTTGGTCTTGTGTAGTTTAGATAAAGATACTTTATTTTTCTAAACTGGTGTGCAGTCCATTTGTGGTGTTTTCACTGTGTTACTGTGAGTGTTGGTACACATACTTTACACATTGCCTTTGATAAGCCTGTCTGCTTGTGCCAAGCTACCAAGGGGGTAAGCAGAGGTTATCTAAAGAGTGTATCCTCCTTACCCTGACTAAAAGCAAGGGTCCCTATTTGGACAATGGTACCTGCCTCTGCCAACTAGAGACCCCCAGATCTAACATAGAGGAGTCGCGGTAGTGCTAGCATCCTAAACATTGCAGCTTGGCACATGAGGGAGAGAGGCAGCGACTTCAAATGGCTCACGTCAATCCCAGGCGTATCAATTGGGGTTCAGGTACCTCGCAAGGAACTCTGCCGTATCTCTAGTGATGTATACCCCCAAATACTTAAACCTGTTTATTGCAATTGAAGCGGGACACCTATTCGTAATCCGCGGGGGGCCCGAGAGCAGATAAATCAATGACTTCGTCCAATTAATAGTATAGCCCGAGTAGCTACCGAATAATTCAAAGAGGTGTAATGCCTGCGGTATCGAGTGGTACGGCCTGGCCATATAAAGCACAATATCGTCCGCGTATAGGGAGATACGCCCTTCCCACTCGTCAGTCAACGGCAAGCCCCAGAATGACCTGTCCCTCCTAATCCAATGAGCCAATGGCTCTAAGGCCAAGGCAAATAGGAGGGGGGCAGAGGGCACCCCTGTCTGGTTCCCCTCCGCAGAGGGAAAGCCCTGGACACATCTCCGTAAACTCTCACCCTCGCTACCGGCTGCTTGTATAAAAGTCGCACCCAGCTGCAGAATGTTGGGCCGAATCCCAGTCGCTGGAGCACCATGAATAGGTAGGGCAATTAGATACTATTGAATGCCATTCAGGCGTGCAGCACTATCAATGCTGTCTGGGTGTTCCCCACATCCTCCATCATATATAGTACTCCATAAATGCGGCGTAGATTGTGGTGGGTGCTCCTGCGTGGCATAAACCCTGATTGGTCGACATGCACAAGATCCGGCAGAACCGATAGCAGCCTATCCACCAAGGCCTTAGCCTATGCCTTGGCTTCAACAGTAATAAACGAGATTGGGCGGTAGGCAGAGCATTGATCATCTGGTTTTCCTGCTTTGTGGATTACGACAATCGTGGCCTCCCGTTGATCAGGTGGGTGCCTTCCCACCTCTCGCCCTTCTAAGTACATCTGAAGGAGGGGGTCAATGATGACATTTGCCTTCCGCTTATATATTTCCACTGGGAGCCCATTCGGTCCCTGCGCCTTCCTGGATTGGAGGGCGTTGAGAGCCCCTTCAATTTCCGCTCCAGTAAAATCTGCCTCATTACGGTCTCTTTACTCCTGGGACAGTGTGGGCAACACGAAGTCTTGTAGGAACTCTGTGCAGTCCTGTTTAGTCCTGGTGCAGACCGGGGTGTATACCCCTTCAAAATAGGACGCGAAGGCTTCCGCTATGTCCGTACTATTAGAGGCTAATGAGCCTGTCTGATCGCGTACCTCGCTATCCATGAGTGCTCCCTATCCCGACGCTCGAGCCACGCCAGTAGCTTCAGGGCCTTATCTCCCACATCATAAATCCGATGTTGCGTGGTGAGGGAGTACGCTCGCGCCTTGCACTCAGCCTGAGCCCTGAGCTCCTTTTGTTTAAGAGCCAAGGTATGACGGAGATCCTCTGACGGCACAGTGCCAGCCTCCTGTTCGAGCCTCTCTATCTCTCTTTCCAACTGACTGACCTGCAGGGTCCCCTCTTTATTTTGGGCCCCAATCAGAGCCTGGACCTGCCCTCTCAGAACTGTCCTATAGGCTTCCTATAACAAGATGTGGGACTCAACCGAACCCCGATTTTCTTCAAAATATAGCTGGGAACCCTCCTGGAGTATGTCACCTATGGTCTCATCCCGGAGGCGACACAGATCTATCCTCGGGAAAGACTCCCTATTGATCATCGGACCCTTAAGAGTGACGCTAACCGGGGAGTGAATAGGAGTTCCCCGGGCCAGGATGTTGAGCTCCGCAAAGTCGCCCAGCTGATCAGTGCATGTGAAGAAGTGGTCCAGCTGGGAAAAGCACCCCTGACTAACCGAATAGAGCGTGTAGTGCCGGTGTGAGGGGTGGTGTGTACGCCAAATGTCTCTAATCCCCATGGCTGTAATGAAGCCTTGTAGCCTACATTCTCCCCTGGATCCCCGCCCTTTGCCCGATCAGTCAAGTCAGCGTCCATTACGACGTTGGCGTCACCACCTAACAGGAGGACACCCAGGGAAGATCTGCCAGGAAGGATCCCAGTCGTGTAAAAGTTGAAGAGTGTAGACCAGGCGGGATGTAACAGGAGGACAGAACTATGGTTTGCCCCTCCCACCTACCTGCCACCGCGACTATACAGCCCATATCATCTGTCCATGTGCCCTAGATTACCATACAGAAAAGAGGGGTGGTGATGGACAGAGTATCTGAATTAAGCAGGACACGCCTACCCAGTCAACAGATCAGGGCTTGATCCATCACCTTTTTTTAGCTCACTGCACCATCCCAGCTCAGAACCTAGCTACATGCAAATTAGTCTGTCCCTGGCCCAGTGCATCATGGGAACAGGGCAGACCAAAAACAGTGATGGATCAAGCCCTGATCTGTTGACTGGGTAGGAGTGTTCTGATTAATTCAGAGACTCTGTCCATCACCACCCCCTTTTCTGAATCTAGATTACCATAGGCAGGGTGTTGCGGATTAGAATACCCACCCCCCTACAGCCCGATGTGAACCCAGAGTGGGCCACCATTTTATAACCAAATCTGTCAAGGGCCTTAAATCTATTGCCTCACAGATGCGTCTCCTGGAGGTGGACCATATCTGGGAATGCCTTTTCAGGTGCTGCATCACCAATGTTCGTTTAATCGTGTTACCCAACCCATTCACTTTCCACGTCCATATTTTAGTATGTGTATGTTCACATATTTGTGTCATGGGGCCTCCCCCTCCTCGGATAGTCAGTGTCCCACTGTGCCATGTTAGACCAATTCCTACATGCAAAAGAACTGTGCTGATATTGAGCTAAACATACCCACCCACCCCCAAAACCAACCCCCATCCTCCCCCAACCAACTCCCCCCTCCCTGCTCGGTGGGTCCCCAACCTTCCACCTTCCAAACTTGCAGAGTGCCTTTCGTCCCATCAGCCCCAAATTAAACTTGAAGAGGGAACGTAAGCTTGCAGTCAGCAAAAAAGGTTATACATGACTAACGGAAGTCTCACCCAGTATGGTAGGTATATAAGAGCAACCCTCTGCCAACTCCCCGATACCGCCCCAGTCCCCCCAGCCATGATGAGTCAATATTGTGGATGTTGCATCCAATTATCTAAACATATCATAACAGAGACAATTGAGTTCAGTATCCTGGATTATCCGATGGCGTCCCTGTGCAGCCCCGGGGCCCAGAAACCCATGCAGGCCCCCCCATTGCTAAGGACAGGAATCACCTCAAGCAGCAACCCCGTCTACATTTACTTGAACACACTCTGATCACGTTCCTGGCTGTTCGACGCTTGTCTGTCTGCACCCATCGTGTCTCTTCCCGGTGAATGCTGTTCTGCTTTGCGCGGGCCTTCGTTTCTGCCCACTGTCCGCCATCCCACCAGCCAGTCAATGGCCTCCTTAGGCGACTCAAAGAAGTACGCCTTGCTGCCGTCCAAGATCTTGAGGCGAGCTGGAAAGAGCATCATGTATTTCACTCCTTGTTCCCGGAGGGCCCTTTTAATCCCTTCGAAGGACCTCTGCTGGCGCTGGACATGGAGTGTAAAGTCCGGGAAGAAACAAATGATGGCATTTTTGAGCTGAAGATTACTGGTCACCCGATCTCTAAAATTCAGGATTCGGGCAATGATAGTACGTTGAGGGGCCCCTGGCTTAGGCTTCCCCCCTAGTACGCGATGGGCCTTCCCAACCGAAAAGATGTTGGACAGGCGCTTCGGCTTTAAGTGGTTGAGTATCAAGTCCTCTACAAACCAGTCAGTTGACTGCCCCTCCAAGCCTTCCGGGACCCCCACTATGCGGATGTTGTTGCTCCTTGCCCGTCCTTCTTGGTCCTCCAGCCGGGCATAGATGTCGGTTTGTTTTTTTATTAGGGCGGCTACTTGATCTTCGTGTCTCTTTGTCTTGGATTGAAGACTACCTATACCCGTCACTGCCACCTTTTCAGACATCTTTCTGTAGTCCGTGCGCAGTAGGTTGACCTCCTCCGTCACTGAGTCCAGCTTTCTCTCATAGCCTCCATGATGTCTCTGAGCGAGGGGTCGGGCCATTGTCCACAGATTTCCCCTGTTGGCTTCCACCCGGTTTTCCGTCTTCCCTTCCCATGGCCACCATGTATTAACCGATTTGGTTGGACTGTCTTTGTCCTAGCGGTCTGTTGCGACTCATATCTATCGCACATGTTGTGAGGTGCACCTCTGACTGTCGCTGTGTGCCCATGGAGCCCTCAATTGTTCTCCAGGGGGCCGTGTCCACAGCTTAAAATAGTCTGGCGAGGTTTCCGCTATGACAGTCCTCCCTCCGTCTCAGACCATCTCAGACACTTTGCTGTTTTGTGCTGCCCCTCCACACACCTTCCGTCCGGGCTTCCCCAATTGTCATTCAAGGCCTGCCCCACTCCTGGCCCGGTGCTTGACAGCGGCCGATTTACTTATGGAACCCAAGCTCGTGTTACATTAGAATTAGACCCCTCCGATTCCACAGGCCGCTATGCATGGAGACCTCACTCCCCTCCCGCTCTCCGCGCACCTTTCATGCCATGTTCTGCCTCTGTCTGCGGCGTTCCTGCTGCTCACTCACCAAGCTCCTGGCAGGGATCGCGCCGCCTTGATCGGGCCTCTGCCACTGACGGTCTTTGCAAGTTCCTAGTTCGTTTGGCCGCCGCTGGAGCTGGTCTCAGCTCCTGTGTGGTCCGTCCCGCCTCCCTCAGAGACCAACGAGACCTGCACCACTGTCTGCACAATGTTCACTGGCGGCCTGCACCAGCTCCTATCTGTTGCTCCGGATAATGTCGGATTTTGGGTTTTAAGCGCCGACTGGTAGCGCAGCTCTCCTAGCATGCGGCCATTTTCCGCGGATCCAAGCCTGCCCCCTCTTTTTATGGTTTTGAGAAAATTGCAAAACCCAATAGCAAGTTAAAACACTATAACCCCTTACCTTAACAAGAATTATAAGGAGCAGCATACTTTCTTTTAACATTCAGAAGCCCTCTTTTATGGACACCTGTCCCTTCTGCTGCTAATTAAGAAACATTTGTATTACTGAACATTATCTTGCTGAGTTTCTCTCAGATTGTATCCTTCAGATGTTCCTTTGGATCTCATTCCGGCCTAATACATGAAGAGCCAAAGAGATTGTATACTTTTTAAACTGCTCACTAGAAAATGGGCGGGTACCTCAAATCTGAAAAAATATGATAGTAAAACTGCTTTAAAAAACAAATTATTACTAGATCCATCTGACTCAAACAACATTAGTCCTATTTCCCTTCTTTCTTATCTGTCAAAGACTGTAGAAAAATGTCTTCTCCAACAGCTAATATATTTTGTCTAATCAAAAGATATTCTGGATCTCTACCTAAGAGTGTTTTCCACAGTCTTAATACCAAACCAGTGGGGGTGTTGGGGGTTATTGATTAGTGAGGATCCATTGATGCTGAAGGGCCCACAGCATTAATGCTCCTCTGCCTCTCTGTAGCCTTCAACATCATTGATCATCATAATAATCTGGCATCTAAATTGGTGTAGTGCGATACAAATTATACAATTCTAGCACGGCTTAAAGATTTTGTGATCAGTTGTCAGGAGATTTGCTCCATCCTTTCTCATCTGATCTTCAAACTATTGAATAGGGAGAACCCAAGTGGTAGATTTTATAATCTTTACTTTTCAACATCTATCCGCTTCCTCTTACGCACATACTCCATCAGATATAAGAATTATGTAGTGGAGAGATTTTTGGTCAACTGGCTGGTAAGAATGCTGTTCCCAATTCAGATTCTCTTCTGGCAGACCATTGTTTGCGACTGAGTGGTGGATGTCTACTAACTTGTAAGTTGTAAAGCAGAAGCTTTATTAACTTCTTCAAAACTTCTAAAAGTTACCTGAATAACCCTAAAGCCCTTGCCTCCTCTTCCCCTGAAAACAGCACATTGTGTGCAGAATCTAGGCATCTTTATCAACTCCAGTCTAGGTTTATAATCGCATGTTTCAAAATTGGCGGACTTGCTTCTTCTATTTCAAAATGAACCACAAGAAGGTGCGCCCAAAGAAAAGTCCTCAATCTTGTGTTATGTATGGAATTTCGCCTTTAGTCCAAAATCCTTTGTTGCTTTTTCATAAAAACAGCGAAGGATTATAGCCAACACATTTCATTCAGACTATGCTAAACTTATCAGGGCTTACTATGATTTAAAGTCCTTCGTACATGTCTTCATAAAAGGTCCTTTTAATTGATTGACATTTCAAATATTTGCCGGTTGCGGATTGTGAACTTATGTATTGGAGCTGAGACGGGATATGGAGCCAGGTGTCCAGGTTGAGGGCATATTCTGATCCCAGGCCAGATGAATGACCATTGTGCTGCAAAACACTGAAATGTCAATCACCTAAAAGGACCTTTTATGGAGGCATGTACCAAGGAATATAAATGACAGTAAGCCCTGATGAAGTTCAGCATGGTCTGAATGAAACACGCTAGCTGTAATCCTTGGCTGCTTATATGAAAAAGCGACTAAGAATTTTGGAATAAAGGAGAAATTCCATATATAACAAAGAATTGAGGACTTTTCCTTTGGGTGTACCTTCATGTGGTTCATTTTTGAGTATTTCTCTTTACCAGAAGAGTCAAGCAAGGCTGACCCTTTGGTTGTAGTGCACCATTTCTTGGAATTGAATGGAACTGTGTGGAGGTGCTTGCCCAGGGTTCCTCCATTACAAGTGTTGCTGAAAGATTTATTTAAAATTACATTGATCTCAGGACATCAGTGGTATTCACCATGATACAGTTACATTTGGATTACAGAAAGGCCGTTTTTTTTTAAAACGCTACAAAAAATATAAAATCACCAATTTTCAGCTCATTTAAAACGCAGCTGCATGTTTATTGTGCGGGCAGAGGAACTCCAATCACATTTTCTCTTTGAAAACAACACTTGCTTCCTGTTCACAATACAATTGTCTTAAATCTTTGACTATTATGCATACATCAATTTTTGGAAACAAACCAGAATATTTGCCCAGAAATATCCCTGGTATACACCTGGTAGACATCTGCTTTGAGAAAATGAATGTCCGAGGCATATGAGCTGTAGATCATATGCATTAGCATGAATCACCATCTGGTGTTCGGCTCGGATGTTTGCACTTTTTGTTTCTTTGAAGAAGTCTTTGTAGTCACAAGGTAGGTGACTCTTCCTTTCGGTTATAGAGCCCATGGGCATCGACTCCATCCTTCTATTATTTTTTTCCGCAATCGTGTTCAGATGTGTATTGCTGCGCTCCGGTTCAGTAACTTTTTCGAACCCCTTCGACGCGCAATCCTCTACCCTCAATGGTATTGTCTTTCGATCGCGGTTTCCCATTTGTCGCGTATCGTCCAACCTGTGAAAACCTTCAATCTGGAACTTCGAGGTGGGCCGTCGGGCCTACCCATGCCAACCACGTCAGTAGTCAATGGAATGGACTACGTTCAATTTATGTCCCAGGTGTTGTGCTAAATTTCCACGCACTGACTTGCACAAGGTCTGCAAACTGTGCCTATCCCCCGAACACAAAGAATCATCCTGCAAAGCATGTCGATGATTACAACCGTAGAAGACATCCGTGATCGTCTGGCTAAATGCCACGAGATGCAACTCGGCAGCGGCTCTGTACTGGACATCTTCGGCGAAGAACCAGAACACAGTCCTGCCGAAGAAGAAGAACTGGTCTCCGTGTCCGAAGCCAAGTCTGACATGGAAGAAGACCTGAACGTCACTCCTTCTCAACGGACCGTGAGTACAGACCCCCTTGTGCCCACTCAGGCTAAGAAAAAGGCTCCGGTTTCACCCTCACCCTCGGGCTCCGGTCAACACCGAGAAAAGTTTTCAGATGCCTCACCCTCCGGCCAGGCTATGAAACAAAAACACAAGCCTTCCGGCTCGGGCTTGAGCCAGTCCCAGTCCGGTGCCGAGCCAACACCTTCGGCACCGAAACATAAGGACTAGCATGGGCTTCTTCCCACGTCGTCGATACCGGGACATCTTTGACACTGAAAAACTTATAGCCGAAACCTCCAAACCAAAAGAGTCGGAACCGAAGTCGTCCAAGCCGAAACCCTCGGAGCTGAAACGCTCCACACCTAAAAGCTCGGAGGCAACAACCTCTGCGCCAAAAAGTTCGGAGCCGAAACAGATCACTCCGAAGGCTACACAGCTTAAGCCGGCTAAACCTAAAGAACCAGTTTCCAAAAGCTCAGCACCCAAAGACTCTGAACAAAAATCTTCAATGCTAAATTCCACTCTGAAAAGGAACAGACACTCCTTCCATCTAAAGAACCACCTTTAGATCCAAAACAGAAAAAACTCATGTTTGATCCAAAGACGGGACACCTCATGGCTACTCTGCCTAAGAAACGGAAGTTAGACCTCCCACAAGATGCCCCTATACCTCTTAAGCAAAAAAAAGATATGGGTACCAACCCTTCTCCCCCTTATATACCTTCATCTCCTCCTCCTATTCCAAACATCACACCATCAAATTCACTACTTCCATAGTCACCTGACTCACAGGATGATGATTTTGATGATGGGGTTGGGGATGATGATCATCATATCCCGCAAGACCCAGACATACCACATGACACTGGCCCATGGGATGATTATGATAAGGATCCAGATGTACCGAATTACCCTGATCTATATCCCTCTAGGTCTTCCCCACCTAATGACAACATTGGATTTGCGCAACTCATCAACAGGGCTGCCCAATTTCACGGGGTGGAACTACATAGTGACTCATCTAGAGGAAGATTTCCTTGTGGAAACGTTCACACATTCACAGAGGTCTACTAACACTCTACCCATGCTCAAAGGCATGTTGAAACATACTAAAGAGGTATTCAAAGACCCAGTTAGAGCCCAAATACTAACACTTAATTGGATGAAAAATGCAATGCTGCTCTTACAGACCCTGTATACATAAAAGGTCAGTTACCACTAGACTCTCTTGTTGTCTCTAACACCCGTAAGAGAGCTAACTCTCAAACAACAGGCGACGCTCCTCCTGATAAGTAGTCAAAACTTACAGATGCCTCTGGCAAAAGGGTAGCTTCCCAGGCCGCCAATTCTTGGTGTATTGCCAATGCTCAAGCTCTATTGGCACGTTACGACAGGGCACATTATGATGAATTAGAAAAACTTCTAAAACATTTGCCAGAAGACCATAAGGCAAAAGCTAACAACTTCATTCAGGAAGGGAAGCTCATTACAAACACTTCCATGAAATACGCCCTTAATGCAGCAGACACAGCCGGGTCTGGTGGCTCAGTGGACTAATGCGTCTACTTCAGGGGCCAGTGTTCGACCTCATGGTCACAGGTTCAAATCCCGGCGGGTCCACTCAGCCTTTCATCCATTTGGGGTCGATAAAATGAGTACCATTGAGTTGGGTAACAACAAACATCTGTTATTTCAGCGCCAAGAGGCCCGTAGTGGTGAACGTGCGCTTTACAAATACTCATGTTATGTTATGCGTACTATCAACACTAGCAGACTCCAGTGGAGACACGCTTTGCTTCGAATATCTGGATTCAAGCAGGAGGTACAATCCTCCATACTCAACCAGCCATTCGACATAGACCATCTTTTCGGGTCAACAGTAGATACTGCCTTAGAAAAGATGAAGAAAGACACTGACACTGCAAAATCCATGGGAGCCATACAATTACCTTCTAGCAGGGATTCCTTTAGTCGCTCCTTCTAGAGGGGTGGCTCAAAAACACAGTTGTCAGAAAATCCTTCCTCTTCTTACAAGGGAAACAACCAATCTAGCCCCTCCAGAAGCTATTTTCGAGGGGGTTACATAGGAAACAAAAACAAAGGAAGAGGTAACTCCACCCGCACTTCCACTGCCAACAAATAGTGACTTCCCCCCACTACCCCTGACCACTCCATTCCTGTCGGGGGACGTCTCTGACAGTTCCTGCCTGTCTGGAATTCAATCACCTCAGACAAGTGGGTGATACAAATTATCCAAAATGGTTATTGCCTGGAACTTACCAGCACTCCACCAACAATCCTTCCAAGAGAGCGAGCAATGTCACCGGAACATCTCACCGTGTTAAAACAAGAGGCCCTCTCTGTTACACAACTTGGTCACCCTACAACAAGTGCTCCCATTGCTTCAGCAAGGCGACTTTCTTTCCACTCTAGATTTAAAGGACTCCTACTTTCATATTCCCATTTACCCGGTTCACAGGAAATATCTCAATTTTGTGGTGGACGAACAACACTACCAATTCAAAGTCCTCCCATTCGAGGTCACCACAGCACCAAGCTTATTCACCAAGCGCCTAGTAGTAGTAGCAGCTCATTTAAGAAGACAACACATTCACGTCTTCCCTTACTTAGACAACTGGCTAATAAAAGCCAAGTCTAAACACTGTCCCTACACCACATTCAGAAAATAGTTCAACTACTTCACAACTTCGGATTCACTGTGGACCTCACCAAGTCTTATCTGCAACCCTCCAACACACAAGCGTATATAGGAGCTACAATAGACACTCTCAAAGCTCTAGCGTACCCCAACCCAGTCAGAATACGCAACATGCAAACACTAATTTCAACCGCAACACTCACTACCAGCCCGAGGGTTTATGCAGTTGATCGGAATGATGGCATCTTGCATTCTAATTGTTCCTTATGAAAGACTTAAAATGCGTCCCCTACAGGAATGCTTAGCACATCAGTCGAACCAGGCTCAAGGTCAGTTAAACGATCTGGTGTTAGTGGACTGCCGCACTCATTGCTCTCTGCAGTGGTGGAATACACAAAACCTTTCCAAAGGGGTGGCCATTCATCGACCTGCTTCACAGATATTGCTCACAGCAGACGCATCCCTCCCTAGTTGGGGAGCTCATCTTCAAACAAATACCATTCAGGGCATGTGGACTCTACAACAAAAACAGCTCCACATAAACAATCTGGAGCTGTTCACAATTGTTCTAGTACTGAAAGCGTTTCAGATACATCTAATAGGCAAAGCTGTCCTAGTTCGTACAGACCACATGACAGCAATGTACTACATACAAAAGCAGGGGGGACACACACTCTACAGCTTCCACGCCTAGCTCAAAGCTTATGGAGGTGGGCCATACCTCAAAACATATACCGCCTTGCACAACATCTCCCAGGAGTAGACAATCAGATTTCAGTTCTGCTCAGTTGTCAGAAACAACAGATCACCGAATGGGAACTATATCCCCAAGTACTCCTCCCATTCTTTCCAATGTGGGCCTACTTAGAAATAGATCTGTTTGCCACACACCGCAACGCACAATGCCCAAACTTCACGTCCAGGTACCCACACCCATTGTACAAAGGCAACACGCTATGGATAAATTGGTCAGGGAAATTTGCTTATGCTTTTCCACCTCTCCCTCTAATTCCATTACTGGTTCGGAAGCTCACTCAACAATCCATCACAATGATCCTAGTTGCTCCCTCATGGGCTCGACAACCATGGTTCAGAACCCTGTTGGAACTATCAATAGTTCTTCATCAAAAATTACACCTCCCCCCCCAAGCTTCTCACTCAGAACCATGGAGAGATAAGACATCCAGATCCCAGTCAACTCAACCTTGCGATATGGCACCTGGAATTTTTGAATTTGGATACCTTAATCTCCCATCAGACTGCATGAACGTCATTAGAGAAGCTAGACATCCTACCACAACATCATGCTATGCAGCAAAATGGAAACAATTTGCATTTTACTGTACTAAATACCCAATCAATCCACTCGATGCTTCCACTCAAAACATCATTTGCTATCTGTTACACCTACAACGTGCTAACTTAGCATATACATCTATACGATCTCATCTTGCTGCTATAGCGGCTTACCTACAAAACAGACAACACTTGTCTTTGTTTCCCGTACCCGCTATCAAAGCTTTTATAGAAGGACTCAAAGGAATCATTCCCCCTAGACTTCTACCTTTTCCTGTGTGGAATTTTAATATAGTCCTTACTATATTCATGGGCCCACCATTTGAGCCTTTGCACGGATGCAAACTATACTTTCTAACTTGGACAGTAGCCTTCCTTATAGCCATCACATCTCTTAGAAGAGTTGGTGAGCTCCAGGCACTAACCATACAAGAATCATTTTGACAAATTCACAAAATAAAGTGGTTCTTAGGACTAACCCAGAATTTTTACCCAAATTCGTTTCTGCTTTTCATCTCAACCAGGCTGTTGAGTTACCCGTCTTTTTTCATCAACCAGCCTCAGTAGCAGAACATGCTCTTCACACATTAGATGTAAAAAAGAGCGATACTTTATGACATTGAAAGAACCAAACCTTTTAGGAAGACAAAACAACTCTTTGTTGCTTTTTCCCCACCACATAAGGGTAACCCCATTTCAGAAGCACGTATTGCACGATGGATAGTTAAGTGCATACAGATATGCTACCTTTAAGCAAAAAGCACCTTAACAGTTCCCCCTAACGCGCATTCTTTGGAAAATTGACTTAAATGACATTTGCAAGGCTGCAACATGGTCTACACCACACACATTCACAAAACACTATTGTGTAGATGTGTTAGCAAAACAAAAAGCCAGTGTGGGGCAGGCTGTTTTAAGAACACTATTCTAAACCACTGCAACAGATACAGGTTAGCCACCACTTGTAAAATAACTGCTATATAGTCTATGCTAAAGCATATGATCTACAGCTGATATGCCTCGAACACAAAATGCTACTTACCCAGAATGCATCTGTTCTTGGCATATAAAGCTGTAGATTCATATGCACCCACCCGCCTCCCCGGGTACCTTTACTTGTTGCAGTATTATCTTGCTTAGATACAATATACATGGACATCACTTTCTACCTCCATCACTTTTACGGCAAAACAATCTAAGGATGGAGTCGATACCCATGCACACTGTCACTGAAAGGAAGAGTTACCTACTTTGTGACTTCAAAGACTTCGTTGAAGAAAAACCAAGTGCAAACATCCGAGCCCAACACCAGATGGCCATCTATGCTAACGCATTTGAATCTACAGCTTAATATGCCAAGAACTGATACATACTGAGTAGGAAAAAGCTTTTTTTGTGACTTTATTTTTATTGGTTTACAGAAAAACAAATACAGTGCATTCAATTCATGTGATACATTAAGAAGTTGCATAAACATTAGAATTGCAAGAGAGCAGTAAACCTAGTATATCATAACAGATGCAGGTACGACACAATACTGCTTTGTACCACCAATAGCAAATAAAACCAACCACCTGTATGCACTAAGATGGCGGGCTGATCCGGCCCTCCGACCACCGCTGACCTGAACTGAAATCTGCCCGCATGAATCTAGGGCTTCATCTCCCTTGGCTTGGTTGCCTGCCGTTGCGGTAACCGGAGAGAGGCGCGAGGTACGATGCCGTCTAGACCGCTGGCACTGCTTATGTGGCGCGATTCGGTAGGCGGACCCCCGCCAGCAGATGAGAACCGCGGCTGTCCACCCTCTGCCATCATTGCATATGCTCGCCGATGGGAGGCGGTCTGCGACTGGGACCCAGCGCCATATTACCACGCCAGAAGGCTGCGGTGATATGAGACCCCACCGGCCTGCCTACTGGCTGCAGATGTGAAGAGAGGAAGACAACGCATGATAACGCCATTCAGGCTAACACCGTTGCCATTGTCCCCATAGCGAGATACAGGGGCATGGGCCCTACCCCTGTGGGAGTACCTGCTGAGCACCATCCGCCAGATATTGCATTGGCAAGCTCCCTTATTTTAACAATGAAGACACTGCTGGCGGAGGCGGGGTCATGTTGAGCTCTACCTGCGGCCGTACAAGGTGAGATGAACGGCAGATGCCTCTATAGAAGCTTTGAGGCAACACTTGGGAGAAATACATACTTGCCCCGCTCATTGCCTGAAGCCTACAAAGCTAGTGCTACCCCAAAACTGTCGCTGTGCAGGCACCCGGGTGTTTTAACCTCAAGATGGCACCTGTGAAGAAACGGACCTGCTTTTGGAATGACTCGCAGCAGATCCATGGGAACTTTTACCGAACTACCTACCCCCTACCCCTCCCCGTTCTAGTCCTCTCCTCTTTTCTGCTACTAACGTTTGCCCTCACCTGTCCTAGCCCTAGTCCCCACCCTGTTTACCTGTGAATTTCCCACGTCATTTGAGAGCTAGCTATTTTGTCTGATGCCCGATGGAGCTACCTGGTTTAGCTATAGGGGAGACAGGTCGGGGATTCTCTCCTTGGACGTCACCTACCCAGTCGGCCTTTAGCCAGACTTCCTTTCGTCTCTCCTGTCGTCTCTTCCCGCTTCCTCCCTCTATTTATATCTCTCCTTCTCTCCTCTCTCAATGTACTGAGACTGAACTATTTTGTCTGATGCCCGATGGAGCTACCTGGTTTAGCTAAAGGGGAGATGGGCCATGGATTTCCTCCTTGGTCGTCACCTACCCAGTCGGCCTTTAGACAGATTTCATTTCCTCTCTCCTTTCAGTCTCTTCCCCTATCCTCCCTTTCTCACCTTCCCTGTTCCCTCCCCTCTACGCTCCATTTATTTTGCCCTCCATGTTATTTAAATGTTTCCCATTGAGACCTAGCTATTTGGCCAAAGCCCGGGAGCTACCTGATAGCTACAGAGGAGATAGGTTTTGGGACTTCCCCCTCGACCGTCACTTATCCAACCGGTCTTTAGGCAGACTTTCCTTCGTCTTTCTGCCGTATCTCCCTCCCATCCTGTTTTTCTATGAACCTCTTCCCTCAACACTTGAGACCAAACTACTTTGTCTGATGCCCGATGGAGCTACCTGGTTTAGCTATAGGGGAGATGGACCGTGGATTCCCTCCTTGGTCGTCACCTACCCAGTCGGTCTTTAGACAGACTTCCTCTCGTCTCTTCGGTTGTCTCTTCCCTTATCCTCACTTTCTCACCTCCCCTACCCCCAACTTCTTCTCTCTCTCCTTTCTCTCCTCTCCTAATGTATTGCTGATTGTTTGATGTAATGTGTAAATGTTGATCTTTTTCTGTTATACTGTTAAACCACATTGTTGCACTTCCTTTCATCCCTCCTGTCGTCTCATCCCGCATCCTCCCTCTATTTATGTCTCTCCTTCTCCCCTCTCTCAATGTATTGAGACTGAACGTTTTTGTCTGATGCCCGATGGAGCTACCTGGTTTAGCTATAGGGGAGATCGGCCGTGGATTCCCTTCTTGATCATCACCTACCCAGTTGGCCTTTAGACAGACTTCCTTTCGTCTCTCCGTATTGTCTCTTCCCTTATCCTCCCTTTCTCACCTCCCTGCCCCCTCCACTACTTTTCTCTCTCCTTACTCTCCTCTCCTAATTGTATTGCCTATTTTTGGGGGGGGATTTATTGTGTAATTGTTGAACTTTTTCTGTTACATTGTTGATTTTCTGTTATATTGTTGATTCTCATGTAAAGCGATCTGATACCTCCGGGTCTAGCCTGAGCTATGTAAAACTCTTGAAATAAATAAAAATAAAAAGTAGATGGATCTTTTTCTGTGGCATCAGCAAAATAATAGAATTCCATTCCTTTCTGCCAAACTTGTCTATTGAAGTTTATGAAATCTTTTAAAACTTACCTTTTTTAAACACATAATCATATCTTTTGTAACTTCTTTTTGCATTTCCAGTGAGTGGGTTATACATCCAAGAAACTTCAGTGATCAAATGTTTATTTATTTGAGAATTTTTGAGCGCAATGGTTACTTCAATGGAGTGTCCCAGCACTAGCATGCCGCAAAGAAGGTGGCTACAAAGGATTCTACCTAGAGGATTTTCAGGTTAGAGTTGTATGAAAAAGCAGGTTTTTAACTTTTTCCTGAAAATAGTTTCGGACCGTTCCTACCTGAGATCTAACGGTAACGTGTTCCAAAGTTCAGCAGCAGAATAGCTAAAGGAGCTCCCTCCTAGACGAGCTCTAGCTATCCTGGTAACCACAGCCAAAGTAGCATCAGAGGATCTTAAGCAGCAATCGGGCCGGTATAATTGTATCAGGGGGAAACAATAACAGGGACCCCCTGAATGACAGAAACATAGAGCCTTAAAGAATATCCTTTCCCTCATCGGAAGCCAGTGTAATTCTCTAAAGGCAGTACCTGAGGATGAGAACTAGGGATATTATGCCACATCCTTGCTGCCACAGTCTGGGCGCGTTTGAGCGTTCTCATTCTACCTTTAGTAATGCCGAGGTAGAGCACATTACAGTAGTCCAATTTAGACACGAAGAGGGATTGAACCACATTTTTGTCACTGGCATTCAGTTTGAAACAACTGCGGTATCTACGCCTACCAGGCAGTTTCTAAAGTTGGTGGCTTAGAATGTTTAACATATCCATCCATATCCTAGTTCTATCAGTAACTTTTGCTCTAGATTAAGCACTACTCTCCTAAAATGGAGGATTCTCAATAATCATCTGGATCTAAATCCGGCCCATGGAGCACAGTGGGGAGGGTGGTTTGAATTGGGTACTGCCTCATTGTCCTGACACCACCCTCCTTCCTCTATTCACCCTTTGCTTTGCCGCTTATTCTTCTTTCTCAGCCTTTGTTGTCTCACTTTTCTCCACTTTGCTTTCCATGCACTCTAGAATTAGCTTTTTCGTTTTTCTTCTCTTTCTTTTTTCCCTCCATATCCATCCTGTCTCACACGCGTTATCTACTCTCCTCGTCCAAATCTGGACCTCTCCTTTTACCTTCTCTCTGCTATATTTCCTCTTCTCTTATTCCCTTTTCATTACACATGACAACTCCATTACCATTGCATACTTGCCAAGCTTCCAAATGTAGGTGGGATGTATCAGCGGGATGTTTGGGAACCCAAATATGACTACCGTCTCTTCAATGAGAATCATTAAAAATGCAATTTCCGTTGCTCTGGAGAAATAGAAACTGCCTTCACTAGGTTGCTCACAACAGATAACCCAGGAGCAGTGGCTCCTGTTACCAGTTGCATTGTGATGCTCAGCTGATCCCTCTAAGTTGTCTGAGTCACAGATTCAGTCTCCAATGGGTTGACCATGTGCTTCTGTGCTGCCTCCGTGTTGTTTATTGTAGCAAACATTAAAGCCAGGATATCCCTGCTCAGACGTGAGTTCCGTTCTCTCAATTTTTTTTTAAAAACAATTTTTATTATTTTCTGAACATTCAGTTACAACATGCCATTGCTGTCTGCTCCCATCCCCTCCCTCGCGGTCTAATTCCATACTTACTATATTCCCTTGATCAATGGTTCACCCTGTTACTTCCTGCTCATTTTTATGAACACCCATCCACCTTTCCTCCCCCCTCCCTACCTGGTGTGTCATCCTGTAACTATTCATGCCGAATTGTTTATTGATATCATATTTCTTCAGAGGCCATCCCATCTTGTGTGCTACTGGTTGGAGCTAGTACTGTTATTCTTTTCCTATTCGTCCTCCTGGAGGGTGTCAGCTAGTCCCTGTACCATCCGTTCCCATGCCCTTGTCGTTTCAAAGACCTTTTCTTTTTTTGCGCGTTGTGCCTGTGCAAATCTAAGCTTACTGTCACTGCTGGCCCACTTCTGCAGTTCTATTCTCCACCGTCCGCTGCTAGGGCCCTCTTTCGCCTTCTAGTGTCTCGTTATTTCCCTTTTGGCCAATAGCAACCCTAGGTCCACAAATCTGCTTGTCAACTTCGTTTTGGGTGTGTGGGGAAACCAATGTAATATGCAAGTTGCCATGTCATATGTTAGATTCCGTTCTGTGGCCTCGTTTAATATATTGCCCACTTCCTTCCAATAATCCCCTATCTGTGGACACTCCCATAGCTTATGTTCTAGTTCTACTCCTTCACTCCTACACCTGGGACACATCGCGTCGTCTACTCGGAAATATTTCTTAATCTTTCCAGGAGTCAGATATGCCCTGTGCAATACAAAGAAGTGCACCAATTGGAATCGTGCGTTCTTCGTGCACTTCCAAGCTCTGCGGACTTTGCCTTCCCATGTCATTTCCGGTATTGATTTTCTAATGCCCTCTTCCCATTTCACTCTTAATCCCTCCAGGGGCGCTAGTCCTTCCTGTAACAACCTGGAATACAAACACGTGACCGCCTTGAAAGTCCCCGCCGCCATTACTACATATTGACACGCTTTCATCATTTTGGGTTCTTTCGCTCCTTCGTGCCAGTGCCGCCTTATTGCATGTGTCACCGCCGCATGTAACAAAAAGCCTCCCCTAGGGAGATCATACCTCTCCTGTAAGACTCCATACGGCAACAATTCCCCTTCCTCATACAAGTCCCCTATCATCTGTATCCCAGCATCCTCCCATTCCAACAATGGCTTCCAGTCACTCCTGTGTGGTAACGCTGTGAGCATCCCTAACGGTATCTCTGGCGCATATGGGTGTAGTTCTCCCGCTTTACGCTGGCTGCGATTCCAGCACAATCGTAAAGTTTTTTCCTCCTGCGTTAACTCAGCAAGGTCTAACTTTTGCTGTAATATTATATAGGACAGCACATGTCTCGGTATTCCTTTCCCTCTCCGTGCCTCTGGACCCCTAAACTTTTGCTGCTCCTCCTTCTTTTCTTTCCACTCCTGGTGAACCTTTAATACCCTGGAAAGAATTGAAAAAATTTTTTTAACCTATATTTTGGCTTCTGGTGCTGACAAATATGGTCCAGTTCTCAGACAAGCAATTCTACTTCATAATTTAGGAGTAGAAGACAGGAGGTTATATGAAGATTTGCCTGAAATATGTTTGGGTGTGGGAGATGGGCAAGCTAGTAATGTCTATGACATGAGTATGCAAATGTTAGAGAAGAGATTTGTGACAAAGATCAACACTGTTTTAGAAAGGCATACGTTTTTCTGTCGTGTGCAAAAAAGCGATGAAGATATAGCAACTTATGTGGCGGCCTTAAGGGGTTTGTCTCTAAATTGTCAATTCAAAGATTTAGGTGATTCCTCCATTCGTGATCAGATCGTCAGGTGCACCAATAATAAGAGGATAAGGGAGAAATTACTTATAAAGGATTGTACATTAGAAGAAGCAATACAAATTGCTAAAGGTTTAGAGAATTCTGACTTGTGGATAACAGAGATGGTAAGTGCACCAGTTCAATAGTGTCAATAGACAGTACGGTGAAAGAACTTGAGCTTAGTACAAAAAGTTCTCAAGGTCAAGCTTGTGTTGATGAAACAAAAATTGTTAAGGGGAGTGGAAAGTTTGATTCTAAACCCATGAGTAAGCCATCAGGATATCGTCCTATTAATGTTGGGGAGCAAAGTAGCCCTCGTGTGGTAAAATGTTACAGGTGTGGTGCTCCCGGACATATTGCATCCAGTACACGCTGTACAGCTAGAAATGCTATCTGCAGAGCGTGTGGAAAAAGGGGCCATATAGCTAAGGTTTGTAATGCTAAAACACAGTATGTTAATGAGATTGATGATTGTGAAAATATTGAAAAATTGATGTTGTGTGTTGATGGATTAACTTTGAACAAGGATAGTGTGTGTACCCAGAAGCCTGTATGTCTTGTTGAAATAGCTACTGAGAGTTCCAATAAGTTAGAAAAACCACATTGCTTGATAAATTTTGACTGTAGAGATCCTAAGCATCCTGAGACTAGAAATGTCAAGATGTTAATTGACTCGGGAAGCTTGTACACATTATTATCCAAGGATATGTACATCGAGATTTGGGGGATTGATAACAATATTATTTCTTGGGTTGCACCAGACATAAGGGCAGTGGGGTATGGCGGTAAAACTATAGATATTCTAGGGCTAAAGTGGATGGTAATAACCTTTTGTGGTAGGAAGGTATTTGGACGAGTTTATCTTACAAAACAAGGATCTAACTTGCTTGGTTGGCGTCACCAGAAGGGCTTGGGTATTATGTTAAATCCTAATGCAGCTGAACCAGTTTCTTTGCTATCTGTCCTTAATGTTGACAGTTTTGAAACTGACATTATGAAAACATTTCCTAATGTCTTTTCTGAGAAGTTGGGAAAACTCAAAGGGTTTTCTCACAAAATCATCCTCAAGAAGAATGCGGTGCCGGTAGTCCACAGAGTGAGAAATGTACCACATTTAATGAGGGGGCCTCTCAAAGAAGAATTAGATAAATTGTTAGATTTGAAAATTATAGAACCTATTGAAGCCTCAGAATGGCTCGCGCCCATTGTGGTCGCGCCTAAGGATGGTGGTGCTAAGATTCGGCTCTGTGTGGACTTGCGCGATTTAAACAGAAACATATGGGTTGATAGACAACCGTTACCAAACCTATCCGAAATGTTGAGTGCAATGGGTGGAGGTGTGCTCTTTAGTGTAATTGACATGTCTGCAGCCTACAACCAAATAGACTTGGATGAGAAGTCTAGACATCTTACCTCGTTTGTAACACCGCTAGGGGCATTTCGCTATTGCAGAATGCCTTTTGGTTTGGCGTCAGCCTCAGCGGTGTTCCAGAGAGTGATGCAGCAAGTTCTGGATGGTATTGATAATGTTCTATGTTTCCAGAATGACGTATTGATAGTTGGAAAAAACTGTGATCATCATGATAAGGTCTTAACGGAAGTATTAGAACGCATGGAGAGTAATGGTTTAACCATAAAGAAAGAGAAATGCTAGTTGGAGCGAGATAGAGTGACATATCTAGGTCACGAAATATCTGGTCTTGGTATTAAGCCTAAAAAAAGTATAATCTCTGCGATTAACGATGCTCCTACACCATCAAACAAAGATCAGCTAAGATACTTCTTGGGATTAGCTGAGTATTGCTCGAAGTTTATAAAGGGGTTTTCGGATGTAGTTGAACCCTTGAGGCAATTGATGAAGAATGGTGTTCCCTTTTAATGGAATGAAGCTTGTGAGGAAGCCTTCAAATGTGTAAAGATGGGAATTTTACATGCACCTACACTTGGTCATTTTGACGTTAAGGCTAAAACTTTGCTTACCACTGACACAAGTGCTGTGGGAATTGGAGCAGTTCTGTCTCAGATATGTGATGGTGTGGAGAGAGTTATAGGTTTCCCTTCAAGAAGACTTCAGGGAGCTGGAATTTCTTATTCGGTTATCGAGAGAGAGCTCTCGTTTGTACATGGGGAATTAAACACTTCAGGTATTGTCTTTGGGGTTTGATTTTCAGATCATGAGCCCCTTGCGCGTTTGGAGGGCAATGTTACTCCTAGAATATCGAAGTGGATTCTATCTGTGCTTGAGTATAACTTTGAGATGGAATATATGAGAGGAGAAAAAAAATTGATTGCAGACTATTTGTCTAGAATGCCGGTAGAGTTAGTGCTTGGGGAGTCAGAAAACGACGACGCAGTGATTAGTTGTGAGGAAATACTAGCATTTGACAAAACAGAGTGGGAGAGTGCTATGTTTGAAGATCAGCTGATTCCATTGGTTATAAAAAATGTCTCTGGGGGACGGTCTAAAGAATCTTGTGCTGATATTCGTCTGAAGGGTTTTCATAATGTAGAAGGTGAATTGAGTGTCTCTGAGGGTAAGTTGTGGAGAAGGAACAGATTGGTGCCACCATGCAATCTTAGGTCCAAAATTATAAAGATAGCACATGAAGGCCACTTGGGAAGGAACACGACCAAGAGAAGAATTCGTGAGTCATATTGGTGGCCAGGCATGGATGGCAAAATAGATGATTTGGTTAAGAATTGCCATGCGTGTGCTGGAAGTGATAAGACGAAAGTAATTAGGCAACCTCCCCTTCTTGTGTTGATTTTCCAGCACGTCCCTGGGAAAAACTGGCGATTGATTCTTTAGGTCCAATTTCTAAATTGGGTGCTCGTAACAAATTTTTAACGGTCCTTGTGGACTATCACTCAAAATGGTTTGTGATGGAGTCTACTGATAGCATTGACACTAGAAGAGTGATACGTTTTATGGAAAGAACGTTTTTAAATGAGGGTATTCCGAAAACTTTAATATCGGATAATGGAGTGCATTTGGTTTCGAGAGAGATGAAAGAGTTTTTGGATAGTATGGGAATTTGCCATGAGAAGGTTGCATTGTTTAGGCCACAGGCCAATGGTCTAGTTGAAAGAATTAACAGATTGCTGATGTAGAACATTCAGTTATCTCTGGCCAATGGTCTAGCATGGTCTGATGAGCTCAAGAAGATGGTATGGTCATATAGAGTAACTCCACATTCCATTACAGGTGTATCGCCATTTGTTTCTCTTAAGGGGCATGAGCCTGGTGTAAAGAAAGTTCCGGGTTGGCTGAAGAATAAGGAGTGTGTTTGGGTTGATCGCTCAAGTGTGAAATATGGGGTTGATAAACAACAGTGTGACTCTGCACATTCGTATAACTTAAGAATGAGAGTGAGAGATTCAGACATAAAAGAAGGAGATTGGGTTGTGACAAAGAAAGGTGGTATTGTAATCAGAGGAGAGAGTAAATATTCACAACCTAAACAAGTGAAATATGTTAAAAGAAATGTTCTCATCTTAAATGATGGTTCTGCTTGGAGTTGTGGCAATGTTGCTAAGTGTCCTGCTCCATAATTGTCATTATTTCATTTATTTGGCTTTATCCTTGTATCTGTAATATGCAATTCAATTATTTCTGTTTATTCAATATTTTTTATTGTTATTTGTAGTGTGGGAGATGTGTAGGGATCTATGCTTCATGGAATTGTGAGCAAGTTGCTAGGAGCTTAGAATGTTATGTTGTGAAGGGGAGTCAGTAAAGAAGAAGCTGTAGAAGGAGCTGGAGGTCTCTTCACTTATGACCATTAAAGATAAACTTTAACCATCAAAACAGCGTTGAAGTCATCTTTACAGGCTCCATCGCCAATGCGAATAACAGCCGAGATAGGGAGCATCCCTGCCTCGTCCCTCGTGCCACTCCATATTGATGCGATACTAGCCTTCCAACTTTCACTCTAGCCACTGCATTCGTATATAACACCTCCGTCCAATGCACAAAATCTTCTCCTAGCCCAAAACGCCCCAGGGCGGCACTCAAGTGTCTCCATTCTAAGCTATCGAAGGCTTTTTCTATATCCACCGACAACACTACTGGGTTCACAACCTCCTGATCAACCTCTCCCATAATCCTTATTAGCTTCCGTATATTATTAGCTATGTTCCTGGTCGGGATGAAACCCGCCTGGTCCTCATGTACCAGTTCCGTCATATGCTGCATCAAGCGGGTCGCCAGTATTCTGCTCAAGACCTTATAATCTGTGGTCAGCATTGATAATGGTCTATAAGCCGTGATATCTGTACCATCTTTCCCTGGTTTTATTAGCGGATAACCAGCGCCTCTCTCATGGTGTTAGGGATAGGCGTGGGCGGAAAATCCGTTCCGCTCGCGGATTTTGCGGATTTTCGGGAAATCCGCAATCCGCGAGATTTGCGAATTTCCCGCAAAATCCGCAAATCCGCGAGCAGCGGATTTTGCTCGCACTGCTCGCACTGTTCGCGTGAGTTCGCGCCCCGCGAATAAGTGCAAAATTGCAGAAATACGATCTTAGCAAAACTGAAAGTAACTACTTACCAGGTTCAAAAGTTCAGGCTCATCATTAGTAGCCATTTCCTGGAGTGCTTCCTGAGGGGCCCCTCCAGAGTTCAGTTGCCAGTTGAAACTATTATGTGACCCTGCTCTGAACCTCAGAATAGTTACACATATGCCACAAAGGTCCTGAATTACAGCTAAGGGAGACAAGCAGGAGCCAGGCTGGAAGTTAAAATCCATTAATCAGCCCCTAATTCATTATTGTCAGTTGGGGCAGGGCAGGTGTTGTAACTAATTTTGCAACAATGAAAGCACTTAGCAAGTGCAAAAGATCACTAATCAGGGCGCACTAAGGAAGCAGGTGCCAGCTAAAAAAATATTCTGTGACACATGAATCAGCCCCAAATTAATTCAGGTCACTTGAGGCAGGGAAGGTGTGCTTTGCTTTGCCGAAAATAATGTACACTGGACAACCAGAGGGTGTGGTGATGAAACAGAGGGTGGCATGGGTGGGCCAGAGGGTGGCATGAGTAGTCAGAGAGTGGCAGTGGTGACAGAGAGTGGCAGTGATGAAGAAGAGTGTCCCAAAACAGGCTGGACACGTAGAAACAACAAGTTCGCGAAACTTGCGACCCGACAGGTAAGTTCGCAATTTGCGAAAGTGTACAAAACCCTCGCGAACTGGCAGAAACACGGGCGAACACAAAAAAAAAAAAATCTGCAAATTCGCGGGAATTCGCGGATTTTGCGGATTGCGAATCCGCAAATCCGCAAAATTCGCGAACGCGAGATCCGCAAAATTCGCTCATGCTTAGTTAGGGAGATAACCCAGTTCCCTCGCTTCATTGTAAACCTCCAGCAATCGAGGGGCCAGTAGGTCAATAAAGTGTAGATAGAATTCTACTCGTAATCCGTCTACCACTGGGGTCTTATTACGAGCCATTTGCTTACAAGCGCATCGTACCTCATCTATTGTAATTTCCCTGCCCAAACATTTTGCCTGCTCTGCTTCTAACTGTGGTAGGGGCAAAGCATCCAAAAAGGCTTCTATTTCAGATTCCATTGCCAGCAGACTGCTTTCATACAATTTTTCATAGTAGGCTAAGAACCTGTGCACAATTTCCCGTTGCGTAAATACCGTTTTCCCTCACTGATCCTTTAAGGCCAAAATCTGAGAACCCCGTGCTATCGGGTTGGCTATTCATGCTAATAACGTTCCGGCTTTGTCCCCCTCAACATACATTCTCGCAGTATACTCCTTATAGTCATAACTTCTCAATCTTTCTACCTCCACCGCTACCGCTTCCCTAGCTATCAGCAAGTCTTCTTGCCTGTCTGGATGGCCTGGACGAGCCCGTTCAACCATCCTCAGCTTGTCTTCAGTCTTTTCCACGTCTTGTAACAAAACCTTCCTGACCCCTACGTGTTTACTAATGCAAATCCCTCTTATCACTAATTTGAATGCGTCCCATTCTACCGCCCTTGTGGTGGCTGTGTTCTCATTTTCGGTGAAGTAGTGTGTGATCCCCTTCTCTATGGCACTATGAAAGGCCGTGTCCTCCAACATGTCCGGCCGTAGCCCCACGTTTGGATAGCCGACCGCGTCGTCATCTAAAGCAAGTCAAATAGCAGTGGGTTATGATCTGACAATGTTTGTGTGAGAAATTCTGTGTACTTTACTGATGGAGCCATCTGCGGCGAGCACAACACTGCATCCAATCGAACATGTAGCTCGTGTACCGCTGAGAAGTAAGAGTAGACTTTCTCCTGAGGATGGTGTGTGCGCCATATATCTATCAGCCCCCATTTGGTCTTCCAATTCAACCTACTCCTAGCCATTCTACGCACCGGAGAATCTAGCAAAGGCGGGTGCGATCTATCCAGGGACACATCCCCAATGGAGTTAAAGTCTCCTCCCATTATCACTGGTCCGGCAAGATAGTGCGCCAGCGCACTTGACAACCTCTCAAAAAAGGATCCCTGGTCTGTGTTTGGGGCATAAATACTCCATAGCGCAACCTCCTGCCCTCTCAATCTCCCTTCCACCGCTACGGCACCCCTGCTCTTATCCATATCAATACACCTCTCGCAAACGCGGAGTATGCCGTGCTGAATACCTGCCCCCTCCATCTACGTTGCAAAGCCAATCCCTCTTCCTTAGTGAGGTGTGTTTCTTGGAGCAGCGCTATATGTATTCCTCTCCTAACCAAATAGGCGTGTATCTTATGTCTTCTTGTCATCGTGTGCAAGCCCCTCACATTCCAGGTTATGCATCTTAAATCCGGTATTGTCCCCATTGTAGCCTAATATCCGATGCTCTATCTCTCCGTACATTTCCGACACTCCAGGATCCCCCCCTTTTCCCTGCCCATCCCCAACTCCCTTCCCCCTCCCGAGAACAGGACCTAGAACAACATTGCTAGCCCCCATCCAAACCTTTGTAACAACTTAATCGTCACTTAATCCACCAGTCGTCACTGATGGCGTACCTTAAGAGCAACAGAGGGTGCTAGGTGCCAAACTGTGGTCTTGTACTGTTCCCGGTTTTAATCTCACCTGCACCCCCCTCCAGATACATTCCCTTCCCTTATCCCACCTCCCCTCCAGACGTTATATCAGCCTGTAAAGTGTCACGCCTGCTTGATCCCTGTGCTTCTATTTTGCGTCTAGCCTCAAGGTCCACAGTGACATTTATTCAATAAGGTCCTCTTGCTTGCAATACTTCCAACCAACCTCCCCCACTCCCCACTTCTCCAAGCCTCTCCTTCAACATCTCGTTCTACTCATCCAACAGTTCGTCCGCTGTGCCCGGAGTGACTCTCGGTGTTTGTACACTATCGGCTCCTGATGAGTTAGTGTCTGAATGGCCGGCTTCCTTCTCAGCGTCCGTGTCCTTCTGTGAGTTCCCCGATAGTTTGTTGGAGATTTTCATCACCTCCTTCAGGACCACCTGCCTTTCCACTTCCGTTTGCGACAATGTCGGTTTCTGTAGTCCACGACGTCGACCTCTTATCCTCTGTGATTTGCGAAGTTGTTGTCTTTCCCCAAGTTCTGTTGTTCGGTGCTCTGGGCCATCTTTGCCCGCTCTATATGACTCTAGCCAGTCCCATGCTTCCTCAGGCGTTTCAAAGAAATGAGTCCTGCCCTCCAGCACTATCCTCAATTTTGCCGGGAACATCAGTGAGTACTGTAGACCTTCCGTCCTCAATTCCTTCTTGATCGACTGGAAGTACGCTCTTCGGCGTTGGATCTCATAGGTATAGTCCGGGAACAGGGTCACTTTGCTGAAAAGGCCATCCGCTCGGGCCTTCTGGAGCAACAAGTCCCTATCTTTGAAGTGCAGCAGCCGTGCTATCACAGGGCGTGGTGGCCTTCCCTGTTGTGGTGGCTTTGCTGGAACTCTATGCGCTCTTTCCAGGGTATAGTAATTTGACAGACCCTCAGGAGCCACCACCGTTAAGGCCATCCGCTCGGGCCTTCTGGAGCAACAAGTCCCTATCTTTGAAGTGCAGCAGCCGTGCTATCACAGGACGTGGTGGCCTTCCCTGTTGTGGTGGCTTTGCTGGAACTCTATGCGCTCTTTCCAGGGTAAAGTAAGTTGACAGACCCTCAGGAGCCACCACCGTTTTCAGCCAGGTCTCCAGATATCCCACCATATCTGTCTCCTCTGCTTTTTCCGGCAGTCCCACTACGCGTATGTTGTTTCTTCTGTTCCTGCTTTCTGCATCCTCAGCTCGCCTTTCCAACACTCCGATGCGCTCCAACACGAACTGTGTTTTTTGCAATTTTCACCCCGAGTGTGCTGGGTATGCTCAGACGTGAGTCCCAGGCTCTCCACACCACTGGAGTCAAGCTATCTAGGCTGATAGACAGAAACCGGTCCTGGGATGCTTGATTCCGGTCTGGGAAAGACATAGCTTGGTAGTTCGGACTGGACTGTTCCCATGAGGCACAGGGTCAGAGCTGATTTGCATATAGCCAGTGCCTAACCCAGGGTGGTGTGGAGTGCAAAAAAACGATGGATTTAGGCCCAGATCCTTGTACTGGGATGAATGTTTGACATTGTTCTACATTCTGTCCATCAACTGTGTTTTTTTCAATTTTCACCCCGAGTGTGCTGGGTATGCTCAGACGTGAGTCCCAGGCTCTCCACACCACTGGAGTCAAGCTATGCAGGTTGATGAAGGCTGATAGCCAGAAACCGGTCCTTGGATGCTTGATTTCGGTCTGGGAAAGACATGGCTTGGTAGTTCGGACTGGACTGTTCCCATGTGGCACAGGGTCAGAGCTGATTTGCATATAGCCAGTGCCTAACCCAGGGTGGTGTGGAGTGCAAAAAAACGATGGATTTAGGCCCAGATCCTTGTACTGGGATGAATGTTTGACATTGTTCTACATTCTGTTCATCAACTGTGTTTTTTGCAATTTTCACCCCGAGTGTGCTAGGTATGCTCAGACGTGAGTCCCAGGCTCTCCACACCACTGGAGTCAAGCTATCCAGGCTGATAGCCAGAAACCGGTCCTGGGATGCTTGATTCTGGTCTGGGAAAGACATAGCTTGGTAGTTCGGACTGGACTGTTCCCATGAGGCACAGGGTCAGAGCTGATTTGCATATAGCCGGTGCCTAACCCAGGGTGGTGTGGAGTGCAAAAAAACGATGGATTTAGGCCCAGATCCTTGTACTGGGATGAATGTTTGACATTGTTCTACATTCTGTCCATCAACTGTGTTTTTTGCAATTTTGATCAACGCTCTCCTCGTTCTTTTCAGGAGTCATCGGCTTTTTCATCCGGTGGTGGGGGTTGGGGCGGCCAGCAAGGACGCGACAAGCCCCGCCCAAAAGACGGTAAAGGCAATCAGGACGATTCTACACCGACGGCCAGCAAGGACGCGACAAGCCCCGCCCAAAAGACGGTAAAGGCAATCAGGACGATTCTACACCGAAAGACCCCAGTTTCAGAAAAAGAAAGTCGCTGCTTTAACAGCACATAGATATGCCACAGATAGTGAGAACCCAGCTTCGGAATCAGACATGGGCTCTGACCTTACTGGACAGCGCGGCGGAGATCACCATAGTGCGAAAGTCCCCTGCGTCCACTACTGAAGGTGACAGCAACTGACCGTTATGTTGTTGTGGAGACAGCTGACACTAGAGTAGCTCCCCCTGACAGGATCTATGAAATAGTCTTATTCATTGAAGGTGACATTCAACGCATCATAGAAGGGGTATTTTGGGAGAACTTACGACTACCTATGATATTTAGTTATCTGAGCCTGACTGGCCCCCACCTTTTGTGGTCGCAGCTCCGAGAGGGGAGGAGGTGATCCTCCCTAGTTTCGTGCACACGGTCTCGAAGGAGCATGCGCTGAATTTTGCAGAAGAGTGGGCTAAGGCTCTTGCGCCGGCTCTGTACCGTACTCACTGTGGATGGGATACATTTTCCCCTCACCATGAGATTCCTTTGCGGTCTATGCCTCAGCCTCAACCCAAATATACCTTGAAGCGCGAAGCGAAAGCTTCCGTTGCGGAAATCCTTGAACAATTGGAATATCAGGGTATCATTGAAACTTGTGTGTCACCAATGAATAACCCTCTTTTTACTGTAACCAAACCTGACGGTTCATATCGTTTGGTTTTGGATTACCGGCATTTAAACTCGCATTGCCGTACCTGTGCAGTACAGAATACGCACGGCTCTGCTTTAGTGGATAGTCTTGTGCGTAAGCGGTTTAAAACCACGCTTGACATTTCCAACGGTTTTTATGCCCACTATTTGGATGGTCTTAGTTCCCAATGGACCTCCTTTACTTGCGGCGGTGTCAAAAAACATTTCAAACGTTTGCCAATGGACTACAAGAATAGTCCTGGAGTGTTTGCTGCCCGCATAGTCTATCTCTTGGAGAGGGTTGACCCAGATGCTTGTTCATATGTGGATGACATTTATCTCACAGATGATGAACTGTGGGAGCATCTGAGTCACGTTGACCGCTTAATTTGTAGCTTTGCGGACTTCGGTTACAAATTCAACTTTGCAAAATCGCACGTTGCAGAGTACACAGTGTTGTTCCTGGGCTACGAGCTCAACAATGAAGGACGAGGATTGGCTCCTCACTTCTTGGAGAAATGCGCACAATTGCAGGCTCCAACAACTCTGAAAAAATTACAGTCTTTGCTGGGCTTTTTACATTTCGGGAGGACATACATTCATGAATACGCCCAGCGTATCAAGCCCTTGTATGCTTTGATACAACCAAATTTTACTAAATCGAACTGGCTGCCTGAGCACTCGGCTACACTGCAATCTTTGGAAGCTGATCTGCTCGCTTCTAACTACTTTTGACTCGTGATAATCACACCAATCTGGTGATAAGGATCATCCCTGGGACGGTGGATTTCACATACCTTACTTTTAACGAAGGAGATACAGTACCTACTGCTTACAAGTCACACTTGTACACATCGGCTGAAATGCGATTTTCCACTGTGGAGAAAGTTTTGACGGCTGTGCCGATGGCGATTCTAAAGGAACGCGCTCTGTCACAGGGAAAACGCATGTTGGTTGTTACCCCGTGTCCTGCTTAGGAAGCAGTTACGAAAGCCAGTGTACCTAATTCTAAAGCTTTGCACCCTCGGTGGATACCATGGGCAGCATCATTGACGTCTCCGGATGTCACGTTTATTTTTGATGCCTCCTTACGGTCGCAGGAGTTTTTGCAAAATGAGTTTGTTCATCCTGCACCCTTGGCTATGCGGCCTTTGGAGGATTTCCATTGCATCATATACACTGATGGTTCGGCGCAGATTGCGCATGGTTCTAAACACGCCTACGTTTCCGCTTGCGCAATTGTGGTAGGTGCCATGGTGAACGATGAGTTAAAGTCCCGAGTCGTGCACACGCAGACTCTAGGGGACTGCACCACACAATTAGCAGAGCTTCGTGCTCTGATGCTTGCATTGGAGTCCGCTGATCCGTGTGTGACTACACTTATCGTAAGTGATTCTTACTACTGTGTCCAGTCTTACAATGAGAACTTGTCCTTTTGGATTCAAAATGATTTTCGTGATTCCAAGGGTAGCACAATAAAACAAAAAATGATCTGGGTCCAAGTGGTGGAGCTTAAAGAGCAGTTGCTACTCGTGTTTGTAATTCATACTCTCGGTCACCAGCACATTGGAGTCCACGCTGTCGGCAACTCGCTTGCTGATGAAGCAGCGAAATCAGCTGTATCAACATATGTAGTTGCAGCAGTGACACGGTCCAAAAGTAAGATTGATGACGACATCTTGGCGGCTGTTGCTGCCACTGAGAAGGGAGATAAATATCCTCAGGTGTTCCCTTCGAAGTACACATACCACTTAAGTCCCGATAAGGTTCCTTATGTGAAAATACCTGAAGTTGGAGAGAGATTGATTCCCAACTCAGATCGCAGTCATTCTCTGATCACGGCAGCCCATGAAGGGGTTGTGTCTGCGCATGCGGGCTTTTCAGCTACTGTGTCTCATTTGCAACAACGTTTTTGGTGGTGGGGCCTGTACAAACAGACGCGTGACTTTGTCCTTCAATGTGACATATGCCAGCAGATTAAGCCTTCAACTGCTACGCGTCCGCCCCATACACAGTTGTTCATTTCTAATAAACCATTTGGTTGTGTTTATTTAGACCACTGCGGTCCTTTTTCTTCTGATACTGCGTATAAGTACATCTTAGTAGCAGATGATTCATACACACGCTTTGTTTGGGTCTGGCCTCATCGCAGCGCTGATTTACGGACTGTCATCAGGGATTTGTGTGTCTTTCTAGGGATTTTTGCCTGTGGTACCTTCCATTCGGATCAGGGTCCTGCTTTCGCCTCTAAGGCGTATAGGGATGCCATGAGTTCGATGGGAGTCCAAGTCAAGTTTTCGTCTCCACACCGACCTGAGGGTAATAGTGTTGTGGAACGAATGAACCGTGACTTAAAGCAATCACTGACAGCTCGAGTTATAGGCACTGGCAGAAACTGTCTGGCCCATCTCAATGGCATACAGCGTGCTCTTTATAATCTCCCTAGAAGGTCTCTGGGTGGGCAAACCCCATACGAAATGCTCTTTGGTATCAAGATGTATGTCCCGGACCTTGACCGTCTAGACGCGGTCAGTTCGGCTGTCTCCTTTGACGTAGATGAACATTGGAATGTTTTACAGCCTCTACAAGAGACCAGAGACAGTCTTGCAAAGGAACACTTGCCCTCCACCTCGGATGATGCGTTGCAGATCCCGGTAGTTGGCTGGCTACCCCAAGTTGGAGAACTCGTTCGGGAGAAGATCGATAACAAAAAGGAATTTGGTCCCTCATACCGTGCTCCGGTTCCCGTGCTTGGAGTGAAGGGCACAAGAGCAGTCATTTTACCACCACTTCCAGGTCGTAAAGAGAACAGGTATATCTCCATTGACAATATCAAAATACACAGAGTTACCGATTCTTCTTAGCATGACACCGGCAGTCTCATTTCCTTCGATAGTGAGAAATTCTGTTCTGGCCACTGCTTCGGATCGTGCACCGGAGGTGGTCCTCAAGATGCCTGCAGTTTCAAGTCCTTTATTGAGTGCTTTGCCTGGTACTCACCTTGATGATACAGACTACACCTACCCAACTGATTTATCGATGCCTGATTTGCAAACTCGTTTAGCCACAGAATCCAGGTTTTCATTTGACACTATTTCACATACTTCAGAGTAGCCCACCAGGCTGAGAGCCTACGTGACATTGTTTAAAAAACATTTTTTAATTCCACCTTGGACTTACATCTGGCTGGGGCTTTTTGCTCTCTATCTTTTAGTGTTAATTGGTTTTGTGTTTTATTTTTTTCGATTTATAAATAGACATTATGTCGAGGAGAGAACATGCATTAGACATCTGAATGGAACATTGGCTCCCCACTACTCATCACATTCAGCCCACAGATGGAAAAGAGACTTGGCCTTTGTTAACATCACCGCGTGGCATGTCCTGGATGGAATAGTCTGGGATGCAGTTAAATTTCAAATCCATGGTCCGATTGAAGTTGTTAATGTTCCTAATGTACTTAGAGTTAACATGTGGGATGTGGTTCAACAAAACATACATTCTGATAATTGGGATGTTCAGGCCGTAGAAGCTTTGTTTGCTGATTTAAAGTATTATGCTGCCTATGATGCTGAAGATTTATATTTAGAATCTGCTAATTATGGAGATTTGTTTTGCTTCCAACATTTTGGCAATCATTACTTACACAAAACTAATTCTAGGAGGAGTACTGTGAATTATACCCAGTGGGAACATTGCCCAGCTCCTTTAAGAGGCAGCTCAAATACATTTTTGAAAAAGTACACTTATTTTACTGACTTTAATCAGTTCAATCCCGCTTCCTTTTATTTTAAAATGACAGATAAATCCATGTCCAAAGTTAGACTTACCGATACTAAGTTATTGTATTTGAAGTCCTTTCTTGACCAGCTGACTGTTGGTGGCTATGAGTTGTGGAAGGAAACTATTGACCTTAAATCAGTTTGGGGTTCTAAAAGTTGGCAGGTACAAGGCACTGACGCTTTGCACCGTGCATGTCTCATCCCAAATCATATGTTGTTTTTAAATTTTACCATCTCACAGACAACATGCTTTGGCTTGGCTACTTCTAAAAAATTAAATACTCCTTCTTTCCCAGATTTGGAGGAGTATTCGGGTTGGGAAAATTATACGAAATGTTCTATTAGAGAATTGCAGACCTTTTTGCTAAATTCATCCTTTAACATATCCAGTTTGGATCCAAAGAGTTGGTTGATTTAGCACAGATGTGCTGATTCGTGCCAGCATCGTTTTCTGGGCCTGACTAAAGGTTTTACACAGGTCAGAGTGGATCCACGTTTTGAGAGTGACCATTCAGTTACCACTTATTCTCTAGGCAAATTGTGTCAGAGTTGGCTCAAACACTCTACATTGGCGTCAGTAAATTACATTTGTCTAAACTGACTGAAGAGGTTGACTTAAATGATTTCATAAAAGGCCCTGCTAAAGGTTGATCTAAAAGATGGATCGATGCCGTTTATAATGAACTCTGGAAAACATCACAGATTGAAGCGGCTACCCGCCTTAGGGCTATTGACCAAGCTAACTTGGAAAAAGTGCTTGCAGTTGTGGATAACAGTATTAACACCCTTTTCTCCCGAATTTACACATTGGACAATATTGTGTCATCTTTTGTTGATATTGTACACGATGAAGTGTCTGTTTTGTACCATGGTCAAAATCAATTGCGTTCTATTATGCAGTTTGCGAGGACCCTGCAGACACTGAAAAAAGGAAAAGTGGCTTGGAATTACATTAATGTTACATCTCTGTTTGCACCTTTTAATTTAACTGAAAACAACGTTTTCTTTCAATGAGAGATGCTTCTTTTTCCATGTTACACATTGAACGATTAGAGTCTTTACCATTTTCAGTGGCAGAGACCACAGTTGCAACGTGGCTTATCCACGGTTTACTAACTTTGCCTTTTGCGCTTTTCCAGTTTACAAATTGCATGAAGTATTTTGCCATAGGCAGATACGAACCGCTCCTCACCTCCTACTTACATGAAGCCTGGTCACTCCCTTTCACGTATAGGTGTCTTAGAGATGGGAAAGAGGTTTATCTGAAAGGAGATGAGTGTACAGAAATACCAGATCACTCATTGATGTGTAGACACATCCTATTGCATGGTTCTTTTTAATCAGGACCGCCCTAATTTGGCATGTGTTTTGAATGGTACACCAGTGCCTGCTATAGTCCTGACTTTCACGTTGTTGGCAAACGGGAGTTATTTACTTTTGAATAATGAGGATTTTTGTGGGTTATTGAAAGGCATAGCTTATGTTGTAACAGTCAGTGAGCGTGTGGTTTGCTGTAAAAATATGCTGTATCCACCCCCGCATGGGAACCTGGTTGTTTCCATCTGGCCGAGGATTCCGGCCTTGAAGTCTGAGTTCAATAAGATGAGCAGAATAAGAGCCTTATTGTCACAGAAGGACGTTGCCCTGACATCTGCTCGCGAAACATTTATCCTTCACGTGGCTAACACCCGCACAGAAGTGCATGCCTTATTAAATACTGACCTTCCTTTACATTTTGGTGAGCTAATTCATACAATCTTTAACGCATCCTCCACTTCGGTGAGGGCTCATTTTTTTAAAGTAGTGAGCAGTGGTCTAGTGACTTCTTTCCAAAAGATATTTGGAGTCATTCCTGCTTTCTTCCATTCGATCTTCTCCAGCCTATTTGGTGGATTTCCAGTGATACTGGCCCTGGCTGCTGGGTTTTTGTTGCTGTTTTGTTTAGTTCAAAATGGATGCCCGTCCTGTGTTCGCAAACGAGCAGTAGCAGTTAGCGCTGTTTTGCAACAGGATGCTTGAATACTATGGTGTGCTGCCACTTGCCACCTTGAGTGCATCATATGGATTATCGTTTCGATTTTCCTATTTCACCTGTGTCCAGCCTGTGTTTCATTGCCTGAGCTGTGATTTCATTTGGGCCCTGGATTTGTGTCTCTGCAATTTGGTGTCTCCTGATGTGGATTATGATCATCTCATGAGTCCCTTAGTTACTCATGAATTGCTTTGTCCTGACGGAGGGATTATGGCCTTTGCAGCGATGCATGGAGTTCTGGGTCGTTGGAATATATTCACAGCGGCACAAGATTTCTTGGCACACAGCTTCATTGAGAACCCACCGAGCTGTCCTCTGATGGTACTAGAGGCTCCGGTAATTGAAGAGCATGTATGTTCTTTCTCGCTATAAAATTGGATGGCTGAGCTATTTCGGATGATAACAGTGACTTCCTTTTGGAAGCGGTTGCTGCTTATTTCGCATACTCAGTTTTAGGCTGACTATAGAGGCCCTCCAAGTCATGATTTTTTTCTCCCTCACAAAAATAAATTTCTCGAGTTATAATGGACATTTTTTTTAACTCAGACCTTAAGGCTTTACTAACAGTGGACATTGCAATGTCTTGCAGATTACATTTTGGATATTTGAGCGGACTAAATAATTTTTTTTCCTCACCTACTTCTAATTTCGAACTGAACGTTTTATTGAACTCTGCTTTCGACAATTGAGTCCCTTTCCTTATCTTATCTTATCTGATACATGCTCGGATCAAGGGAGGGTGATATATAGATATATAGAGCCTGTATGCTGTGTTAAGTTGGCATGAGTCTTTTAGGAGTTTAAGCGCCATTTTACCTTTCTGCTGCTTTTGCACATGACACATAAGCTGCTGCTTTAGCTTTGAGCCTAGTAGAATGTTTTCGATTCATTCGAGAATAATATGTTGCTACACTGATATCAGCCTTGCTTGGGGAGCTGTGTCTGTACAGTGAGTGCTGAAACCTTCAAGGATATCTCAACACAGTAGTTGTTATGAGCACTGATCTTCGCACGTTCCTAGAAATAACATACATGCAGCTGCAGCCAAGTTCTGGCTTTAGGCGCGTTTTATATTGCTTTGCACAAGAGCATACAAACACACTTGATGGTGCTTCGCATGCAGATGAGCTGATTGCTGATGATGTGATCCCTTACCACTAGGATCTTGAGGTATGGGGCGGCTCTGCTAAAACTCAAAAGAGACCTTCTTAAATATAATATATTATACTAGCTAGGGAGGGTGAGAATTATGTTTTATTAAACCCTATTCATTTTAGCATAATACTATGCTTTCACCGTTTGTGTTCTATGGACTAGAGACTATGCTGATTACTTTGTTTCTTATAATATGTTTGCTTGTATTAGCTAAGATACTGCGTTTGAGAACACTGCATTAGTGAATAAACATTTCAAATATGCACGTGTCCTCTTTTACTTCTTGTTCTGGATTGAAATGATTGTATAACGAAAGAGTGTTCATGTGTTCCACGTTACCTGAGGTGTACTAAGTTCATGTTCTGGTTTGTCTAAGCATTGGGAGTTTATGATGACCAATGAGACACTGTAGCTAACAAAACACCCTCCGTTCAAATCCCACGAGCCCTCATACCTGGCGCTTGTGCGGGGTAATGTGCCTGAGAGTCTGTTCTTCACTGCAAGATGTTGTTACAGCCTGTCTTACCCCCCCCCCCCCCCCCCCCAGCAGGGAGGCACAGAGATGTCCTCCCATGAGAGAGGACGAAGAAGGAAGAAGACGCAGAGAGATACTGAGACCCCCAAGAGAAAGGCACAGAAAAAGTGGGTGGATGAATGATGGATGGATGAAAGGGTGGATGGATGAAGGATGGATGGAAGGATGAAAGGGTGGATGGATGAAGGATGGATGTATGGATGGATAAAAGGTTGCATGGATGAATGATGGGTGGATGGATGTGAAAAGGTGGGTGGATGAATGATGGGTGGATGGATGGATGAAAGGTGGATGAATGAAGGATGGATGTATGGATGAAAGGGTGGATGGATAAAGGATGGATGGATGGATGGATGGAAGGATGAAAGGGTGGATGGATGAAGGATGGATGGATAAAAGGTTGCATGGATGAATGATGGATGGGTGTGTGAAAAGGTGGGTGGATGAATGATGGGTGGATGGATGGATGAAAGGGTGGATGGATGAAGGATGGATGTATGGATGGATGAAAGGATGGACAGATGAAGGATGGATGGATGGAAAGATAAAAGGATGAAAGGATGGATGGATGAAGGATGGATATATGAATGCATAAAAGGTTGCATGGATGAATGATAGATGGATGTGTGAAAAGGTGGGTGGATGAATGATGGATGGATTAATGGAAGGGTGGATGGATGAAGGATGGATGGAAGGATGAAAGGGTGGATGAATGATGGATGGATGGATGAAAGGCTGGATGGATGAATGATGGCTGTATGGATGAAAAGATGAAAGGGTGGATGAATGTATGGATGGATAACAGGTTGCATGGATGAATGATGGATGGATGTGTGAAAAGGTGGGTGGATGAATGAAGGGTGGATGAATGGATGACAGGGTGGATGGATGAAAGATGGATGTATGGATGGAAGGATGAAAGGGTGGATGGATGAAGGGTGAATGGATGGAAGGATGAGAGGGTGGATGGATGAATGATGGATGTATGGATGGATAAAAAGTTGCATGGATGAATGATGGATGGCTGGATGTGTGAAAAGGTAGGTGGATGAATGATGGGTGGATGGATGGACGAAGGATGGATGTATGGATTAAAGTGTGGCTGCGAGGTCATGTCACACACACCAGTACATGTCCTACCTTTAATATACATGACACCCTGCCCACAGGAGTACCTTGAGCCTAACTTGGGGGTGACGTGTAAGAAAAGTGAAGAATAGGGCCTGGCAAGTGGGTGCACTTGCCAGTTCAACATGGCAGTTACAAACTGCACACACACTGCAGTGGCAGGTCTGAAAACCCTTTTCAGGGCTGCTTTGGTGAATGGCACAATCAGTGCTACAGGCCCACCAGCAGCATTTGATTTACAGGCCCTGGCACCCTCTGTGCACTTTACTTGGGAATTACTAGTAAGTCAAACATGCCAATCATGGAAATCCCATTCCATAATACAATTTACAGTACGGGGCACTTGGACTTTGACACTGAACAGCAGTGAGAAAGTGATCAGAGACACTAAACCAGAAAAAAAGAGTAAAAAATAGGATGTCAGAAAGGAAAAAACAGGGGAAACATGCCAAAAGATGCCAGGTCTAACAGGCACATTTATGGTTGTTGATAGTTGTTGATGATGATGAGGAGTACCCGTTTCTAGAAACTTTTGTCAGAAGGCGGTCCTTACGCCTGAAAAGGTTTGACAAGGGGGTCTAGGCATCAAAAAGTTTGAAGACTTCTGGTTTACTCACATACGAAAATAAAAATACTTGGTTGTAGCTTTTTCTTTTTACTGCTTCGTCTCTTAAGTTTTTCAGTTTTGAAAACTTGCACTTTTTGTAAGGCTTTCTGCAAACGAGCCCATATAAAGGCCATATTAGATTTTTATCTTTTTTTTAATGTATCATTTCACAAGTTGAATGCTTTCAAATAGGCATGCAAGATTCTTTGTCCACATTGTATTGATCCTTCGCCAATAAGGGGAGACTTGGAATCTTCTGAATGAGCTCGGGCCTCTTTGCTTAGTCCAGTTGAAGGCCTTCTGAATTGCACAATTTGTCTGCCATTTTAAACCCTTGAACCACCTTCTAAAACCACGACCGCCAGCGCGCATGGCCAGCACTTTACAATACCAGTCTGAACCTCACTGACAACAAGAATTCGGAACAATACAAGACTTTAGGCTTCATCGTGCCTTCTGGGCTCACCTTCTCAAATTTAAGTGTCCAGAACAAGGTACAACAAGCATTGGCATAGCCAATAGGTATCGCCTTTGGGACCTTATAACTGTTTAACCATGCAACAGTTAATGTTGTTACACCAAGGATATTGTGCTGAATAACTAAATACTTATAAGGTACCAAAAGCCAGACCTATTGGCTATGCCAATGCTTGTTCAGTTTCTAGGTACTACAAAAAACACCATCCTACCTAGCACCAATACCACCAACCTAACTACTATCACCCTACATACGCCACATTACCCTAAGCACCATCTTAACAGTCACAACCACTCTACTATCAACAACACCACCACCACTCTCGCCACCATTACTACCACCAGACTAATCACTACCATTCCAACTAGTCTATGAACACCCTACCACCACCACCTCTACACCAACCACCACCCTAACGAGCACCACTTTACGCCCACCCTAACAACCACCTCCACCCTCAACACCACCATACATAACCACTACCCTAATTACCATCCTACCCACCACCAGCCTACCCTAAACAACACCACCCTAACCACAACTACTCTAACCACCACCACTATCACTTTTACTATCAGATCACTCTAAAAACCACCACCATCCAAACCACCACCTTTAATATAGCCTGAACCACCACCACCACCACTAGCACCACCACACTAACCCTTAACAAAACTCTAACCACCAACACCACCACCCTACCACTACCACCAACGCTCTAACCACAACCACCCTACTAACCACCACTCAATCGACCAGTTGGCACTGACACAAGGGGGTTGGACGGTTTGGGGTTAGTAAAAAAAATAACAATTAAACTGACCTCCTTGATGCCGCATTGATTCTTATCGCCCCCCCTGTCCTCACTGTGCTCCAGGCAGAAACAGGACACACCCACGCTCCCCTGAGCCATGATTGGTCTGAGCGCCGTGGTTTGGTGCTTAGCCAGGGACTTGGGGCGTGGGCATGATCTCCACCCAGATTGTAATGCAGCCTGCAAAGTCTACATGACGGTTTGGCCAGCCTGAGACGGTCAGCCAAACTGTCATGTGCACTGATAGCAGTGCATACCACTCCTGTCAGTACCTGTTATCCTCCTGGCTCCGCCCCAAAGACTCCAGGACACAAAATAAAATGATAATAAACCACAGTTTATTATCGTTTTATTTTCTTTGAGCTGCTGGAAGGGGGCAGCAATGCTCCTCCGGCATAGTGGAGGAACAGCTGCTGCACTCAACCACAACCACCATCACCCCACCCTAACTACCACCTTAAATTCTACCACCCTAACCAGCAACACCACATAACCTTAACCACCACCCCTACCCCACCCTAACCACCGTGACCACCACCACAACCCTACCCACCACCTACGCCAGCCTAACTTCCACCGCCCTATTATCCACCTTGACTCTATTATCCACCATTACTTCATCCTAACCAAACTACCCTAATCACTACCCTAATGACATCCATTCTAACCACCCCCACCTGCTTCGTCACCAACACTACATGACCCTAACCACCACCATCACCTGATCCTAACCACAACCACTCTTAACACCAACCCTGCTACCCTAAACACCAAAAGAACCACCACAACCATTCTAAACAACACCACTCTAACTTCCACCAGTCTTCCACCACCACACTACTTCTACAACCACTGGCTCCCGACCACCTTCCTAACCACCACCCCATACCCTAACCACCAACCTACCATAAGCACTGTAGGAAATGGGACCCCCGGCCGGCCAGGACTTGCATCCCAGCCAGTCAGAGACCACCACTCCTATGTAAAATCGACCCCTGCTCGCCCTCTAGGTAACGCGGCGCGGGCAGTCAGGCCTATCTCGGAGGACATGTGAAGCATTTGCGCACGCACCCACCAACAACAACATCCCGGGCCTCCCACAAAAGGAACTCCACACCAAGGATATATGAAAATAGTCTTTGTATTAAGCAGTACACATAGGAACACACATTGTACAAGGTGCCAGGGGCACGGGCAGGGGCTACCGGGAAGAAGGTACAGCGCAGGGCCAAGGGACCACTGCCAGGAATCACATACAGGAGACATCTGGTACTCAGGGGGGAAGGGAGGACAGGATACATAACATAACAGGGGCTCCCGTAGAGGTGCAGCACAGAATACTTGCGGGGATCACATTAGTCTTAGTCCATAGCAATCCACAGGCCAGCGGGCCTTTCTGGGGCAAGGTGCCCAAGAGTCTCGATGTTCATGGCAGGCTGTAGGGAGCCCGGGGCAAACCTAAACGTAGCAGTTGCCCACGAAGTGCTGGGCAACTGAGGGACATCGTGGGAGCCTCGCCGGCCCTGGGGGGAAAAGGTGCCAACTGGTGGAGCCACTCGGGCTCAAGAACAGGGGGGGGGGCGGAGCCTCGCAGGCTCGGATTGGCCAGGGGCATGAGGTGGAGGCTCTCGAGGCTTATGGGGGCAATGGTACGGTGGAGCCTCTCGGGGCTCTGGGGCGGCCATATAGATGGAGCCTCTCGGGGCTCAGAGGCTGTCATGTAACTGGAGCCTTCTCGGGGCTCAGGGGTTGAGGGGGCCACAGGTGGAGCCTCGCCGGGCTCAGACCATTGGTGGGGCAGGCGGAGTCCCTCTCGGGGGACTCAGCTTCGTGGGAGGCCTCACGGGCCTCAGGGCACAACCGGAGATTCACTCGAGGGGAGGGGCGGACACCGACAATGTGTCCCGACGCCCCTCCTCTCCAATGCTCGCCGCAGCACTCACCGGTTTTGGTGCGCCGGTCTCCTTTGCTGCGCCAGCCTTCTCCTTGTGCTCCGGGGCTCTCTCTCTCTCGGGAGCCCCGGGGGGGGGGGGGTCAGCAGCTTCACGGGGGTATCGCAGGAGCGCGGAGTGGGCTCCCGCCGCTCCTGCTCCGTCGTCGTTCTTCGGCCGGCCTCTCTCCTTCTCTCGGGCCGGCAGCCAATCACGGCGCGGCCTGGGGGATGACGCTAGGGGGGAATCCCGGGCCGGCAGCCAATACCAGCGCGGCCCGGGGATGACATCACTAGGGTCCCGGGCGGCGGCGGTGAACTCGGGGGAAATCGACGAGGAGTCGGCTCCTTCGTAAGGCACAAGGGCAGGGAATAAAGCGAGGTAGGCACTCGCTGGGGGTGTCGAACCTTGGTAGCACGGGGCAGACGCCGGGTAAGCACCGGCTGGTTGAATATAGCGCTACCAGCGCTCGTGCAGGAGTGAAGCGCCCCAAAGCGGTAGAGGACAGGGAACAGCGCTTCCAGGTGCTGGGCAGAAGGGACAGCGCTCCCCGATGCAAAGTCCATCGGTAGTCCAGGACCTCAGGGGGGCCCAGCAGCGCCAAGAAGGGGAAAGGGCCATCCTCAGTCCAGGAGTAGGGCAGGGCCCAGGGAGGCATGCCAACCCTGAGCCCCAGCAGCAGCAGCTCCGGGTAGATTCAAGTTGAGAACAAGAACAAGTCCACAGTGTCACAGCACCCTTTTTATACACACATTCTTGGTCTGAAGGGGCAGGCAGGGGTAGAACCAGCTGGAACTGGTTATGGGGGGATTCTTTACACTGGCCAGGCTAGGAACATCAGCCGCACCCCAGGGGGTGGAGCCAGCATTGTCTGGGGAAAACCCAGCCTCATTCATGACACTCAAACCAGACAGTCAATCCACAAGCAGACCCAGGCTCACTCCTCCCCTTACATCAGCATGCTAAACACTCCATTCACCACCGGGGCAGACCCTCCCAGATCCTGGGAGCCAGGCTCACCAGCCAGCCTCGTCCAATCATACGCCAGGCACACATTCCACAAATATGCCAACTTCCAAAAGGGGGACTTCTACACTAGACACGCTCATACCACATATACCGTTGCGCAGCATTCAATCTCACGAGTTCATACATACTAGACTTGACCCTGCACACCCTACGCATCGGGAACTACCGAGGACACATCCATTCCCCATGTATTCCTATGGAAGGGTAGGTCGCTCTCTCTTCACACGCACTCAGAGGGGCAATCACCACCCCCAGGTTACATATACCATAAAAACTTCAGGGGCGGACCTGCCAGATGGCCACGTCCAACAAGCACCATACTAACCACCAGCCTCAGCAACACCACCCTACTAACCACAACCACCCTGTTGTGTAATTGTTGAACTTTTTCTGTTACATTGTTGATTTTCTATTATATTGTTGATTCTCATGTAAGGAGATCGGATACCTCCGGGTCTAGCCAGCGCTATATAAAACTCTTGAAATAAATAAATAAACCACCACCCACCAACTAACCACCACCCTAACCACAATCGCCACCACTACCCACACCAACGAACAACCACCCTATCCACAACCACGTCCCTAAACACCATCACCTTAACTACTATCAGCCTACCACCACCTTAATTACCACCAGCCTACCACAACCACCCTACCCTTACCACCACAATTTTTCCTCCATCATCCCTGCTACAAACCTAACCACCCCACCTTACCACCACCCTAATCACACTATATCCGCCCCTAACAACCACTATCCTACCTTACTCATCAACCTACCCTAAAAACCACCAACTTCACCACCCTAGCATCACCCCACCCTAACCACCACTACCCTCACCACCCCTCACCATCCACCCCACAAACAACCAAACACCACCCTAACCTCTCAATGCAAACCACAACTAGACTTTTACTAAACATGGCACTAAGTTCCTGTAGCAGCTCCTCATATTTTCTAACAATGATTTTCAAATTCATTCCTTGAATGTTATTTCCATGGAAATTTGTGCCCAACGTTTGCATTTGTTTAATCTTGAGTATCTTGTTCTCTCCTAAAACTGTGCAAGTATGCAATAAACCTAAGCCATATCACTTGTTGTCTATAGCTATATATCAACCTGTTGACTTTATCTATGGAAATCAATATGTGAACGTTGAAAAAGTTGTTCCTGTAAACACTAGGGCTAGTGCTCGCTGGCCATATTAACATTTGCATAAACTTCATATTTGATTGCCTTGTACATTTTTTTATTGCTGTGCAGTGGGAATAAGAAAAAGTAGTGTTCACGGATTATGTGGCATGCTTTTTTCTTTTCCTCTTTAACAGTGCTGCACAAGATCAGCAAAAACTGTTGGCGAAGTCAAAAGGTCTGAAAGGTGAGAGCTATTGGCTTTACCAATGCTTGTTTTAAACAGCAGCTACCCAGCTGGGGACCCCAGTGCACACATCTTCTGTGACCGGAGTTGACTCAAAAAGAGTAGGTACACAGGGGCGGTGGGTGACATTTTAAAGTGGTGAGGCGCAAAGTGATTTGCATACAGCACCGCAGCGAGCGAGCGCAGGGAGCGAGCCCGAACCCCAAAAGGAGGGTTTGGGGGGGATAACCCCCCCCAAGAAAATTTTGAAAAAAAGAAGACAAATCGTGCATTTTCAAGCAAATTTGAGAAAGCAGGAAGGTTAATAAAGCAATTGTGAAAGTGCAGTTATTACATTAATAGATGGCATAACATAGGTAGCTGCTTATTCAGTATAACCACAGAGCTTCATACATTCCGTCCTATTATGCTCAGGTGCTGAATTCAGACTATAAGACTTTAAATAAATACCAGCTTGAAATACCATGTTTTAACAGTGTGGCTCATGCTCGCACCATGCACAGCTTGAGGAAATTAAATAAAGGCATGTCAGTCGCAATGATTTAGATTATCAGCTTTCAGAAAGTGCTAAAACAAATGCCGTCCTGAACAGTGCTGTTCTGCCGTCCTTAGCAGTGCCCACCACATATAGTGCCCAGTAACCACCTAATGTCGCAGGTCCAAAAGAAAAGGTCTCACTATCTACTACTGCTATGTTCGAGTTGTATTGAAATATGTAGGCAGCTTCAAAAAGACTCAATATAGGTAGCATGCGCTATTAAAAAAATAAAACACTTTCACAAAATACCTAAGAAGGTGTACAATTCACAGGGATTGGGCAGACACAATCACTATGCATGGCAATTTGGGTATATTTTAGTCTTGCAACTAGCCCGAGGGAGGGGCAGACAGCTAAACAAGTTTGGTTGCCTAAAACAAATGTAAATATGCTCAACTTGTCAAATTGCGTTTACGCCGGTTTTGGCTGTAATTGATGGCATCACTTCAAGCTTTCTGACAATGCAACCTATCTTATACTGTCAGTGATGGAACTTTCAAATATTTACGTACATATTCACATTGTTTTCTGGTTCAGACTTGGACCTCCTAGCACTAAACATACATAAATCATGGGGAATTAAAAAAACAGGATTAGATTTCCCTAAATAGGCATATGTTAACATATTTTTGTAGTATAACACTAATATGTACTTATGAGTGTAGTGTTTAGTTATACATGGCTGCTTAATTTGCTAAATTGTGACAGGCATCCATGTATGCATGTTCAAGAGTTAAATAAACACAGAAATATACAATGTTACGGCTCCATTTATTCTCAAAGCACAAAATAAACATTGAAATATATATCAGTTATATAGGCAAAAAATAAATATGGATAAATACAGACGGAAATGTTAATAAAATAAATACCATAAAACTAAGAGCCCTAATCATGATGATCAGGGGGATACGTCCACACCACGGGTGAATCAGTTTGGTGGCCTTACTCCAGCCACTAGACAGTGGTTGGGGGAAGCTAGTCTAAGGAATACATGGAGGTACATGCATCCCACGTCCACTGGATATACTTTCTTTTCAGCCACACATACTACAATATGAGCCATGTAGAGACTCACCGGCACCTAAGATCTGCTGGCTCAATACTTAACTCCTATGTTCACATACTGACAGATTAATTGGCAGCCATAACCTTATTTCCACAGACTAACAAAATATCAGGCAGCTCTGTCTCTACCCTACGGGAGACCATAAAGGTGGTTGAGTGTGCCACTCTATTGCAATAGCCACAGGCTAAAATAGGGATGAACACACCAAGCGGCTTAAATTGGAAACCTAGGTTAAGGAACTGGAAGTCTCTCACACCCAATACGGTTCAGATGCAGTTTTCGCTGTCAGCTAACGGCAGCACGGAAGCCACTACAAGCACTAGATATGGGTTGGGCAGAAGAAACATTGCTTAGGGTACAACAGAAATATTAAGCTGGGGTCAAAAAGGCAGTGCGCATGCTGGCACATCGTCTCAGAGCTCAAGCAGTGGACTGGAGGATCACTAGTCTGACACTGTGCTGTCTTTCTAAGCAAATCTGTTTGTACCAATGGAGAAATGCAGATGTTTCAGCAATCTGTGTGGTGCTTTGCTTCCCAGTTTACTTCAACACTGTGATCTTGGGCAAGAAAATACATCGTCATGCAGCTCATGTACAATATGATCTGTCCAAATGTAATACTTTAGTAAAGCTGGGTTTGTCTGCATAGGTACCCCATTTAAAACATCCCATAAGAGCGGAATTAGGCAGCAAGTGCACATGGACCGCATGTGGATTATTTAAAAGACATTTATTCAATATAGCAATAAAAATTGTTTTCCCGTAATAGGCCATTTTATAGTAGAAAAGTATCCCCTGCAGAATAATAATTTTAAAAAAACATTGTTTTCTGTTCCAAAGCAAGGCTTGTTCTTTATAAAGTATAAGCAACCTCAACGCTGCCCTGCACTTATTACTACCAATGATAAAATATATGCTTAAAATGTAATCTGCCAAAAAACTGAAAATAAACAGTGTGTGTCAGGGTATGCGGATGACATAACCCATTCCAGAAAGAAGCTACTCTGTCACTCATAATGTCATAATGTAAATAAATTCATACTGGCTATTCATCATGGTTTTTCCTTGTGCTAACGGACGCGAGGCATGGCGATAAGTGAGGGCGACATCAAAACATCCATTCAAATAACATTCCCTAAGTGATGTATTTGGTTATCCATGAAATAATGTGTTCATTCATTCATTCATTAACACGGTCTTCACACAGCATGTGAAGGTACAACAGCAAGGGAGACATAATTCAACCCATCATCCTATTTTGTTGCGTGAAGATTGCCCCTGCAATGGGGCATCTGTGACAATTAATGCCGCTCGCAGAAGGCCAAACGCAGGGCAATATCCGGAGTGGACGCTAAGCCTACAAGCGTATGTTGGTTAGTCAATGGACAAAACCTCTCGGATGTTTCCATGTTGTTTGCATGTATGAAACAGCCATGTACTCTTGGGGCTGTTTTTAGCGAGATGCTCTTTCCGATAGCTGTATTCAGCCTGCCTTCTGGTGTCCGTGCATAAAAACAAGCGGTTCTGCTGTCTTCAGATAGGAGCTGCTTCCAGGAATATTTACCAGGCCCTGTGTCTGACGCGGAAAGTCCCAACCTGTGAATTCCATTAAACACTTTTCTTTTATTTTTATTGCATTTGGCCTTTAGAGTAAAGTGAGAATACACGTATGGACTGAACAAAATGGGAAACTACATACATACAACCAAAGCTGCTACAGGTCATGGGTCCATGCGTGACTAGTAAGTCCAGTCCTGGTGATTTTTTCTCAAAGATCTGTGACTTGTAGTCTTTGTGCTATACTGGGTGCAAAACTACAAGTCCCAGAATTCTAAGAAAAAGTCAACATTGACCGAACTAGTCACACACGGACCTGGGAAACTTGGCAGCTATGTATAACACAGACAGGGGTCAGATCCTTCACAAGAAAAAAAACAGTATGGTAAAACCTAAGCACAGGAGTGATAGCCATGAAGCCTTTTGTTATTTTACTAACAAGGTTTGACCCCTGTGATTCAGAGTCCACCATTATTCATGTGCCATTCGATGCACAGTCTCAAAAATTAATTTTAAACTCATAATAGCAATGAGGTGTAAATTCTATGTGATTAAAATTTTTAAAAGTAACATCATATTAATCTCTCCAGGCATATCTTTCCTGGGCTTTGGCACAAACTAGCACTTGCACTGCCTCTGGATTGTCATCTTCCTCCACCTACTCCTCAATGCCCCTATAAATTGCTATATTATGCAAAACTGCATAAGTATCAATGAGCTTGCAGCATTTTTCTGGGTAATGTTCTAATGCCCTACCTGATTCGTTGAGGTACCTTTGAGGATTCCAAGTGTCCAATAGAGTGTAAGGATCTGCCCATTGCCCACATGTACTGTAGGCACTGTCACATAGAAAGGATTGGAATAAGCTTTCTGTTCACATACATCATGATCTTAAACAGCCATCTCTGCCCATGCATTGATGTAGCTTTAACAAAGAGATACCCATCCCCATTGTTACCATTCTAGAGTCATTGGTGAATTGATGTGTTCCTGAAAATCTCCTGAATGATGTAACTTGCATCACAAATTATTTGGATATTCACTGAGAGCCTGATTCCCAACTGCAGTCTTTGCGGCCACTTGGCGGTCTGTTAAAGCGAAATGCCACGGCTCGCAAGGTGAGTCAGATTTGTAATAGAAATGTCCTCAGTGCAATTCACACTTCTAATGTCGTGCCTGGTTCGAAGCTGCATATTAATTACTGTGGTGCCGCGCAGCTTTGACACACTGCTGCCAATTACCAAGGGGGGTGGGGGAATGAGTCTACCCTCTCAGCAATAGTTGCTAGTCACTGTGGCACACCATGGGGGCCCGGGATTACCCGATTTGACTGTACTGGTGCCGTCTCCTTCAGAGGAAGAGGAGGTGATACTGAAGCGGCGGGGGACTGTCACCTGGCCATTCGTACTGGGTTTACTTCTTGCTCATTTGCATTTAACAAATCCTCGGCTCGTAAGTGCAGGTGAGGATTGAGGCGCATGGACAATTCCCTCCTGAGCCACAGTACTCACAGGACACATCTGAAGATTTAGATGCACTGACAGCTCTACTTACAGGGCGGACGTGCGAGTGGGGAGCTTTGACAATTACAAAATTGTGCCGAATCTCAGTACTTGTTTTTAAGGGTCGGATTACGTAAAGGTGGCATTTCACACCATGTTACATGCTGTAAATTGCTGTGTTTTTCAACTCAGAAGCGCAGGCTACCCTTGCTATATGTAGCACTGTGAGTGTCCTATGTGTGTTAGCACCACCAGAGCATTAAAAGAGGGACATAACGGACAGTGAGGGGTATGGGTAGGCCCCAGTTGTCTGAAATTATGAAAATGTCACACACTGCAATCTGAAACCTTGGCAGCTATGTTTGCATTGTACTCACTCAGCACTGGAAGGACTCGGCAGAGATCTGCTCTGCTCTCTCTCCTGTGTGACTGTCTCTGGCCCCTCCGCACTGCCTGTTCATGGTATGATTCACGCCTCCCGGCGATGGCACATGAGGGGCTCTCGAGTCTCGCCGCCATCTGCTTTTCCTGCTGCCCGGGGTCGCGCCACTCTGCCCTCACCCACGCCGCGCCCCCTAGCCAATCCTGGTGCTGCATGCAGCGCCAGGATTGGCTGGTCCACCGAGCAACATCCATTATTGGATGCGCGGTGGACCAGCCAATCCTGGCGCTGCATGCAGCACCAGGATTGGCTAGGGGGTCACTCTGTGTACTCGCCCTGGGCAGCATGTATAAACCCGGCCCGGCTGAAGCCGCACCCCCAGCCCCTTCTCTATGCCCATGTGTTTATCGCACAACGGCGCATGCGCGGGCAAGTCTCAGCTCGGAATTCTCATGCGCTGCTGCAGCAGACCAGCAGCCCATTGCCCGCACCTTCCCCCCCCCCTGCACACTCCGTCCGGACCGCACCAATTACCATGATCATCTGTCCCTCGTCCCGCCCTGCGCTGGCTATGTCGCTAATTTGAAGAATTTTAATAGCTTCTTAGCTGCAGTGCCACGGTGCGTCCAGGGCTAATGGGGCTACGCCCCAATGGACGCACCGCGTCTGTAGGTACATAAAGGTATAGAGCAACAGCTGCTTTCTCCCCTCCCTCCTTGTTACCCCCCACATGTTGTTGACTCAGATTGAGTAATTTCAAAGTAAACAATTTTGCCGAGCCCATGTCATCAAACACCATAGCAGTGAGTCACCTCTTCTTGACTTGGCTGTTACTTACTAAGTTGCCTGGTGGAGCAATGCAAAGTGTGTTCCCAGATTTGTGTACCACACTCTACAGAGCTGCCTGCAGCTCCTCTTTGCCCATATATGTGGCATTATCATTTTAGTGCAGTGATATGGACACCACACTAAAATGCATTATTCTAGCCCTGGTATTTGGTAGAGCTGTCAGTAACCACTGCTATAGAGAAGCTATGTAAATTACTTTTCAACACTGTAGGAAAATACCTCCTTTGGCATTGTTGACCCCCACTTTTTGCCTGACTCTGATGCGTATTTGACTGAGTGTGCACTGGGTTCTTGCTAACCAGGTTCCCAGTGCATATATTCCTTCCCTAAACTGTACCTTTGTTTCCAGAATTGGCACGCCTCTGGCTCACATATAAGTCCCTTGTAAAAGGTACCAGTGGTACCAAGGGCCTTGTGACCAGAGAGGGTCCTAAGGACTGCAGCATGTATTGTGCCACCCAAGGAGACCCCTCACCAAACACAGGCATGCTGCCACTGCAGCCTGCGTGTTTTGCTGCATATGAAATAAAAGTTTAGCTGGCACACATCCCTGTGTGTCAGGCCTACCAGCACTGAAAGAGGCATAGGTAAGTCACCCCTACAGCTGGCCCTACAGCCCTATGGCATAGTGAACTATACCTCATGTTAGGGCATGACTGCATGAGCAGATATGCCTCTATAGTGTCTAAGTCCACTCTTAGACAAAGTAAGTGCACGGTCAAACCTTACTGCGTATATGGGCTGGGAGCTTGTCACTGCGAGTTTCACAGCTCCATTATGGCTTCACCGAATTTCAAGATGTTTAGTACTAAACATCTAAAATTAAAGAGCCCATACTGATGCCAGTGTTGGATTCATTAATAAATTCACCCATAGGGCTCCTCAGAGGTGCCCCCTACAAACCTATCAAACCACTAGTGTGTACCTGACTGGTCTGCAACACTCTGCCATCTCTAGACCTGTTTCTGACCTCCTGAGGTGGGAGCCTTTTTCTTTTGTGGGTCAGAAACAAAACCTTCTCTGGGTGGAGGTGCTTCGCATCTACCCCCAAGCAGGAACAGCATAGAATGGTGGTGAGCCTTGAAGGCTTACTGCCCTTTGTTATGCTGACCAGGGCCTCTCCAGTTAGTGGGAATGCCCACCCACCTGAGCAAGCCCCACTTCTGGTGGCAAGGTTGATGGGAAAATTAGTTATCAGGATAGGTGTGTCCCCTCACATCCAGGACCACCCTTAAGATACCCTAAGTTTAAGTGACCCCCTGATTTGAAAATACTCCATGTTGTTTTGGAGGATTCTAACCAATAGAGTTGGGGATATGCCTCCTCCCCAGAGAGTGGGCATACAAAGGGTGTAGGCACTCTAAAGTAAGTTGCTCATTGGCTCCTACCTTCAAACCCCTGTAAAGCCCCTTCATTGAGTATTTAGGGGCACCCCTAAACCTTAAACCTTAGTTTACTTACAAGGATGAGGACAAAGCAGTGAAGACTGATTACACCAACTGACTAGGCTCCAGTCCTACTGGCTGGTCTGCAAACCTCAAAGACCCTGCTACAGAAGAGTGACTCGTCTCGCAGACCAGCGGCCTCAAGAACCCTGGAAGGACTGCCTGCCTTCTAACAAGACTCTTGATCGTCTGTGGACAGCGTACCTGTCAGAAGAAAACCAATTTTAAAGACCAAGTGCTCTACCTGTGGAACCGCAGAGTCCAAGATGCCTACCCGTCCAGAAAAGGTTCCCCAGCAAACCTGACAAGATTCTCTTGTGGGTAGAGACCCCTACCCACCCCACCCAAACTGCAACCGCACTGGTAAGCTGACTTCTGACACCAAAGGACACTCCCACCCGGAGCCCCTGGGCCTTGGAGAGATCTACTGAGGGTGTCCCGACGCTCCAGCACAACCCAACTTACTTGTGCAGCTGTAGATTTCTTTCGTCCATCCGGCTGGCATGAACTTGCAGCCTTTTTCCAAGTTGAGATTCCCTGTTGGTTTGCATTGGGGGCCCAACGCTCTGTTGGCACTCTGCACCGGACTGCAAATGTGCCTCTGGAGGTGTAAGTTTGGTGCTGTCTTGTAGACCCGCCCTGCTTACCTTAACCCCCGGAGACTGGGTTCAAAAACGTGCTACTCACTTGCAAGTAGTACCATTTTGATTGCCCCCTTGCTTCATTGGATAACATTGGCACCAGATTCCGAGTTTTGACCTCTGCACCCAGCTGCACCACTGGTGGTGCAGTGAGGTCACTTATCTGAACCTTTCCTAGTACTGATTCTTCATCAAAAGCTCAGGATTGTAGACCATTTACCTGCATATTGCTGGTTTTGTTTTCTCCGATAGGAAAACATTGTACTGATTGGAAAATGCAGTGTCCACTTTTTACATTGAACAACTGTGATATTGCAAAGCATATTTTACTGCAACAATGTATCTTTGGTTCCATAAAATAAATTTACTAGAAGTAATATTTTTTTTTAAACCATCCATCTCGGATTTAGTCATTGAGTGGGAGTAATAATTTCTTGCCTGTGTGTGTACAACAAATGCTTAGCACTGCCCTCTGATGAGTCTAACTGCTTGCCCACTCTACCACTAGAGTGCATTAGTGTTATCTACTTTAGCTGTAAAGCCTCTGGGGATACACTGGACTCTGTGCACACTATGCCTTACTGTGGTATAGTATATACAAAGCCAGCTACAAACAATGCATGCAATTACAGCACATGCCATGTAGTTTTTTTTTAGGAGGGGTTGGAGGTAAACAGAGGGAAACTAAACTGGGTGGGATGTGTCACCATAGAGAAACATTTGTGCTTTTTGTATGTGTACCACCCGGAGTTGCATATAGTACAGTACCGTTACCTCAAGGCCAACACATATGAATTCCTTCTGCAAACAAATTAGGTGGTGCCCCTCAATTTGGTATCTCCTGCTCAGATCCATACCTATGAGAATTCCCTATTTTTATACATGCTAGATTTACTACAAATCACAGACTTAACTCTAGCCTCTCTCCCCTCATCAATCCAGTAGGTTATTGTTTCCTGAGTGCGAATTCGATTCTTCATCTGAAAGCTTCTTTTTGGAGTACAGAAACCCTGGACCGCATCACACACACTCATTCCAGAATATTCATAGGATCCCGACTTCGCTTATCTGTCTGATCTCTATTCCTTCTATCTTCACCACCAAATTCACAACTAAGTGTGGTGTTCACTCAATGAAATACACAGAGCCTTTATTCTCTTTTCGTACTCCATCTATGTCTGCTTTGAAAAGTCCCTGTTTTCATAAAGGAGGCACCCATTGTCTGGTTGACACTATCTATCCTTCCCTCCATCCTCCAAAATGTCCCTTCCATAATTATCACCTTTCCCTCGATGTATTATGATGTGCCATGTAACTCCTTCAGGAATTCCTCTACAACAGACTGTCTCCATGTCCGTCTCCACCATCATTAGGACATTTTTAAGTTTTAATAGCCCCAGAGCTTCTAGAAGTAAAAAATACTTCTTTGTTCCTCTTGCCTTTAACCTCCTTATGGGTAAGGGCAAGAGGAGAGTTAGTTTGCCCTATTGCCTTAATGAGCAGCCTGTAAGGGTTTGGACTCACTATGCCATTTTAATTTGGTGCGGTAACAATACCCCCAGGCAGTCTATCTCATTGAAAGCATGGATGGTCTCCTCCCATTGTGCTTTTGTCACAGGTATGCATATTAGTGAGAACCCATGCCTGGCTGCAGTATGTTGCAGCAGCCTCCGCTGTCCTAACCGACTTCCTTTGAACACCACTTGGAATTTTCTTTGCAAAGGTCAGTCATTAGACTTTTGTGCATGACCAGCGCCATTTTGAAACTCTGCCAGTCCTAGAAAGTTGTACCTTCCAAGTCCGCCAAAACTCGGAGGGTCTCTACTTTCCCTTCTCACCGTCTCAAATCATCCTGCACTCCGGTTACTCTGGCATCCATTGCAAGCACCAGAGTGGAAAGAATGGTAGCTGATTCACTCAGTAATTATGTTTGCCACCGTTCACAACAACTGGTATGGATGATGAGGTTAATATATTAAGATAACCGGGATATTTCTAGTTTTTGAGGTTTTCTATTATATTCTCAATTCCCTCTCTGCCAAACTAATCAAAACATTAACTAATTTGTTTCCAGTAATATATGTTCCCTAAACATATTTAATAGATGGTGAAGGGATTTTACACTTCACGTTTTTGTTATGGCTTTACCAGTGAGGTTACTGGTACTTAAGGCACTCAGGATGGCCTGTAGCTGTGTCTTATATGTAAATGAAGTTTGTGCCCTACATGCAGTCCTTACAGGGTAGGTCATGGGCCATGATGACATTTTGAGTCACATTATCACAGGTATTATAGAATAGCACGTTGCCAATCACTTCATTGATAACAGTATTGAGGATGTACCATAGACAAGATCCTTGAAGTGGTGTATAGAGTATATATGGGTATGTCAAACACTGAAAAGGTGAATCAAGGAATGCTTGACATTTGTCTAACCACTGGCTATCGCTTGGGGTAGTATCCCAACTCATCATTCTTTTGTTCACCTTTCCACTTCAGTTTGGACTCAGCCATTTGCAAATCAGCATTGCCCCTGTTCCTCATTGGAACAGTCCAGCCCGAACTTCCCGGCCAGGTCCTCATCGAACCAAAACACAAATAATCTTGGGCCGGTTTCACCTGATAAGGGCTCATAAGCCAGGTATAGCTTGGTTCCAGTGGCACATTGGGCACAGGACCCACGTCTGGGAATACACTTGTCACCTAGGGTTCGACATCAAACATGAAAAAGGTGATGGCAGGAAAGCTTGCAATTAGTCTAACCACTGACAATAGTTTGGGGTAGCAGTCCCACCTATTTTTCATTTGTTTAACATGCCACTTCAGTTTGGATTCAGCCATTTGCAGACCAGCCTTCACTCTGCTCCTCATGGAAACAGTCCAGCCAAATGGTGTGTTTGGTATATATCGATCTGGCCAATGGCCAGCCACCTCACATCCATGATGAGGTTCCCGACCTTAGAACAAACCAGCTTAAGATTATTTTATTCTCGTTTGAGAAATTGGTACGATATCCAAAGATGCAGTTATCTAACTTGAGTCTTAAATAATATTTAAATCAGTTTAAGTACCTAGGCATTAATATGACAATGACAGCCAAGAGACAATGCATCCATGCTCTGGGGAGGGTATTGGAGGGCATACAGTCCTTTAATAATTTCTGGACTTCTCTGGTTTTATCCATTATGGGAAGAATCATATTTGCCAACATGGTCCTTCTACCGAGGATGTTTGTAGGCTATAAATAACACCCTGTGTCATCTGCAGTTTCCCAATTTTAATACAATGAACAGCATGTTGGTTTCCTTTGTATGGGCTTACAAATGGAGTTACGTACTTGGGCAGAGACATGGAGATGCTGCACTATTGGAACTGCTCACGAAAGGGGGGCACGTAACTGTGAACTATGCCCATGTTACACACCAGATGTACTGAATCTGGGAATTAATAGTCAAGAGAATCCTGAAGTGTCCGCCATTTACCAGAGAGTTCAGTATTTAGGTCTTCCTACCATATCAGCTCATAAACGTAGATATATCTGTGCTCCTTTAAAGAGAGAAGCTGGTTGTCACTTGTTGGGTAATTAGTACTCAGGAGAAGTCTGTATCACCTTTACAGAAGCACAAAACATGTTTGGGGTGGGGCACGGCCAGTTTCTTCAGTTGGCCACCACAGCCAAAGAAATCTGGACCAATTTTCTCAATACTTCACCTTTTATTAATACTATTGTCGCCATATTGCTGTTAGGTGCTGGAACACATCTTGTGACCCTAAAGTTTGGGGCACTGAAGGTAGATAAGGGTAAGCTCAAATATAGCTGAACATCGGAGTGGTGTGGCTCACTGGTTAGAGGCAGCAGACCCGAGAGCAGAGGACGACCCGGGACAGGGTTCAATTCCCGATGCGGCAGGGTAGTGGACCAGGGTCAGCGGACTCGATAATTCTCATCTCGGTGCCTACTCGAACCAGGGATCACACTAGGCAACTCTGGGCATTAGCTTACCTCATCTCCACAACAGCCCCCCACATACGCCGGGGATGCCTGGTTTCACCTTGGAGATACCCAGTAGGGACCATCTCACAGGGAAAGCCAGGACGGGTTCCCCAGCGGTCTACTGCGCAGAGATACTCCTTCGGGAGTCGATTCTAGCGCATTACAAACCCACAATTAATTAATCTTTCAGACAATGATTGCGGGCCACCACGAGCTCTGGTAAAGAGAGTTTCATATAATGCAAGATTTAGGCTGATACCTTTTAACTATGTCCACAGCACATACTTCACCCCAGTCAAGCTGAGTGACATATACACGGACAGCTCTGCCACATGTCCTAGGTGCAGGTAGGATGGGGCTTCAATTCCACATGTTATGTGAATCTGTGATAAGGTGATTTCTGGAAGGAGGTAGCCAAGAGGTTGTATAGTCTGGGGTTCACTTGTTACCCTTTACAAGTTGTTGCTTGTTGGGTACTGTTGCTAGACTTGAGAGCAAACAAATGCAACATAAATGTATGCATTGTGTGCTGGTGATAGTAAAAAGACACATAGCTATTGCTTGGCTGGCCCCGAGTATCCCTTGCATTGACATGTGTCTTAGCAAAACACTGGAGTGGGCAAGGACAGAAGAGGTCCATATCATAATATCAAGGAGAGACAAGAAGGTGATTGATGACTTGGAGATCCTTCTTGATGTGATATCTGCTATTGTTCCTACCCCACTAATGTAATTGGATGGTGACATCCAGAGCTCTAGGGTTAGAGGTGATGTTCCTATAGAAGGATTCCTTACAACTCCATAAAGGAGTTTAATTATGGGAAGATGATGATGATCATCTGTACAAATAATATATTTGTAATGCTCTTGCAGATGCATGTCATATTGTAAAGAGAATAATGTTGCACTTTCATTTTTTCTTTTAGCGCGTGATGCACTCATAAAACTAAACTTTGTTTTGACTAATTTATGAATTGACTTCATTTTAATTCTTATTCTGAATTTATATCATATATGTATTAATTGATGCACATTGAATTGTAGACATTTTTTTTATGCATTGGTAAAACCTATAATACTCTTAAGCTCTCAAAATACTAGCTATTCCTAAACCTTAAAAGCTCCTTATATCTCAAAATAATACCAGCTCCTGAAGCCTAAAAATATTACCCCAAAACACAATCAACCTTGAAACCCAAATAAACGTAATACACCCCAGCACACTCCAAAACTCTACCAGTCCTGAGCCATAAAACCCCCTTACACGCAAAATCAGTACCCACCGTGAAAAACCTCTACACGTTAAAACTTCCCTCAACCCTAAAAAACTAACCCCCTCAAAAAACATCTCACCAAACTAAAGATATATATATATCACACACACACATAGGTGGGATTGAAGTCTATTATTATTGCAACCTCACATCAATAATATAATAGTATATACACACATATATGTGCATATTTTTGTTTTTATTTTTCATTTTATAAATAATATACAAGTAGAACTTTGACATAGTCATACATGATATAGCAAATTGTTTAGTGGAGTACACTCAAGCACATGTCACAGTTTGCAGTCATTTGGGAAGTAGGAGTGAAGCTTGTTTGGTCTGCAGGACATGGGTCTCCCATAATGCCCAACCAGCACCCTCTACACAACACCATGGAATGCAAGAGGGAACATTGTAGCCCCAAGTATGCAGCGCCTCAGAGAGAACATTGAACAGAATCAGTGCCAGTTATTTATCTAAATTGAGGAGTGTATGAATTTGTCCGGTGTCTGGTTCTGGATCCTGTGAGGGACTTGTTATACGTCTGTGCATTTTGACTGTTCGACTGTGCCAGCTGGTGTGGCCAGTTCCTGTTGCATTCCCGCCCAGTATAGATAATCTCCTTAACTTCGTCATCTGTTCTGACCTCTCAAATGCACCTTCCTTCTGCAAGTGCCCATTTCTCCCATTGTATTTATTCCAGGCCTGAAAGATGGGGCCTATGGGGGAATAACCATCAGATAACTACTTTCCTCTCCGTTAAGGCCAATCCTAGAAGTGCAATCAGCATTGCATATTGCCGTTTGTAGGGCTTGGGACTATAATTAGGAGGCAGGGTCTAATAGTGACCGCCAATTAAATACTGGTCACTGTGCTTAGGTGTTGGACATTGCTTCACCAATATACTAAATGTGTACAACCCCAGAGTGTTTGTAAAAAAAAAAAAATCTCAAGACCCCAGTCCCCCACACACACTGTATCTGGGGCTATCCGGCCGGCCTGGGTAAATTTTACAAAATCTTGCTGGCAATAAGTAATTGGGTTGCAGCACATAAAAATTAGCACGTTTAAAGCGAGTGTTACCAGAAATGACTTGCACTAGTGCACATGCTCTGTTCCATTGACCATCTTCAAATGGCTCAGAGAGGTCTCCATCCCACCTTGATCTCACAGGTAACTCTGCCTCAAGTCTATCTTGCTTTACTGTCACACAGGGATAGGAGACTAGTTGTTGGAGAGGGGATGCCATATGTAGTATTACCTCTAGTGTGTGTGAAATTCCTGGCATGCTTGGGATGCGTGAACAGATTTTGTTGACTGTGTTTGTCAATTTGGCAGATTGAAAAAAAATTCCTGGACCTAGAGCAAAACTCTCTTGAGCCACTGGAAAAGCAATACACCTTTTATTCGGGTGCAAGTTTCCAAGCATGTTGCAACCTCCCTCCAAGCACCCATTAACATGCAACCATTTTTTATAAAATGTTGCAACCACCTCAACCATAAGTTGTCTGGGAGAGGGGATTTGGCCATGACTTTCTTAACCGTAATCTCCCATGCCTGCATCAGCAGTTGTACCACAAATGGGCCTTGTTTGTCTTGACATAGGCTCACCATCAGAGATTTTGGTAGATCTAACACACCTGGGACTCCCGCTAGCAGTCTTTTCTCCCAGTTGTTACCCCAGCTCACCATCTGGCTGCATGCTAGAGTTGTGCTGTGAGGTAGTATAACTCCAGAACTAGGATACTGAGCTCCCCTACAACCGAATAGAGTTTTAGGAGGCTCTAGGAAACTTCTTTGCTTTCAAGCAGGCTGATAAGCTTTTTAAATGTACTCTTAGCAGTCGGACGCTGCATATTCTGCAGGACATTCAGACACTGGTATAACTTTGTTGGTCCTCTCACCAGACATTTAAGCCAGTGGTTCTACTGATCCTCTTCAATTCGGTCCGCAGCTGTGGCACTGATGTCTCTGGCTGCTGCAACTATACTAGAGCATTGTCAGTGTACAAAGTTACTTTCCATGTCGCCCACCTGGACCCCTAGCCGCTGCTGTACAGTGCACAGATGCACAGCTATGGGCTCCATAGCAGGACAAACAAAAGAGACGAGAAGGGACTCCCCACCAGGTAACCGTCTGGATGTCCCATTTCTTGGAGATGTACCCACCTGACCTAACCCAATCCGATGGAATTGAATAGAACGAAGATACCAACTTACAAAATTTAGGCCAAATCCTAGGTTGTAAGTACTGTCCTCAAATATTCCCAAATGTAAATCGCCTAACGTATCAAAATACTATTCCATTGTCCAAGATGACCAATACCACTTTGTTTTCCGAGTCCTTGACTGAGTGTATGACATGCGTAAGTCTGTGAATGTTTGAGGTTGCTCCCAGCTGGTATAAAGCCACATTGATCCTCATGTATAAGAGGTCATGTTACTCTCTTCAGTCTGTTGGCTAGAATTTTGGACAGTACAATAACATTGATCATGAACGGTGGGAGATAGGACCTGAGCTTCGTGAGGCGGTCAGGTTTGAGGAGGATAGCAATGAGCACCTTGTGCATGGAGCTCAGGAGTTCCCCTAACCTCTTTAAAGACTTCTAATAATTTGTCTGAGAGTAACTCCACATAAGAGTAGTAAAATTGTGATGGTAGGTCATCAGATCCCAGTGCCTTTTTCAGAGGCATGTCCTTAACTACTGGTATCAGGTCTTCTTCAGAAAGGTCTTTTTCTTGCTCTGGCAACTATGCATTGTCAATCCTTGCGAGTAGCAATGTGTGTAGGAACTCTGTTAAGTTTGTACCCCCTTGCCCTAGGGTTGTTTGTATAAGTCTGCCAAATAGTGTTGCAGCGTGTCATCAATTGTGGCTTGAGTCACTACTGACTTGCCCCTCTCATTTTCTAGTATCATAATCCTAGGCGTTGGCCTTTCCCGCTTCTGGAGCTAGGCTAATCAACTCCCAAGTCTGTCCCCCTCTTTGTGCAACTGCTGCTTATATTCTTGCATGGTAAATTTGTCTGACTTATCCCAGTATTCACCTATACTATGTTTTGTTTCCAGCATACCCCTGCTTGGATTTGAGACCTTTGACCTTCCCCTCACTGAGCTTTCTCAATATCTCTTCTTAGTCAGTCAGTTTCCTTAGCAATTGACCTTTTGTACCATAGGTTTTAATTAGGCATTCCCCTCGCAACTCTGATGAGTGCTTCCTATTCATTCACCCTAATTGTGGTGGTCTCCTAGTTGTGCTCAAAATATAGTTTCAATAGTTTAAAAAATTCTGCACAGAAGACTGGGCATTTTTAGCTCCTCAGAATTGAGGCACCGCCAAGAAGAAATAGGTGATGCAACCCAAGCGGAAGTAAGTAGAATAGGAGCCTGGTCTGATTACAAATGTGCCAAGGTGCTCCATTGATGGCACACAACTGTCTAATGAGCATGACATAAGGAATCTGTCTAACTGACCACACATGCCATGGGTAGTTGAGTGCAAGGTGAATTCTCTGAGCATAGGTGTCATCACTTCTACTAAGGCTTCCATTAACTATGTCTGCTTTAGTGTTAGACTTCGGGGTAGATGTGTACAGTTCTCCATTGAGGGTACAATTAAAACCCACCACTAAAATCAGAAGAGTCTCTTCATGTGGTGATTAGTATGTCCAGGATAGTCCAAAATAAGAAATTTTGGTCGCATTCAAGGTGTACACTTTTCAGAAGACAAATATCACTGCCTTCAAGCTGACCCAAAATCAAAAGAAACCTCTCCTCGGCATCTGCATGTGGCTCTTGAAACCGAAAGGATAATCAGGGCACCACCAGCTAGTCACTCCCTGTGCATATGCAGAATAGGTAGGTGAGAAGAACTGCCCTCTCCATTTTGTACTAAACATATCAGCTTCTGTGTCTTTTAGGTGGGTCTCATGTGAGAAGGCTATCTCTACTTTATAGGATCTGAGATCTGGATGGCCTCTATAATGTTGGTGTAGTCGTGTAGGCCTCTGACAACATTCCAGGATATAACCATCACGTCAACCATCATACCCGAGTATTGCTTCTCGATGGTTCTGGCAGTGTTTCAAGGAGAACCAGGGAGCAAAGCAGAGCTAGGGGTATCAATAGGACCCCCTTTAATTGTGACACATTTTTCCTCCCCACATCCTATGTCTCTGTATGCTTTGAAGTGTCTGCATGACTTGTCCATGCCAAGGTTGCTCTGAAGAATTGACCTGCAAATTGAACAGTAGTGTTGGAAAAAAATTGCTCCCTCCCCACTGGGTAAACACCCTGAACTCTGTGTGTGTGATGTTATCCCACATACCTTGCGACTGAGTACTGCCCCCTCACTTCACCAACACTCAGTATAGCATACTAACTCCCAGACTTATGGAACTTAGCATCTAGTATCTGATTCAAGCTATTATTTGCAAACCCACCCATATATATGTATTGTTACAGTACTCTAAGTTAATTTATGAGTTTTAAACTATGCAATTCCAAATATTTAAAACCGTTTACATTTTTAACATTTCAGTTAGCTTTAGTGCGCACACACACCCACATAAGAGCCCGGAACCCGCAGGCATAGCACCTAGTGGGGCAAATACGACCCCTCATCATGCCGACTGCAGGGTGGTGCACACCGGAATATCACCAATTAATTTTGAACTCTAGAGGGAAATCATAGCCCTTAGAGAAACAGTAGGGGCTCTGAATACTCTTATTTCCAAACTATATCTTATAACTGCAGATCGCAGTAGTATGGAAACAGTTCCACCCTTGGTTATTTCGGGTACACCCATGCTTACAAAACCTAACCAGCTCACCACCCGTAGCTCACAAACACCACGTAATACTCCAGTCATTAATCCTGCACTTTTGACTTGCAATCCTGGTCTTCACAAAGGGGATTTCCGTAATATGCTACCCTCACATTATAAATATCAAGATGGCCCCAGAGGAAACAGGGGGTGACTGGGCCCACTGCAGCCACAGTGAAAGAAACAGTTTGAGGCATATGAGCTGCAGATGGTACACTTTGCATTAGATAGCCAACTGGTGTGGGGCTTGGATGGGTACACCTTGTTGTTGTCTTGGAAGAAGTCTTTGTAGTCACGAGATAGGTGACTCCTCCTTTGGACAATAGTGCGCATGGGCATCGACTCCATCCTTAGATGTTTTTTTCCCGCCATTGGGTTTGGATGCAACTTTTTGCGCACCGATTCGAAACTTTGTTTTCATAAATATTTCGACGCGCAAAACATCTATAACTCTTGAAATCCAGTCTAAACTTCGACACAACCTTCATCTATTCGATTCTGGTCATTGACCCGGGCTGTGGGGCCTATCAACACCGCTTGGCCTACGGCTCATGGTAAGGACGCGGTTCAAGAAATGCCCCCAATGCGGGGCAAAATTCCCACACAGCGACCATCATAAGGTCTGTAACTTGTGTCTCTCGCCGGAACACTATGAGTCCAGCTGCCAAGCCTGCGCCTCTTTTCAATCGAAAAAGACTATTCGTGATCGCCGGGCTCGTCGACGCATCATGGCGCAGAGATCAGCTCCGGAACCAGTGGACATGAAGGCCCGGATATCCCTGAAGAAGATTTCGAAGTACTTGAAATTGTGTCAGAGGCAGAGGACTCAGATGACCCCATCACTCCTGGTCAACGTGTGAGTACTACTGCCCCTGCCCCAACCCAACCATCACAAAAGGCACTTGTCAAGACTTCGCCTGCTGGCCCCAGTTGTGACCGAAAACATATTTCAGAAGCCCTACCTTCGAGCCCGGCTCCGAAGAAAAAATATAAGCCTTCCGATAGCTCGGTACCGAGCAAACCACATGTGATAGTCCCACAGGCGCCTTTGATACCAAAGCCAAAAGGACACTTGGCTCTTAAAACGGTTCCAATCCCGTCTGCGCCGAAAGACAAACCGGCCCGAACACATCCAGGCCTAGTGATAAAATGGCTTCCAACACTTCCAAGCCTAAACATCGCGATTCGGCTCCTAAACTCAAGTCTTCGGAACCGAAAACAATGCCAAAGGATTCTACCACACCTCCTAAGGCCAAAGACCACAAAACTAACCCACTCTCGGAATCAAAAAAACGGCGCCGAAAGCGGTTATCGACTAAGAGGAACTGTTTCATCCGGATCCTGTCGATCCTAAACAGATGAAAATCCTCATTGATCCTAAAACAGGACATGTCATAGCTGTGCCATACAACAGCAATAACCCACATACTCCTGTAAAGAAGGACTGTGCCACTTCACCTTTGCATCCTTCTTCTCCTGTACATCCTTCTAATCCACCTCCTCTCCCTAAACCAGCTACACCACAGCCTGCACCTTCTCCACCACATGTACCACCACAAAATAATGTTGATGATGATGATGATGATTCTTGGGTGGGGGAGATCCTATGGATCCGTTCAGAGATCCACAACCTGTACCACAGGATGACTGGGACTTTAATGACCAAATAAACCTCCCTAGCCCACAGCCATACCCAACAAAACCATCTCCCCCTGACGACAACATTGTTTTTGGCCAACTTATTACTAGGGCTGTGGTTTTCCATGGTGTGACTATGCACTCAGACACACCAGAGGAGGATTTCCTTTTACACGTTTGAACAGTCCCAAAGATCAGTACAAAGTTTACCCATGATCAAAGGTGTCATTAAACATGCCCCTGAAGTATTTAACCCCTTCCATGCTCATGACGAGCTCAGCTCGTCATGAGGCACGGTTGAGCTGTGCTGATGACGAGCTGAGCTCGTCATCCAAAATGATAATCAAAAAAAGTCAGCATGGGAGGGGAAAACACCTAGCAGCCAAGGTGTTAAATATCCGGTAAGATCCAGGATTTTAAATCCTAGAATAGATAAAAAATATAGACCTGCACCAGTAGACCCAGTCTATATTAAAGGACAGCTGCCTCTAGACTCACTACTAGTGTCTAACGCTAGAAAGCGTGCTAATTCACAGACTTCCGGGGATGTACCACCCCCAGATAAAGAATCCAAGCTCCTAGAAGCATCAGAAAAAAGGGTAGCTGCGCAGGTGGCCAATCACTGGCGCATAGCTAATACTCAGGCATTACTAGCTAGATACGATAGGGCTCACTACGACCAATTAGAGACCTTATTACAGCATTTGCCAGACCAATATTAAGCCTAAGCAAATTTATTTATTTATTTATTTATAGCATTTGTAGAGCGCTCTGTAACCCTACGGGCATCCTGGCGCTAAAGTACATATAGACAAGAACTCTGTGGGGACAGGAGAGTGGACATGGTGCTGATCAGAATAGGTTTATTTATTTTGGTGGATATTTTGAGGATGTTTTGGGAAGAGCCAAGTTTTCACCTTTTTACGAAAGGTCATAAATTCGTTAGTTTTTCTAATGTCGATAGGGAGGTTGTTCCATAAGTGGGCTGCAGCTATACTGAAAGCTCGTCCCTCACAGGTGGCTTTCTTGATCCTAGGAATGCTAATGAAGTTTAAAGATGAGGATCAAAGAGACCGGGTGGGCTCATACCAATTGAATTTGTTCTGAAGTGGTCGGGGGCCTAGCCCATGGGCAGCCAGTGTAGGTCAGCCAGGACTAGAGAGGTAGAAGATCTTCGCTCATGAGAGAGTGCCAGTTTGGCTGCTGCCGCCTGGACACTTTGAAGTCTGGAAATAAGATAAGCGGGGGATTCCAGCAAAAGGGCATTGCAGTAGTCCAGGCGGCTGAGGATAGTACTCCTGACTATGTCGGCTCTAGCCTGTGGGGGAAGGAGAGGTAGCAGCCTTCGGAGTCCTCTTAGTAGAGCGAAACAGCAGCTGACCTGCTTATTGACGTTGGTCTCTAGGCTCAGTTTGTTGTTAATAGTGACTCCCAAGATTTTTTACTGAGTTCACTGGGGTGGGCGAGTCCCCTAACAGCTGAGGCCAAAAGTCTAATAGTAAACTTTTGGGGATTTTACCTACTGTGCAGTGCAGTATTTAAGTTTTCTCACTATTAAATTGTAGTGAGTTCTGGTTGAGCCAGAGTGACATTTCCAGCATACAGGTGTGGAAAGTTTCCAGTAGTTTGCTTGAGCTCCATCAAGCAAGATTATCAGCTGAGTATCATCTGCATAGTTTATCACGCTGATGCCATGGCTTTTGATGATCCGCATCAGGGGTTGCATATAAATGTTAAAAAGTATGGGACTGATGGCAGACCCCTGTGGGACCCCGTGCGGGAATTTGATGAACTCTGATTGGTATGGAGGGATAGCTACTGCCTGCCATCTGTCCGTCAAGTAAGAGCGGAACCAGTCGAGCGCGACACCTCCAACTCCGATGTTCCTTAATCTTTCTATCAGGATGCCATGGTTCACCGTATCGAAAGCGGCGGACAGGTCAAGCAGAATCATAATTGCTGATTCTCCCCTGTCCGCCCTCATTCGCAGGTCATCCATGAAATGACCTCAATCAAGAGGGTAAATTAATAACAAATGCCTCAATTAAATGTGCACTTGACGCATCAGTCACTGCTTCAAGATCCATTAACACCAGTGTACTGCTCAGACGACATGCCTGGCTAGTTATTATAGGCTTTAATCAGGAGGTTCAGACAACAATTTTAAATCAGCCGTTCAATCAAGAACACCTTTTTGGACCGGCTGTGGAAACAACCCTTGAAAAAAGACACAGAGACTGCAAAGTCCATGGGATCCTTACAGTCTCCACAAACACGTGGTTCTTTTTCTCGCTCCTTTTACAGAGGAGCCTAAAAAAATATCAGTACAGACACTTCATCCTCATTCAAGACTACCACTCAAACACCCCCCAACAGAGGATATTTTAGAGGAGGTTATAGGGGAAATAATAACAAAGGCAGAGGACAAGGTACCAATATCACTTGTACCTCCGCTGCCTCTAAACATTGACTTCCCTCCACTCCCCTCAGGCCATTCCACTCCGGTCGGGGGAAGATTATCACAGTTCCTACCTGTCTGGAATTCCATCACAACAGACAAGTGGGTAAGACAGATTATCCAACATGGTTACTGCCTGTAATTTACAGCTACCCACACCCCCAATATACCACCCAAGCAGCGTCCCATGTCCACAGAACATCTTACGCTATTGAAACAAGAAGTTCTCTTGCTGCTTCAAAAGCAAGTCATAGAGCCACCCCTTGCTCCATCAAGGAACAGGAGTCTACTCCCTGTATTTCCTAATCCCCAAAAAGGATGGGACTCTAAGTCCAATACTCGTTCTCAGACCCCTCAATCTTTATATACACTCAAATCATTTTCACATGATCACTCTCCAGCAAGTGCTTCCACTGCTCCAACAAGGAGACTTCCTTGCCACACTAGATCTCAAGTATGCATACTTCCACATTCCGTGACATCCTTCTCACAGGAAGTATCTAAGGTTTATGGTAGACGGACAACACTATCAGTTCAAAGTCATTCCATTTGGGGTAACCACCACACCCAGAGTGTTTACTAAATGCCTGGCAGTGGTAGTAGCACACCTCCGAAGACAACATATTCATGTCTTCTCGTATCTAACCACTGGCTAATAAAAGCCAGATCATCCAAACAGTGTGCTCAACAGACTCAACAAACCGTACAAACACTCCACAACTTGAGATTCACAATCAACTACACCAAGTGGCATCTCCAGCCCGCTCAGATACAGCAATATCTAGGGGCCACAATAAACACTTTTACAGCTCTAGCATATACCAATCCAGTCAGGATAGCCAGCATAGAAACCCTCATAGCTAAATTTCAGACACAACACTCTCTCCCATCCAGAGTGTCCATGCAGCTAATAGGCATGATGGCATCTTGCAGCTTTATTGTACCATATGCAAGACTTCAAATGTGTCCCTTACAAGAATGTCTAGCACTCTAGTGGAATCAGGCTCAAGGACACTTACAGATCTGGTGTTGGTAGGCAGCCGCACACACCGCTCTCTGCAGTGGTGGAACATAACAAACTTATCCAAGGGGCGGCCGTTCATCGAGCCAGTTCCACAGATAGTTCTTCCAACAGACACATCACTCACAGGATGGGGAGCCCATCTCCTCAACCACACCACTCAAGGCAAATGGACCACTTAACAGAACGTGCTTCATATCAATCATCTGGAACTATTAGCAATATTGCTAGCACTAAAATCATTCCAGCTCTATGTACAGAACAAGGCTGTCCTCGTCCGGACGGACAACATGACAGCCATGTATTACATACAAAAACAAGGAGGCACACATTCTCTGCAGCTGTCCCAGCTCGCACTGAACATTTGGAGGTGGGCCATTCCACAAAATATATACCTCCTTGCAGAACATCTTCCAGGAGTTCACAATCAGATTGCAGATCTGTTAAGTCGACAGATACAACAGATTCATGAATGGGAACTACATCTACAAGTTCTTCTACCATTTTTCCAAATGTGGGGCCAACCAGACATAGATCTGTTTGCTACACACGAAAACACAAAATACCCAACCTTCGCAGCCAGGTTTCCACACCCGCTGTCCAAAGGCAATGCAAAATGGATGAACTGGTCAGGCAGACTTGCGTACGCTTTTCCGCCACTCCCACTGATTCAACTAGTGGTACCCAAGCTATGCCAACAGTCTCTAAAGTTGATCCTACTGGTGCCCACATGGGCATGTCCGCCATGGTTCCCCACACTGTTGGAACTCTCACTAGTAAAACACACAGGATGATGGACGGAATGTTGCACAATGGCAAAACATTCACCCCCAGCCACAGATCTGGGTTTAATCCATCGTTATTTTGCTCACCAAGCAACCCCAGTTCAGACATGGCCATATGCAAATCAGCCTTGACCCTGTGCCTCATGGGAACAGTCCAGCCCGAACTGCCAAGCCATGTCTTTCCTGGACTGGAATCAAGCATCCTAGGACCGGTTTCTGGCTATCAACCGTCTTCAGCCAGGATAGCTTGACTCCAGTGGCTTGATGAGCACGGGACCCACGTCTGGGCATACCCTTCCCACACAGGGTGAACAGCAAAACACACAGGATGATGGACAAAATGTTGCACAATGGCAAAACATTCACCCCAAGTCACAGATCTGGGTTTAATCCATCGTTATTTTGCCCACCAAGCCACCCCAGTTCAGACATGGCCATATGCAAATCAGTCTTGACCCTGTGCCTCATGGGAACAGTCCAGGCTGAACTGCCAATCCATGTCTTCCCTGGACCGGAATCAAACATCCTAAGACTGGTTTCTGGCTATCAGCCGTCTTCAGCCAGGATAGCTTGACTCCAGTGGCTTAGTGAGCACGGGACCCACGTCTGGGCATACCCTTCCCACATAGCGTGAACAGCAAAACACACAGGATGATGGACGGAATGTTGCACAATGGTAAAACATTCACCCCCATCACAGATCTGGGTTTAATCCATCGTTATTATGCTCACCAAGCCACCCTAGTTCAGGCATGGTCATATGCAAATCAGTCTTGAGCCTGTGCCTCATGGGAACAGTCCAGCCCGAACTGCCAAGCCATGTCTACTGTGGAGCTGAATCAAGCATCCTAGGACTGGTTTCTGGCTATCAGCCGTCTTCAGCCAGGATAGCTTGACTCCAGTGGCTTAGTGAGCACGGGACCCACGTCTGGACATACCCTTCCCACATAGGGTGAACAGCAAAACACACCGGATGATGGACGGAATGTTGCACAATGGCAAAACATTCACCCCCAGTCACAGATCTGGGTTTAATCCATCGTTATTTTGCCCACCAAGCCACCCCAGTTCAGACATGGTCATATGCAAATCAGTCTTGACCCTGTGCCTCATGGGAACAGTCCAGCCCGAACTGCCAAGCCATGTCTTCCCTGGACCGGAATCAAGCATCCTAGGACCGGTTTCTGGCTATCAGCCGTCTTCAGCCAGGATAGCTCGACTCCAGTGGCTTAGTGAGCACGGGACCCACGTCTGGGCATACCCTTCCCACATAGGGTGAACAGCAAAACGCACAGAATGAAGGACGGAATGTTGCACAATGGCAAAACATTCACCCCCAGTCACAGATCTGGGTTTAATCCATCGTTATTATGCTCACCAAGCCAATCCAGTTCAGACATGGCCAAATGCAAATCAGTCTTGACCCTGTGCCTCATGGAAAAAGTCCAGCCCGAACTGCCAAGTGCAAAGAGTGAACTGTGCACACGATTTTCTAGAAATCTTGTCCTCAAGTGAGAACTCACCAAAGTTTTGAAACGTTCAATATATGATTTCAGAGTCCATTTTCATAGAGTAAGTGTATTTAATGGTACAGTCTTGATCAGTACATACAAGAAAAGATAGCCGACACGTGTTTCGTCACACCGTGTTGTGGCTGTGACTCTTCAGGGCTGTGGATGGTAGTGTGGCATCTAGTATTGAAAAGCGGCGCACCAGAGAAGAACGGATCACAGTCTGGCAGCGTCAACGGAACTTCTGATGGTGTGATGCACGTTTCAGGGTGGGTACGTCCTGATCTGTATGCTGTAGGAGTGAGGTATCAAGCACGGGTATGTGCAAACAGGAAGCTCATTATCCGGGTTGTGTGTGAGCCATGTCTTCCCTGGACAGGAATCAAGCATCCTAGGACCGGTTTCTGGCTATCAGCCGTCTTCAGCCAGGATAGCTTGACTCCAGTGGCTTAGTGAGCATGTGACCCACGTCTGGGCATACCCTTCCCACATAGGGTGAACAGCAAAACACACAGGATGATGGACGGAATGTTGCACAATGGCAAAACAATCACCCCCAGTCACAGATCTGGGTTAAATCCATCGATAGCCAGAAATCGGTCCTAGGATGCTTGATTCTGGTCCAGGGAAGACATGGCTTGGTAGTTCGGGCTGGACTGTTTCCATGAGGTTCAGGGTCAAGACTGATTTGCATATGGCCATGTCTGAACTGGGGTGGCTTGGTGAGCAAAATAACGATGGATTAAACCCAGATCTGAGACTGGGGTGAATGTCTTGCCATTGTGCAACATTCCGTCCATCATCTTGTGTGTTTAATTCTCACTAGTCAAACACCAAAAACTACGCCTTTCTCCATCACTACTAACGCAGAACCATGGAGAAATAAGGCACCTGGATCCAACTCAGCTGAATCTAGCAATCTGGCTACTGAAGTCCTAGAGTTCGGTTTCCTTAACCTTCCGCCAGAAGGTATGAACATCATTAAAGAAGCCAGGCGACCCACAACCAGAGCTTGCTATGCAGCAACATGGAAAAGATTTGCCATTTACTGCACTAACAATCCTATCAATCCACTGGATGCATCCATCCATCCAGAGCATAATGTTCTATTTGCTACACTTGCAAAGATGTAATTTAGCATACTCATCTATACGTCTACATCTAGCAGCACTTGCTGCTTACTTACAAAATAGACAACACTTGTCACTTTTTAAAGTGCCAGCAATTAAGGTCTTTATGTAAGGCCTTAAAAGAATCATCCCTTCTAGATTACCACCCTCTCCGTTGTGGAATGTCAACATTGTGCTTACTAGGCTCATGAGACCTCCATTTGAACCTTTACATAAATGTGAACTTCAGTACCTCACATGGAAAGTTGCTTTCCTCATCACAATCACCTCTCTTAGAAGAGTAAGTGAGATCCATGCTTTAACCATTCAAGAACCCTTCTTACAAATACATCGTAACAAGGAGGTTTTCAGGACAAAACCGAAATTCCTTCCTAAAGTCATCTCTGCTTTTCATCTTAACCAATCAGTAGAATTACCAGTGTTTTTTCAATACCCAGACTCCGTAGCAGACGTCAAAAGAGCCCTACATTATTACATTGACAGAACTAAAAGCTTTCGGAAAATAAAACAATTGTTTGTAGCTTTCTCTCCACCGCATAAAGGGAATCCCATCTCTAAAGCTGGGATTGCAAGGTGGATTGTTAAATGTATACAGATATGCTACCAAAAAAACAAATGCACATTAACAGTTCCCCCAAAGCGTATTCAACACGTAAACTAGGGGCTTCTATTGGCATTCTTAGTGAACATCCCCCTAGAAGACATATGTAAAGCAGCAACATGGTCTGCAACACACACCTTCACTAAACACTATTGCGTTGACGTGAAAGCCAAGCAACAAGCTTCTGTGGGCCAAGCTGTTCTTAAAACGCTCTTTCAAACGACTGCAACAGATACATGTGACCACCGCTAGTGGAGATACTGCTGTACAGTCTATGCAAAGTGAATTATCAGCAGTTCATATGGCTCGAACGGAAAATGCTACTTACCAGTATGCATCTGTTCTTGGCATGTAGAGCTGCAGAGTAGTACACGGCCACCCGCCTCCCCGGAACCTGTTTCTGTTCGAGTACTATCTCACTTAGATATACACAAATGGACATCTTTCTTTTCTACTAACTCCATCATTTCCCATCATGGCGAAAAACAATCTAAGGATGGAGTCGATGACCATGCACACTATCGTCCAAGGGAGGAGTCACCCATCTTGTGACTACAAAGACTTCTTCCAAGACAACAACAAGGTTTAACCATCCAAGCCCAACACTAGATGGCTGTCTAATGCAAAGTGTACTACTCTGCAGCTCTACATGCCAAGAACAGATGCATACTGGTAAGAGGCAATTTCCTTCCACTAGACCTCAGGCCGCAGTGAGGTGTCTCCACTTCCTAGGCCCGCCCAATCCCCCATTACGCCCTCAGTGTGCCATCTATATGACCAATGTCCCTAAAGTTGATTGCAACAACAAACATGAGTCGGGGGAGGCACTTAAGAAAAAAGCCATTCACTGGATTAGGCATGTAAGGGGCTGTCAATCAGTGATTAGGGACGATATTTTGAGGGCAAGAAGATGCGTCCTGAATAACATCACTGTTGACACAGTAGAACTCACCCTCACAAGCGAAAACCTATTGCATAATCTAGTCTCTTTGGAAGCCAGAACTTGCCTTCCACCCTCTACCAATATTCAACTGAAAATGAACCACTATCCCCTTGTGGCTACTCCCAAGATCATAGCAGTGCCACCTAGGGATACATCACGTTCGCTTCTTTCGCAGAATGACTGACTGGCTCTAACGTCCCCATGGAAGTGTGTGTGTCTTTCCAACTTTGGCCAAGATGCTACTGGCCCCTTGTTTCATACAGGCCCAGAAGGCTGCTCCGTTGAGCATGAGCCAGTGCCCCCTAGCATCCACCCTTCTGTACACGCTCATTCTGCCTCATATTTGGGAGATGATGATCAGGCTGGTGATATGATTACATGTACCTACTCATCCAGCCACATGGCACAACCTGCTATGATATCTGCAATTTCCAACTCATCGCTCCCCTTAGATGTAGGGAATTAAAAAATAGCCTCATGGAATATGATGGGCATAAGGGGAAAACTAGATATCCCGCATTGGCTAAGTTCATAAACCAACATGAGATTAGCATTCTGCAGGAAACCTGGAGCCTGACCCCCACTTGTATACCAGGCTTTGTAACTTTTCACAGATCGGCAATCCCCTCCAAACATGGCCGACCCTCTGGAGGCCTCCTGGTTTTGATTAACATTGCGCTAAACTGTGCCGCTGAGGAGCTCCCTATTAACAACTGTGATAGTCTCTGGGTCAGACTGAAAGGCCCTAGATGAAGTATTGGGCACAAAACAGGCTGCTCACCCCTTAATCACGGGAGGCGACTTTAATGTAACTTTCGAGCCCCTCGATTGGGAAGACATCTTAGAAGTTAATGAGGAGGATAACAAGTGGTCGTTCCCACCCTTGGAGTTACCTCCAATAAAGAAGTGGTCACAAGCAGCCCTCCAGCTGAACTCCCTAACGGTTGCGCACAGGCTACGGGCCGCAAATGGCAGGATAATTTCTGATAAAAGTGGGGAATTACTTTTGTCGGGCCAAATGGGTCATGCCGGAAAGACTACTTACTTGTGGACCTTATGTTATGACTGTGGGAGGGCAGGTTTGATATACAGGCGAAGAGGCTGTATGTGTTTGCCAAGAGGTCTAGTTTTATTGTCAGAAGTAACAAGAGTGGGTGACACAAAAGGTAAGTCTTTAGGTTTCTCCTCAGGTGTAATTCTGGTCGAGCTGAAAGGGGTAGTAGAGGACGATGGGTCCGGCTCCTCTTCTTGGTGGTCAAAATCTTCGCCCTGGAGGCTCATAAAAGAGGGAAAAGAAAGGAGCCATCAACAATATGGTTTCCGGTTACTTCTGTATTTGTAAACCCTTCACCACACCTCAAAGTGCACAAGAAGAATCGTCGTGATATAGTTATAGGGGAAATCGAATCTTTTGAATTAGTGCCTAAGGAGTCTAGTCGTGGGTTCATTGGGGTAAAGGAAAAAAAACATTGACGTAAGCACTGTTGGTTTATGCAATATTCACTTAAGGGACCCGACGTTTAACGGAGTAAAGGAGAAGACTTAGGCAATTCTACCTCACAGTATCCGAGCCAATTGCGAGGTTTTAAGCAATAGGTAATATTGATAGGAATACCAGGTCACAATACCCTCAAGGATATTCACGCCGTCTTAAGAGTTCTTTCACCGGTATCTACAGGGTACGAGTCACACAACAATCCCTCTAAGTTGGTACCCGCCACCCTTCCCGGTTCGCTACCCTTGTTCCTCAACCACTCTTCTTTTCCCCGAAGACGCTGCCCCTCACCGGCTCTGCCGCAACTCTCCTGAGTTGCGGCCGCTCTCCAACATCCTCCGGCGGACTCCACCAGTCTTCACACCACCGCACTCCGGCTTCCTGGTCAATGACCTCCTCCTCGCTTTCGTCCTGGGCTCTCCTTTGGTACTCGGCGGACACGGCTCGTCTTCCTCTGTCTTCCTTCCCGACACCGTCCCTGTTCCTTTCTCGCCACCGGAATGACCCGCCTCCTCCTCAAACTCGCCTCTTGCCATTGGTTTCTCCGCTGCACTTCCTGGGTCGTACTCTCTCGCTTCCGGGTTATCGTTTGCTCCGCCCTGTGAAAAAATGGAATAGTGGAATGGATTTCGCTGTGTCACTGGGTCCTGTCGGTCCTGGCTGTAGTGGGACACATAGTCGTCAAGGGGGGAATCCGCCCATGTTGTAACACCGGTAAGTCCTTCCTCACAATGACCTATCGTATTAGACTTATCTATAACCCAGACATGCGAGAGCGATCAATAACCCCCTTAGCCTGACAATGAATCACCCGTGGGGCGAAAAGAAAAGGACAGCTCCTTGTCACAAGGGAGGTGAACCCCTCAAATGACAAACTCCGGCTCACATGGCCCACAATCTTGGCTGATGCATACAAACTTAGTATTTTAAAACGTGATCCACCTAGGGGTGCTGTTCCCCAGGACAAGTGACACGATTACACCAACTAGTTGTAGTGCTTTACATTCCACGTTTTTTAACCACTGAGCAAGAAATGTTATTGAACATCCGTACACTCCTTGTCAGGCTTCAGGAAGAGAACTTTGTCAGAGTTAGACGGGGCAGCCAGGCGCCAGCGACAGGTTACCGACCCCATTAAAGTACAGCGTGTGATCCGCCAAGGCTGTGTCCTGGCCCCAACCTTATTCTCATGTTACATCAACAGTGTTGTTGAGCTTTTATCAGCCATCCCTGCGGACGCCCCTTCTTTAGCTAAGCAGAGAATCAACACCCTTCTATTCACAGGCAATACTCTTCTGGTTTCGAAGACCTTATTGGGCTTGCAAATGTTTTTAAACCAATTCAAGCTCTTCCGTGATGGGAGGGGGCTCGAAATCGATACATCCAAAACTAAACTAAGCTCATGCTATTGAACCCTATCAAGTCCTTCAAGGGAAAACTGTTACGAGACAATGCCCCATTAGAGAGTGTGAGCTCATTTTATCACCTGGGAATCAAATTGTCGGAGGATATAACCTGGCAGCACCATCTTAATAAGGCCTATCTTAATTTTGCCCAGGTAACCGGGGCTCTATGCAAGAAGGATTGCCTCTCTAACACCAAGCCAATTGCACCAGTTTTGAAACCATAAAGTTGCAAGGCTGTGAGCAGTGCTCTTTATGGAGCCGAGCTGTGGGGCATGGAAAGAGCAAGTGACCTGATAACCTAGGAGTACAAGTTACTCAGAAACCTGACCTCTCTCCCGCAGAGCACCCCCCTTTTCCCACTTTTGCTCGACATGTGTATTAAACCCATCAGCAACCTAGCGAATCTCCGCCCTTTGTTGTTCTGGCAGCGGATGATCTTTACCCCGGGACTGTCATCCTCTGCCGCAGCTTTTGAGGAGGTCGGTGCCCTAGACACTGCGAAAAAGAGAGGCTGGATTAAATATGTTAAAAGCCTCTTGTCCTGCATAGGCCTCCCCAGCCATAACATTGCCTGTCCTCCAACTCATAATAGAAGAGAGGTCAAATCACTATATTGGGACTGTATTGAGCTCGATGCACATACAGATGGCACCCAGGGTAGATTAACCGAAAAATGTAGAGATTTCAAAATCAGCTGCACTTTTGAAAGCTACCTTGACATAATTAAAGTGCCGGCCCAAGTTAGGCATGGCAGCCTGCCAGTTAATGCATTTACAAATTCATGGTTGGACATTAGAGCACAGAAAAAGGCTGCCCCTGTTGCCCTTGCATGCACAAAACCATCGGCCATCTCCTCTTTGCCTGTACAGCATATGCAAAACCTAGGAGTAAATGGCCAAAGCCTGTTTGCAGGCAACTTGGTACCAGAGACTTTAGAGGGGCAGTGTGCATACTAAAATCTAATGCAAAACCACTATTCGTGTATGCAACTGCAAAATTTCTAGCCCACTCTTGGGCGATCAGAAGGAGGGGACAGAGAGCCCCCAGGCAGACTACTGAGAATTGCAGTCATGAACCCTGCCTCTTTAAGCACCTTATTGGCCACCTATCCTAAAGATGCACATACCCATTTTATACTTCCTGCCTAATGCACATCCTTGATTGCTGCCCTATTGTTTCCATTGTGACGATTGGTCTTATAATTGAGTTTTACACAATAGTGTGCTGCTTATGATTCCATCTTTCTATCAAATTCATATGCACTTTAGACAAGGGACCCGCCAAATTTGCACATCAACTATTTCATGGTTGACTAGAATCGGTAATGCAAGCTTGAACCGCAAGATATCTACTGCTTTTAAACTTTTATTGTTTGCTACTTTAACTTTTTATGGATTGTCATTTTAAACTGCATTGTAAAGTCTTATTACATGTTCTTCCTTGTCCCCTTAGACATGGGCTATGTTTATCTTGAATCTTTTTTTCTTCTATGGTATTTTACCGAAATAAAGAGTTGACTGACCCACATAATATTACATGGTGGGGGGTTTACATACAATTTGGCCATTCATTAGCTTAGTCAGGGAAGGTCCGGCATTGCAGTTCACCTTCAGATATGTGCAGGCGAAAAATGTTAAGGAATTGGTTAAAAATAAGTAATTTGGGTGTGGCCTAGCGGTCCAACATGGCTGTCACGCTTTAGACAAGCTCTCAGAGCCATGCATTAATCCGCCTATAATACTGCCGCAGGGGCACACATTTATAACCTCACGACCCCCGCAGATATGCTCAGGACTGCTCACTGCCAGTAGAAACACCAAGAAACCCGCTGACCATAGCCTGAGAGCCCTCTCGCTGCTGCAGAGACGGTTTGGCTTGGAGGCTCCTGGCGGCCTGAGACCGGATGAGCGCCGCAGTGTCAGGAGGGACCTCCCCGTTCACTGCAGGACGATCGGAGAGACAGCATGATACCGGCGTGGTGCATAGGACACTGGGAAATGCTTCGGTGTGAGACCGACCACAGTCTACATCCCGGGATAACCGTGTGGGTGTTGACTAAATCCCCTTGCAGTGTGCCCCCGAGAATAGAGTTGGTGGAGGAGGAGCCGCAGCCGACGACTCAGGCCTCGATCTCGGCAGCCGGGCCATAGTGCATTCCGGAGATCCTGCAGCTCTGGAGTGGCAGAGCCACCCCAGGTTGAGCCTCGGTGGAGAAGTACGGCATGTCCGGATTGGAGACACACGAGGGGGTGGGCTGGAGGGCCAGTGCCCATGTACGGCCATAGCCCAGACGATCGCGCCGCCACCCGGTCAGCCCCCCTCTCTATCAATAGTCTGGCTGGGGCTGTTGGGGCGCGGTAGCCTCTAGGGACGCTTTGAAGTGGACAGGCTAAGAAGTGGGGCCAGCTCTTCAGCCCTGGCTGTGGGCCTAGCTGTGGAGAAGGCAGTACGAAGATGGGCAGGGCAGCAGCATTGAAATTGAGGCAGTAAGTAAGATATTATCGGGAGCACCCATCCTGCATTTCGGCAGCCGGGAAGAGCCTCAGTGTCGCTTTGGCCTGGCTGCCCTGACGTGGTGGTGCAGTATGGGATGCAGCTTGCCGAAATTGAGGCCTGCCTGGAGTGATGGGGCTATAACGTCTCCCGAGCAGGCTCAGTGTGAATGCCGGGGACGCTGGTTCCCCATATTGTGCCAAAAACGACACAATAGCAGACCCTGTTTCTCCCTGCGGTGACGCGACTCTGCAGGGTGATCCAGGCAGGATCTCTCAACCGCCAGGTGTTCGTTGAGGAAGTTGGGGCCATAGGACCAGCTAGGCCAATCTATATAAGATTAGAAGGGAGGGCCCCAATTGACAATGCCACTCCCCCCAGAGGAGCCTGGGCTGGTGGTAAAGGGACTGTGACAACCGGTGGAGAGGATAGTGGGTGCTCACTTGTGGAGGCAGCCGGACTGGGTCCCGGTGTAGCTTATGGGTGGAAAAGCCTCCCTCCGGCAGCTGCCTACCAACCACCCACAGCCTGGTCCTTGAAGAGGCCACCTACTTCATAAGAAGGCTCAGTCTTTGTCGCCGGCCTGCAGGGGCTATTACCCCTTCATTACCATACGATGACGAGTGATAAAATACCCAATGCTGGAGCCAAACAGAGCACAATAGACAGATATACAGTGGCAGGGCCCAGACAATGGACCCAGGAGATCAAGCAAACACCATGCCGGATGACGCAGCCTTAATGGCGGCTATCACGCAATCCAGGAACATGCTTGATGCTGAAATTGGGGCTGTGGGCTCCGATTTTATGCTCATTCGCCAGGACCAGGCCATGCAATGCAGGGATTTGTGACTCATAGCAGGTTCGATGACGGGCCTGGCTGCATGCAAGGCCCAGCATCTATGTGCACTGTGTTCTGCCAAAGGGGAAGTGCAACAGGGGAAGTAAAATATGTACTTCATAAAGTACACCCCTGACCCTGCTTGCAGGCCAGGTCACTCCCCTCCTGCCACACAGCTCCACCTGTGAGCCTCTGCCTCCACCCCCTCGCTGCCGCTCTGAGCAGGAGTTCGAGCCTGCCGTGCCCCCTGTGCGTTACCGTTGTCAGCTCTGCCTTGTAGCTAAGTATTTGCTCTGTGCCACTTAATGTGTTACTGTTTGTTCTGTGCCACTCGTCTTGTGCCACTTTATTCTTGCCAGTGTTATACCCCTGTGCGTTTAACTGGTATTGCCACCTGTAGGTTTTTATTTCCCCTGCTGTGCCCTGTGCGTGTTTTGAGCTTCGTTTTCTGCCCTATTGCCCTTGCGCTATACTCGTCTCCCCCACCCACACCCCCGCCCCCCTCTTCTCTTCTGTATCCTCTGCCTGTTTCCCGCTGCTGCTCCCCTGCGGCCCGCCGCCTCGCCGTCCATTCGCTGCCCCGCTCCCGCCTCCCAGCTGCTCCACTCTCCCTCCCCGCCTTAAAAGGCGGCCGCTGCCCGGCAGTGAGCGCGACCCCTGACCAGGCCAGGTCACTCCCCTCCTGCCTCACAGCTCCACCTGTGAGCCTCTGCCTCCATACCCTTGCTGCCGCTCTGAGCAGGATTTCGAGCCTGCCGTGCCCCCTGTATGTTGCCATTGTCAGCTGTGCCCCGTAGCTAAGTATTTGCTCTGTGCCACTTAGTGTATTACTGTTTGTTCTGTGCCACTCGTCTTGTGCCACTCGGTTTCGTCTGTGCCACTTAGTTCTTGCCAGTGTTATACCCCTGTGAGTTTAACTGTTATTGCCACCTGTACATTTTTATTACCACTGCTGTGCCCTGTGCGTGTTCTGAGCTTTGTTTTCTGTCATATTGCCCTTGCGCTCTGCTCGTCCCCCCCCACCCCTACCCCCTCTTCTCTTCTGTATCCTCTGCCCATTTCCTGCCGCTACTCCCCTGTGGCCCCGCCCCCTCGTCGTCCATTCCACGTCCCGTTCCCGCCTTCCAGCTGCTCCTCCCTTCCTCCCCTCCTTAAATGGCAGCCGCTGCGCGGCAGCGCATCAGGCGCGCCGCTGTCATGTCGGAGGCGCACCAGAGGCAAGCCCGTCTGCTTCCAGCGCCAGAACCCCTGGCCCCCACAATTGCCATGACACCAGACTCCGGTACGATGCCTGCACCCTCCACACACTCAATGCCGGCCAAGACCACAGCTGCTTCCAGGCCCCCCCAAAACGCACCCACAGACCTTTCTCCTGCTGCACATGCAGCTTCACCTGCAACACAGCCACCAAACCACCACGGACCAGACCCATCTACCTCCGCTGCATACTCCTCAACACCCAATCCACACGCAAACACACAGTCGAGCTATGGAACCTACTTGACACCTCCGCCCCAGACTTCGCCTTCCTGACCGAGACCTGGTGGAACAACGCCTCGGCCTCCGACATCGCCATTCCCATCCCGGACTGCTACAAGAATGCCCGCAGAGACCGCACCAACGGAACTGGAGGAGGAATAGCCATCGTCCACAAGTCCACCCGCTAAGATTGCACCATCAGAACCACCGAACACCTACACTTCCGGATCCACACTGACCCCAACACCACCCTCAGAGGAACACTCGTCTACAGGCCCCCCGGACCCCAGACTCAGTTCAGCGAAGCCATCGCCAACCTAGTCAGCTCCCACACACTCTCCTCCACAGACTACCTCCTCCTAGGGGACCTGAACTTCCACCTCAAGAACAAAAACGAGGCCAACTCCGCCACCCTGATCGACAACCTCGCCAACCTCGGCCTCAGACAGCTCGTCACCGATTCCACCCACATTGCCCGCCACACGCTTGACCCCATCTCTCCACGAGCACCCAAGTCTCCTACGACCACACCACCGAACCCCACTGGACTGATCACCGCTGCGTCCACTTCACCTACAAAAAGCCCACCATGCACCACTGCGCCCAGCAGCAGCTTCGACGCTGCTGGAGCAAAGTCACTGAGGACCAGCTGACCGCCACCTTGCCCTGAACCCACCACCCGACCCAGCCGCCGCCGCCCGCAACCTCAAACAGTGGATCGCCGACTGCGCCAACACGCTCGCCCCACCCAAAAAATCTTCCAACAACCACACCAGCAAGAAAGCCACCTGGTTCACCGAAGAACTCCAGACCTCCAAACGTGCGTTCCGGAAACTGGAGAAGAAATGGCTCCACGAACGAATACCGGACAACCACGCAGTCCACAAGGACCCCACCCACAGTCATCACCACCTCATCAGACTTGCCAAGAGATCTTCCTTCAAAACCCACTTGGAAAACAATGCACACAACAGCAAAGAGCTCTTCAGCATCATGAAAGAACTCGCCAACCCCAGGGCCAAAGCCAATGACATGCCGCCCTCACAAGAACTCTGCGACTAGCTGGCCACATTCTCCCACCGCAAGATCGCCGACATGCACGACAGTTTCAGCATGACGACCACCACTGCAACACCAAGCCCCACCCCACTCGCGAACTACAACAGCATCAACCGCCTGACCTCCTGGACCAACGTCAACAACAACGAAACCCGTAAGATCATGAACTCCATACACTCAGGATCAACGTCCGTCCCCTGCCCTCACCACATATTCAACAAAGCTGACTCAGCCATCGCACCCCAACTTCGGAAAGTGATCATTGCCTCCTTCGAGACAGCCACCTACCCAGAAAGCTGGAAACACTTCGAGATCAACGCCCTGCTCAAGAAACCCAAGGCGGACCCCAAAGAACTCCAGAACTCAAGAACTTCCGGCCTATCTCCCTGCTCCCATTCCTGGCGAAGGTCATTGAGAAAATCCTCAACACACATTTGACCCGCTACCTCGAGGACAGCAACATCATGGACCCGTTCCAGTCCGGATTCCGAAGAAACCACAGCACCGAGACAGCCCTCATCGCTCCCACAGACGACATAAGGACCCAACTTGACAACGGTGAAGCATCGGCCCTCATCCTCCTGGACCTGTCAGCCGCCTTTGACACGGTCTGCCACTGCACGCTAATGACACGCCTCCAAGAAGCCGGAATTCAAGAAAAGGCCCTGGACTGGACCACATCCTTTCTCTCCGGCAGAACCCTGATGTGTTTTTCTATTTTAGGCGCGACTACAGCACCACTCCCCTGACAAACGCGGCAATTGAGGCTGCGGGCGTGTGCTGGTCTCGCTACCCATTTTTAAGCTGATTTTAAAAGCATGTTCGAAATTGGAATTGGGATGTATTATTTGCTCTGTTAATTGTGCAAAGCCTTTAGAGCTCTCTTACCTGCTAATCTATCGCTCCTAGCCCCGTTCCGCCCGGCATTGTGCCGTTTGTGCGGAGGGCCGTCCTTTTGAGCGCCATTTCCGGTTTCTGGTACCACTTCCGCCCTGCACCTCCACATCGCAGGTTAGCGGTCTAGTGGCTACTGATGTGTTTTTCTATTTTAGGCGCGACTACAGCACCACTCCCCTGACAAACGCGGCGATTGAGGCTGCGGGCGTGTGCTGGTCTCGCTACCCATTTTTAAGCTGATTTTAATAGCATGTTCGAAATTGGAATTGTGATGTATTATTTGCTCTGTTAATTGTGCAAAGCCTTTAGAGCTCTCTTACCTGCTAATCTATCCCTCCTCGCCCCGTTACGCCCCGGCATTGTGCCGTTTGTGCGGAGGGCCGTCCTTTCGAGCGCCATTTCTGGTTTCTGGTACCACTTCCGCCCTGCACCTCCACATTGCAGGTTAGCGGTCTAGTGGCTCACCTCTGGCTAGCATATAATGGTGATCTGGCGGAAGCGCAGCGGACGAGCGCAGCGGGAGCGCCGACTTCGCGCCGAAGTCGCTCCTAAGTTAAGCCCGTCTGCGCCCGTCCGCGGCCGGTCGTGCCCAGCGGCCACTTATAATGCTCAAATCATTACCTATTCTTCTGCCGATCTCTTAACGCTTCGCCATGCTGTGCCCCTACTGCCTCGCGCAGCCAGGGCTGCCCAGGATTGTGGTATTTTGGTCTCCTCGGACTCTTCTGTCCTTGCGACTCCCTCCCCATGCCCCGAGCCCGTACCGTCTCATCGCTCTATGCCAACGTTAGGGACTTCCCCTTTGACCGTGTTGTATCTCAATACCCGGTCTATGGTGAAACACCAGCTTGAAATTTTTCAGCTACTAGATGAAAGAGCCATGGATATTCTACTCTTATCCGAAACTTGGCTGACTGATGACTCAGCCCCCGATATCCTCGCTGCCATTCCTACCGGCTATTATATCTTGCAATCTAATCGCCCAGCTGAACAGGCCGGAGGTGGGGTAGCAGCTATCATTCGTACACAGTATACTTTTACAACCTTGGCCTGTGCTGTGATCCCCAAAACAGAAAGCCTCGTTATTAAATTTACCTCTATTAGGTCTTCTTTCATCTGTGTCCTTGTGCATAGACCCCCTGATTATATGCCTTCCTATCCCCAACAGTTCGGTGACCTCATTTCTCAACTTATCATCAACCACGCTAAGGTTATCATCATTGGTGATTTTAATGATTGGCCCTCTGACCCCCGGGAGAGTCGCTTATCGGAGGAATTCTCAGACCTCCTTTCAAGCATGAATTGTCGTCAATTTATTAGTACACCTACTCACTGTAAAGGTCACATTCTAGACCAAGTCTGGACGGCTAATCTCAAAATCTTGTGACCCCTTGTTCCTGGTCAGATCATTATTTTATTTCCTTTTCCTTTAACTTATCTACCCCATGTCGTCCCCCCCCACGACCAACGTTTCAGCCCGGAATTGGAAGAGAGCCAATCTGACGGAACACAACTCAATACTGGCATCTACAGCACCCTTGCCCTCTGCTTCAGTGACTCGTCAGGCTTCTCTTCTCGAACAATGGCTGCTGTCTGCATGTAACTCTGTCGCCCCTCTGAAAACCATAAAAACCATGCGCCCTCATGACGCCCAGCGGTGGTTCACAGATCAACTTAAACTCGATAAACTTGCTCTTCGCCAGGCCGAGCGACGCTGGCGACGACGCTACGATCCACAACTTAAACTTGAATTTGTGAACCGTTTAAAAGCCTACAAATCTTCCATCCTTTTGGCCAAGACAACTAACTTCTCTCACAAAATCATGGAGTCTGCCTCTAAGGCAAAGGACATCTTCTCCATAGTGAATGAGCTCTCTTCCAGACCGTGTCACTCCTCAACCCCAACCCACACAGGTTTTGTGCGATTCATTAAACACTTATTTTTTGGAAAAAATCATCACCATCAAAAACAATATTCCCCTGCCCTCATCCTCTTCTCTTCTTCCCTTGCCCCCCAATAATCCCCATTATCTGACTGCCTTCCCCCCTATTTCTATCACTGAGTTCCACAGGTTACTGCACAAAGTTAGTTCCGGCTCTCCCAATGACTGTTGCCCTCCCCAGATCCTTAAAGAAATCTTCTTGGCCTGCCCTGACCCTGCATTGGCACTACTCAACAACTCGCTGTCTACTGGAGTGGTTCCGGACTCCTTTAAACAGGCAGTCGTAATACCAATCTTAAAAAAATCCAACGCTGACCCTACAGTCCTGAGTAATTACAGGCCCATCTCCCTTCTCCCCTATCTAGGAAAGATTTTGGAGACCTACGTCACGCGCTGTCTGAGTGCCTTTATCGAGAGCTCGTCCTTTTTAGATCCCCAGCAGGCCGGTTTCCGCCCCCTTCATTCCACTGAGGCGGTCATCGTGGCTGTTATGGACACTTTAAGAAAAGGTGCCGATAATAACATCTCTCAGTCTCAAGCCCTTGTCCTGTTGGACTTGTCGGCGGCTTTTGACACGGTCGATCATGCTATACTGATCGACCGTGTCAACAATGCCGGCATTCAGGGCGTAGCTCTCGACTGGGTCAGATCTTTCCTGGACAAGCGATCCCAGGCCGTACACTTGTCTACTTTCTCTGCTTCTTATTCTCCCCTCTCCTGTGGAGTCCCTCAGGGCTCCGCCCTATCCCCTTTGCTTTTTAATTTGTATATGCAGCCCCTAATAGTCTCCCTTCGCAAATCCTCTGCCACAATTTTCAACTATGCGGATGATTTGCAGCTAATATTCCCCATTGACACTTCCCTTTCCTCCCGTACTAGTTTTCAAACCACCATGCTAGACATTTCAGAATGGATGTCTCACAGCCAGCTCAAATTAAACCCCACCAAGACTGAACTTGTGCTGGTGGGTGGGTCTGCCAACCCATGGAATGACAGCTTTTGGCCCCTATCACTTGGGATTCCTCCTGTCCTGTCAATTCTGTGAAGAGTCTTGGCGTAGTCATCTCTGGTGATTTATCTATGAGGCTTCAGATTAGTGCTGTAACATCATCCTGCCTTTTCCATCTGCGTAGGATACGCAAAATCAGTAGATTCCTCACCAGAGATGCACTTATCCTTGTCATCATGGCTCTTGTACTGTCCAGAATTGACTTTGCTAACACTCTGTACGCAGGAATTCCCGCTTTCGCCTAGTATACCATCAGCCTAAACATCAGCACGTCTCGCCGCTATTGCGGAGCTTGCATTGGCTCCCGGTGGCCAAACGTTGCACTTTTAAACTTGGCTGTACGATATTCAAAGCCCTCTCCAACCTTGCGCCTGCCTTCATTTCCTCTAGTTTGAAGCGATATACACCCACTAGAGACCTTCGCTCCATCTCACATAACCTTCTGCTTACCCCAAAAATCAAACGTAAAAAACATGGTGGCCTTTGCTTTTCTTTTCTGGCCCCCAAACTTTGGAACTCCCTCCCGTCCTCCTTCCGTCTCTGCCCTACCTACGACTGCTTCCATAGAACACTGAAGACGTTTCCTTTTCAGTTAGCATTCGAGTAAACCCCTGCCCTTGCCCTCTGCATTTGTTATGAGCGCCATGAAACCGTTCCGGTGAATGTGCGCGATATAAAATATTTTAACATAACATAACATAACCCAGAGCGTCCGCCTCCCTCCCTTCCGCTCCTAAGCCACCAACATCATCTGCGGCGTACCCCAGGGATCTTCCCTCAGCCCGACGCTGTTCAATATCTACATGGCCCCCCTCGGTCAAGTCGCTCGCCATCACGACCTCAACATCATCTCCTACGCCGACGACACCCAGCTCATCCTCTCCTTCACCAAGGACCTGCACACCGCCAAAACCAACCTCCACGAGGGAATGACGGCCGTCGCCGAATGGATGAGGAACAGCCGACTGAAGCTGCACTCGGACAAGACGGAGGTCCTCATCCTCGGACCCAACCCTCGGCCTGGGACGACTCCTGGTGGCCATCCACACTGGGAACAGCACCGACCACGCACGCAACCTAGGAGTCATCCTCGACTCCTCCCTCTCCATGTCAAAACAGGTCAACGCAGTCTCCTCCTCCTGCTACAACACCCTTCCGCATTCTTTGCAGAATCTACAAGTGGATCTCCATCGAAACTAGACGGACGGTGACACAGGCCCTCCTCAGCAGTAGGCTGGACTACGGCAATGCATTCTGCGCAGGTAGCCCAGCCAAACACCTACGACGACTGCAACACATCCAAAATGCCTCAGCCCGACTGATCCTCAACATCCCTCGCCACAGCCACATCTCCCCCATCTGAGAGACCTCCACTGGTTTCTTGTTGAAAAAAGGATCACCTTCAAGCTACTCACCCACGCACACAAAGCACTCCACAACACCAGACCGGCCTACCTCAACAGCAGACTCAGCTTCTACACCCCTACCCGACAGCTCCGCTCCGCCAGCCTCGCCCTTCCCGCTGTCTCCTGCATCCAACGAAAGACCACCGGCGGAAGACCCTTCTCCTTCCTCGCCGCCAAGACCTGGAACACCCTCCCTACCCACCTACGGCAGACCCAAGACCTGCTCACCTTCAGAAGACTCCTCAAGACCTGGCTCTTCGAGCAGCAGCGGCACCCCCCTCCCCTCCAGCGCCTTGAGACCCTCACAGGTATGTAGTGCGCTCTATAAATACTATGATTGATTGATTGAATAAACAAAGAATTGCCTGAAAAAAACACAGTAAACAACTGAATGGTGGTTCTTGTTTAAACAAGATAGACCAATGAAATATGTCAGGTATATTACCAATGCACACAACTCACCCATGTGTATTTGGAACTATAACGTGCACATTTTAGTGGTTTATCGTGTTTGAGCTAGAATCAGAAGTCAGTATTTAACAGCTTTTTTTCACTGAAAAAATAAATTTATACATCAGGAGCAGCTCCTCCATTATGGCGGAGGAGCGTCGCCTGCCCCCTGCTGCCAGCTCAGCAGGCACACACATTAATAAAATGGTTATAAATACCTTTTTATTAATGTGTGTAAGGCTTGCGCTGTTACAATGTGATTGCAGGGGGGGTGGCTGATCAGTACAATTGCACTAGTAATGCAGCCCCCTGCCAGTGTGCAGCAGACCAATTTGACCCTGCACACTTCAGAGCCTGCAATCCCAAGGCTGAGAAACGGCTGAGGGATTTCAGGCGCAGACCCCAAGCCTCAAAATGAGCACTGGGTTAGCCTGCCCTAGCCAATCCTGGGGCTGCAGTGCAGCTCCAGGATTGGCTGGTTTGATGTTGTCCTAGGGCAGAATTCCTTCCCTTTCCACACAAGTCAGTCGAGGAGAGGATGGAGACTGCATTCAGATCCTGCGGCAGCGAGGACGTGGGAATGAGCGTCAGGCGGCAGTTAAGTTCTTGTATTATTTTTTTTGTGTGTGTGTGTGTTGTCTGTTTTAACCACCTCCTCCCTAACTCCCTGTCTTTCCCCTGCCTTGCCACTCGAATCCCACACCAACTGCTACTGATATACATACACTTAGTGTTAGGTTTGATCATTTAAATCTTTTGAAAAAGCAAACTACTTGCAAAGTACTAACCTGCGAAATAAAAGTAACCTGCTATGTAATGACTCCTGATCTAACTCTGTGGTGTAAAGTGCCGCAACGCCCCCATTTGAGTGCCTGGAGGCGCTTTAAATTCTCTGCAGGGCTCCCGCAGTGCGGAAAGCCCGGGAACACTGCTGCTGCTGTTACTACCACCTCGTTGGGAGCGGGACAGGACTTAAGGTCCCAGGCTCCTTGGCGGCTCCTTGCCGCCGACGTCCATATTTGCATGCTTTAAATTCTCTGCAGGGCTTCTGCAGGGCTCCTGCAGCGCGGGACGCACGCGGGTGTGCCCGGGCCCATCCACGCCCGGAGGAGGTTTGGCTGGGCCCCCCCTCTAAAATCGAACTAGCAATACAGCAGATTGAGGCTCCACAATCAACAGATAGCAGGTACTGTGTGTTAATGGTTGCAAGCCGTTATTGATTTTTGTAACTCCTGCTGTGTAGGCTTCTCAGTATATTGAGTTTGGATTTCATCATGAGTGCACACAAGGGTGTAGTGGGGACTTTGGATGCCTTTATTATCAGGGCTGAATCGATTCTCCGTCATGAGATTGAGCTGACAGAATAGCTATTGTCATTAGACCCTATCACCCTGCATAAACGCCTATCATTAGGTACTTCTACTGTGGATGGTGCTTTACAAACTGGCCGGACTGCGCACCCACAAGGCATACAACAAAGTGCGCCCCAGCTCCCTCATGTTCTTATTTCAGACACACTCCCCGTGCCTTCTCTCAATGGTCCTAGTACAGCTACAAGGGCCAGGACTTCCATACACCACATGGGAGAAAAGAAGAGAGCGACCTCGGAAAAGAGAAAAAGGGGCAAGGGGATACACTAATTCTATCAGCACACGGACTGATACTGCTCCCACACTATTGACACTGCCCCCCCCCACCCCCCCCCCCCCCCCCGGAGATGCTACTCTGGACACCAGCATAGATGCTGCCTTGAACACAGCTTTGCACGGTTTAAAGAACTACTAGATAGGAATTTCACCTCCCTCTGGGATCGCTTAGATACTTTGGAAACTGCGTTGAATAATACGAGTGGTCAAAGGGAGTCTTCTCAGAATGTTGTTATTGCAGGGGAGGGTGCAGCCTATTGGTCCAGATGTTGGCACAGGGCCTGATCATTGATTTCATTACCAGTAATGTCTACAGGTGTTCCATCTGGCAATTCTTGTGCAACATGTTCAACCTGTAGCAAAGTTCAGGATCTTTTTGTATCTAACCTAATGAAGCATCGGAAAATCAGCTTCATGTAGTCAACACACGTAATATACCGGGTCCTTTCAGAACGCGCCCTTTATTAGTCTACCTGACTCAGTATTAGCTTGCCTAGAGAGAATTCTAAGTCATCTAAAGGTTCTTCGAATGTTATGAGAAAGGGAAATAATGATGTTAATGTGGAGGTTTTGGGATTACCACCAGACGCTTGCCCATACGTCTTAGTGTTAGCAGGGGTACCGACTTTCAAGAAAGAACAGGGGGAAACCTGGACACAACTTTGAAACAAATGTGTGGATTGGTTATCCAAACACAGGAGGTTTAAGGTGTCAGATATTCATAACATCATTATGGTCAGAAGAGTTGGGTGGGTGGGGTTTTACCAAAGAATATTGAGGGGGACTGTATAGTGATTAATTTTCGCAGCTCGCCCATGGTCAGATCATTGATGAAGGCACAGGAAGATCTTATTTTTAATTCAACATGCATTTGTACATTGCCTTTGGGCTATTTCTATAGGCCAGTTTCTGGACCTTTGACAAATAATGCTCCCTTCCCAATCCTGTGTAATAGGTTCTCACCTTTATCCGACCTAGATAGACAGGATTGACTAACATCGCACTTGTTAACTACGGAAGTAGATCTCTTAACCCCTTCGATACTGGGGATATTCCCCCGCTGTGCTGGGGGGTAGGGGGCCGCGCACAGCTCTTACATGCTCATGACGAGCTGAACTCCTCATGAGGCACGGCGCTCCTGTGCTCATGAGGAGCTCAGCTCGTCACGGCCACACCCGTTCCCGTGAAACGCTCAGCACAGCAGGGGAATTATCCCCGCATGCGAGCGTTCCACGGCTCATGACGAGCTGAGCTTGTCATGAGCATTCAAGGGGTTAAAGAGTGCATATGTGTATCCCCCGGAACCAACGAGCCATGTCCTGCCTTATAAAGTTGACCTACAGGACAATACAGAAGTGTGCTTTTGGAACATACAAATGATGCAATGTCTAATGAAGCAGGTCCCCTTCTGGTTGCAAATGGGAATTGTTCTGTGTACCCACCAAGCTTATAAATGATTGCAACCTAAAAGTACTAAGCTGGAATGATGCAAGCTTAGAGTCCAAAGGGCTTTTACTTGAGTGGTTACATTTTGTACAGGAGCAGGACATCCTTATGCTTCAGGAGACATGGGCCACAAAAGATCTATATATTGACGGGTTTGAATGTCACAATACACTTGCCCTCACCCCAAAGCTTGGCCGCTCATCTGGGGGGCCTTTCAATTTGGGTGAGCATTGCGGCTGGGGGTACTATAAAGGTGTTAGATACTAAAGATGATAAATTCCAAGCGATAATGTATAAAAGGGGTAAATCATATGTTTAATACATTTTTATAACAATGATTTTTATTCAGTACCAAATATGACTTTTATCAATTTGCTTAATTTTATTACATCCCTAAAGCTCGGTAACACTATGGATATTTGTCTGGGGGGTGATTTTAATGCTAAAATACCCAATGATCTCATGTCACCAATAGGGACTAGCAACAGGGTACATCAATGCAATAGGGGTATTGAACTACATAACCATTTGTATAAACATAACTTGACAAACGTGATGGAAATTGCTGAAGTGATTTACAATGGGAATACCCGGGAACCAACATTTAGAGGAAGGGGTAATGCCACCATCATTAATTATATTTTAAATTTCTCCCACCCTCGAGGACTGTTTAACTGAAGCCATGGTTATCCCTGCCATCCATGGCGACCATAACCCAATTACGATAGAACTACAAATTGCCCCAAAACCAAATTACAACAATGAGTGTGGTGTACGGAACCTGACACCATCTACTGATAACCTAAGATTGGTTTGGCGTGGAGTTAATCATCTTGATTTTGTCGCCAAGATGGTCAGGAACTACTCGAGTCTTATTGATTCATGTTTGACATTACAGGATCCCAACCTGGAGGTTGTTGGAGATTTTTGGAAATTATGTGAGGGGATTAAGTCTTTACTGTCGAAACCAATGTCTAGAGTGGAACCTAGGTCAAGATGGTTTAATGCTGATGGCTCACTGATTAATAGACAGCTGCGTGCGGCATTATCAGAAACGCCAAGAGACCTTGTACTGGTTAAATCATTAAGGAAAATGTACAAGGTAGCCGTCCTACAGAGGAAAGAGCAGATTTTGAATGAGCACTGGAATGCCCTAGCAGAGGCCGCCCTCTTAAATAATGGGAATGCTATCTGGACTGCAGTCAAAAGTATGAGATCCCTCGCTCAACCACTATCTTCCATAAGTTGTAAAGTGACATGCGAGGCGTGGGAAGTTCACTTCTCGGTGATTTATTCATTGCCCTCACAGAATGAAGTGTTTTTAGAGCTTGAAGACCGCCAACGATTGAAATAACTTTGCAGGAAGTTGAAGATGCTGTTAATCAAAGTCTGAGTAATAAAGCCCCAGGTCCTGAAGAGCTGCCTATTGATCTGATTAAATTTAAACCTGCGTTTTGGGCGCCCTTTTATTGAACGTTTTAATAATCTAATCAATGCCCCACTCCCAAGTACCTGGTCGACAAGCTTTGTAGTTTTTAAAAAGGGTGATCGCTCGCAACCCAACTGTTACAGGCCAATCTCCCTAATAGACAATACAATGAAAATTTTAGGGAGGATTCTGTACAACAGAATAAGGACTTGGGCCGAGGCTGATTATATTTTACAATCGTGCCAACTGGGATTTCGAAGCAAAGTAGGGGCTATCGAACAATGTTTGAATCTCAAATTAATCAATGGGAAATATACTGTAGCGAAGCAAACCCCTGTATATCTGGCTTATATGGACCTCACCTTGGCCTTTGATTTTATTATTAAGTCCCGTTTATGGTCTATCCTTTTGGAGTATGGCTTAGATGAGGTTTTAGTCAGTGTTTTTAGCATACTTGCATAGAGACCTAAGCGCTTGTGTAAGGATCAACACTAGTTTCAGGGGATATCAGAATTGATAGGTGTAAGGCAGGGGTGTGTTTTGGCCCCCCTGTTTTTTATTTTGTATATTAACAACTTGCACAAATTCCTTATTGTACTTGCTGATGATGTCCCCAAAATTAATGGCAACTTAGTACCCACCTTATAGTATGACAACGATGCTGTTTTAATGGGACGGACGCCGAACGCCTTATGAATTTTAGTTCGAGTGTTGTGGATTTTATGGGTAATTTAGATTTGTTTACTCATATAAAAAAAACATTTATTATGTCTTGTGGCCCAAAAAAGCATCTTTTAAATTCTATTTCTGTAGATGACCAAAAACCTTTTTGCACTAGCACTTTCCCCTACTTTGGGCTTGTCTCCTCTTCCAATGGTTCATGGATTGACCATGTGGCACATAGCAGGAACAAGTTTTCAAAAGTTATTAACTCAATCATTAGTCTACTGCAGCCTAAACAGACAGGGATAATACTCGAAGTTTTGAAAATTTACAGAACACAGTGCATTCCAACTGCGACATATGGCGCAGATATATGGGGACACACAAAGTGCAATAGTATTCAACTTGATGAAAATAGATTTTGTAGGAAAATACTGGGAGCCCCGAGTTTATTTGCCATGCAGAACTAAAATTGCACTATGTTGAAGACCTAGTAAAGGCATGACCCGTTCTCTTTTGTCTTGCGATTTTGGAAGAATCCTGCAGCGTCGCTAACTAGAGAGATCATTAGAGACTGTCTCAAGTGTGATAAGGGGAAAGATATACCATGGCTCACTGCAGTAAGGGATGGTCTGAATAGCATCAACCAGGCACAGATGTTTACAGTAAAAGAGAAGGATCCCTTGGCGGACAGATTAATTATTGAGAAAAAATCCCTGTGCCCTTACACCGATAGCCCATGTATTAGAACTCTACTGAATAATAATTAAAACATTTACAAAACAATTATTCCAAAACAATTTATATATAAACGTATATTTTATTAAAAAAGAGAATACATAGCATACTACTGATAAACAAACCATAATCATTTTTTTAAATTCATTTCATGTTAAAAACCCAAACATTCATTACATACATCAAAGTTTCATAAAAAACAAACTAATCATTTGAAAAAACACATAAATTCTATATTTCAATTGCACTAAATCCCTATACACAACAAAGGAAAAAAGAGAGACATAAAACAGACTCCAAAGTTTGTCATAGAGTCACACATCCGGGTTTACACTGTTTTGGCTAATCCTTGTTACACTTAATTTGTAATTTCTAAAGGATGAGCTGTTTCCCGACGATTGTGTAATGAAGCGTTGACGCGTTTCGAAGGTTTTAAAAAAAATAGTCATTATTTTTCAAGACATTCGCTTTTGTCTCTCTCAAATTATAAGTCACTGATTGGTTGCCACTGTACTGTGTTCCTTATTCCATGATATTCCTTTCTCTTAGCTGTATCCCCTTTCAGCATCTTACAATCTTTTGATCTTTTTGCCACACAGTGAATCTTTGTTCATGTAAAACAGTAGGTCTATTTTTTCTTGTTAGTAGTCCCTCAAGTGTATGTGAATCCATAATCTGAAAAGAAAAGGCACAAGACTTCATTTGGTTTCTGCCACATACTCTTGCGTGATCGTCTTTTTTTCTCTCTTTATACTTTTTTTCCTTCAAGGGTGTCAAAAATTGTTTATTTCCCAGTAATAGCTCCTATTTTTCAATGTACTGACTAAAACATAAAAGAACCCTAATGCGTTATCCGTCTTCAGCGTTGTATATCTGTTGTTATTCCCTTTGTGGTGTACCATCTATTCTATACCTAGAACACAGATTTTTACAAACCAAGATGAGTGTATTGACATGACTAAAAAGTTGATTCGGGGGGTTTTATATGATCACTACAGGACTTTAAAATTTAAAAGGGAGATCCAGTAAAAGTCAGTAGAAAGTTATTTGCCAATTGTGGAAGAATCAAATACCCCACGTAGTTACCTCCTAAAGCCAATTGGACTTTGGGAGAGGGGATTATTGTTTCGTTTAAGGGCTGGCCCAGTAACATTTCTACTGTGTTTTCCTTTGGGGTATACTGCGAATCTGGATCAATTACCTTGCCCATGTGATGGCAGGAGTAGGCAGACAACACTTCATTTCTTATTCTTTTACAGATTTTATAGCCTATGCACTCAGTTTTTGCTTCCATTCTTTAAGAATACCCGACCTATACACCTAGAGGAAGCCTACCTAACAATTCGTAAGTTAGAAAATGATGATTTAATGGCCTGTGTAGGTACTTAAATTGTCAATGCACGCTCGCAATTCAATGTGCACATCATGATGCTCTGTTTTTTCTGAATCAACATTTAAATGCTTGGTTAGGCCCCTTATGAATTTGATGGAATCTTTTTTTATATAGATAATGAGTTTAGAATATTAATTGATTTATGAGAGTTTCTGTATATACGTGTTTTATGTTAAATCAATTTTAATACTAATCTTGTTTTTATCGGGTTCTTGATAATGGATTGCTATATTTACCCTTTTATTATTATTGATCTGTGCTTTTATGGATAAAATGTATCCAAATAAAGATTTGAAACTGAAACTGAAACATAGTTATTTGTCTACTTTTCCCATATCTTTAAACGTTTCTGGATCCTTCAAATAAACTGTGTTGATCTATAAATCATAATTTTCTGAAGAATCCCACAGCCATGCTAACATTTGCTCTAAAAGATGAGCATTTCCCACACGATTCTTTAGAGTCACTTATTTGCAGCAACTGAGTTCCAAAATCCGCAGAGATCCATTGAGAATCAAATCAAAACTTACAGCATATAGAGTGAAGCGATCAGCTTCCTTTACACACTGACTGCCTCCTGACTGGCTCTAGAACACTCACATTAATTGCAAAAGTAGCGGGATGCATAGTTTATCCTCTGCTCCTCCTTATTGACTAAAGGCATTTTCCAGAGTCTGATCTTCTGCTGGATAAAAGAGGGAACCTGAGTGTATGTGAAATAAGCTTCCTTTAGTTATCACCAGTGGGTCAAGTTTCAAATCACTGTAATCACTCAAGTGTTGAGAATATTAATCAGCTGTTCAGGAAGGTACTCCACTTTACTGAAAGTGAAAGGCCTGATTAAATATGGCCTGAATGGATCTTGTAAAAAGACTCACTTTTGTGGCCAGTTCTCTAAGGGGAAACTGTTTTTCTCTACTAAACAAGCTTTTCTTCTTTATATTTAGAACCTTTCAATTCAAAAGGTTCAATATTTTACGTACGTTTCCCCCCGCGAGTCCAGGACTTCCCAATTACAGGATGGTGATAATTTCCTAGCTAAAGCAAAAACATACATCTTTTTAGAAGCACCATAGCCTTCAACACATTGTCCCACTACACGTCCTTATCTAGTTCATTGATTATCTAGTTATCTAAGGATTATTCTGGTAACCTCTGACATGTACTGTTGCCACTACTGATTTGGGAGGTGTGGTCAAATACCATGCAGCTGAGGACGAACTAAATGTAGAAAACTGGAAAAGTACCTATGGTTATTGTTATCTATGCCCAGAACTGACAATTCTAACTAAAATGTTGCATATGTGATACCATATTGGCTTCATATTATGCCTAGTTTGATCTGTTCTTGTCGCAGGTGCTTGCCCAAGCCACACAAATAAGAACGTTAGGTGGTAGGAGCTTTGTTGATTTCCACCGATTCTGGAACTTTCCATTAGAAATGTGAGGAAAATTTGTAATTTTAGCCAAGTTTTAAGGTTTGCCGGCCATTGTGGGTTAGAGAAGTTTTTTTCATTTTATTTTTTTAATTTTCAACAAGACCTTTTTTGACTGTTTGCAAATTTGACACAGCAGGGTGCCTACATCCCAGCGGGCCGGCACTGAGTCCCATTTGAGTTCTCATCTGAGGGGGTATGGGAAGAAGCACAGCAAGCCGCCTACAACCCATCGGGCCTGGGTTAGGGAATTTAGTCGGATCTACACAAGTCACACCACCCTGGATTCCTCTGGGTGTCTAGTTTTCAGAAATGTCTGGGTTTGTTAGTGTTCCCTGAGTGAAGGCCGAGTTCATTGCCATCGCCAAAAAGTGTTGTTTTTCATGCCAACAAATGTATGTCTCCACATCACATTGTAGGCCCTTTCTAGATGCCAGCACTAGGCGCACCCCCACAAGTGAGGTACCATTTTAATCTGGGGAGTGTGGAAACACAGAATAGTAGAATACTTGGCGGCTAAGGGGTAACTGATCAATTTACTACTTTATTACAACTCTTGTCTAAGGCTGTCTCTCATTTCTGAGGAGGGTATCTCTACATTATCCTGCAGGCAATCATCATAATTCTTTTTCAGTTTTTAGGACAGAGACTACACATGGCGCTTCTGAACCATATTATTATTTTATGTCTCTAGCTGTTCTCTTTGTGGGGTTTGTTCTTTGTTGTGGCTCTGAATTATACAGGGCTTAAAATAACTCTTTTTGGACCAGAACTGCCTCATTTGAGAAAAGGTATGATTTTCTGGTCACTTTCTCGTGTGGTGTGTGCATGAGTGCTAGCAGAACTCGGATTCTGAAGTAGCCAGTGTTGCAAGAGCCATTTCGTGCTGATTGGGCGAACATGCTCTCTTATGTGTCACACATGCTCTCTTGTGTGTCATGCAGCTTCTCATTCAGTTACAGTCCATCATTGAGAAGTTGTGAATCACTCTTTCAGACGGAGAGAACATTGGACAGTCTCCCCTCGTGTATATTTTTCAAGGGTGATCAACAGTGATGTAAGAGGAATAGAGGGAGGCCTTTGGGGAAATGGAAGTGGTGAAAACAGCCATTTATGACTACCTCTCAGTGGGGACAGGTATTGCAGGTAGTTGGCGAAATAGATTCACCAGGTTCTTGGGATCTAAAAGTCAATACTATCTCCCAGTGTTACAAAAACCCTACATATGTGCATAGGATTTCAATCTTATTCTATCAAACGTTCAATGGGATGATCTAAAAGCACATACAAACATTAGTTATAAAACCTATTTGTCAAACAATAAAGAAAGATGAGGGATATAGGTAGAACGTGGTTATAAGGAAGTCAGGATGACCCGTCATTTGGACAGTTGAACATAATATATTTTGGAAGTAATTGTTTCCAGGTTTCATGGGAATATATTTTGTTAAGGTATTTTGCTGTTGTGAGTTGTTTGATTGAAGAGAGAGAAACATAATACCTACTTCAAATCTTGACATAGCTTTTTCTCTGCAACACAGTTTGTACAAAATGTTCAGCTCAGTGTGACATGAGGAGCGTAATATGGTTGATTCTGGATGAGTGTGGGCCTCTGAAAGGTTGCTTTAGTTTTTGTTTGTTGCTGTAGTGTTTTACATTGTTAGCCGCACAGAGCTTCATTTAGGCTGTTAAGAGATGTCAATTGTCTGTGTATAATTTGGTATGAAAAAAGAAGAGGCTGCACTGAGAATTAGGTTCTACACCATCGAAAGTCACCAGCTCTGTGGCACCTGCAATTACTCTGTTCTTTCCCTCCATGCACACAGTGGGTATTCCAGATAACTCAGGGTTTTAGGTCTTGACTACGGCATTGCTTTAGCAATGCTTCTTTGTCGAGATTATATATATAGTAAGGCTTTCAAAGGTCTACCCAAACTGCGGATGGGGTACAGTGTATGTGACATCAACCACGCTCCGCCTCTGCTGCCACTTCAGCTCACCAGGCTGCACTTCCCCTCACTCTCCATATGGTCGCTCGCGTGCCTTTCCTTTGATCTCACAGGCTCCGCTCCCCCGCCCCGAATCAGACGTGAAAGGAAAGCGCTCCCCCGCCACAGCAATGCCGAGAGCTTGTTATTTATATAGTATTGTGGCAGTCATCTTACTTTTCTGCAGCATGTACCAACTCTTTAATAACAGATATGTCGATGCTAAACACACCACATTGCTTCCCGGAGTAGAGTACAGTTCATTGTGGTGTATAGTGCGATGAGTCTGTTGGGAAATCCCCTTTCTACTTTGCTGACTTCTCATACCTTAAACCCCAGTTTCTTTTTGCAGTTCCTATGGTATCAAACGATTTTCATAAGTTCCTCGGTTGCCCAGTCATTCAATTTAACTGCCATTTTGGGCACATGGAAATGTAGGTGTTCTGAGGCATCCTCGTTGAACTTTTGACAAACTATTACTCACTAACGCTGGAGCCCTCCTTAAACAGCGTGATCATTTTCTCACCCGTTTATCTTGTATTCTTCTTTCAGGCGTGTTCGCTTTGGCAAGTTGCTGATATTTAGACAATGAGCACTGGACAGTTAACGGCCAGTCATGCTTAAAATTGGTGTCCTTGAGATCCACAGAAGGCATCGGATTATGTTGTCTGCTTTCGTAGCATTGGCTGTAAATAATTATGATTTATATGATGTCATCAACGGAAAAAGAGCGATGGTTTACAATTTGAGGTGTGCTACTTATTCATATTGGAGGAACAAGGTCTGCTTTGATCGTCAAAAAACATTAACTATTGATTAGAAACACAAAGGGGAAAACGAAGATTTTCGGGAAATTACTTGTTTTGCAATAGCCATGTTTGTTTTTCGTTTCTAGGTCATAACTTTATATTTTCATTTAATAGAGCAGTAAAGGCTATGTAATGGTTTGTTTTATCCTGAGCCCATTGCAGGCAAAAAAAATCATTTCATTCTCCCATACCTACACCACCAGTAATTCTCAATAAGTATGCCTACTTTTGGTGATATAATTTTACGTTTCCCATTTAAATTGCATCATATTGTACCATTTTAGAGTTTATGTCTTAGAGTTCTTCCTATTTAAGTCAATGATTTTGTATTTATGTGCGTGGTGTCTTAAATAAGTTGCGGTAACATTTTCTCTACACTACAACTTCACTTCAAATACTTTCAACACAATTAAGTTCATTCATCTCATTAATGACAATAATACTGTTAATAAATGAAAGCAATAAGGCGAAATGAGGATCTTGGTGATAAAGACACATAAGATGCAACACTTATCTGAATGCACCTTGAGAGCAGCAATCAATGCTGTCAGTGCACTGCTGGGGGCGGATGAAAGGTGCAGAGTTCTGGACAGTTAGACGCCTTCTTAGACTACTTCCTGGAAAATATAGACACAGAATGCTGCAGTGATGTAGTCTTGAATAGATTAAGAAAGTCACTTTAGCAAACCTGTGGAAAGAGATTCAAATTAGTTAAATGCACATTAGTGGTTTCTGGTTGACAAAAACGAATTTACCAATGTTCTCATTTGAGAAGCCAAAGAATACTCTGTTGTCTCGTTTTTTTTGCACAAAAACACAAGAGAAGGACACGCATTCATATGCTTTGACCGGAAATGGTTTGACTAAAGAACGAGATGACTATTAAGGATTCCAATCTAGTCTTTCTTGAGATCAGCAAAAGCAACATGTGTGCAATATCGGCAATGTGCTCTTCTGGATATCAAATGTGCTGCAGAGTATCAAAACCAATATCTTTAGAAATTGTGTGAAATATTTAAGGACTGTCTAGAGAATTTCAGCATATTAACATTTGTCAAAAATGATACTATGCCAGTATTACAGTTTTGATTAGCTTCAAATGGATTGTAGATTTGATTTCATGATTGACAGTCAGGGCTAGGATCAAATAAGCAGTTCCTTTAGTTCTTACTATTTCTTGGTATTCTACCGACCATACATTGCTTGTGATATTAAAACTTTTTTCGCCCTCACTCTATCTGTCTATCTATCTATCTATCTATCTATCTATCTATCTATCTATCTATCTATCTATCTATCTATCGCCCTCACTCTATCGCCCCAGTCTGTCTATCTATATATCTATCTTTCTATCTATCTTTCTATCTATCTATCTATCTATCTATCTATCTATCTATCTATCTATCTATCTATCTATCTATCTATCTATCCATCTATCTATCTATCTATCTATCTATCTATCTATCTATCTATCTATCTATCACTCTATCTGTCTATCTATCGCCCTCACTCTATCTCTATCTATCTATCTATCTATCTATCTATCTATCTATCTATCTATCTATCTATCTATCTATCGCCCTCACTCTATCTATCGCCCTCACTCTATCTATCACCCTCACTCTATCTTTCTATCTATCGCCCGCCCTCCCTCTATCTATCGCACTCACTCTATCTATCGCACTCACTCTATCAAATCACACCAGCATCACTCAGCACCACCACAGCATCACCCAGGGGCACCACAACATCACTATGCGCTACCACAGCATCACTGAACGCCACAGCATCACTCATCGCCACCACATCATCACTCAGCGCCACCACAGTATCAATCTGTGCAACCATTCAACAACAACTGGTTCAAATATGTTTTCTCAATGTTTTAAGCTTTATAATAAATGTCACAAAAAGATGTTAATATTTCACTTCTGTTCTTGGATTTTCGTCACAATAAAATACACTGAACATAATCTTCACAAAAGTTATTTACAAAAGTTTAGGCTATTGCCATTATAAATGACAATAACTTTTATTTACATATTAATTATTAAAAACATTAAAAGCCATTGTTATTTGTAATAGCAATACATCTAAGTCACGTAAATACAACACATATTGCATTACAAATGCTATAGGTGTTACATTTGCGAACGTTATAACTATTGGCATTGTAAATGACAAAGCTATTAATTTTGCTATTTTCAAAACCAACACATAAATAAAAAAATTGTAATTTACAATACCAATAGCTCAAACTTTCCTAATGCGAGACCTATTGCATTGCAAATGCTTGTCATTAATTTTCCCAAGCCTTACATTTCATTTTATGCCTATTTTTCCCATTCATTTTTTACAGTAACTCTAATTCTTCAGTATTGTATATTTTATAGATTCACATGCTTGAATCTTCCCTGCCGTCATGGTGGGAGTCCCACTGTAACAGTCGAAATAGCAGTTTTTAAACATGAGCATAGACCTCCATAGAACAGAAAAGTCACTTAAGTAACCCTTCAACTTTATTTTATAACATCCGAAGTTCAGCCAATCACAACCGAGATGCCAGAGTTCCCTTTCTCTGCAGGGCCACTACCTGTGGGAAATGTAGGCTGTTCTCTGAAGGCCCCCACAAAAACTGCCTATATTGCCTCTACCCTGACCAAAACCCAGGGAATGCGAATATTGTCACACGTTTTCTGCTAAAAGACTCAAGGACAGAGAGTGTAGGCTACTATTCTGGCTCCAGAAGAGGAAGGCTTCTTCAGACTCTGAGTCAGAACCTGAGGCCCATTCTTCCTCAAGGAAAAGAAAGTAAGACAGTTCCTCTTCTCATCATGGGGACTATAAGAGATCCAAGGCCCAGGACAAATCTGAGGTGAAACACCACAAAAAACCTCAGTCAGAGACTTCCAAATCTTTTTCTGCTCCAGCGTCTGTTTTTCTCACTCCGTCAAGAACCAGTCTTCTCGCCCGTTGATGGCTGCGTTGTGGAAGATTCAAGCCTCCTCAAGCAAATCTGAGGTGTTTGCACAGTAGACGGCCACTAAGACGACAGTTGAGACGTCGACGGCTGCAATGTCGGCGGGATCACTGCAGACAATAACGACGACTTCATTGTCCACAAGGCCTTCTCCGTCTCCGGAAATTTCGCCATCGACCACTGGTCCATCGACGATTCTGATGACCGCCCCACAGATTAAGATCAACCATTCACCGTCTACGGTGTCGTAGACGATTACATCGGTGACAGCACCATTGTCTAGCACGTCGATGGGTCCGTCGGCAGAGGAAAATATTTGCCACCTTCAGCCTTAGCAAATTCAGGATTTTTGCAAGATTTCTCCTTTGCTCCTGCTCTCCTTTTAGACTTCAAGAGGATGAAGGTTTGTTTGGCCCTGTTTACAGTCCATCACAGTTGAGGCTCAAGTGCCAAGATTCTGATGATGAGGACAATGTTCCATCGTCTTACCTGGCATGAGAATATTCTTTTGAGGAGAGAGATACTTCTGCTATGCAGCGGCCGGATAAATTCCAGGAGCGTTACCTGTATGATGATAGGCAGGAAGAGTTTCATCATTTTAGGCAGCCGTCGGTGAACGTTGCAGTTTCCCTGGTATCGGATCTTCATCATATAATCGATTATTATTACAGACGTTTCCCGGACGCAAATGCTCTTCAGACCTCCCCATGACGTTCCTTGTGTTCTCTTTGGCCAAAGCACTCCCAAATCTATCAGGGAAAAAGTTCTCCCTCCTTCTATAGTCATCACGGAGGATACCCAAGATGCTGAACAACAGCAGAGGACAGAGAAGCACACAGATGCCCATGAAGAGTGGGAAGACTATATAGCCCACATACCACCATCTCCTATCCCTCCTTCTGCGGATTCCCCTCCTGCAGCTATTGGGGGATTTCAGGATCTTCTGGAGCGTGCCTCCAAACGATTGCTAACGTAGGCTAAACAAACTAAATGTTTCCTATATGATTTTAAACCTGGCACCCAATGGTCTGTATGGGCAATCCCAATAGTGGATTTTCTATGGCAAGAACGACAAACTAATGAGAACACATGCTTCTGTTCCAGCTATAATTCCAAAACTGGATTAAAAATACAAGGCTCTTGACAACTCGCCCGCATGCCTCATTAGTCATCGGAGGCAGGATTCTGTCATGATGCAGGCAGCACAAAGAAGCGTCTCTGTGTACTGCTCCACCGGACAAGGAGGTGCGCCGCCTCAACAATATTGGTAAGCGGTTCTCTCGTTGGCGACCACCTCCATTAGAGCCTCTAATGGCATGGCGATTCTAGGGAGATATGACCGACAGATGTGGTCAGACATGTCTACCCTGTTGGTGTATCTCCCGGATGTTGGAAGCAGAAAGAGCGCCTTCGGAGCTCATTGAAGTTGCCATGAACGTTTCCTCTACTGTGTTTCGCCAGATGGCAGGAGCAGCGGTTCTGCGTCACCATGGATGTCTAAGGGCAACCACCTTGCGTCCGGAGATTCAAGCTAAACTTCTCGATATGCCATTTGATGGAGAGTGCTTGTTTGTTAACACCTTGGCTGCTGCCCCGATTCCTCTCCGGTGCTGGACATTCCTTAACTGGGTGTGGTCATGACGGAACCATTCCGTCATCAGCACAGCTCAACCGTGACTGATGACGGAATGGTTCCGTCACCAGCATCGAAGGGGTTAAGCACATAGACATGGCACTACAATGTATAAAAACGGACACGGCCTTAGGAAGTCTTCAGCAGCTCCGTTTTATGTCCTTTCGGGGTAGAGTGTGGGAGCAGTTCTTATCCCGTCTGCACTTCCACAACAGTATCAGCCATATCCGCAGATATCCTACCAGCCATACAACCGGTCTTTTCAATCTAACGCTGCTCAGTCTTATTCGAGACCGTCAGGACGCAAGAGGCAAGAGGAGGCAATGAAGTTCCTCAGGCCCTTGCCACCATAGTCCCAAGCCGCAATGCTGTCTTCTCCACATCCTTTCTTAAATGGAGCTCCATTTCTTCAGACAAATTGGTTCTAGACATCTTCCAGCATGGCAACACCCTAGAATTCATTAAGCATCCTCCAAATGTTTCACCGCTGAAAGTTCAGCTGCATCATCTTCCCGATCTCAATAGTAGGCCATAGAAAAAGTACCCTTCAGCCAACGAAGTCGGGGGTTTTACTCTCACTTCTTCCTCATCAAAAAGAAAACAGGAAAAGGGATACAGGTCATGAACCTCGGAATGCTGAACAAGTTAATCAAAAAACAATCTTTCAGGTTGCTTTCTCTTCAGGAGATTCTTCTTCTCATGGAAAAGGGTATTATCTGGCTTCTCTTGATCTCCTCGATGCCTATTTTCATATTCCCATCAACCCTCAGCATTAAAATGTTCTCAGGTTCGAAGTGGCAGGGCGCCATTACCAATCTAAAGTGCTCCCATTCGGTTTAAATCCCCTCCCAGGGTAATCACCAATTGCATGAAACTGATAGCAGCCTTTATAAGACGTTCAGGTCATCAACTATTTCCATTCCTGGATGATTGGCTCATAAAAGCTCTGAAGTTTCAAGAGGCAGAACCTTTTGAGATCTCTTTCAGTCTCTTGGTCTTTGCTTCAATCTGGATAAAACATTTATTATCCCAGCCAAATCGCTGATTTTTCTGGTAACTTCTCGACACAGATCTCGGCAAGGCCTTTCCCATTCAGGAGAGAATAATGCGTATTCAGAGTATGACAAGGCTTCTTTCAACAAAAAAGGTAGTTTCTGTGAGACAGTATAATGCCACACTGGGGATAATGTTCTTTTGCATCCCGCTAATCTCCAATTGCTGTCTCCGTATGCGACCGCTGCAGGAGCAGCTCAATATACTGTGCATTCAGTCTCAAGGTTCATTCAATGACGAGGTTCACGTTTCAGCAGCAATGAGAGGCACAATGACCTGATGGATGGCCAAGGAAAACGTTTATCGAGGTCTCTTTCATTCACACTGTGCCGCAGCTAGTAATGACCTTGGATGTGTCAATGGACGGATGGGGGGGTTCACCTTCAAGAATTACAGGTTCATGGCAAGTGGTCCAAACAGGATTCGGAGTGCCACATAAACCTTTTGGTTTTTTGAAAGCCTTCTTGCGTCGCACCAAGGGTTGGTCAGGACTTGTCAGGACGGATAATACTAGAAGAATGTTTTACCTCCCAAAACAAGGGGTATGAGATCTCAAGTGCCTTCCCTTCTTGCTCAACAGATATGGGAATGGTGCCTTGCCAACCACATCTCCTTGCATGTGGAGCAAGTGCCTCGTGTCCACAACGAGAAGGCCGACTCTCTCAGCAGGGTCTCCAAACTATGTCACAAATGGGAGCTCAACAATCAACACTTTCATGTGGTCTCCCACTCCTGGGATTAACCAACATTATATCTGTTCACTACGTTCCTCAACAAAAGTGTGTCCTCTTTTCGCAAGCAGGAATCCTCATTCAAAATTGTGGGCAGATGCCTTACAGTTTCCTTGTATGGGGATGTTCGCCTACGCCTTTCCTCCATTTCCACTCATTCCTCGAGTACTTCGGGAAACTAAGCAAGAGCCTTGTCGGCTCATTCTTATTGCTCCTGGATGGGCAAGACAATTCTGGTACATCGAGCTGCATCGCCTATCAGAGTGTGCTCTGATTCTCTTTCCTCTAAAGGAGGATCTTCTCTGCATGAACAAGGGCCAAATGGATCACCCACAACTTCCCTCTCTTCATTTGTCGGTTGGCTCCTCCCCAGGCTGAATTTGGGGATTTGAGGCTTTCCAAGGAGTGTTCTTCGATGCTACAGAAGTCTTGAGCTCCTTCGATGCTGAAATGATACGCAGCTAAATGGAAGAGATTCTGTGCTTGGTGTATCTCTCAGGCATTGCATCCTTTTTCATCATCTCTGGAGCAGCTGCTGCCTTACCTCTTGCACCTAGCTAAGACAGGACTTTCTCACTCTTCCATAAAGGTTCATCTTGCTTCAATTTCTAGATATAGAAGACGTTCAGATCAAGCTTTCCTGTGGTCTAATCGACTCATCAAAGAATTTATGAAGGGACTCTTTAGAGTTTTTCCACCTGTTAAACCTCCTCCAGTACCTTGATAATTAATTACAGGCCTGTCACAGCTGATGCTTCCTCCATTTGAACCAGTACACAAATGTGAATTGAAGTTCCTTTCTTGGAAGGTGGCTTTTCTCTTGGCCATTACATCAGCGAGACATATCAGTGAAATCCAAGCTTTCACTATAAAAGAAACCAGATCTACAAATATTACCAGACAAGGTTATCCTACACACTAACCCTTCTTTTGTTTCTAAGGTGCCTTCAACTTACCACCTCAATGAGCCATTTGTCTTCCCAGTGTTCTTTCCTAATCCATCCTCCGTACCGGAAAAAGGGTTGCATTCACTGGATATTAAACGTTTACAATTTTTTGTACAAAGAAAGAAGATCTTCCATAAATCGTCTCAGTTATGGATCTCTTTCTCAACACATAGGAAAGGACAAGCCTTAAGACGGGCCAGCGTTGCTCGTTGGGTCACCTCAATGATTGTCTTCTGCCATGCAAAGGCTGGCCTCCCCCTTCCTACGAAAACGCAACCTCACTCAACTAGGAAGGCATCGACTTCGTCAGCTCTGTTTGTAGGAAAATCCCTTTCTGACATATGCAGTTTGGCAATGTGTGCGAATACTCACACATTCAAGAAGCATTACTGCCTCGATGGTTGGAAGAAGGCAGATAGTGCTGTTGGACAAGCTGCACTTCAATGCCTCTTTGCTTAGGGTAGGCAGCTTTTAGCCGTTTTTGTTATTTACATACTGGTTGGTTGTGTTATACCTCCATGTGGTATGCATATTCGGACTGTTAACATAGTTGTCTTTTTTCTTCTTGGTTTTCTGATATTCCAATTCCACGTCACAGTGGGATAATTCACTTACTAGTCAGATTCAAGCATGTGAAAAATACAATACTGTAGAAAAAACAAGTTACCTACCTGTATACTGTGATTCTCAGTATTGATATCCTTTATAGATTCACATTCAACCCTCCCTCCTCCCCTATTAAGCTCACCTGTTACTTGTATACCTATACACTTGTGCTCAAAATCTGAGGTATGGTGGCTCTGCAGGGGAAGAGATCTCTGCTGAACTTCGGATGTTATAAAATAAGGTTAAAAGGTTATTTAAGTGAGTTTTCTGTTCTACGGAGGTCTATGGTGATGTTTTAATACTGCTGTTTCTACTGTTACTGTGGGACTCCCACCATTGTATTGTATTGTATTCACCATGACAACAGGGAAGATTCAAGAATGTGAATCTATAAAAGATATCAATAGTAGAGAACCACAGTGTACGGGTAAATAAATTGTTTTATCACTTGCAACATGGTATTTTCTGGAGTTCCAAATTACCCAGTATGTTTCAGAATTGTTCAAAATGAGTGCATGAAAGAAAAGTAGAATGGATGGACATTCCAGGTGTTTTTTAGGATGCCTGAAAATAGGTTTTCCAGATGTGAACACCTTAAGCCAATGGTGTTTAAAACTGTATGCGATTGGGGGATGGGTTAAGACCCAAAATCTATTACATTTATATGAAATTACTGACAGTGACAATGTTATTATGAATGAGTGGAAGATGATCATATTACCTTCACATCTACCTTAATCCAGAGAAAATGAGTGTAAAGAGGCTTTAGACTCATCAACCTAAGCAAATGAGATACTTCTCTTCAACCATTGTTTTTAGACGGACCCTGACTGATTATTACACGTGGCCTTTCTGATATGTTAATGGTTAGCCTTCATTTAGCGACAACCAGTGAGCTCTCAATAGCGTCATTGATGGTGATGGACTTTCAAAGTCCTGTGCAAGCGTATAATACCAAGAGAATTTGATACAAAGGCCCTCTGACTAATATACTGCCCAGGCTCTCTCCGATAACCAACCGCCAGTTAATGTTGGCAAAGTATGTAAACCCAACATCACAGCTGCTACCATCATTGAGCCAGAGCATTGTCATCTAATAAGATACAACAAACACGTAGCAGCAGAAAGCATTGTAGATTCTTCACCAGAACTTCTAAAATCAACATGAATTTCCCCTAAAGGCTGACATTCATGCATGTCTTCTACTGGAAGAGACATTGTGAGGGAGTTACCCTTTCCTTAAAAGCTTAACCCACCTACAAAACTTCAATTCAGAACTCCTCATTCACTTGAGTCATAGTAATATGATATAGATAAGAGACTAACTCTGTCATTTAATGCCTAATAGACATACCCCCATCCTTTAGAGATGATCCGCTCAGAATTACTCCTTCTCCTGAACGTAGATTTTATATTATTATGGGAAAAACAATATCTGCTAATGTGTGCGCTACATCGTCTGAATTGAACTGGGAGGATCTATCTCCCCTGTTCCAAACACTCTTCATTGAGCCTGGAAACCTCAAGGCTGTCACTCGAAGGGTCTGGCGTCTTCTGACTCACACTGAATCCTATATTTGACCTGGACATTCTCTTCATTTCCCTGGCCACTGTTGACCTCACCAAAAAATGTGGCTTTCAGGAAGGTCATACTGCTGATTTTTCCAATATCGTTGGCTCTTTCTAGCCCACTTTCTGGCTCAATGAAGCCTTAGGAACCCCACGTTAGACTTTGCCTGGCAGGCGTTCCCCTGACACCACTATCCCCTTGAGTCCCATACCTTTCCCCTATCTTGACATCTTTGCGAAATGTGTGGTTTGCTGCAAAATGTATATATTTCCTTCCTCACACCTTGTTTCACTATATTTTCAATAGTTTCCTATTCTACATGCTTATAATGAATAAGTATACTAACCAGGACATGCTAGATATTATTGGTTCATTTCATCGAGTAGTCAATTGTTAGACCACGGGACACCGAACAGCTAACAGAGTAGGCTTGCAAAGGTTCTGATGAGAAATTCCTAGATGTATCTTTTTAGGGCTCGCGCCCTGCGTTGCACTGCGTGGCAGTGCTTCGCAGCGCGAGGGCATTTTGTAATCGAAAAACGGGGTTTTGTAAGCTGCCCTAGGAATCACACACGCTTGTTCGTGTGCTTTTCCTTCTGTGGGCAGCTATTGGCCTTTACGTGCGTCTTTTAATGAAAGACTGCACGCAATAGGCCACAGGCGGGCGCATTGCTCCGCCCATGGCCTATTGGTGTCTATTACGCACTTGGTGCGCGTAATAGACACCAATAGGCCGTCACGTGTGTCGCAGTGGGGCGCACGCACCACTCGCACCGTTCACTGGCTTGTTTTTTTAATGAGCGGGGCATACCCTATATTTCACCACTTCTAACATTCAGAAGAAGCAGCATGCGACGCAAGAGAGTATTGTGTAGGTAAAACATTTTTTTTCAAACATGCCACACCGTGCTTTACTTTTAACATGGCACTTTCGCGCCTTTCTTTTGTTATGCACTCGGCAACTAAACATTTTTTTATTTATTTGAATTACCAGCAGATTTTCTTCTGATTGCTGGCCGGGAACTCTTCAGAGCTCAGCCGGGGTCGGTCAGAGCAAGCAGCATGAGAAGTGAGGGGGGACCCTTTACAACATTATTTTTTTCCAACAGGGAGCCATGCTTTAACTTTAAGAATGCTGCTTCATATTGAATAATGATGGCAGTGCCTTTCTTTCACTGTGCGCGGCTTGCTCTTCAATGTGACAAACTTGTACCTCGCTGCTTCAACTCTCTGGAGGAGGGAAGCTCACCACTTGCAGTTCCTGTTTACCCTCTCGAAAGTGCATATGACCAGTGGCCACATGTATGTGGTGACGTAGGGCTTAAGGGAGCGTGCTCGGGAGGTATTAGTATTGTACCCATTGCAGGGCTGCTTAAATGAGTTAATTTTTAAAATGGTGAATAGTCACTGTCGATGCTTCCGGCCACCAGCTTGTACCTGGTACTGGTGTTGAGGGAGTGGTCTCTGGCGCTGTCTGGAGCATGTTAAGCCAGGCCTCTGTAGGGGCATGCAGTCTCTGTTTTTCCGCTGAAGCTGAAAAGCTCAACCCACCCCTCCCTCACACCTCATCCTGCTTGCTGCTGTTTAGCAAAGGTGCTATGTAATCTATAAATCACACGTGGAGCACATTGTTTTTGGGATATTGTACACAGGCAGCATTGATATTTAATTACACTGAATTATGCTTTGCTTTAAAGTGAGTTTTACAGCAACCTATTTTTTTCTATGGTTTGTACGGAAATTTTTCACACGCACTACTGCTTCCATTCATACCTTCATCCAAATTCCCCTACAGCTCTGCTTTTTAATTTGGTCTGTGCGTTACGTTTTCATCAGCAACGGAGTCTAAATGCACTGTGACACTCTTCCGCTTTTCTGACTCTAAAGCATTTTGTATTGTGTTAACGTTAACTTTTGATCAGTCTGGCTCTTTTTGCAACATAACACGCTCTTATACTTTGCAACCTTTAATAAAATATCCTTTCTGTTTGCGATATATCTCAGTGTGTAATTGCAATATGACGCACTCTTTTGTTTCACTTTCCATTTTTTTTTATTTATAGGTAAGTTTGACAGCAACCTAGTTGCCTAAACATAATAGATTCCTTTATTTTATGGTTAAGGGAAAAAGTATCGCCTGTCCTAGGATGTTAGTGCGCCATTGCACACTACTTCTAAGACATTTGCAATTGGAATTTTTTTTAATGTTAATACAGGTAAAATACCTTTGCACTATTGACGTCCTCCATTAAGTTTTATTTCTGGACGTGCAGCCAATGCAGCAACATACTTCCCCAAACCATGTCTAAGTTCACCAATACATGCTCTCCCATTTCCTTCACCATCACGGATTTTTATTTTTAATGTATGTAAAATTACTTTGCACTATTGGAGCGCTCGCTTTCAAATTATTTGTGGAGTTGCAGCCATAACAGCAATAATCTTCCACAACCAAAAGTTCATTTCTAAGTTTATTAGAGTGTCTGCGACCACTTGTCACCCGCCTTAGGCTCTCACTGCACCATCACAACACATAGAAGATAATACTTATGTTACAAGCAAACCCGCTTGGTATGGTAATGGCGCTCTCTCTCGTCCCCAATTCTAATGCATTTTCGGCATCGGTGGGTCCCACAGTGTAACTGCACCATCAAACACTCTCCCCAAATTTAAGTAGTTTGTTTTATGTTTGCAGTAATTTTTAAAGCAACATACATAAAACAATCTTAACATAATAAAACATTTTATTAATAGCTCAGCGGAATGATTTCAAGCACAATGACCACTAATCGCACCGTGACACGCTTTTCCCATTCTCATCTTACAATCCTTTTATGTGCATTCATGATGATGACAATACACTCTCACCTGTAAGCTCTTTCTCGTCACTCTAGCACTCACTTATCACTCCCAAGATTACCCATCCCCCCGCCCCAATGTTCTCTCTCTGGCAAATGTTTAAAATGTCAGTATCTCCACATGCCTAGTAACCCCTTTATTTTCCGGCGGTCTCGCTTCCAAGTGTTCTCTCAGCTTCTCAGGTGCCCAAACTTGGTAGAGCTATATCTCAATTCGTTTTATGCCCTCTCTCTTTAGTTTAGCCACGCGTACTATCAGTGTCTATTATTCCCATAATAATTTTCCACTACAAACAAAAACGCATAGGTAAGTAAAAGATATTTACAAGATAAATAGCTCTAACTCTAAAACGTGCGACACCTATTGCATTGAAAATGCTTGTTGTAATATGCTGTAGCCACATTAAAATGACTACATGTTGACATGGACATTTACCATGGGAATCGAGGAAGAAGACCATCGAAAGATCCTTTCCTATTGGTTAGAAATAATTCAACATTTATGTAACATGTTTTGCGCTTTCCATTTGGTACATGTTCCGAGCTAAAGAGTTAAGGCATTCTATGGACCCCTCCCCTGCCACGCCCCTTAGTACTTTGTTGTGCTGGCACAAATTGCCATTAGCTACTGCTAACAGTGATTTATTTGTTTTCCTTACGCTTTGAGAGGAGACTTTCTATCTTTATGCCGATCATAACTACAGCTGTTATTTATTTCTTTTACCTGATTTAACGGTTGGACTGCAGTTGTTAGAGAACTCAACCGAGTTTCCAGAACTAGTCTTTATGAGTATTTCCACCTTTTCATATTTAGTCTTTTGCTACAATTTTACTTGCTCTATTCCAAAATAACTCTTTGCTCGTATAAATTAAGATGGGGCTAATTTCTTTAATGCAACACACTGTTATTTCGTATGCCTGTTCTAACTAAATTTTCTCGATCTTTCTGTAATTTGACCTATCTAAATAAAAAAGGCAAAAATACAGAATAATATCTTAGAGAGCAGGCTTGTTATGATGAAGTTGCAACCTAGTAATAATTTAGCAGTCATAGTTCCTTGTTCTAAAACCATAGTTCTCATTTCATGCAAGATAAACTTTAACATGGTGCATTTTTCTTTACTTATTTACATTGTGTAGGACAATCACACGACAGCTGTTAATTCGCATTTAAAATTGACAAAATATTTAAATTTAGCATGATCGAATAATTGTAAGTTTGGCCTGGCCACAAATCTTTGAGGAATTAATAATATAGTTTGAATAATTTTTGTTTACGTCCACAGTGTAGCTCATGCTAATTTTTTTATTGCATTCATTTTGCCATGTAATAGGTTTCATATAACGTCATCTGTGTTGTTTCTATTTATATATCAATTGCTATTTTGATATTTTCAAACAAAAATATGCCGGTTGTAATTAAGTTATCTTGATATTTTCCAGGGCTTGCAATTCTTTATTTACAACGTTAGAAAAGAGTCGAGAAGCCATTGAAATCACTAGTGAAGACCACATAATTCAGGTGCGTTGCAGCTGTTTCCAAGGACTATCACATGCACATAAACCACTTCTACTATGGTCGTTTATTCCCGTTTTGAAACCATTTTAGAAAACGTTTTCTTGATGTAAGTGAATAAATGGATAACAATAACTGAGAAAACACATGGGCGCAAAACCAAATCATGAAAGGCAATTTTAAGGCAATACACATAGAGCATTACATTAAAATAAAAAATGGAATAACTAAACAAAAATAATTTATTGTACTTATAAATTAGAAAACACATTAAATATGCGACTGAATATACATTTGGAATTGGCCACAGTAGTGTACCCCATATCAAATCTAAGTTGGGAATAAAGTTTAAATTTTTTTTAAAAATGATCACTTCTTCTACAATTAGAAAAATTGATTCTCCGTAATACATTTCTAACTAATTTGCTTATATATGAAAAAAATACATCACGTGTATGTGTCTGTATATGTATATATATATATATATATGTTTCCAAAATTTAAAAAAATGATCGGTCTTCTACAATTACAAAAATGGATTCTCCGTAATACATTTCTAACTGCTTTTATGTGAAAAAAATACATCATGTGTACGTATGTATGTATATATATATATATATATATATATATATATATATATATATATATATATATATATATATATATATATTTTTTTTTTTGACGAAGCCTGCGAAGGCGAAACGCGTCTGTAAGGGGTGAGGGGGGTTTGGTGAATAAAATGTGTTAACCGGATACCAGTGTGCCAGCCAATCTTTTTCTGATACCGTCATTGGAATACAGAAAGCGTGCAGCTATATATATATATATTTTTTTTTTCTCTCCTCCAGTGCCGGTTTGCGCACCTTGGGTTGTCGTCGAACGGTCCCAGATAGGCCACCGACCAGCCTTAAATATGTACCAGTGCGACGCGTTTCGCCGATAAGGCTTGCTCACGCTCCACGTCGCACTTTTCATCTGCTAAATAAATTTCGCAAACACATTCCGGGTGTCCTGGCTTACTTCGGAACAGAGGAGGTAATTGCTGGTACATATATATATATATATATATACACACACACACACACATACACATGATGTGAAAAATACATCCTGTGTATATGTGTATGTATATATAGATATATAGATATAAATACATATGTATATATATATATATATATATATATTTCACAAAAAACTTCGCCCAATTAGGAGATCCTCACATATATATATATCGATATAGGTATATAGACATATATATGAAACAAGATTCGCCTTGCGGCATGAAAGAAACGCTTTCACTCGATGACAGGAATCAGGGTGGATTTATTATCAGATGTTAACTGCCATGCCCAACCCGTTTCGGTCCAGTCACTTGGACCTTGTTCACGGGATGATGTTACACAGGAAAGGGGCATCTTTTATTTCGGTCAGCACACAGTTACTTCCTGTTTTATTACACTGTATTGTGGTACGTGTAGTTTACATGTTTAAAAAGGGCGGTTAATGCAATTTTTAAAAGTGATTTAAATGCGCTTGGTTTACTGTGTAAATTATTAGAACCTTATCATTTTTTTCTTTTTGTGACCATTTGTGCTTTGTGTCCGTTTATTGCATCCATTTATTTATCGCTCTTAATGAGCACATTTTGTTGTTATACAGAGTCTTATCCGATGCTGGTATCTATTTTAATTAGAAATTTTTATTCTCACCTTCATTTTCTTGCTCACATTGATCTTTGATGTCACTTTTACAACTCTCTAGTGAGTGGTTGCTTGAGCTCATGTTTATTTGTTTCTTCATCTTTTTTTGCGGTTTCCTTCATGGTTTTCGGTCTTTCATCGAATTGTTTTACACCTGTATATAGAGTTCCTCCTCCCGGTTGAGACATCTGGGGTCTAGTCTCCTAAATGCCACTATATGTCTTGACTCATTTTTGTCGCAAGATTTTTTCGCGATTGCCACCCCTTTCTGATTGTGGGATTTGTTCAGTGGCCCAGTATTTCAAGCATTCCCACTTGCTGTCATGTTATTTTTCCATGTGCTTGGCTATGGCATTCAAGCTATCCTTATGTTTGGTGGCACAAATGTGTTCAAGAATTCTTTTCTTTACTTCAAAGATTGTGCTTCCAATTTAGCGTTGTTTGCACGGGCACTCAACCATGTAGACTACATATTTACTTTTACAGGTTTGATGTTGCTTGATCTTCTATTTGGTGCCCTTTTTTATGTCAATTTCTTGCTTGTGTGTTGCAATCTTGCACGCCTTGCATTGTTTGCATTGCCAGAAGCCTTTTCTTTGTAGCCATGTTGTTAATGGTGCTTCTTGGAAATGGCTATGTGTGATTTTGTCTCTGATATTTTTTGCCCTGCGATACGTGACATTTGGATGATCACCAGTGATTTGTACCGGATCAAGTTGTAAAATCCCCCAGTGTTTTTTGATGATCTCAATCAAGCTCTTGTTTTCCGCACTGAATGTTATTAGTCTTATTGTTTGCGAATTGTCAGATTCATCAGTCTTTGCTTTTGTTGTGTTGTTGAGTATGTCCCTTCGTTGTTGATTTAATACTCTTTGAAAGCTTTTTTCAATTACTTTTTTGGGGTATTTACGTTTCGTAAATCTATTTCTTGCTTGCTTACTGTGTTTGATGAATTCTGTATCTGCAGAGCAATTCCTCCTGAGTCTTAAGAACACCCCATATGGGATGCTCCATTTTAGTGATTCATTGTGGAAGCTTTCCCCATGTTAACTCACATTGGTGGCTGTTTTTTTGCGATGTAACGTTGTATGTAGGGAGTTATTTTCTACATAGATGTTTGGAACCAGGAATGTCACTTTTTTTGGCACTGATTTCAAAGGTGAATTTCAGTTTTGATACATTGTTGTTTAGTTTGTTAAAGTATATTATGAATTCTGATTCTGTGTCATCCCAGATGATCAGGAGATCATCTATAAAGCGGAGCCATAAAATGGTCTTTTCCAAGAATTCATCATTTTCTGGTGCCCAGGCCACTTGTTGTTAAAACCATCCCATCGTTAGATTGGCATAATTTGGGGAAAGGGAAAAGCCCATGGCACAACCTTTAATTTGTTTAAAAATGTGTTTGTTAAACAAAAAGATGTTATTGTCCAAGCAAAGAGTGATCCTCTTGATTAGCATATTGTTATGCTGATTGTACTGAATATTTATTTTGCCTAAAAAATACTTGCACGCCTGAATCCAAATTAAATATTCAATATTCGTATACAACAAAATTACGTCCATGATGACAAGTTTAAAGGTTGGTTGCAATGTGACTCCTTCTAGTTTCTGTAGTAGGTCTGTGGTATCTCGTAGGTAAGAGCTGAGGTTTTTGACCAATGGTGCCAAGAAGTGGTCAATGTAGTTTGAAACTGGTTCCAATAATGAGCCATTTGCGGAGACAGTCGGTCTCCTGGGGGGATCAACAATGCTCTTATGAATTGTTGGTAGGCAGTAGAATGTCGCCATGGTTGGATGATTGCATTTGAGATATTTTTGCTCTTCTGCATCTATTAATCCTTTATCAAGCCACTTTTGTAAATGCAATGTCAAATTATTTTCAATTTCTTTTGTCAGATCATTTGGTAGTTGAATATAGCATTTCATAATTATTAGTTGTCTACCGGCTTCTGCAATGTAGTCTCTTTTATCAGGGATGATGATATTTCCGCCTTTGTCTGCGGACTTAATTTCAATAGTTTTGTCTTGTTGGAGTTTATATAATGCTTCTCTCTACTGTTTTGATAAGTTATCCTTGGAGGCAGCATTTTTAATTTTGTAGAGATCTTCTATTATTGCCTCATGAAAGAGATCTACTTTGTTGCCTGGTGGTAGAGTTGGGTAGTACACTGATCTTGATTTAAGACCACTTTCTCCTGCTCCCACTGGAGGTCGTGATTACTCTAATTCTGTTAGAGCCAACATTTGTTGTGATGTTGAATCTGCTGTAGTGTAGTCCCTATATTCCCAATAGGCTCTGCGCTTTGGAATAATATACACTATAGATTTGACATAGGACATACGGATAGAGAGGTCAGTATGTCTCTATCAAGTATATTAAACTTAATTGTGTATGCCGACTAACTCAGAGGTCACTAGTAACTTTTTTGAATAAACTGGAACAAATATCTTCAGCGTCGTGGAAACAATAGATACCTTTTTCACTCATTCAATTGTGCATGCTTCGTTTCTACAGAGTTGCAGAGAAATAGTGAAACGGGCGTTTTCAATAAAAGGGGTTTATTGAACAGTCATCTTTCTCATGCAAGAGAGGTGAACTGCTACAATCGTTAGACAAAATGCAAAGTATAATGCGTACAGCGAGAACAGTAGTATAAAATAATACTGTAATAGCATTGTCTGTTCTAATGACATATATAAAAATACATGAATAAATAACACAGGCTAAAAATACTCAACTGGTGCTTCTAAAATATGCCTACTCCAATGTACCTAACCTAGGTCTAGTACCAGGGAAGAAGTAAGTGTTTGTCTTTAGCATAAGTTTTAGTTCTGCCAATAATTGCCAAAGGTTTCTCTAGGTTCTAATAAGCTCCATACCTTTAGAATGAAAGAGGTTGGTATCTCTGTCGTGGGACTCGATTTCCCAACACCCCGCAAGGGGAGTCAGAAACACTGGAGCTGGATTCTCGGCAGGAGAATGCCAGCTTCTTTGTCAGTGCGTCAGCTTGAGAGTCGGCTTCCTTCTGCACTTGCAGTAGCGAGCTGCGTCGGGCAAGTAGGTAGTCGAACTGCACTGAACCACACTTGTACTTTGCTATAGCAAGTGAAGGTATATTTATACCTTGAAGGTGTTTAGGAATGCCAGCTTTGACGTAAAGTCAGGCATATGAACGTCATGGATGAACCCCTAAGCAATAGTTGTTCATGCATAATAATGAGTTTCTTAGAGAAATCAATATCCAGGCTAGGAGAAGTCCCTTCTGCTTAAGGATCTGGTTTTCCAAGAAATCGTTGTGATGTAGATGAACGGATGGAAGTAGCCATGCCTGTATTTGGGTAGCATGAGCTATGCCTAAATAAGGACTTGATTTCTATGCCTATATAAGGGCAACGCGAATTGTACCTATATAAGGGCATGAATCGGGAAAATTCATTCGGAATCTATAATCAAACACAACACTGCTCCCATTGGTAATAAAGTTTCCAGGCCTTGAATATCTTTGGCCACTAAGATGCTAGTTGGTGTTGTTAGATTGAATTGATACTCTATTTTTGTTTTTTTGTGCATATATTTTGGCCATAGAAGTAATTCCGGTCTGGGCGATGTCCAGATGGGATTTTGGACAGAAATTCAAACCTTTTCAATGTCAGATTTTTATCCAAAAGGTTGATGACATACATTTAACTCTTGTGAGCTTGATTCATCTATTTCTTGGGCTGTCTCAATTGATCCTTGGACCATGTGTCCATTCTTGGCTCCTCCCCTGCGTCTCTTGCCTCTTCTGGGCTTCCCCTCTCTTGCCTCTGCCTCCACCTCTCCTTGATTGATTGTCTTTGTTCTGTTGTTCTGATGCCATCCTCATTTTGGTTAAAAAGTTGGTCTTTTTTCTGATGTCTGATGCAGCTTGTGGGGTTCTATCATTTTCACTTGCATCTGTGCTTGTGAGAGAGTCATGGCTTGAAAACTCCCAGCTGCTTATCTCCATTTGTGCTTAACTTTTTCGCACTTCATATTGTCTGCTAAAGGTTAAGATCCTGCCTTCTTCAAAGTCTATTTTGTCTCTTTGAAATTTATGTTGCTTTCGTTGTTTAACTCTGTCCTCATGTTTCTGCTGATTTTCAATGGCATTTTTCAATTTTACCAAATCTTCCGACAGATCCATTTTTTCTATTTCTTCCTCTTGTTCTTTTAATTCTCTTCGAATTTCTTTTAGAGCCTTTTCAATATGTTTTATTAAGATCAGGATTAGACCAGTGGATGATTCCAGTAAGTGCTCTTCCCATTCTTGTAATAATTCCCCACTTGTATCTTGATGGCTTGGCATTAGCAAGAGGTGGAGGCCTGTGGGAATTCTTTTCACTGCTACATACTTTTATAGTGTTATCACTTATTGATTTCTTTTTTGGAGAGTCTCTCCTTGTATCTTAGTGTCTCCTTGGCATTACTCATGGTTGTTGTTTGACCCCTTTCCATTCGTTGTGAGCCAGAAGTTAAAAAAATTCTGGACATTTCAGCATTCCTTATCTATTTATGTATATATACATTACCTACTGGTCGCCAGTAGGTAGTTATAGTTAGGACCTTGTTTCCATTCAAAAAGCGTTTTTTCTTTTCCCAATAACTTTGGCGCCGGTTGATGAATCTTCGCGAAATTTTCGAAACTAGTGGGGCTCTCCAGTCAGCTTCTATCTTGAAAGTTTCGGGGTGATTCAGCAAGCTGGGGCTGAGAAAAAAGGGGTATCCCAAAACGTGTTTTCTCTATGTTAATTCCCATAGGAAACTTTAGACACGGCTACAACCCGAACTGCTGAACGGAATTACACCAAATTTGGCACAAAAATAGCCCTTGTTTCAGAAAGAACTCTTTTTTTTAAATGGTGTAAATTTGTTCAGTAGTTGCTGAGAAAATAAAAAAATAAAAGTTTCGATATATAGAGGCACGGAGGATCCGCGCACCCTGCCGATCACGAGCTGCATTCTAATTGGCTTTTAACATTTCAAACCAGGAAGTGTTGGCAGCCATCTTGTGCCTCGGTAGAACCGAGGCACAAGAAAGCAGTGAAAGAAACATGCAAAATAAGAAAAGAGGGCAGGGTAGAAACACCCTGACCCCCAAGGCCGGCTCAAGGGGTCCCACAAGGACCCCCATGGCCTAAAAAAGCATTTTTTTTTTAAAAAAAAAGAATCGTCCGAATTTGCGCTGGGTGTGCGAATCCGGCTGAGAATTTTTTTAAAAATGAAGCGCCACAGGGCGTGTTTGCACACATGTCACCTCAGGCCCTGCCCCCTCCCTTCACCTCTGTGCAAACGCGCCCCCTGGCACGTTGTAAGTTGGGGAACTAATTCCCCTTGAATACTGAGGATCCCTGGGCGGCAACTAGCCACCAGGTACCTCCAGTATGCGCCAGTGGGGTGCGTTGCAGAGAGGTGTTCAGAGGCCACATCCCTTTTGACACCTCTCTGCAACGCAGCTCTGTGGCGCTTACTGGAGGTAACTTGTGGGCTAGTAGGACCCCAGGGACCCTCTGGATTAAAGGAGACTAATCTCCCAAATAAAAACACGCCAGGGGGGCGCGTTTGCACAGTGGTGAAGGGAGAGCGCAGGGCCTTAGGTGACATGTGTGCAAACACGCCCTGTGGCGCATTTTAAGTGGTAGTTTTAACCCCCCTGGCCTATTATATACTAGGGCCTTACAGAGGAGGTGATGCTAATCACAGGGTACCCCAACTCATAGTGTTCCCTAGTGTATGTTGGTGTTTTCACTGTATTCTAAGTGTCTTTTAGCATAGCACTGGCTCTAGGCTTGGTTAGTCAGGGTCAGTTACCACCAGTGCCCATCTGAAGAAGTTGTGGGTACAGGATGATTTTGGAACAAGGCCTCTTTCTGCTCCTCTTTGGTTCTTTCTGCACATTTCTTGCTTCTTCCTGCACTTTTCTTCGTCTTTGTGGACTTCTGTTGCTTCTTTCTGCATTTCTTTTGTTTCTTCCTGTGCATTTTCTCTTCTTTCTTCAAATGTCCTACCTCTGTAGGCATAGTTAGAAACTAGCATTTGAAAAACCTTTGAAATTCACTGAAAAACCATAGGTTTCAGGCATGTTATAGTTAGAAATTAGCATTTAAAAAAACTTTGAAATTCACCGAAAAAACCATAGGTTTCAGGCACGTTATAGTTAGAAATTAGCATTTAAAAAACCTTAGAAATTCACAGAAAAAAACATAGGTTTCATGGGTGTTATAGTTAGCTGGACATTTCACTCATACAAAACAATAGAAATTCCTCTGTTATAGTTAGGTCTGATAACTATAACTCGCTCCCCTGCAATGCACTGCTGATGACGTCACATATTACATCACTTATGACATGGTCAGTGAATTCACTGATGACATCTCCATCTTAAATGACATCCCTGATTACATCATCCATGTGATAAATTGATGCATCTTCTCACACCCTAATATAACCTTTGATACACCCACTCTAAATTACAGACTGCCATTCTCAAAACCATAGACACTCCAACCGCAAATACACACTCACTGATTCTTAGGTTTACACACACATCCACTCACTCACCCATACAGTCACTCATACTTATGGTCACTCAGTACAGGACTATCATATGCACTCGTACATCTATATAAACTATTACACACCACCACTCATCCATAGAGGTACTCACACACCTAGTCAGTTATGCAAATAATGAATCACACTGCCATTTACTCACGTATACAGTTATACACACACCAGCTCCATCACTCATACAAATACTAGCACATTCTTACGCACTTATACAATCACTGATACAAGCACACACACATCCATACCGCTACTCTCAGAATCACACACTCTCACTTATAGCCATTTATATACTCCAACACACATATATACTGCCTTTCACATATGTAGTTACTCACACATGTACTCACTAACACACCCATACACACAATCACCCACCCATATAGTCCATCACAGATGTAGTCTTGAAACCATGCACCCAGTGAATCACCCAATCACACATCTATGCACAGAGTCACAGACACCCCACCCACATAAACCCTCAGGCACCCATACAGATACTCAGACAACCAATCAATAACCTGTATAGACACTCATGTAGCTATTCACAAACCCATGTAGCCGGTTACTCACCAACAGACAGACGGACACAGTCATTCACACAGTTTAGTCACTAACCTATGCATTCAGTAAGATTTGTTTATTCACTCACTTATAGAGTCAGTCATGCACCTACTAAATCATTCATTCAGACACGTATACACTTACTCATTCTTCAATACACCTTTTCCTATATATTAAACATATTTAAACTTTACAGACACACACATTCACTGGATGATGTCATCAGTGATGTCATTTGAGATGTCATCAGTGATGTCACTGACCATGTCATGAGTGATGTTAATATATGACGTTATCAGCAGTGTATTGCGGGGGCGCGAGTTATAGTTAGCAGAACTAACTATAATGGAGGAATTTCTATGGTTTTGTACGAGTGAAATGTACAGCTAACTATAACAAGCCTGAAACCTAAGGTTTTTTTCTGTGAATTTCAAAGGTTTTTTAAATGGTACTTTCTAACTATAACGTGCCTGAAACCTATGTTTTTTTCAGTGAATATATATATGTGTGTATATACATATATATCACATAAAAAAGCCAGTGACGAGGCACCAGCGCCGCCTTCCCCTTGCCTCTCTCGAAGGCGGTCCGTGGCGAGGCAGGCGAGACTCAAACTATCCAAGTACACGCTGTGTAACACTTCCGAAAACAGCAGCCACGGACAACACAAAGACTTTTTAGCAGTCGTTATTTAATTGCAAAAATCTGCAACTCACTCTACGCCTTTTGGGACTTGTTCACGAGTGCCATGGGTTGGATTACAATACATTTAAATAAACATGTGAGTTGAAACATTTGATAGAACGTGAAGATAGACTACATGTGAAACCGAGTTTACTCACTCCTACTTTCAGATTATTTGCCTTTTTTGTTTTTCAAATTCCTTGCAACATAATATATACATTTGAAAGTTTGGCAATGTTGTCTTTTATCAGATCATTTTCAATTTCCTGTAACACCGCAATATACAATGGCGAACATTTTTTGTTATATCACATCTTTCCTTTGCATATCATATAAGACACGGTGTTCTTAACAATGTCAATATTGGAACCCTAATACTATTCAGTATATTCATAACATTCTTTACATACTGGATATCGTCACCCATGCTTTTGCCACAGTGGACGGGCCGCTACCTGCATGCCTTTTGCTTTAGAGATCTCCCTTCATGTTTTCAATAAACTTTATTAACACCGCTATCTCCTCACCGCGGGCAACTGACTGCCGCTTACGATATAAAGGTTCAGAAAAAATACATAAGTACTATAATTCAGTAGGTATAAAGCCCAAGTGGGTATAAATAAAAATGCCATAATTCAAATCTTAGAAATCAATCTGAAGAAGTGCAGTGCCGACGCCCCAGTCCTGGCAGGGGGGAAAACACCAAATCTCGTCTTCGCGGATGACACCCTCCTGTTGGCCAAAACCCCATCTGGACTACAAAAATTGTTGGATATATTTAGCCTGTTCTGCCACGAACGTGGGTTGACCATTAACACAACCAAAACCAAGCTGATGGTGTTGCTCCCCCACAAAAAAACAAAGAAAATCAACATCATTCTTAATGGGACATCGCTTGAGGTGGTTGAGGATTTTGACTACCTGGGAATCAGAATCAACAGCAGAATGAAGTGGGATTCCCATGTGGCCAAGATGTTGCTAAACCTCATGAGAGTCTCAGGTGCTATTCTAAGGAGCCAGCGAATGTCAGTCAGCAGACCTATCGCCCCGGCTCTTGCTGTTTATGAGGGGAGGGCCTTGCCCTCTGCAACCTATGGGGCTGAACTCTGGGGTTGTGAAAATGTCCCAGAACTGGTAAGAGCAGAGAACAAATTTATAAGGGACTTAGTCTTCCTTCCTACTTCAACTCCGCTGCAAACCCTTTTCCATGACATGGGCAAACACTCCATCCTAGATATAGTTAACCTTTACCCCTTGCTGTTTTGGGTGTGCCTGAGGAGGACCCCAGAGCTAGCAAACTATGCCTTGGTGATGGATGAACTGATTGCCTTGAACAATGTGAATAATATACAGTGGCTAAATAAACTGAGACAAATGGTTATGAAACTGGGCTTGGCCGAATTCTGGATCTCTCAGTTAACCCCAAGCAAGTAATTAAGAACATTTATTGGGAGTGGGTAGATGTGGTGGAACAGAAGAGCTTTAAATGGGGATCTCTAACCACACAGTTCTTAGAATACAAGCCAAACAGAAAGTTGGAACCGTTTTTAGACTTCATTAGAATACCAAGAGACAGATCGGTCTTCCTAAAAATGAGGTATGGGACATTACCCCTCAATAAATTGACAGAAAGATGGAAAGGATCAAGGGTCTCAAACAGCACTTGCCCATGTTGCCGGGGTAAATCAGAATCCTTACCACATTTTTTGTTTGGCTGTATGGCTTATAAGAGGGCAAGGCTGAGATGGTTGAAACCACTTTGTATAGAGTTGGGGGTCAGAGATATTCGGGTTGCCCTACGTATCCTTAAAACTGATATAACATCCCTTCTTAGTGTATGTGGAGTGGCAAAATATCTATCATGCGCCTGGCTTATCCGCACTAGGATGTTAAATGCTAACAAAGTATAGATTTTATACATACTGTCACCAATTCATATTTATTTTAACATTGTTGTACTTTAGTATTATCATCAAATTCTTCTTATCAATGTAAATAATATTTAATTGTCTTTTATTACATGAATTGTACATTTTTACCAAATATGTTTTTTTAGAATGTATGTACTTTTATGATATGACAATATCGAATAAAGTATTACAACAACAAAAAAAAATCAAGCCCTAGTGTGCTATAGCATGGGAAAAGATAATTTTGCTCTCCAGCATTTCTTCCTTAAGGACAGAAAAAATCTCTCTCTAAAAAAATAAAAACAAAAAATGTAAATGTTCTATAAAATATTACACTAAACAAAAAACTACCCACAGTGACGTTAAAAACAGATCGATCATTACACATTTGCAGCATTTCCTATCCCTAAAATCTCGCAGATTCATTTCCTATATTTACACTGCTCCACTAGTTCCTTCAAATTTCTCTTATGACATAATAGTGGAATAACCACCTGGCATACAGAGAAAAAACAATAATTCTATAATGACTAACCTAAATGTACTCAAAGTTCTTCGCACAGTTATGACCTATCGGTGTCAAGGTCCTATATTGTACAATCAGTTTAGATTCGAGTTTTCACAGTTATTTCACTCTGTTCCCTCCTCTCTCATTCATCTTTACTGCATCGAGTACAACAAAGCTCATAAGATTATTATTTATTATTCATTATTATTATTATTCATTTCTGAATTATTATTCTGAAATGTCGCGCAATCGGAAACAGTTTTTCGATCAGTGTGTACTATGTAGTCTTTAAACAGGGTTGCCGTGATGAAATTAACTGGCACCATTATGAGATACATTTATGGTTATATTTATTTGTATTATGCATCTCTTATATTTACAATTATGCACTAATATATATTTTCCCAGCCATGTCATTGATTCAGGAATTGCTCTTACAGAGCTACATAATATTTACGCAGTGATTGTGAATGTATATGATTTACCGTGTTGCCTCCATGATTTCTATTTATTTCAAGATGGAGCTGGCAGGCTAAACAGAGTGTTAATCCTTTGATTATGTTGTCGCTTATGTAGCGTGTACCGGAATTGAAGGCTGTCTTGTTTCTATGTTTGTTTATTTAAACATATCTTATTATTCAACAACCAAGGAGTGAATTATGGCGCAAAGAAAAACAAGTGAAGTTTGCAACCAAAATTAGGGGTTGTGTGTACGTGATGGAAAAAAAACATTGTTTTTAAAAGAACCCTCACTCACCAACCTAGTTGGTGACATGCTTCATCATCAGGTTCCCACCAGGGAGACCGAATGTCTCTCTGGTGTGCTCCAACGCCAGAGTTATAGCGGAGCGGGTTTTTTTCGGACTGTGTCTTAGTGCAAAAAAGTGGGTGGAGGTATTTAAAAGATGGCAGACTGCTCCCAAAAGTAATTTTAATGAGAGAACAGAATGCTATTGTTAAAATCAAGTGAGACGGACACGTGTTGGGTATAAAGTTGAACCAGCTGTATCCTAGGTTAATTGTGAAAAAGTTTGACATGTTTCTGTTCGAGACTGCTTAATTCAGCAAAGCTTTCATCAGGACCAGAAGGGCAGCCTCCCGGCGGTATACACAAGCTAAGGCGTTTCTACTAACCTGGGGGGTGTGTGTGTGTTATGCTAGGTAAAAACTCACAATTTTTACCTACGGGCGCGTCTGGAATTTCCAAGGGCCCTAATGTGAAGACTAAAATGGCTTCACGTTATGGGAACCGCGTGGGGGTTATGCTCGCCATATAAATTTTAGATTCAGGTGAAACCCTCCTGCGACCTACTGTGTACTCGTCCCCGGCCCGGTCTCCCAGTTGAAGAAAAGCGTTTGTGTCCAGTTTGTGTATGGCGCACTGTCTTTGAAAATAAACTATTATATGCATCCTTTGAGCCTGCTCTGTATGTTAGAATTATCTACATGCTGTGGTGCAGCTGTCCTGGTGGTGGATTATTGGGCACGGTGATATATATGAAATCTTTCTCCCTCACTGTTAATTACCTCCCATATTACATCACTCATGACATCAATACAGTGTGCATGGTGGTGGCACAAGTCATAGTTATTTTATAGTTCATATTTATGCCATTCCTCTTTCAAAATTCCATTAAACATTATAGGTGAAATGGTTTCTTTGCTAAAAGTATAGCTTGAAATTGATTTCTATGAAATCACATATAACCTTGTTTTCGAATGGTACGATGGAACTAAATGTTCAGTGATCCTTCATATGAATGTCTTCATATCACTTCTAATGATATTTTAGTGATAGTTCATGTAAACACTTATACTGCTATCATACCATTTTTAATGTTCATTCTGTCTGTTATAATTGGCATCAAACACCCAATAAATAAAGCTGCCACATAATGTCTAACATGGGTCATTTCATGCGCCCTGACGGGTTCTGATTTTAATGTGGTCACATCTGTGTCAAATTTGCCCACTACCACCCATAATGTGTGGTAGACACAGCAGCTATATTAGAACTTCATGCATGTTTGTATACACAGATATATATATATATATATAAACACAAGGCTTAGACCAGGAAAGAAAATAGTCCCGGGCACCAAAATATTGTGAATGGGGTTGTAAAAATGACAACACTTTTTTAAAAAATGTTTTTATTAAACCAAACTTCTCTTTGACAATCATGACAATAATTAGACAGTGATGTCACATCTATACAATTATACGTGGTCGGATATACAATTATTATGATGGCATTAGTACATTATATTCTCTGCATCGGTTTTACTATTTCTCGGGTCTTTTCCCTGTCCTCATTCCCCCTCTACCTCTTCATCTGAGCTATCTACATCCGATTCCGGCAACGGGTCACATATTTCTCCTCGGAAAATATTCCAGGCCGCCGAGATTTTGTTCCATTTGCGCGGGTTTCCCCTGTTTGCATATACTGTGCGCTCTATAACCATTGCAAGGTCCATGTTCCCACACCATGTTGCCAACGTGGGCAGGTCTGTTGCACCCCATTTCTGGGCTATATCCCTTTAGCAATCATGAGGCCTAGCGTGACCCAGGTTTGCCCATGGCGAGTGAGATCATTGGGATCCCATATATTTAAGAGACATTTACGTGGCTCTGGCAGAAGGGATACCTCCAGTGTTTGTAATAATGTGCGTAGCAACTGTCGCCAGTATTCTACTATTGCTGGACACTCCCACATAGTGTGGAAAAAGGTACCTTCCTCCCCGCACCCTCGAAGGCAAAATGGATGTTGTGCTCTTTGTAGCTTGTGTAAGGTGATTTTGGTATAGTATATGCGATGTAAGATTTTAAGCTACACCAGTCTAAGCTTGGCTGAAATTCCTACTTCCTTAGCGGATGCCAGTCTTCTATCCATTCCGTATCTTCTATTTCCCCAACTTCCGCCGCCCACTTCTCCCGCAGTGTGATTGTAGGGTCAGGTAGGTTGTTCAGTAACTTTCGGTATGTGAGTGACGTTGCTCGTTTTTGCATGTAATCAGTGAGTAGACAGTCTTCCAGCGGGGAGTCCTGCAGGACGTCAGTGTCTGGTGGAAGTGCTGCTAATAACGCATGTCTAATTTGTACGTACCTATATGTTTCAGTCGGGGCCAGTTCATATTGTTGTTGAAGTTGGGCAAATGGAATTACTGTTCCTTTATCCCATAAGTCACCCACTGTGGAGATACCAATATTATCCCACTGTGTGAAGCCCTTACTGGGTTTCAGATGTCCCAAAGCCTTGGTGCCCCAAAGTGGGGTAAGTTTAGTTATAACCCCTTTCCATCCCAGTTTTGCCTGCGCTGTGTACCACAGTGTGACCGTTTGTTTTGTGGGCCCCTCCAGTTTTGAGGCGAGTCCTCTGTTCTAGAGCACAGCTAGCATGTTGTTCGTGCCCACGGCAACACTTTGTTTGAATGTGAGCAGGGAGCCACGCATACCTGGACTACTTCGGAAGACCTCCTTCTTCCTAGAGGCATGGTACACTAGCCTCCGCTCGTCTATCCTAACGAGTTTTAGTTCACCTGCTACTAGGAGTGACTATCTGATATACTTTGGCAAGCTAACTCTGTTCCTTCGCAGATTTTTATTGTAATGGAAAAACATCCCTGAACTCTTATTCAAGACAAGATAAGGGTGGATTTACTGATTTCCTTCACATTTGGACATTGCCTTGAGCCTTGAGAAAGTCGTATAACGAAACACGTGTCGGCTGTTTGTATGCTTCATCTACGTGTCAACAATTTGAAAACTGATCCACCGATGATCAAGACTGTACTATACTGCTTTTTTCATCTACTGCCTATTTCTGGATTTACATTTTTTTCTGACTAATGATAGTCAGTTGGAACTATTTGTTGTGCTGTGGTCTGTTGTTTGAATTTCCATTTCATATTGTAGCAGCTTGGAAGTGTGTGACATTTGGACAGTCCTTAAGAAGTAGGGGATCGGATGGATCGGTGGGTTCTACTAGCTTTTTGGTTATCTTGTACATAAAGCAGAAGTAAATTCCACTGCCTACGTAACATCTGTGTCAAAAAACAAAATCATTAACTGCTAGCTCTGGCCTCCCCAACTGCACTAGACAGGGCACCAGGTCTCAAGCGACTCCCCCCCACTCTTCCTTGCTTTGTGTTATCCTCCTTTTCTTGTGTCCTATGTCCCCAGTTTGGTTTAATTTGACCTATATCTATTCTGTTTTCATTCAAGCCTTCTGGCGCTGGAACACTTCGACATGTATTTGTCTTGCCCATTGACACTGCACGGCGGCCCATTGCGGCCACTATTATATACCCATCTGTCCCCTTTTGTATCATTAGGTACTTGCTTACAGTTGGCAACCACCGTTCTCTTTTGGCTGTATAAACACTATTTTGTCTATATGCTTAAAATGTGCAAAATGTTAATAAAAAAGATTTCAACAAAAAAACAAAATCATTAAATTCCATGCTTTTCTCTCTTCAACATGCTATTGCTCCATTGAAATATTAGTATCCACTAGTCACCTTCCTGGTTCCCTTAATCTTGTCAACTTCCTTTCCTCCCTTTGTGGCTCCACTTTCCCACCTCAGCTGTCCTCCTTCCATCTCTCAGTGGCTGAAGAGACTGGCGATACAAATCTTAAAGTAATATCTTTGACTTGGGGAATTAAACTCATGAGGAGGCAAGTATTTCTTTTATTCAGATTGAAGGAAGGGAGGGTCAGTCCAAAGATGTACTTTGAAAGTGATGTAGTGGACACGTTGTGCCATCCATGATCAGTAAGTATTCCTAAATGTGCCAGAGATCGATTAATGGACGGTTTATAGATGATAGTTTGGTCAGTGAGACTGGAATGGAGAGCATTCTGTAGTTCAGAGTGTAAAACATCACTAACAGGAGCACACTTTGTTGATAACGTTGAAGCACGCATTTGTGAACAGACCATGTCGGCAGTTCTGTCCCCAGGCTCCTGCTGACGGTGTCTTATACTTTCATCACCTAGAGAAAAGGTCACTGGCTTAGGTCAGGAAAAACCCTTCGCAAGTTGGAGGGTTTAGAAGCTGCAGTGTCAAATACCACTGCTGATAGACCTTCATCAGTGAAGCCACAATGCTTCCATGAGCGGTGTCAGGATTCCAGATTTACTTTGTTTGTTAACTTTTATATATCATGAATATAACACAAAACAAGTACTCAAACACATTGAGTATGAAATGGATAAGAAGGTATAAGAAAGAAGCATCCAAGCTACAAAAAGTGATAAACTGAAGAAGTTGGAAGAAGTATTTTACATTTCTAGAACTCAATCTCACAATGACATGGAAAGGGGTTGAGGCAGTGGTTGCCCGTAGTGCGCAGAAGGAGTAGGGGGCGTGATATTACATGTACACTCTTTCATACACATATGCACAAACATTTATACATAAACATCCACATACATCCACCCAGCATTGCAAAAGAAAATTACTGGGCCTCATCCCAGGTGGCAGGAGGGAAGCCTCTGTTCTGAGGGAAGGGATGGAGGAAAGATAATGCCGCCTCCTCTTATTGGCTGACCTTGTGAAAGATCATCCAATCAGAAGAGGACCTTCCTTACCTCGTCACAGAGAGGGATGGGTCAGTGAGAGTTGCTGACCCAGCTCCACTCTCTGACAAACTTCACTGATGGACAATCTGCGCTGGGCACTTCAAGGCTTGTAACTGAAGCGCCCGGGTCCGAGTCTATCAGTAACACACCCTCATCGTGAGGGAGAGACTCACAGTAGACTTTGTTGGGCTAAGTAGGTCATACCCACCGGGGCCGAGTAAATTTGGCTCAGGCAGCCAGGCACCTGCGCACTTAGCGCTTGTACAGCCCCAGGCTGCTTGACCCAAACATGAAGAGTGCCCATCAGACTGACTTTTGCTCAGCCTGACAGACACACTTCATGCGTCGGAAAATGTGAAGGGGTGGGGTACCTCCATTCTTAACAACAGGCTGCTTCTAGTATAAGGGGCTATAGGAAAGTAGGATCTCCTTACATGGTTACCCCCACTTCTTGCTAGTGTCCTCCCTAAATTTGTTATGGTAAATACTTTGTACCTTCACAATTGGCTAATGGTGTACCCTAGTAAGTTCCTAGTATATAGTACTGAAGTACCCTGGGCACAGGTACACCAGGGGTCTCCCATGGGCTGCAGAGTGTATTATGCCACCCATGGGAGATAACTCAGATTGTGACTACAGGCCTGGAATTGCAGCCTGTTCAAGTTGGTGCTATCACCACATACAACAGATATAAGTTTCCTTATATCTGAGGTCACTACACTTAAGACCTATGTCACCCCCTAAAGCTGGCTTATCAATCCTGATTGCAAGGTGCTAGGTTGTAAGTGTGGGGTGCCTTTCATGAGCGGGACACACCCTACAAACCCTGAAGTCGATTCTTCATGCTTGGTAAGTACGGTCAGCCATTTAATACATATAGTGTGCATCAAGTCAAATACGAGATGTCTGACCATATACTGGCTGCACTGTAACCAGTCATGTTTGGTATCAAACAAGCTGGTATCTTACCACAACACTGATTCCATTGTTGGATATAGGATCCCATGCACTGGGATGCTCCCTTAGGATGCCCCCCTAAATTCCCGGTACCAGCCTTTTAGGGTCGAACAGACACAATTCTGTCCTCCTCCTGCTGCTGAGCTGAGCTTGAATAGGGGAAGGTAGAACAATAGGGTTCCTGTCACAGAGAGGTGTAACCACCTCCCAGACAAGACTTGGTGTATTGGGCTCGGATGGGGGCGCTTGCCAGCGCCGGCAGACTACTTTTAAGGGCACATTTGGTTCCCTGTGTGCATACTCTAGTTTGAGCCAGTTCAAGGAGCTGTTAGCGCCTGCTCTGGTGTGAAACTGGACAAAGGACATTGGACTATCCTCCCCTTTGTTCAGCCCCTCCTCTGAGAGGGATCCTTAAATCATCCCAATCCTTTTCCTAGGGCACTTAAGGGCTTACAACTGGGTGACTCTTCAGATTCGTCATGGGATAGGGTTCAAATCCGAAATCATTTCAACTGTCCGGGCACCTTGTACTTCGTTGGACTTATCCTGGAACAGAGGCTCCATCACAAAAGACTACTGCTGCTCATGGTCTCGTTGTCCTGCCAGTCTGCTACGTCAACTGTGCCTGTGCTCCATCCAGGTTCCTCTCCAGGCATGTGGGAATTAATGATACCCGAGGTGGAGTAAAAGAGTCACTCCCCTGCATCTGTAGGCATCGCCACCAAGCTGACTGGTCGGCTGCTCCTGACGTCCTACGGACTCCGAAAAGCTCAGCAACACAGGTGGTGGTTCTGCAACTGCCTCGAAGCCTGCACTGTCATCTCAGCAAGTTTGACGACAGTATCCCTTGTCGGAACTGCTGGAACAGAATCCTTGTGCACTGTGTTGACTTGCCGTTGCCAAGGGTTGTTGACTCTGTTCTCCAGAGATCTTTAGGCTACAAGAAGCTCCTGCCTCCAACATCTCTTCCTGCCAAGATCTTTTGGCCTCATCTCATCCTCCACACTGTGGGCCTGTATCTTTGGTGAGCTGCTCAAGATCCTCTAGCGAGTACTGTGCCTTTGGCCTGTGGGTCCTCTTGAGGGTGTTCTTTGGCTTTAGTGAGCTCCCCTGCTTGATCAGGGCCTGCTTTGACTCTCCTGCATTTGGTGAGTCCCTCGGACCTTGCTAGTCCCAAAGCTGTATCTTTTTTCTTTACCACGGCTGTTACTGCTGCCAAGGCTTGTTGGTGCTCCTGCCGGACACCGACCCCCTGGTTCTTGACTTCTGATGTGGGACAGCTCGTGCAGGGCTCCTGCTCTTCCCCAGCGTCGCCTGGTCCTCACAGCTGCAGCGAAAAAGGTCACTGTCATCACTCCTTCATAAACCTTCATCAGGGGCATTGGTCTTCCGTTCCTCCTGGTCCCTTCCGAGTGGCATAGACTCCGTCCCCTCTGCTTGCAGGTACTCCTCTTCAAGAATCCATCCTTAGATTCCACTGGACTCTTTCACCTTCTTCACCAGTGGTATCTTTACTAAAGTCCTCCATTGTGGTCTACGGCGGTTTCCGACATCACTTCGCACCTATTTACCAGGCTTCCCTGGTGTAGGCATCCTGGTTCCTGCGGTATCCACGGGTGGGGCGACTCTCCAACTTTCGGTCTTCCACGGGGTTTCTTCAGGGTCCACTGGGAAGGGTCCTTCTTCTTAAAAACTGCAACCGCAGCTTTTCTATTGAGTTGCATTCAGTACGCTTCTGTGTTTTCACCCTGCACAGTGCCTCCTTGGGGTTCCTGGGTACTTACCTTGGGTGATTCCTTGTGTCCACAGCTCTTCTGAGTCTCCTGGTCCAAGTCTCGACATCGGTAGTATTTGGTTTGGTCTCCCCCTGGAGATCTTTGTGTACTTGTGCTTACTCACCTGTTTACATTTGAAATATTGTGTGTATTGTGTTGATATCTCCGGGAAGAAGCTATACCAATGTTGAAGTGAGTTTGTATAATAAATATAGCTACACTGTGTGGTTTGCTTTGGTGTAATCTACACTATATGAATAATTCTGGTAAAAAAAGCTGCTTAACTCTCTTTATGGACTAAGCCTGACACCTGCTCTCCACAGCTACCACTTAGAAAGATTTTAATGGTTGTCTACGACCACAAAACTCACCATAAGGGTTCTCTGGATAAGTGCAAGGTGTTTCAGTTAAATAAGGGTGCACCATGTACTAAGCCAGCCTCCTACAGGGGCATTAGGAGGTAAGTTATGTTATTAGGTTAGAAGTTATTAATTTAGGAGTTATGTTATTAAGGTAGTTAATGCGTTGAACAATTGCCAATCAGAAATGGTGTTGTGTAAAACAGAAGAAATTACATGCAACAGAGACATGTACTGGTGACTAAGCAAGGGTATAGTTTGATAACACATGGAGTAAGTGTGCAGTTTCTCATCTAGTCCTGGTTCTGCCTTTGCTTTTCAGTTGTTGTAATTTTGTTTTTCAGCATTATTCTTCTAGACCTACAATCACCTGAGTGACAATGAAAAACCAACTCCATAATGTAGCTACACCTCCTTTGAAATATGTTTGCTTTGAAAACTACTGATAGTGTATTGTGGTTAACTTCTTGTTCTCTAGTATTGTATCTTTTATAGATTCACAAGCTTGAGTCTTCACTGTTGTCATGGTGGGAGTCCCATAGTAACAGTAAACCAGCAGTATTAAATCTTTAAACTCAATTCCCAATGAAATTCAGTAGCCTTTAGCAACCTATCATCATTGTTTTAAAACATCCACACTTCAGCAAATCAGAGCATAGACTATAAAGTCTCCATCCCCTGCTGGCCCACCATACCTCAGATTTCTTACGGCACGTCGTGTTTCAAGGAGTCTCACTGAGCTCTGCTCAGTCACAGTGTTTCTACTGTTACCCTTTTGAACTTCCAGCTTGCAGTTCATTTCTTTGCCTCATCTCTTCATCTAAGGTATAGTTTGGGAGTGTGTGTGTGACTGTTTTCTTCATAATGTCTGAGTCTTAAAAAGGTTGTTTAGACCCTGCAAGACTTGTGGAAAGTCCAGACTTTATTCTGAGGACCCACATAAAGAGTGCCTTTATTGCCTATATCCAGACCACAATCCTAGAGATTGCAAGGACTCTCATACTTTTTCCACAAAAACCCTTAAAGAGCAGTAGGGTAGGCTGTTTCTGTGGCTGCAAAGTAAGAAGGCTACTAAGAACTCTGACTCTGAAGGTGAGAAGAAACCCTGTTCCTCCTCCAGGAAAAGAAAGGAAGAAGGTTCTTCGCATAGAGATCCTAAAAAATCTAGATATCAGAGTAAAGAAATGACTGAAGAAAAGATCGCTACAAAAGACCAGCCTGGTCCCTCTCCTTCACACCAAAGAGCTGGCTACGTCTTATACTCCCTTCATGGATTTTTCGTCAGGAAATATCTGCCTGGAGTCGATGAAGCACACACTGTCTACAACCTCAGTCTCCATAGCATCAGGCGCATTGTCGGCGGTCTCGTCAGCGACTTCGCCTAGGTCGATGATCAAGAGGACAACTGTGGCTACGTTGTCGGATACGGAAGTGGAAGTGTCACTGTTGTTGCCAGCTTTCAAATCGTCTCTGTTGATGAGGGCTTCACCGTCGATATTCTAGCTTGTCTCTACACCATCAGTTGGCGTCTCTCTTTGGGCGCCAAAATTAGTTCTGACGTCGGCGAGCCCGTCGACGAGGGAAAAGATCTTGCTCTTCACAAGGTGACTCCATCTCTTCTGAAGGACCTCTCAAAAATGTCTCCATTGCCTCCTACTCATCTCTTGGATTTCCAGGAATCAGAGGATGGTGGTCCATATGGACCTGCATTTAGCTTCTCGTTTCTCAGAGTCAAGTGCCAGGAGGAGGATGAGGCACTGGATAACCCATCTACTTATCTTGAGGGATAATATTCCTTCTCTGATGCAGCACGTCCCAGTGCTCAATGTTTGGACATTTCATACACTGTCCATATCAAGAACAGGAGAATGAGCACCAACATACTCAAGAGCCTTCCATAAACATTACCATTTTGTTGGTCACAGACCTACGTATGATGCTCCATGATTATTACAAACGCTTTCTCGAGGCTTACTCTGCTTAGCAACCATCACCTAGGTAGGCTGTACCTGTTGTCATTTCTGCACTGCTGGCTGCGTCTATGCTATCAAAACGCAGAAATATTCCACCACCTTTGGAAATACCTGTTCAGGTACACAACACTGATGACCAGCAGCTAGAAGAGGTGCTGCTGTTGGACCTGGATGTCCATGATGAATAGGACGATTACTTGGCACCTACGCAGCCCTTGCCTTCTCCGCCTATAGCAGACTCTCCACTTGCAGATATCGGCGATTTTCATGACCTCCTGGAATGTGTGATGGATATCAAAAGGAGAGAGAGGAACTGGAAATAGTCTAGTTCACTTCCCCGTGGAATATATAAATAATAAAAAGGAGCTAGCTAATATGATAAACTTGTGTAATGCGTGTCAGAAAAAAACAATTATGTTTTTATGAAGGCCCTCACCCACCAACATAGTTGGTGGCATGTTTCATGATGGGGCCCCACATAGGGTACTGAGTGTGTCTCGGGTGTGCTGCGCCGTCTGTTTACAGTGGAGTGGATTTTGTTAAGTGAGTGTGCAGTGATGGTGTTAAGGGTTTACATTTAAAAACTGTCCGAAGGGTCCCAAAGTCCACAAGGGTTATTTAATCACGGGCCCTTGGCAGTGTTAAAAGCAAGTCTGTGGATGTGTTTGGAGGTGATTATTGGCTCCCACATTCAGTGTGGTCAACTAGTTTCAGCTATTTTTTTAGCAATTGATCCAGCACACACGTCAATATTTTAGAGATCTGTTACACTAATAACCATTTCACAACAATCAAAAGTTATTAAGTGAGTTGAATAGCAGAGTCTTCAGATGTTTTTTTGAAGTTTTAAATCTTTATTAATTTCTTCAATCCAGTAGCCAAACCCCATTTCCCATCCTTCTGCATTTAACTAGTTTCAGCTAGGCCTTGTATTAGTTCTGGCTTTCATCGGGACCTAAGTGTGAGTAGTGATGTAGTGTAGGGGTTTACAACAGTGTGTAAATGTTCCTATGTGACACATGCGCTAAGGTGCGGTAAATGTAAGAGGGTGGTTTCTTCTAAGTTTGTACCAGTGGAAATAAAAAGAGACAAACAAACAGAGAGACACACATATATAAATTGAGTTGATATCAAGTAGAGCACTGATATTTTAGTGATTTCATGTCGTCGTGCCTGTGTGAAAATCTGAGTAAATGCTGAGGTGTGCAGCGGTACGTGTCGATGCATGATTCAGACGTGCTGATTGAGAAATATGCGGTACCGGGCTATACATTCAAGCGGCAGAATATATTTTGTGACTGCTGTGTTTGAGGGAGATAGGAGAAACACTTGATTCTTACTCTCATATTAATGGAGTCAATCTCCATGGGTCTCTGGAGGGGGTCTGGCTGTCTGTAACAGTTTCAATCCTGCTCAGGACCCGCAGCTCGAACCTACTTGCCCATTACAGGAGCTCTGTCGATGATCGTAATGGTTTTTGCGGGCTTTAAGTATCTTCCTGAGACTGCATCAGCAGTCAATTCCCTCGTCAGTGCGAGTTGCGTCTGGGGAAGGAAAGTATAAAAACAAACAGAGGACCAATGCGCATATGTGTGTAGTATTATTGCCGGCTTCTCTTATGAGTTCGTTATTATTTAACCTTCCTAAATAATGAAGGAAACGTGCAGTATTAAAATTACATGCCTGATCTTAACATATAGTGAAGGTTACAGTTGAAAATGTGGCCATACTATCCCGTCCGGTAGGTTGAGAAGTGTTGGCAGGAAAGGGAAGACAGATTGCACCAAGATATTTAAGTTGTGGAGCATTAAATTGCGGGTGGTTTCTAAGCGCCAGTTGTACAGTGGTGTCCGACAAAACAGCATTTTGTTATATGACACTTTGTGTCTGTCTATGCCAAATATATGTCTAAGCACCACAGTGTCTAAAATAAGGTTGTGCTCCTTTCATGCATAATAATTAGAGTTTGCATGTCACAAGGCTTATTTTTCACGTGGAATAGATCATGTTTTACTAGAACTCAAACAACAAGAGAGTGTTAGTTTCCACAACAGGCAAACTCTACTAACCAGAAGTAGTTCTATATACCACTAAGTTTAATAGACAAGGCCGTTATTGTCAGTTGAAGAAGATAGAGTGCACGTGTTCAAAGAACTAGCTAAAAGGACCCTCAGGCCCCAGTGAAACACTGGTAGCCAGTTGTCTTCATTGGGTCCCTTTTATCGCTAGAGAGGTGAAAGTGAATCTAAAAAGAGTATGCGCTATTCCTCAAAATTATTTACTAAGAGGGTAGCTCTAACTCTATTAAAAACAGTGATCGAAAAACATCGTAGGTTTTTCTGGACTACTCAGGGTTGTGCAAATTTGAACCAGATAGTCCCATTAGTGAAGTGAAAAGGAAATAATTAAAACACGGTCAACATGTTACTGCCATTTGAATACTATTTGCTCGGCATTCGTCAGGACCAGGAAAAAGAAAAGACTCACTGTTCTGGGCACCCTAAAATGCGCAGAAGCAGGGAGTGGTGACATTTAATAATACGACCTGCAATTGTCGAAGCGCTTAGTTGGAAAATCTTCCCCAAGCTGTTAGAAACTCCTTCTTATAGGAGACACAATTGGATCTGTGAGGGTAGATAGAAAAAGTGAGAGAAATCAGAATATGAGATATTCAACTTTTGGCGCCATAAAATATATGCTTCTACCCTGTTATGGCTCCATTCACGTGCACTTAGTTATTCCTACCAAATGTGTCTTTATTTTAAAGGAAGAAAAGTTGTACCTTCAAAATACCAAAGTAGACCCGTTGTTATCGGTATGTCCACCTTTAAATCAACGTTAAAGACAAAGACATTACTTTATCTTAACAGGTATTGTATACCGAGGGTATGATTACATAGAAACAGTGCTTGGATATACCCAGTGATCATAAAAATTGGGTGAGTTTGGAAACTCAACCAAATTATGTCTAGAAAAAAACAAACACACGCACACTTTTGCAAGAAGCCTATAGAGCACAAAATACTTCAAAGGAGGTAAGCCTAGTTGTGCACTTACTAATCAATTGATGAAGATAAGCCCCATGGGCAATGCGGCAGGAGGAATCTTCACGTTTGGGTGCTAGAAAAATTATTTACAAACACGCATTTTAGCGTATTTCCAAAACCTGTGTCAGTTTAGTAGCAATTATAATATCCCATACGGGCTGGCAAAGGACTTACTTTCTGCCAAACGGCTCCCCGCTGGATCACCTATGAGCAGCCACATCCGCCGCCCGTATCATCCGGCGAGGTAATGGCGCCGTGTTCAAAATATACGCTTTGGATGCGCAATGCGTCCGGAGCGGTGACGTCAGTCACGTGACCCTAAGCGATCGCGTAATTTTTAAAGGGGCCACTTTGTTTATCTGCGTGGACGTGGAGCGATCTATACACAAAGGACTATGAGAGGGAGACCTTACGGAATCGTGTGATTATTAGAGGGGCCGCTTTGTTTATTAACATAAATGTAGAGCGATCCCTATATAAAAAAGGAGCTGTGAGAGGGAAACCTCACGAGACAGGGTAAACAGCGTGTTTATGTTGTGCAGCCCTAAGACATAATTACCATATGTATTCGCGCTTTCAGGAAAATAAATATGTCATAATATTGTTGTTTAGTAGGTGAAACAAAAGTCCGGAGGCCTACTGTGTATATCATGCAAATAGATCATACATTGTCTAGTTATCATAATTGCTAGGTGAACAAGCACCATGAAGTGTCAGAACTGGTAGGCAAATATCAAAAACTAGAATGCTAGTTGTCAAGGTGAGTGGGCCATTTAACGACGCATTACCGATCCCCAGGGAATGTTGTCATTGAGGCCCTGTCTATGCGTGGACAAACGGTATATCCAACGCTGCTTTTTTCGAACAGCGTATTTTCATCGGTGTTATTCAGTTGTTCAATTACCACCCACTTGACATCATTGGCACAGTGGCCCTGCTCCAAAAAATGAGTGGTCTCCTCCGGACTTTTGTTTCACCTACTAAACAACAATATTATGACATATTTATTTTCCTGAAAGCGCGAATACATATGGTAATTATGTCTTAGGGCTGCACAACATAAACACGCTGTTTACCCTGTCTCGTGAGGTTTCCCTCTCACAGCTCCTTTTTTATATAGGGATCGCTCTACATTTATGTTAATAAACAAAGCGGCCCCTCTAATAATCACACGATTCCGTAAGGTCTCCCTCTCATAGTCCTTTGTGTATAGATCGCTCCACGTCCACGCAGATAAACAAAGTGGCCCCTTTAAAAATTACGCGATCGCTTAGGGTCACGTGACTGACGTCACCGCTCCGGACGCATTGCGCATCCAAAGCGTATATTTTGAACACGGCGCCATTACCTCGCCGGATGATACGGGCGGCGGATGTGGCTGCTCATAGGTGATCCAGCGGGGAGCCGTTTGGCAGAAAGTAAGTCCTTTGCCAGCCCGTATGGGATATTATAATTGCTACTAAACTGACACAGGTTTTGGAAATACGCTAAAATGCGTGTTTGTAAATAATTTTTCTAGCACCCAAACGTGAAGATTCCTCCTGCCGCATTGCCCATGGGGCTTATCTTCATCAATTGATTAGTAAGTGCACAACTAGGCTTACCTCCTTTGAAGTATTTTGTGCTCTATAGGCTTCTTGCAAAAGTGTGCGTGTGTTTGTTTTTTTCTAGACATAATTTGGTTGAGTTTCCAAACTCACCCAATTTTTATGATCACTGGGTATATCCAAGCACTGTTTCTATGTAATCATACCCTCGGTATACAATACCTGTTAAGATAAAGTAATGTCTTTGTCTTTAACGTTGATTTAAAGGTGGACATACCGATAACAACGGGTCTACTTTGGTATTTTGAAGGTACAACTTTTCTTCCTTTAAAATAAAGACACATTTGGTAGGAATAACTAAGTGCACGTGAATGGAGCCATAACAGGGTAGAAGCATATATTTTATGGCGCCAAAAGTTGAATATCTCATATTCTGATTTCTCTCACTTTTTCTATCTACCCTCACAGATCCAATTGTGTCTCCTATAAGAAGGAGTTTCTAACAGCTTGGGGAAGATTTTCCAACTAAGCGCTTCGACAATTGCAGGTCGTATTATTAAATGTCACCACTCCCTGCTTCTGCGCATTTTAGGGTGCCCAGAACAGTGAGTCTTTTCTTTTTCCTGGTCCTGACGAATGCCGAGCAAATAGTATTCAAATGGCAGTAACATGTTGACCGTGTTTTAATTATTTCCTTTTCACTTCACTAATGGGACTATCTGGTTCAAATTTGCACAACCCTGAGTAGTCCAGAAAAACCTACGATGTTTTTCGATCACTGTTTTTAATAGAGTTAGAGCTACCCTCTTAGTAAATAATTTTGAGGAATAGCGCATACTCTTTTTAGATTCACTTTCACCTCTCTAGCGATAAAAGGGACCCAATGAAGACAACTGGCTACCAGTGTTTCACTGGGGCCTGAGGGTCCTTTTAGCTAGTTCTTTGAACACGTGCACTCTATCTTCTTCAACTGACAATAACGGCCTTGTCTATTAAACTTAGTGGTATATAGAACTACTTCTGGTTAGTAGAGTTTGCCTGTTGTGGATACTAACACTCTCTTGTTGTTTGAGTTATGGATACATAGGGGTATGAGAGTGTTTGTCTTATAACCCTTACTCTCTTGTTGATTAAAGCATGTTTTACTAGAGACAGGAGGAACATATATTGAAGCAGGCCAGTTTTGCTGTCAAGCATGGTATCAGGAATGGTAGAGTTATTTTTTGATTACCCATTATGTTGAAGGGGCCAGTGTGGTATGGTCTATGATGTATGATGAGATTGACATTGGCCCCTAGGTTCAATGGTTGGTTGTCTGATTAAGCTTTGTTGTGAGCATTACTTCCTGAGGCTATTCCAAGGAATATTGTCATTTAGTCCTTGGATATGGGACGAAAGGCGATATATCCAGCGCTGTTCTTTTGCGAGGAGGATTTTATCATTCTTGATGTTGTGATATGGTATTTGTTCTATCAATGTCCATGACATATCATTAGGGGTGTGCCCTTCCTGTAGATAATGATCCATCATTTTTCTGTTTGTTTTTTTTAATCGAATGATGCTCTGATGCTCAACAATTCTTATCCTTACTTTCCGTGTTGTCATTCCGACGTAGCAGAGTTTGCATGGACATTCAATGAGATATATTGTATTGGTTGAATTACAGTTTGTATGTTTGAGTTGGTGCCATGTATTTCCCTGCTCTAGATATAGTGTCTTGGTGGCCAGCGTAAAGGAACAGACACTGCAGTCACCTTATGAATAATGGCCGACCACATTAAGTAAACCCCAGGCATTTAAGACTGTGTTGGTAGTAGTGTTTAGGGGTTTTTGCGGGCGGGTGGACACCAGTCGGTCTTTGAGGGTACTTGCTTTTTTGTAGACAAATAGTGGTTGCTCCCAATTTCTATTTCCTGTGTTGAGAATCCGCCAATTTTTTCTGATTATTTTGGCGACCCTATTCAATGCCTCATTTGTAAGTGGTGACGCAGGTAAGAGGTGCATGTGTGTCATTTCACACATTATTCTCCAGCAGTGCCTTTACGGTCATGTTTCTTAGTCATTTCAATGATTTTGTTAGGGTAGCCTCGTTCCCGAAGTTTCCCGAAGTTTCAAGGCGAGGTCTGTTGACTTCTCTGGCAGTCTGCAGTCGAGCTACAATTCTGTAGAATGCGGAAAAACTTCCCAAAGGGTAGGTTCTCTATGAGAGGGCGCGGATGAAAGCTTTCAAATTGAAGCAGAGAGTTCTCATCAATAGTCATAATCTATGAATAATCCCCGCCCTTGTGCGGGATCCCGGAGCATATAGAAAATTGGTAATGACCCCAATTTCTGGACTCCCAATTGCTAGACAGAAGAGATGGGGTTACTTCCGGTCCCTATAAAAAGGTCAAGAATCTTGGAATCTTGATAGATGACAAAATGAACTTTAAGGACCAAATAAATCAGGTTGCATCCACCACATCGTACATCCTTAAATCATGCAACAAAAATCATGCCCCTTTTACCTAAGGAAACAAAACAAACAGTGGTATCAGCCCTCATAATGTCAAGATTAGATTATTGCAATAGTCTCTACCTTACTGTTCAAAAAGGATCAATGAACAAGCTGCAGATGTTACAAAATGCAGCCGCAAGACTTATAACCGCCACACCCTAATTTAAATCCATTTCGAACATAATTAAACAGCTTCATTGGCTTACGGTCAGCAAACGCACTAAATTCAAGGCACTTTGCCTTGTATTTAAAGCTCTTCATGGCATAGGACAAAAATTTCTCCAACAACGCTTTACCTGGTATAAACCAAATAGAGCACTGCGGTCAGCCGACCAAAAGCTCATCAGTATTCCTCGAGTAAAAAAGCGGATTGGGGTGGAAGGAGTTTCACGGCCAATGTGGCGAAATCCTGGAACTCACTACCGCTGAATATAAGAAACATTCCCAACCTCCTGCCATTTAGAAAGGCACTGAAAACTTGGTTGTTTACAACATAACTGGATATGTCCCGTTTTTAAGCTGATGGTAGGTCTTCTCACAGCGCCAGGACACCTTCGGGTATCAGTTAGCGCTCTACAAGTTCAATTAACATTAACATTAACATATATATACATATATATGCATATGTGAAAGCATATACATGCAGCCTAAAATGTTTCCAACATTGCAAAAATGTTGAAATTACATAGGTTTGCATTGTGGTACCTATACCTTCCCAACCCATAAGGAAAAGAGGAAACAGTAACAATTGCTATACAACAATGCTTTATTGCCATAGAGAAAGCTTGTAATTGCAGGCATTTGCCTGTAGGCTGCAGGAGAGTACTAAGAAACAAAGATAAACTGACACCAGTGGAGTGGTGTGGCTCACTGGTTAGAGGCTGCAGACCCGGAAGCAGAGGACGGCCTGGGACCAGGGTTCAATTCCCAACGCGGCAGGGTCATGGACCAGGGTCAGCGGACTCGATAATTCTCGCTTCGGTGCCTACTCTAACCAGGGATCACACTTGGCAACTCTGGGCATTAGCTTGCCTCATCTCCTCAACGGCCCCCCACATACACCGGGGATGCCTGGTTTCACCTTGGAGATACCCAGCAGGGATCATCTCACAGGGAAAGCCAGGACGGGTTCCTCAGTGGTCTACAGCGCTGGGACGCCCCATTGCTGGGTTACCATGCGCTTTACAAGACAACATAACATAACATAACCTTCCCTTTTAAGGCATTAGAGTAGAGGTACCGTGCCTTAAAGACCTGCAGGGGACCCCTGGCTCCCATGATGCTCCACAGGTGGCAGGTAGGTCAGTTCTTTTTTCCGGCTCCTTCTATGAGGATCCTGAAGCTTGAGCTCTTCAGTTTTTTGACTGAAAGTGATTTAGTTGATATTTTTCTCAGAAAACTCGACATTTTCTGACTTCTAAAGGCTTATTCTACTGTTTTTTTGGTTTTGCCATAAATTGTTCCAGTCAGAATGCCAGCCTTATTCAGGAAATGCCCTTCCTGTGGCAAGAAGATGGCACTAGCAAAGCCACACTCTGTGTGTATTGTGTATCTTCCATACTCACACAATACTGACCAGTGTTACCACTGCCAGAAGTTTTCTAGGCGGACTCTGTGTGATAGGGAATGCATCAAGATTCATGCCCAGCTGGAGAAGGACAGAAGCCATCATGGAGGGGACCATGGAGTCTTCAGACCACGTTCTTCAAGCAAAACAACACAGAAAACGGCGACATACCACCTCTACTGAGTCCAGAAAGAAGAAGGTAACAGGAGATTTGACGCTGAAGTCGCCGTCGAAGAGATCCAGACACTCTTCAGCGTCGAGGGACAAATCACTATCTCGACGTCGAAATTCTCTTCCGCATGCAAGTAAGTCGATGTCGAGGTACAGCACTTTGGGCTCGAAGGCTGTGGGACCTGAGAGACCTGAAAAGTCTCCGTCGACGTCAAGGCTTCCGTCGACGTTGAGACACTCTGCCACCCTCGATGGGGTTGGCGTCGAGAGTCACGACAGCGAACATCTTGACGCAAGTAGGCTTGCTGACATTGAGAGCATCGTCGAAGTCCCCTCACTCGACGTCAAGAAGATCAACGCCAACACAACGTCATGGGAGATCGACGTCGAGGTCCCCAGGCCGACGTCGAAGGTCGACACTGAGGTGTCCGCATCGCCGTAAGCAATCAACGTCGAGACCACCGTCCCCATAGCAGATCACCTCGATCGACGCCGATGGTGACGCAGACTTCATCGACGTCGAGGCATTCGACGTCGAAGGAAGAAATTGCAGCAGCTACAGAGGAGACCCAGCGTAAGTCGATATCCAGGTCCAGATTGTCATCTGGGGACCAGTCATCATCCCCAGGACTTCATATTGTGCAGATTTCACCAGAGAAATCTCCCAGAGCTGGAGAGAAGAGGGCCTACGGTCTCTTGACTTGCTGGATGCAAGGTGTCGGGACAGGTGACCGCAGTAGTCCGGGCTTGGACTACTCTCGCACATACTCGCCTTCCAGGACCTCTCCTCAGAGAAGCGGTCCTGCTAGACCCTCCAAGTCTTCCCCCAGAAGACCAAGAACACCTTCCACGCACCGATCACGGTCCAGGGATCGCCAGTCTTACCCCAAAAGACCAAGATCACCTTCCACGCACCAATCACGGTCCAGGGGTCGTCACAGTTCTCTTCATGACCGTCCCCATAAGAGAAGACGCACAAGATCACCCACATGGTCTTCCTCCACGAGGTCCTTGGTACAGGACTAATCTTCAACCTTCTCCTCAACTCCTCCATCGTGGGTGTCTCCCATTGATGACATAGTGACTTTCTCAGATGTCCTGGGTAGGGGTGCGAAGAAATAAAACATCACTTTGCATAACCTTGTAGTTCCCACGTCCATCATCTTTGACACCTTACACCATCGTACAGCTCCTAGACCGCTGATTTCTTTGGTGCCAGGATTCTTGGAACCAGCCATCGCCACTTTACTGCTACGGTGGGTTCCGTCCCATCCAGGATTGCTAAAAAGTATAAGGCCCCAGCCGAGGATTCCTTGTTTCTCAGAGCTGATCCACCTGTCATTGTTGCAGCAGCCATGAGGTCTCCTTCAGCGTCTGGGTCATCTTCTGTCCCCCCGGAGAAGGACAGTAAGCAGATGGACTCCTATGGCAGAAAAATGTGCAATACTTCGGCTTCATCCATGAAGATTGCGAGTGCCTCAGCCCTTCTCGGGCAATATGACAGGTCTCCTTGGGACTCCCTGGCAAGGTTTGCAGAAAAGCTCCCCGAAGAAGACTAGCAGGACTATAGCAAAATTCTGCTAGAAGGTGGGCTAGTAGCCAATCAAGTTATAAGTGCGGCAGCGGACGCTTCAGATCTCCCCGCGCATGGTTACTCCCATGGCGTCTGTTCTCGGCGCTCATCCTGGCTGCGCCTCACAGGCCTCAAGCCTGATGCACAGAAAAAGATTTTAAACCTTCCGTTTAATGGCTCCTCCTTGTTCGGGGTGCACACCGACGAGGAGATGAGCAAGATGAAGACAGAGCTAGATACTGTCAAGGCTGTTGGTCTGGAGAAACTAAAGTAATTCCGAAAACGCTTTTGTCAGGGCAACAAACGTTCCTTCTAACAGAGGGTTCAAACCCCTCAATGGTCCTTCCAGAGCCAGCAGAGGTCCCAATTCCACCAAAAGCGCCCTGGAAGAGGAAGGGGGAACAACAAGCAGCAACAGTCCACCTCTAAGCAGCCACCCAAACAGTGAGGCATTACTTCCTCGGCAACTGTTAACCCACTCCGGTAGTATCGTTTTTCACCTGGAAGAGTGAGAAACCATAACAAGAGACAAATGGGTGCTGAATATTGTGCAGCATGGTTACTTGCTAAGGTTCAAGTCTCCCCCTGTGCAAGTGTCGGCTGTTACAGGACGAAGTATCGATCCTCCTCTCCAAGAGGGCCATAGAGGAGGTCCCACCTCTCCAAAGAAACCAGGGAGTATACTCTCGGTACTTCCTATTCCAAAAGCAAGGAGTAGCCAAAGAGTACAGACCTATCCTCGACCTGTGCCTGCTGAACAGGTTTATAAGAAAGGAGAAATTACGAATGGTAGCCCTGCATCAAATCTTTCTGCACCTTCACCTCGGAGGCTGGATGTGTGCCATCGACCTGCAGGACGCCGACTTTCACATTCCTGTCTCAGTGAAACATCATAAATTTCTCAGGTTTCAGGTCTCTCGCCACCACTACCAGTATTGAAAGCTTCCGTTCGGACTCAAATCCGCCCCGCGGACATTCTACAAATGCATGGCGGTGGTAGCTGCCTTCCTCCGCAGGCGGAAGATCTTAGTCTATCCATACCTAGACGACTGGCTCCTGAAAAGTTCCACACCTGCGCTACTCCAGAGCCATCTCTCGTACTGCCTCAACCTGCTGCATTCCTTGGGGTTGAAAATCAACTACAAGAAGTCGGTCCTCAACCCCACGCAACGGATACACTATCTGGGCGCCTCCCTGGACTCCGCAAAGGCAAGCGTGTGTCCTTCGGAGGAGAGATTGTCATCAATGCTTCTCAAGTGCCACACCCTTCTCGACACTGCACGTCCCACAGCCAGGCAAATGTCTTCACTGCTGGGATCGATGGCCTCGTGCATCTACATTGTGCCCAATGCACGCCTTCACATGCGGCCTCCACAGCAGTCCCTCGAAGATCAATGGTCCCAGAGGTCAGGTCACTGGGTGGATCGTGCTCTCTCCACCAAGCTGCCAGGGACTCCATCAGATGGTGGATGAAACGTTCTCACCTTCTACAAGGGATCCCTTTTCATCAGACTACTCCAACACAGACAGTGGTCACAGATACCTCAATGCAAGGCTGGGGAGCTCAGATAGGCCAGCTTCAAGTACAATGTTTCTTGGAGCTATGGGCGGTCCATCTGGTGCTCAAGTCCCTGTATCCTTCTCTTCAATCCAGCCACATTCAGTTTCAGACAAACAACACAATAACAATGTTCTATCTGAACAAGCAAGGAGGCACCAGATCACAAGTCCTGTCTCTGGAAGCCCAATCCATATGGCAGTGGCTGCTGGTCAGGGGTCTCTCAATCGTTGCAGTCCATCTTCCAGGAACCCCGAACGTGCAGGCAGACTCTCAGCAGAGACTTCGTAGAAGCACACGACTGGGTGCTCAACGATGATGTCACTCAGGAGGTCTTTCGGCAATTGGGGAGTGCCGGACATCGATCTGTTCGCAGACGCGGCAAACTTGAAATGCCCCGTATTCACTTCCAGATTCCTCCAGCAGGGATCACGGGGGAATGCACTTTTGATCAGTTGGCCGCAGACATTGCTGTATGCTTTTTCTCCACTCCCTCTGATCCCGGCGGTCATACAGAAGTAGTACAGGACCAACACCAGAATGATCCTGATAGTGCCAGAGTGGCCACGCCAGTGGTGGTACCCGGATCTCCTTCAACTGTCAGACGTTTCACACCGGAGGCTGCCCTGCCGCCCGGACTTGCTAACCAAGAACGAGGGAGAGTATTTCATCCCGACCTCCCTTCCCTCCGATTGACTGCATGGCTCCTGAAGTCATCCAGTAAGGACATCTAGACATATCGGCTGACAGTATGGCCATTCTTAGAGAAGCAGAGAGACCCTCCACCAGAAAGTCTTATGGTTTCAAGTGGAAGAGATTTTACCTTTGGTGTAAGGACAATGCTCTTGATCCGACTCAAGGTCAGGAGCAAGTGAGTCTTACATTTTTACTGCACTTGGCAAGGTCAGGCCTGTGTACCCTGCCGTCAGGCCCGAAGTACACCGCCATAAGGATCCACTTAGCTGCTATCACAGCTTATAGAAAGTCTCCTACCCAGACCTCATTCTTCCAAATGCCTGTGGTCAAAAATTTCCTAGAGGGGATTAAGAAAATGTTTCCACTAGTGAAGTTCCCCTTTCCTCCCTGGGAGCTTAACATTGTCCTCACCAAGTTGATGGTTGCTACTTTTGAGCCTATTCATAAGGCATCTTTACAGCATTTGACCTGGAAGGCTGCTTTCTTAGTAGCCATCACTTCAACCCTCCGGGTGAGTGAGATTCAGGCCCTGTGCTGCAAGGAGCCTTACACTGTGTTCCATACCAATAGAGTGGTGCTGCGGACTCATCCGAGCTTCCTGCCCAAGGTGGTCTCGGATTTCCACATCAATCAGATTATCACACTGCCCACATTTTTTCCTCAGCCAACCACTCCCCCGGAGAGATCTTTACATTCTCTAGACCTCAGGAGGGTATTGAAGTTTTACCTTGCTAAAACCCTTTCACTAAGGAAGTCTGACCGCCTCATTGTCAACTATGGTTCTACAAATACCGGGCTGGCTGCTTCCAAAAGATCTATTTCTAGATGGATCATCTCCTGTATAGCTTTGTCCTACCAACTAGCCAACATAGCTGAGCAAGGGCAGACCACAAGCACTCTCTACTAGAGGGAAAGCTTCTACCGCAGCTCTCCTTCGCAACATTCCTATATCTGAGATTTGCAAGGCGACTACATGGCGCTCAGTACGTACGTTTACACGCCATTACTGCCTAGATTCGGATGCACAGGCTGATGCCCAGGTGGGCAGGCCTCTTTGAGGAATTTGTTTGCATAACTGCTATTTGAATGTGATGTTACTTCATGTTCTATATGCTTTGTTGCTCATCCGCGAGACTTTGAGTATGGGCTTTCTACACTATTCATAGATTATGACTATTGATGAGTATCCCCTGGATAAGAAGGATTAGTTACTTACCTGTAATCCTAGTTCTCATCCAGGGGTATACTCATTAAAGTCATAAGTGACCCACCCACCTCCCTGGACGAGCATTCTCTTGAAGTTATTGTTTATTGATTGCAGATCTTCTCAGGTGCGTATGCACCGTCAAAAAAAACTGACCTAACTGCCACCTGTGGTGCATCATGGGAGCAAGGGGTCTCCTGCAGGTCTTAAAGGCTCGGTACCCCTACTCTAATGCCTTAAAGGCAAGGTGTCAGTTTTTCTTTGTTTCTGAGTACTCTGCTGCAGCCTATGGGCAAATGTCTGAAATTACAAGCTTTCTCTATGGCAATAAAGCATTATTGTATGGCAATTTTTACTGCTTCCTCTTTTCCTTATGGGTTGGGAAGGTATAGGTACCACAATGCAAACCTATGTAATTTCAGCATTTTAGGCTGCATGTGTATGTTTTCACATATGCATATATATGTATATATATGGATTGTCTATATGCTCCGGGATCCCGCACATGGGCGGGGATTATTCATAGATTATTACTTCGATGAGTATACCCCTGGATAAGAACTAGGATTACAGGTAAGTAACTAATCCTTTCTAGCCGTAGGTTTGATGTAAGTTGAGGTTTTTAAGGACCCTGCTTCGGCCTCATGTCCAGAAAGGCTATTCTCTGTGTGTCAGCTGTGCTGGTAAACCATAAGTAGGGTCCACGTTAATTGAGCCAGCTGAGGAAACAGGAGAGTGACTCTTCTGTGCTGGTCCAAATAATGAGTATGTGGTCAATATATCGACGCCATAAACTGATGTTGTTAATGTATGGGTTGTTAGTAGGTATGATATGTGCTTTTTCAAAGTGATATGCATATAGGCCTGCCACACTGAGGGCAAAGACGATGCCCTTTGATGTGCCATTTGTCTGGAGGTAGAATTCACCTTCAAATTCGAAATAATTGTCCTTGAGTGCTAATGTAGCACATTGTAGGATAAAATCCCTGGGGGTGGTATACTCCCAAGTGGTCTCCATTAACATGTCCCGTAGAACTGTTAGGGTGGGATCCTGTGGGAGGCTTCCAATGTCCAGTCCCACAAGGAGTTGTGTGGCAGGGTCAAAGTTTACATCTTTGATGAGAGACAATTGGTGTTTTGTGTCACTTATGTAGGTGGAGGCTTTTTGGACTAGCGGGTTTAGGAAGAAATCACAGTTCCTGGATAGTGGTTCTAAAAGAGAGTTTATGCCGGAGACGATTGGTCGTCCGGGTGGAGATCTTGTCTCTTTGTGTATTTTTGGTACTGTGTAAAAGTAGGGGACATTGGCATTTTTATTGCATAGGTAGTCTGCCTCTTGTTCAGAGATATGTTGCTGAGTTTCTGCTGAACCCACCAGTGATGTGATGGTGGTTTGTAATGTGTTATTTGGGTCCACTCTCAGGCATTTATAGTTTTGTCCATCACTGAGTAATCTGCGGCATTCAGTAGTATAGTCCTGTTTATTCGGGATGGCAATATCACCCCCTTTGTCCGCCGGCTTGATGATTATGTTAGGGTTTCATGTAGTTTTTTTACTGCCTCCCTTTCTCTTTTGGAAAAGTTGTTGTCGGCTTTGGGTTGATTCATATTTTCAACTTCTTTGTAGACTGCCTGTCCAAAGGTAGCTATTTCTACTATGATGCTTGATAGGGAGTGGGGGGGAGGGAATGAACGTCGATTTAGGTATCAAGCCTGTTTCATTTATGTTGGTTGTGGGATCCATTGGCGGTTGTTCCTAAAAAAAAAAGGCTTTTAACTTGAGTTTGCAGAAAAATTCAGCTAACTCTGTGTGAAGATAACATTTGTCCAGCCATGTAGTGGGGACTAATGAGAACTCTTTGTTGAGTACATCCTCCTCAATAGGTGTCAGGTGAGTGGATGATAGGTTGAATACCAAAGATGTTGGTTTTGGGTGTTGCGTTCCTAGCGTTGTCCGCTCGGTTCCGGTTGGGATTCCCTCGTCTTGTTTCGGGTGTTGGCAATACCGGTTCATCTTCTTCTGCCCAGTGGACTTGTTGTTGGTTCCTTCTGCGGCACCTTGGTCTCCGGCCTTGTCCTAAAAAAGACGGCCTTTGGTTGTGTGGAAAGTATGCTTGAGGTACTTGGTGGTATAAGGGGTGCCATCCATAGCATGGGTTCTCTGCTGGGTGCGCAAAGGCTGGTGGTCCGAAGTTCTGGTCTTGGTGTTGGAAAGTGCCCCATGGTTATTGTCTTCATGTTGTTCATCCTCTGCCCTTCTGTTTGTAAGAGCCTGTACTGGAATCTCTGGAGATAGAGGTGTTGTGTTCATAAAAACATAATCGTTTTTTCTGACACACATTACATGATGTTAACATAATAGCTAGCAGCTCCTGGAATGTGTCAAGGCACTTTGATCCTCTGTCTTCCAAGAAGATAGTGTTTTTATATGATTTTAAAGCTACTACACAATGTTCCACCAGGGCCATTCACATTGTGGATTTCTTATGGCAAGAGGGCCTAAAGCCCAGACACGGAAGGGTAGCTGTCTGGACAATATAGGCATAAGATTTTCTGCATAAGCATCCACTACCATCAGAGCCTCCAATGTAATGGCTATCCTTGGGAGGGAAGACCAACCAATGTGTTCCGACATCTCTTCTTTGTTGGAATATCTTTCTGAGGACAAGAAGGAGGCGGAGGACGCTCTATTGGAGATTGAGAGAGCCTCTTCCGAGATCATTGATGTGGCACTGGACATTTCATCTACCACCTTCAGGCAGATGGCAGGAGCGGCGATGTTGATATAGCAGGTATGGCTAAAGGCTATGATAAAAGAGTGTTCCTGTTCTGTTTAGGGTAGAAGAAAGCACAGAGCACAAGAAAACAACAAAGCCCATTGGTTTGTTAGGAAAGCCCTCACTCACCGACCTGGTCGGTGACTTGCTTCATCATCGGGCCCCACCGGGTGTGACCGAATGCCACCCCGGTGTGCTGCGACGCCAGAATTACTGCGGAGCTGGTTTTTGTGATGGTGGGAGGGCTATGTGAGAAATTACGTGAATAGTGTGAAGTGGTGATTTTAAAATTGCCTTGTATGTATCAAAAATTTAATTTTAATCAAAGATCATCAAGGGCAAGGTTAAAAAATGTGTTGGTGAGTAGGGCCAACTAATTAAATGGTCTACTCCCACTAGCATTAGGTGAAAATGTGAGTGGTCAACATGAACATGTTTCAGCCGGTGTGGTATCATTAACCTGGCATTCGTCAGGACCTATGGTGTCAAACCTCGGCGGTATGGGCACTCTAAGGCCCACCCAACCAGAGGACTTGAAAGTTAAAAGTCTGTGAAGTGCAAAAAACAAGGGGGGCGGGCTTCACCACCCGAAGGCAGGACGCACACACCTCCTGGCTCTAAATTTTAGAGACCAAAAATAAAAAGCACTTCACCAGGGATGAAAATCCACCCCATAGACCGCGGGAGGGAGGGGACGGCGCATTTGGCACATCGCCCACGGCGTCCGTCTCCTGCAGGTAAACCTGATCGCCCTCAGTACCGGGGGGTGATCCTCTTGATCCTACAGTGCCTCCTACTGATTAGACCTCTCCAATCAATCAATCAAGGATTTATGAAGCGTGCTACTCACCCATGAGGGTCTAAAGGCGCTGGAAGGGGAGCATGCAGCTCTGATTCAGCTGAAGAGCTAGGTCTTGAGGCTCTTCCTGAAGGTGTGCAAAGTGGGGGAACGTCTGATGTTGATGTTGAGCAGGAGTTTGTTCCAGGTCTGTGCTGCGATGTAGGAGTTGGCTATTCCGTCCGTTCTGACTCTGCCTATGCGTGGGGTTCGACGAGGATGAGGTTGGCACAGTGGAGGTTTCTCCTGGGTGTGTGGAAGGAGACTCTTTCGTTGAGGTATTGGGGTCCGGTGTTGTGGAGGGATTTGTAGGCGTGAGTGAGTAGCTTGAAGGCCACCAGGTATTACCCCATGCTGAGGGGGTGGGTCCGAGGACGAGGACTTCAGTCTTTTCTGGGTTGTGCTTCAGGCAGCTGCTGCTCATCCAGGATGCAACATCTTTCATTCCTTCCTTGAAGCTGAGTCTGGTGATGTCGCGTTTCCTTGGGAGGGAGAGTCCATGCTGTCTGACAATGAAGGCGAAGGGGGGCCGTGTAGATGTTGAAGGGTGTCGGGCTGAGCGACGATCCTTGGGGTACTCTGCAGTTGATCTCTGTGGGTTCGGAGAGGAAAGGCAACAGTCTGATTCTTTGGGTTTGGCCGTGAGGAAAGAGCTTATCCAGTCAAGGGCAGTTCCCTGTCTGCCGGTGTCGTGGAGTCTGGTGGTGACAGTGTCGAAAGCTACAGAGAGATCAAGTAAGATGAGGGCTGCCATATGGCCCTGGTCGATGAGAGTGTGGATGTTGTCTGTGGCGGCAAGGAGTGCGACCTCAGTGCTGTGGTTGCTGCGGATTCCGGATTGGGCAGAGTCAAGGATGGAGTTGGATTTGATGTAGGTCTGAGCTGACTGTTGACGATCTTCTCTGTGACATTAGCCGCAAAGGGGAGGAGAGAGATGGGTGTGTAGTGTTTGAGCTCGGTAGGGTCCAAGGAGGGCTTCTTGAGGAAGAGCTTGACTTCTGCACGTTTCCAGTCGTCGGGGAATGTGCCAGATTCAAGGGTGGCGTTGATGGTGCGTTGTAGTTTGGCTGCTGTGGCGGCTCTGTGGAAGATGTGCGGCAGGCATGGGTCCGTGGGGGCCCCTGAGTGACTACTTTTCATGGTTGTGGCTGTGTCTTCGGTGGTGACTGGGGTCCAGGTGGAGATTGTGGGCTAGCTGGCGTTGCTGGGGGTAGGCGTGGTTTCGGCGTCAGGTGTCTGTTCGTTGAAATTGTCGTAGAGGGACTTGATCTTTAGATGGAAGTAGGATCACAATTTGTCGCAGATGTCCTGGGAAGGTGTGACATCCGAGGCTTCGCTTGGGGGTTTGGTGAATTCCTAAATGATGCTGAAGAGTTCCTTCGAGTTGCTGGAATTGGAGACGATTTGGTCCTGGTTGAAGGTCTTTTTGGTGGATTTGATGCGTTTGCGGTATTCTGTCATGGCGTTCTTGTAGGAGGTCTGAGCTTCAGGGGTTTCGGTGTTTCTCAATGCTTTCTCGAGATGTCTGAAGGTGCATCTGGACTCTCGGGGGTCAGTGGTGAACCAGGTGGCTTTCATGGGGCTCTGTCTGTTGGCGTTACCGAGGGGTGAGAGCTTGTCCGCGCAGTTAGTAATCCATCTCTGGAGTTTGTTGGCTGCAGAATTGATGTTGGTCATGGGGGGTCATGGTTGAGGGTGGAGTTGAGGTGCTCCTCTGTGACCTTATTCCAATTCTTTCATGGAGGGCATGGTGTAGGCTTCTGTGCAGTGGGTTTTTCGACGGACAAGTGGACGCAGTGGTGGTCCGTCCATAGGGACTGTGTGGTGTGGCTGAAGTGAATGTTGTTCTCTCTTGCGAAGATGGGGTAAAGGGTGTGTCCTGCCTTGTGGGTGGTGGTGGTGACGAGTTGTTTCAGTTTGATGTTGGCGAGGTTGTCCAGGAGGGCGTGGAGTTAGGGTCGCTGAGGTTGTCGATGTGGAAGTTCAGGTCTCCTAGCAGTATGTAGTCCAAGGAGGCGATAACGTGGGGCGCAATGAGGTCTGTGATTGTTGTGGTGTACGCGGTTCGTGGTCCGGAAGGTCTGTAGGCGAGGGTGCTGTGTAGGGTCGTTCTGGGGCTGGTGAGGATCAGGAAATGGAGGTGTTCCGTGCTGTACTAGGAGTTGTTTGTGCTGGAAGTGGTGAGTAGAAGGGAGTTCTTGTGCACAATGGTGAGTCCTCCTCCTCGGTGGTCGGGGCGGTCCTTCCTCTGAATCCAGGGGCAGCTCCATGCCCAGTGGACTACATCTCGAGGCTCCTTTGACAATATTGTTTCAATCACACCAAAAATGACCTCAGCAATGTCTTGGTGGGCAGTCAAAGACAAATTTTCCTAAGGTCTATCTTACCTTACAACAGAACCAAGGTTGGTGATGATGTGAGACGCATCATGGAGGGGTGGGGAGCCAACCTAGAGGATTTACAGGTTGTTGGAAAGTGGTAAGCTCAGGAAGCGCAGTGTCACATACATCTATTGGAGCTAAAGGCAGTTATTCTGGCCCTCCAGTATTTTCTACAAAGGATCAGGAAATATTGAATCCTCTTCTGCACGGACAACACCACCACCATGTTCCACCTACTTAAACAAGGTGGGACAAGATCTCATGCCCTCTCAGTCCTAGCGCAGCAGATCTGGGAATGGCTAATAGCCCACAAGATATCAGTGCAATTTCAACATGTGCCAGGAGTCTAAAACGAATGGCTGACTCCGTCAGCAGAGTCACCAAGCAAAATCATCACTGTCGGTGAGGGGGTGAATGTGAGGGAATGTGCCCACTGACTGGCGGAGACCTTCGACCAGTTCCTCCCCATCTGCAGGGCAGGGGTTAGAACCGGGGGAGGGGTAACATCACTGATGACATCATCCACATGGAAATCTGATCCAACGCCTCACACTGTAATATAACCTTTGATATACCCACTGTACCAGTTACTATGTACACACTCACTGATTCCTAAGTCTACATACACATCCACTCATTCACCCATAGAATCAATCATAGATATAGTCACTAATCAATACACTATCATAAGCACTCATACATCCATAGAAATTCCCCCGTTATAGCTAGTTCAGCTAACTATAACTCGCGCCCCCGCACTGCACTGCTGATGACGTCACATATTACTTCATTCATGACATGGCCAGTGAGATCACTGATGACATCATCCAGTGAATGTGTGTTTCTATAAAGTTTAAATATGTATACTATATATGCTAAGGTGTATTGAAAAATGAGTGGCTGTATAAGTGACTGGATGGAGGATTTAGTAGGTGTGTGACTGACTGTTTAAGTGAGTGATTACATGTGTCTTACTGAATGCACGGGTTAGTGACTGATACAGACATTCTCACAGTTTAGTTTGTCAGTTGGTGTGTAAGCAGTTTTATGGGTTGGTGAGTAGCTAAATGAGGATCTATATGGGTTATTAGTTGGTTTTCTGAGTATCTGTATTGGTGCCTGGGTGTGTGTGTGTGGGTGCGTGGGAGGTGTGCGGGTCTGTGCATAGATGTTTGAGTGGTTGATTCACTGTGTTTGCAAGTTCAAGAGTGCATGTGGAAACAACTGTATGAGTGTGTGTATGGTGTGTTGGTGAGAGAATGGATGTCTTAATGTTACATGTCCAAGTAACTACATATATAAAAAGCAGTGTATGTGAAAGCTGAAGTACATAAATGACTATACAAGAGAGTCAGTAATTGTGAGAGGGGCTACATGGATGAGTGTGTACTTGTATCAGTGATTGTAGAAAAGAGTAAGTATGCATTTGTTTCTGTTTTAATAACTGATGTGGTGTGTATTACTGTATAGGTCAGTAAATTGAAGTGCGATTGATTCTTTGCATGACTGACTAGGTGTGTATGTAACTCTTGCTGAGTGATGGTGTGTAAGTGTCTGTATGGATGTATGAGTGCTTATGATAGTGTATTGATTAGTGACTATATCTATGATTGATTCTATGGGTGAATGAGTGGATGTGTATGTAGACTTAGGAATCAGTGAGTGTGTACATAGTAACTGGTACAGTGGGTATATCAAAGGTTATATTACAGTGTGAGGCGTTGGATCAGATTTCCATGTGGATGATGTCATCAGTGATGTTACCCCTCCCCCGGTTCTAACCCCTGCCCTGCAGATGGGGAGGAACTGGTCGAAGGTCTCCGCCAGTCAGTGGGCACATTCCCTCACATTCACCCCCTCACCGACAGGTGATGACCCGGACTCGACTAACAGGAATTTCAATGCGTGGATACAGACCTCACTGGACTCTGTAGCCCCCTTGAAAAGCCTACACAAAAAAACGAAGTCCAGAAAAGTACCTTGGTACACCTCTAAACTGAGAGAACTAAAACAAAGGTGCAGGAAGCTATAGAGGGATTGGAGACAGACATCAGGGGTGGAAGGTAGAACTAACTACAGAGAGGCAATCAGGAAGTATAAGGCAGAAATAACATCGGCGCAATCCTTATTCAATGAGCAAAAGATAAGGACAGCATCCAATGCCCCAAGGGAAATCTTCCTGATCGCCAAAACTCTTATTAAAACCCCATTAAATCTCCCTGATCCCAAAGAAGCCCAAAATCGATGCGACAAACAGGCAGAGTACTTTTTCCCAAAAATTCAACGTATTTCTTTCTCTTTTTACTCAACGTTGAACGAATAAAACTCTCCGGGGGCCAAGAATCCCCCGCAATTACAAACTGCCATGTAACGGAATTCCCATTGCTTAACGAGGATTCACTGAACGCTTTAATGTTAAAAGTGTCATCTGTCTCTCCCACTGACCCTGCCCCTCCGCGCCATCTGTTGCTAGTTGCTGATATAATCAGACCATTCATCCTGAACATTCTGAATGACTCGATTACCACAGGAACAGTACCGTTGGCATGGAAATGCGCCCAGGTCAGAGCACTACTGAAAAAACCCAACCTCGACCCGGCAATTATGGCTAATTACGGTCCTATCTCCCTTTTGCCTTGGTTGAGCAAGCTGCTAGAGAAGCACATCAATTCCATTCTGGTTAACCATCTGGAGTCTAACAACCAACTCCATGACTCTCAAACAGGCTTCCGCCCGAAGCTCGGGACAGAGGTTGCCCTGTTGGTAGTAACTGAGTCAGATAGGAGGTACATGGATCAAGGCGGCACTACAGCAATTATTTTGCTGGACCTTAGACCTCCACTTTGACACAGTGGATCATAACATATTGCTCTCACCATAAAACACATCGGAGTCACTGGGCAAGCCCTCACCTGGCTAGAAGGCCAGGTGTTTCAGGTCTCGGAGGGCGCCACTCAGTCCAAACCGTGGCCCCTCAACTATGGGATCCCCCAGGGTTCTTCCCGAAGTCCAACCCTTTTTAATATTTATATGGAGCCTTTAGCAGAGATAGTGCGCCCCTTCGGCATTGAAATTGTCATCTACGCAGACGATACTCAATCAGTGGTAGCGCTCAACCATCCCGAGGGCGTGTCTAGCACTCTGAGCAGTTGCCTGGAAGCAGTAGCCGACTGGATGGCACTCTCTCATTTGAAACTAAACGGGGACAAAACGGAGCTGATGTTCCTGGGAAAGACCATCGCCATGAGCCGCCATTGACTGGCCCACCTGTATGGGCTCTCCACCAGAACCCAAAGACAAGATCAAAAGTCTTGAAATATGGCTAGACAACACCTTAGGTTTCAACCAGCAAGCCACCCAACTCTCTGCTACCTGCTTCGGCCTGATGAGAATGCTGAGGAAAATTCTGCCTCTCCTCAGGACTCAAGCGGACTTAATCCCTCAATTTACAACGCACCAGGGGGTGCATTTGCACAGTGGTGCAGGGAGGGGGCGGGCCTGCTGTGACAAGTGTGCAAATGCGACTGTGGCACATTTTAAGTTGGGGGATTAAGTCCCCTTGAATCCTGAGGGTCCCTGGGGGCCAACTAGCCCACCAGGTACCTCCAGTATGCGCCAGGGAGGTGCGTTGCAGAGAGGTGTTCAGAGGCTACACCTCTTTTTTACACCTCTGTGCAACACAGCTCTTTGGCGCTTACTGGAGGTACCTGGTGGGCTAGTTGGCCCCAATTTACAATGTGCCAGGGGGTGTATTTGCACACTTGGTATGTCAGGCGCCGCCCCCTCTGTGCACCACTGTAACGACCAGATTCTCATGACAGGCAGCTCACCATCCGTGGCTAACCCAGTCGTCATGTAACGACACTCTTCTCAGGCCACTATTTACAAGACATCTAGAATACTCACCTGAGAAAGGAAAAAGAAGCTATTTACATGCCTGTATAGTCAATTATATCACTAATACCTAATGGGTTCCATATCTTATCCTATATTTACCTCATTTTATATTCTTTAACATCTCCCGACGATATCTTTAACGTCACCCGACAATCTCTTTAACGCCACCCGACGATCTCTTTAACGTCACCCGACGATCTCTTTAACGTCACCCGACGATCTCCTTAATGTCACCCGACGATCTCTTTAACGTCACCCGGCGATCTACACTAATGGGGATAACTAATAGGGGTTCACCTTTAAGAGTTATTTCCCAAATGAAGTTCACACACTCCCCCAATCATCAGTTACCTTTGCAGAAGGGCATATCCCATCCTTCTGTATATCAGCACCTAGTTAAAAGGAAAGGTTAATCTCATTCATGAAAACAACATTCAAAGATATTGGTCATTAAATCTTTATTCTACAATCAAACATGACAGAATGAGTAAAAGACAAATAAACTAAGTTAGTTGATACCTATAACCTAAAAAGGGGAATGAAGATGAATAGTTAAATGCATTCTACACTAAGCTCAGAACGCCTCACCTTAGACGTGTGTCTTTCCATCTCAGCAGCGGAGCTGATCCCTCTCTCTCTCTCATTCTCTTCTATGCGCTTGGGACTTTGCTCTCCCTCTATGGCTCACGAATACACGTCTGCACCGCTATGCCTCGTCTACGCTGCCATGGTTCCAGAATACTCGAACCCTCTTCTGGTCTTAGTCTCTGCCACTCCTGTATGATGTCACTACAGGACTTTCAATCACTCTCCTTCTTCACTTCAGGATTTCGATTAGTTGATGGTATCAATCTCTATGCAGCAGCCTTCAGACCAACTTCTTCGGTCTTCTCCACACGTTGCTCTCTCTCTACTCTACTCGCTTCTTGATAATATAGAGCTCACTTTCTCTATGGAAAACTCCGCCATTAGGCCGACTCCCACCGAATTCCTGTACCATTCCCCGGCCCCCTTCGCAGTGGCCACCTGCATATTGCGTCTAGAGCCGGAGAGACAAACATATTCCTTCGATAAGGGCCAGTCTTGACCGGTTCCTCTCTAGTAAACAACAGGATGAATTCTAAACATTACCTTTACCCTGCAAGCGAGGCAGAGATACAAAATGGCTTCTCTCTAGCTTTCGGGTCTGTAGGCCCGAGAAACGGATAAAGGCACTAAACCCTGTCAAAGCACATAGTTAAGCCCTACAATGAACGCAAATGCAACCAGGACTGAAATGGTAGTAAATTATAGTCACCACCAGTCTGAAAATAGACTAAAATTACCCTGTCGCTACAACCCCCTAGCACGTTGTAAATTGGGAGATTAATTCCCCTTGAGTCCTGAGGGTCAATGGGTGTGGCGCAGAGGCCAGGGTTACTGACCCTGGACCACAGTTTCACGGATCGATCCCCGGCGCCGGCAGCAGGTCAGCCCAGCACCATGTGATTCTGGGCAATAGCTCGCCTAATTTTCTTGAGGGCCCCCAGCACCGGGAAACCACTTTGGTAGCTGTGCTCTTTACAAATTCAAGTATAAAAAAAAGGTACCTCCAGTATGCGGCAGGAAGCTGCGGTGATCAGAGGCCACTCCCCTTTTTACACCTCTCTGCAACGCAGCTCTGTGGTGCTTATTTTCGGCAAAAATTCGCGCTGGGTGCGCGATTCTCGCCGAATTATTATTTTTTTTTGGCCCTGGGGTTCCTTGTGGGACCCCCTGTGCAGGCCTAGGGGGTCGGGGTGTTTCTACTCTTCCCACTTTTCTTTTTTTTCACCTCTGTTTCCCTGTTTTCTAGTGGCACAAAATGGCTGCCAAATCTTCCTGGTTTGAAGTGTTGACAGCCAATTAGAATAAATCTGCGCCTCTAGATTTTGAGACTTTTATTTTTTGATTTTCTCAGTAACTACACAATTTTATAAAAAAGAGCGCTTTCTGAACCAAGCACTACCTTTTTGCCAAATTTGGTGTAATTCCGTTCAGCAGTTCGAGCTGTAGCAATGTCTAAAGTTTCCTATGGGAAATAGATTTTCCAACCTCTTTTTTTCAATTTCTCAGGAACTACTGAACGGATTTACACCATTTAAAAAAGAGTTCTTTCTGAAACAAGGGCTACCTTTTTGCCAAAGTTGGTGTAATTCCGTTCACCAGTTCAGGTTGTACCAGTGTCTCAAGTTTCCTATACAAAATAACAAGGAAAAAACACGTTTTGGGACCCCCCTTTTTCTCCGCCCCCTCTTGGCGAATCACCCCAAAACTTTCAGGATAGGAGCTGACCGGAGTGGGCCACAAGTTTTGTAAATTTCATTAAGATTCGTCATCCGGCGCCAAAGTTATTAGGAATAGAAAAAAAGTTTTTCCTATGGAAACTAGGTCCTCATCTACTGGCAACTGCAGTGTGTATATATATGTATATATATATATATATATATATATATATATATATATATATATATATATATATATATATATATATATATATATATATATATTTTATATATATATATATACCCATTTTCACAAGAAACTTCAAACCTTGGCTCTTCAATAGCGCCCCCTCCTTGATGGACTGGGACCTGCACCTCCCCAGCGCCTTGAGACCATCGCAGGCGAACAGTCGCGCTTAACAAACACGTGATTGATTGAGTATATGCTCTGATTAGCAGAAGTTTGGATGTTTTAAAACAATGAAAATAGGTTAGCACATTGAGTTTAAAGCTTAAATACTGCAGTTTTACTCTTAACCTTGGGATTCCTACCATGACGACGGGGAAGATTCAAGCAGGGGAATCTAAAAAAAATATCAATACTAGAGAACCACAGTGTACAGGTATGTAACTTGTTTATTATGTTGCACTCCACTTCAGTTAAATAGCTTTAAAAAATGCCTATTACCAAGAGCTGGTACAGTGTTCCAGGTGGGAATCACATGAAAGTGTAGCAATGACATAGGGTACATGTCTCTAGCTAGATTTCATCCTTGTATCACCACATAAGTATCAAGTGGTTTGATTGTTGCACATTCTGCATAGTATATAGTAATTTATTGAGATAATTGTGTGATACTATATTTCACATAGATCGGGCAAGGACACATGAAGGAGGTGAGAAAGAAAAAGGTTAAAACACATTTGTGATCTACATTGAGCTTCACCTGATCCCTTCACAGACTACACCGCAGCAGATGGTTCCACATTCCCATGTGCATATAGAATTGTGTTCAGTTAACTTTCTAAAATTATTGTGTGAGTCACAGCTGCCATTTTGAGCTACAAAGGCAGAAAACTTGATGGGGGGGTTCCAGCTAGGCAGTACATTCTTCCGACATCCTCCCTTAAGGATCTTAATGTAAACTTAGAAAAAAATAGATCTATATTCTACAGTGATGGATTCAGTTTTGGAGACAGCACCATTCACCATTCACTCCTGTAGTTGTTTTTGTGAATTTGTTGGAATGTTTTCACATGCATCAGCCTCTGAGTGCATAAGACTTCACTCTGTGACATTTCTTAAACCTTTTCTTCAAAGACCCTAAAGGATAGAGTGAGGTTGGCCCTCTATGTAGTAGAAAGAGAAAAAAAAACCTCCTTCTAAGGTTGATCCCACCTCATTTGGGGATGATCCTGTGAAAAGAGCTCCACCAAGCACTTTAATGAAGGCGGCACAAAAGCAGAAATGTGCAATTTCTTAGCTAGACTTGCATCCTAAAGTGTTTGCATCTATCTCTTAACAGAAAAGACTGGACTTTCTTTAAAAAATGGGCAAGACAGGACTGACACTTGCCTGCTCAATAACATGTGTGAAAATCCAACTCCCTTGATGTCCTGTCTGAAATCCACTCCCTGTCCATGACTTTCATGTCATCATTGTCAGCCACGAAGAAAAAAATCACTGTGGTCAACAAACTCCCTTTGTCACTTATGGGACTGGTATTGTTGGCATCTATGAAGAGATCAACGTAGAGGGCATTACCAAAAATGTCTCTACTCCAGACGGATGACCCTTTCTTCATCTACGATGTCGACCTAGTCAATGACAGAGTAGTCACTGCCCTTTTTACATCTGTTACTTTTTCCCCTTTAAAAGAGACAGCAAGTCTTCCCATCCAAATCCTGGATTCTGAATTGGAAGGGGTCTTACAGGACCAGAATGCCTCTGAGCCCTTTGCAGTTAGATGTGTGTTGCATCCTAACATTTGAGGAAGATACCTTAGATGAAGAGGATCCTTACCAGGAGTTTGATTAAGCTACAGGCTTTCATTACTGTTAACTTGTTCATCCAGACTCACCTTCAAACGAGATAACCCGTTACCATGTGGTGATTTGGAACTCCCAAAGTGCCTCCTGTATGACTTCAAGGAGCAGCCATGCAGCTGCTTGGTCCATGCTTATACTGGGCTATGTTTGGTTAGAGGACCTGAAAATTGATGGAAACACCAGCTACAGTTTCAGCGATGGAGGCCTGTTTACTAAAGATGTACAGATCCCCAGACCCTTCCCCTACCTGCTTTATGGCGCATTCCAAACCTTACTCTGTTATTATGTCTGTGGCCATTGCACATCAAAGAACCCAAGCACACCTTCATCTGCAACCCCCGATGGGGACCGCAGACTCGTACATAATGTGGGCTTTAGAGTTGGTCCCATGGCAGCAACATCAGTTTTGGGCCATTATGATCGCCAGATGTGGCATTGCCACACATTTACCTAATGCTCAAAGATAACAGGGAGACTCCTAAAGCCATCATCGAAGACGGTGCAACAACACCAGAAGAAATCATTGATGCTGCAGTGGTTGTTTCAAATGTTGGCTTTCTCCCAGCTGGTTGGAGTGGCTGTATTAAAAGGCAGGGATGGCTGAGATCTACAGCTTTCCGTTTGGAAGGTGAAAATAGTGGATAAGCCATTTGATGGAATCACCCTGTTTGGAAAGCATATTCATTATGTCTTGCAGAATAGTTTAACATATAAGGGTATGCCTAATTCTCTAGGAGCACTCCAGTATTGTTGTGATGGCTTAACAACATTTTGTGTGTTTCCAAGATCACAGACTGTCTGGGAGGCTTCAATCAGTGCGATTTCAAGGTGGGCCATATTATCCACACAGGTACAGGTATGCAACCAGGGCTATAAACTCCACAGAAATCACAGACAAAGGTATGGAAAATCTTATGGACAAAAAAGGAGTGCCTTAGAAAAGCACTTCCATGACAACCAAGCACAAGCTTCACACCTCGCAGCTGGATTTACTATTACTGTGATAAAAGACTCCTTAAAGGCCCATAATCTGTATAGCTGACCAGAGGGCTATCAACCCACTCCCCAGTAACTTTCACCTTAAGACAGAAGGAAAGACATACACGATGAATGGAGGCTAAATGCAAAAATACTGGCCTTTTTGTCAGTTTGTATAGGTTTGCTATGAAGCCAAGCCCATTACAAGATGACCTCCAATAGTGTGGCAAAGGGTGATGGTGAGGTCAGTGCATTGTTGACGGTTATGTGCGCAGGCGGCCTTTGCTTGTGTTGGTGCCTGTCCCTCGGTTGGCTCTCCATTGCTAGTGCCGATACCTCATGGTGTGGGCATGCTGTAGCGAGCCGCTACAGTAAGTGTGTGCCCTACTGTGCAAGCTCACACTCCAGAGCCTGCGCAGCCGCAGCACTGGCCTAATGAGCAGCTGTAAAATATACCGTCTGTGACCCGGGCTCAGTGTCCCATGCTATGCCGCTATTCAGCAAGGAGGAGGGCGAGCCACAGAGCCTATGAGGAAGGGGTAGTAAGGTAGTAATAACATGAGAGGACGTAGAAGTGGGAGGGCGTAACTGTGGCTGGCAGGAAACATGGGAAAGAAAAGGCGACCGGCGATGAAGCCAGCAAAAGGAAAGCCTATGGCCAGGTTGAAGCCCACAAAGTAGATGCAGCATGTCTCCTCGAGACAGCACATGCACTGTCTACAGCCAAGACCTAAAAAGGAACAATCTATCAGACGCTACAGAGAAAGGGCCCTAATAATGTGCTGTTGAAGGAGACACACATTATAGGTAATAATGCCAACTATTATTCTGGGGAAATATAAACTACTTGTCCAAGTGGGCTTTTCCTCCGGGGCTTTAGACGTGGCCATACTAACTAGACGATTTAATCTATTTGCGATCGAAGTGAATTGCCTATGACGAGGATGCTGTTTCATGGTGGTTTGGGGGTAATGAGGAAGCAATACAGTAAGACTGGTGTATGTGCACTTAACCTGAAATTACAGAGGAGCACATTGAACAGGATAAGCATGGCGATTGTACTGTCCCTATTACTAAAAGTAAGTGGAAACTTTAATCTTATGCTGTGAACAGTTAGCATACGGCAGCAGGAACACAAGCAAGCAGCAACTGCTGCAATGTAGTGCAATAGCTCGACAATATACTTTCGGCTCATGGCACACTAAGAAGTCTGGATTACTATTACTCTGATAAAAGACTGCTTAAAGGCTGGCTTGAGGGCTATCAAACCACTCCCCAGTAACAGTCACCTTAAAACAGAAGGAAAGACAGAAACGATGAATGGAGGCTAAATGCATGCGAACTCAAAAATAGTACAGTTAGAAGTACATTGCAGAAACCACAGCAAATTATTTTGCCAATAATAAGGGTTCGGTAGACTCAAACATAATGTAGAAGACTTTTGATCAACTGGCTTTGGAACAGGTAATCTGTAAAATTATCAGCATTAAAAAGGCCTGGAAAGAGCATATGGAGAAGATACAATCAAAAACACTGAGGCTACATTGAAAATGTGTAAGGGAACACTCACTGGAACAATCCACGCGCTTTACAGCTAGGCACGCAGCAAATAAAGCCTTAGCTGATAATGAAGTAAGGCAACATACCTATGTAAACAAAACATTTATACTGAAGTGGGAGACATAGTGAGTAAGTTACTGGCACTGCTGAAAAGAAGAGAAGAGGATTAAAGAAGGATGAATAAGATAATAGATAATGAAAGAAATGTAGTATGAAAGATATGTAGACTAAATTTGAGATTACGCTTTATTGTTTCATTGTTCATCTTGGGTGAATCAGATATGTACATTCTGCCCTGAGCCAGCAGGAACCAGGACCCCCATTCTGCCTGTTATGAATGAAAGTGTGGGAACACAAATACTGGAAGGTTGGAATAGGGCCCTCTTCAAGAGCGTGGTGTTAGAACTGCTTAAAGTCTGTCTGCTGCTCTTCTCCTTGCCTCCCACTTTATTTTTTATTCTTTGTTTGCCTTATACCTGTCCTTCTTTTCATTGCGTTTCTGGAGATCCAGGCTCCCTTTGTTGGTGCCTGTACTGGAGCCAGCTCTGTGACCTGTGAGAATTGTGATGAGCTTACCAGGATAAGAGGTCACTGTGACACTTAGAAAAGTAACAGATGTATGTGATGCCATTCAATAGCTTATCCTCGACACTTGCTTGTTTTCCTCTATTCTGTTAGTGCTGCCACTTTGCATTTGTTTCAGGCTAGTTAGGTGGCAGTGATCTTCTTTCTGTTATATCATGTTGGTGCAGTGTCTTAAAAGCACACTACTGTGGGCCCATTATGTGTTTTAAAGTTTTGGTTGCCCAACCAGCTGAGACTGCCACTTTATTTTTGGTCTCATACTGTAATAGATTCTACATTCCTCACTAGTCTGAAGCATACAGCAGTTCCCTCATGATGGTTGGTGGAGGCCCTCTGAGACCAATGACAGCAACTCACATAAGGGGGTTGTGCTGGAAGTTGGGGTGGCTGGCCACATTGCAGTTGTTATGCAGATACAGTGGCGCATTGAGATACACAGACACCAGTATTGGAGTCAGAGGCTGCCTGCCCGACTGCAGGAGGTCTTTCTGTAGGCTTGCTTGCTTGCATGGAACAACCATTGTCAGATGGGTGAATTCATGTGTGATCACCGCCTGTCTAATAGTGGCTGCAACTATCAACGTGGGACATGAACATAATAGTGATGTCTTTGGATATAGGACTTCCCAACATGAACTCTTTAGTTGAAGTCTCTTTGCTATACTCATTGTCCTTTATGTTTTCCCTCCACTTTTGAATGGCTCAAACTTCGCTGTTTAATTGCTTAGAGGACATTTTCCTTTAGTCTATGGTGGTTACCAAAGGCATGTTTGTATATCCTTTTCTGTAGAGCAATCTTAGCCAAAAGGCATGCCGAGCGCTGTATAGCATCAAAGAGCAGCATAGTCAACGAGTTAAACGAGAGGTAGCTGAGACGGTTAATGCATAGTGATGTAATGCTCTTTTCAAGATGCGAGTCTTCAACTATTGACTAAATATAGACCTAATGGATGCAGGGATTTTGTTCTAGATCCTAGGTTAATGAATGGAAAGGCCATGGGGATCACTTCTTTACCACTGATGTGCATGATGACTCCTTGAGCACCAACAAAATCCTCGCCGCTTCGAAAGATGCTTTTCCGGAAGTTTATAAATTAACTGAACTCAGATGGGACTTTCGCTGGGTTGTCATTAGCACATGGCGTGTGGTGTTGGGTTCGGGACATATTTGGTCTATAAAACAGGGCTTTACATCGTTTTACTTTTTATTTACTGTAGACTGTATCACCATCCTAAAGGTATAGTAACGAAAATGGCTTTTAGTTGTAAATGGTATTTATCACAGTTCATCTGGAAGCAGTGTTTTTTCCGCTGTACTCGTAAGATGCTACCTCAATGTCGTTATTGATTTTGTAGGCTCTGAAACCTGTTATGCTACACTTAACCCTATGCAACACTTGTTTTTTCACAGTATGTAAATCCTACATTTGAAACAATAATGGGCTACCGGAAAGCAGAACTAATTGGAAAAGAATTAACAGAAGTGCCTAAAAATGAAAATAAATCTGATTACATAGATGCAAGAAAATCTTACATTAAGACAGGAAAGGTAAGGGAAAATCCTGAATATTTTTCATACATTAATTTTGTATGACCTAAAAGAATGTTATGTAAAAAGTAAAGACATGTGGGACCCATTAATCATTCCAGTACTAAAGGTTTAGTCAGCCCTTTTTTAATATGCCCAGTAGGGTGCTATGTTTTTTAGGTACGTCTAAAAACTCACTGAAGGTGGCGCATCAAAGTATTTGTGCATGTCCGAAGGTTGTATCACGTTGTCCTTCAGTAAAGGAGTAGCTTCTGACAGTCTCTCCTCTTTTCTCCTCTCTGACTCTACCTTCCTTGACAACACCCCTTCACTCTAGCTGGTCACTACAGGAATCTCACGTTTCAGCTATTCTCTTGCACCAAGGTTCAAAACATTGACAGACTGCAGCTTGCTTGGGACTGGGAGAAACCAATGAATCACTAATTGTTGCAATTGGTGGGCATTAAGCATGGGCAGATTTCGTGGATCCACGATCCGCGGATTTTCTTAATGGGGGGGGGGGGGTCTTATGTGCGGCCTCGATGACTCTCACAATTGTTTTTGGGCTGATGAATGAGCCACTGAATTTGAGCTTCAACTAGTTCCAGCGACCATGTGTATGTTACTATGCAATCGCCCCGAAGGGCGCAGGGGTCCCTTGAGTGAGCTGTCCATCATAGTGGGTAAATGGCGGGAAGACGGTGCACACCGCGAGTGTGTGAGCGGGACTTCCATGCGAGTTCACATGCCTCTTGTGTGTATAAAAGGTCAGAGACCGATCAGAGCAGCAGATCAAGAGAAAGAAGCTCCTGGTCACAGGAACAGCACGAGGATTGCGCTCGAGAAAGTCAAGGATGCAAAGGCCTCTATCCAGCATCACAGCTGATTTTCAACGGTAGATTTGGGAAGCAGGCACACCTGCCCAGCCTCGATGACGCTCCCTTGAGTGAGCTGTCCATCCATCATCTTTCTGTAACTATTTTAGGATGGCGTCGGCAAGCTGCGAGCGCCATCCTAAAATAGTTACTAAATTAGCTTCACTAATAGATAAAATAAAGCAGGTGCTCGAGCACCTGCTTTATTTTATCTATTAGTGCTTCCTGTTGAAGCTAACTTAGTAACTATTTTAGGATGGCGCTGGCAGCTTGCCGGTGCCATCCTAAAATAGTTACAACAACAACTTCAAGCTTGAAGGCTTGAACTTTTGCCCCCCGAATCCGCCGCTCGCGGATTCGCGGATTTTCGGTAAATTCGCGGGAGTTTGCGGATTGCGGATTTACTGAAAATCTGCGAAATCCACGAGCGGAACGGATTTTGCGCTCACGCTTAGTGGGCATCAGCACCCATTTTGGAGACCTGACCGTATCTTTATCATTTTTCATCAGACTTCAGCACCGAGCACAGCAGAATGAAAGATAGGAAATGAGTCACAAAGAGTGAAAGCAAGGATGGGAAATAACCTGCAGAGTGAGATTTAAAAAAAAAAAAACTAGATGTGTAGGATGATGGAAGAAACGGGAATGAGGAGGAATCAAAACTAGGCATTGATAGTTTAGGCAGGAAGGAGGAATGCCCGCAGAGTTTCAATTTTGTATCAATTTTAGCAAAAATGCTTGATCCCCCATCCCCAACCAATACGATTCCTTTTCATATACGATTCAGATATCAGCCAGATTAAATCATTCATTCATTCATTCATTAATTGAGTCTTTATTTCGACAATTTCAGTCGGAAAAGATTACAGTAAAAACATTTGTATAAAACCGACAATAGATAAAATTATCACTTCATAAAAACAGATTTCATAGGAGAGATTTAGCAGACAGATTAACAATCACGGTGTAAAATCACCCCTGGGTAGCGCTCTGAAGAGGGAACATCTTTTGGACCACATTGCTAAAAGAAACATTTAGAGTGCAAAAACTATATGTGGAGATGTATCGGTCTTCAAGACTCTCATTGCAACAGAGCATTTGTGAAATCCCATATTCTTACATAGGGGTACCAGCCAGTACTTTCTAGCTTTTCTGTAAATAGGGCAAAAGAGGAGCATGTGCGATTCATCCTCCTTGAGTGCACCACACCCAAGACAGGATTTGCTTATTGAAGTCGACCACTTGCCTGCGAATGCCCCTAGTGGTAATGTTCCATGTCTCCATTGGATATATAACTTTCTTGCTCCTACTGGGTAAATGATATCCAAAAACTCCTCAAAGGCATAAGTGTGTTTAAATGTTAAAAAAGTTGTTGTCTAGGAGCCAGCTTTGGAGTCATGCAACCATATGTTCTGTTTGTGATCCATAAGGGACTTCGCAAGCATTTTGCCGGAGACCCCACTGCATGCCTGTTCTGGATCATACCAGAGGTCCAATAGTCCCATTTTCCTCAGCTTGTTTTTTACGAATACAAGCCAGGGGATTTTTGCTGCACTAGCATGGCTCAGCACATCCTTCAATTCAGACCTGTAAATGGACAGTTCTGGGGTTATCCATAGCCTACGCCAAAACCTTAGGGGTTTCAGAGCTAGCTCATCCTGGATAGAGCTCAGTCCTAGGTCCAGTCTCAAAGGGAGGAGAGGAGTACCATGAGGGAGTGCAAGTAGCTGTCTCATGAACTTGTTCTCCACATTTGCAATTTCAGGCCGACAGGAGTGTCCCCAGAGTTCCCCACCGTAAAGGGCCGTTGCTCTCACCTTTACTTTATAAATCTCCAGTGCGGGACTCAATGGTTTAAATGTAGATGAATTTGACATTTTGAGGATGCCAAACACTAGTTGGGAGAGTTTGAGTTGAGATTTGACCTGTTGGGGACCCCAGGAGAGATTTTCGTTAATCATCACCCCCAGGTATTGAAAAGTCTGTACCCTCTCCAATCTGACCTTGCCCAGATGCGGTGTTGGGCGGGTGTGTGCCGGAGGACTGAAAATCATAAATTTAGCCTTCTCAGTGCTGATTTCCAGTCTGAGGAAACAGAAATTTTATGTGGCCAGTGTGTCCCCCCCTCGCACCCTATCCACGTACCTATGCCCCATGTATGTCCATGTTATCATGAAATTCCTTTCCCGTGCCTGTCACAATAATGCCCCTGCATTTCCGTCTAATGTTAGCATGTCAGTTATTAGGCCTTCCATGAATGAAACGTTAATTCTGCACTAAGGCCTACGTTGCCAATGCATTTACATGGTACACGTTTAAAATATCGAGAAGCACACGTTTTTGTGGCCCAGCCGAGCCAGGCCCTGAATTCAGGCTCCGAGCCTCTTCTGACTCAGAAAGCTGCAGTTTAGGTATGCATCCCTGACCTCTCCCTCACTTCCTGCTCAGCCGAGAGGTGCCCGGCCTGGCCTGCCTGCCAAGACGGTATTTTGCCTACAGTTATCTGCTCAGCCTCCGCAAAAACACATTCCAGTCTAGTGAAAGAGGTAAACATGTTCCGCCTGCAGAGCATAGGGCCTAGCCTTCCTGTCTCCATGCAAGTGATTTACTGAACCCGTTGCCATAGTAGGCCCATGGCCCCCACGTAATGCACGAAGAAATATATGCACACACTAGCATTTAGCGATGAACAGCCTTTACTCGAGAGACCTTTACTTCAGACAATACATCCTCCAAACACAAGATATCAGATATGCAAAAGGTGCAGGTCGTTCTGACATCCCAGACTCCAGACTCCTCTACTAGTGCTAAAGTCAGCCCCCCAGCTCTTCCCAGTTACACGTCAATTTCACGTCATGACCAATTACGCGCACATGTAGGGTAAAAGTTTCTGCTGACCCTGCAGACCTCCTCTAAGCATCCACCCACCTATGACACACCTATGACTCATCAAGTGAACAGCCACGTGTACGCCTCCTTACACGCCTTCTTTTACGCCCATGTGTTCTTATCTCTCTCTTTTCACTTGCTCCGCCTGGAGTGTTCCGCCTACTGTATTCATTGCAATTGTATGGTTTTACTATATATAATGTGTGATGTTAATAAAACGTTAGATATCCCTTCCTGAACTTTAGTGGTGATGGAACCCGATTCTCAATGACTCGAGTCATTTGAATTAAAGCCCTTTGACTCAGATACCACGGACTCTGTCTCTCATTTTATGAGCTATCCTTATTCTTTATTAATGTATAGAAACTATGTCCGGGTAATTTTATTTACCACATAATTCTGGCGCCCGAATAGGGACGAGTCCCCTTCCCCACGCAGCCCCCTGACCCCTTCTATAGCCGTGACGGACCCATTCTGTGCACATTCGCTGGTTTTCCTGCCAACTCCCTCAGGCCCACGGAGGAGACGGAGACTGCGACCTGGCATCCATACGAGGCGGTGAGGATTGCGGACTGTCCCGACCAGAGCCCAAGCCGAGAGAGCAAGGTCCGAGGTATCCCGAGGCCCACCTGTTCCGAGGCGCATGCGCAGCAAGAAGCCGTAGCAGTCCAGTCCAGTATCAAGTTTCCGAGGCCTTCAGTTTTGCTTCCCGGTGAGTACCGTTGTTGGGAACGCATATAGACGGGTTCATTTATTTGAGCTCGGTCAAGACGGGTCTGGGTACACAGATCCGGTAAAGACGTGTCCATTTAGGTGGATGCGGTAAAGACGTGTCTCTTTATGAGACCGGTATGACTGTACTGTTCTAGCAGTGCATCCAGTATTGTATTTTAGGATTTTTAGAATTGTGTTATTCTATGTACTAGTTAGTATCTGTTCCTAATGTTTTAATGTTGTGGTATGAATGATTGTTTACAGTCTATTATTGTGCTTATTGTGTTTTCGTTCAAGCCAGTTCAAACATGCCGCTGTTTTCGAAATTACGTCAGATAGGGACCAGGAAAGGGATACTCGAAGAGGCAGTTCCCGTCCCGCCTAGGGACACTCCTGGACATTTTATCTACCACAAGCATGGCCTGGATGCCATACTGTACTTAGATTTATGGGTAGATTACACGAAGGATCTGGAAGAGAAATATAGATGGCCTGTCTCAGGGACATGGGATGCTGATTGCATCATGAGAGTAGAGAAAGCACTGTGGAAAAAGAAAGCTAGACAATCCCAGAAAGATGCCATAGAGTTGTGGCGTAAAGAAGCACATAGAAGAACAGAAAAAGAAATTCAGAAAGCAGAGAGAAATAGAGAAGCATCAGAAAAAGCCAAAGAAAAAGAGCTACAAGAAGAAGGTGAACGGGTTAAGGCAGAACAATTAGATAGACAAAGAAATGCCCTTATCAAAGGCATGTATCCCCTCCCTGCCGAGGGCCTACCTAAAGTGACCCCGGAAGTACCCAGTAACTTGCCGCCACCACTGATCCCGACTAAACTCCGTAGTCATAAACAGACCGCAGCGGACATTTTTCTTTCCTCCTATCTAGACGACGCTGCTCCAGAATATGTAAATGAAAATTTACCTCCTCCCAACCCTATCAATCCTACCAACCCTACTAATCCTCCTGCCACCCTCCCTACCAATCCATTTCGCACACCACCCGTAGTACAAGATCAACCCGCATTACCAGCGGCAGCGCTGGCAGTAAAAGACGATTCAAGCCTAGGCGACTCAAGTCAAGGAGCATCAGGAGGGGGGCCCTCTAGAGATATACAGCACACCCCACCACCAATAAAACGAACACTACGAGATTTAGCACTACAACACACGCCAAAACCAATGACATTAGCAACCCTTAGACAGTCCCTCACCGATTGTATATATGATCCAGTACCAGGTGAGGGCACAATGCTCATATACTCAATACGAATAAGACGCGTTGCAGACTATTTGATTACTCTACCAGGCCTGAAGGAACATTTAGACAGAATATACCACTTCATTAGAACGGGGGAGAGACCAGAAAGTATACATGAGGCCATGGCAAATAGAAAAGTGGAGCTTCAACGCATGCTCTTACAGTTTTTGGTTAATTGTTTGATCAGGGAACGGGACCAGCCAGATAAAGAAGTATCTAAAGGTATGATGAACTGGAGTGATAATATAGCTATGGGTAAGCATGATACACAGAATAGAGTAGAAAGCATGTACAGGAAAATTCGTAAAGAAATCCTTGAGATACACAAGAAAGAACAGGCCGAGAAACAAGCTGAGGAAGAGGACGACGAAGTCTCAGAAGATGATGACGCAGTAACAGGAAAAATGAATAAAATAAATTATGTAGGTAGGGCAAGACCGTTTGATAGACCCATACGCCTAGAATACAATAAACGTTCTCTTTCTCCAATACCAGAACGATATTCCCTCGAACACCTATTCCAAGCTACTGAACATGCACTGAAACAACGAGTAGGGAGTAGCGAACTTAGTACTATGCATGAACAGGAACTAGCCTGGTCAGCAGTTCAATGGGCTGGCAATTCTAACATATATAAGGATGATATAGTAGCGCAAACATTTTTGAGTCTTCCTCCGGAAGAACAGCGTTTAGCTGGTATTTACATGATTCAACATCTCATCACATTGTATGAGAGTCAGCAGTCTGATCCAGGACCCTTGTATAAAAGGTTGGACGATTTACTCCTAGCAAGATGGAGAGGCCTAGGCACCGAATTAATTAAGGTTATTCTAGATCAACGACATAAGTACTTGACTTTTCTGACCCCACACTTGATTCCTGTTCCACACCAAGAAAGAAAGACCTTTTACATAGACAGACAGAATCCCCTACGAGAGGTTCATCCCGTTAGAACTGATGCGGGTGTGCTTCAACGAGTATACGTTTACAGACCCTTGACGAAAATGGAATTATTGGAAATTAAAAAATTATTGCCCTGTCACGATAAAGACCCAGCAGGGTTCCACCGTGAATTAAAAGACATGCTCCGCATGGGGGAGTATACATAAGCTGATACGATTAAAATGTTGAAAGTACTGTTACCAGCAGGCATTTATGAAAAACTTAAAGAGAAAGAGTGGGAGGTGGGAGAGAAAAAGATTAACTGGACAGAATTAGAGGACGAAGATAATACACGAACCCCTGGTACTGGTCTTGGGGACAAAGCTAAAGAATTACCCGAGCTATTGATACAGGTTTTGCCGAGATTATTGACTACTAAAAAGGAAGATTGGGATGCTATTTCAGCCTGCAAACAGAAACAAGACGAAGACACTAGTGATTTTTATTCTAGATTCGAAAAATGTTTTCTTATTAATAGTGGCCTGAAGACCAGTAGTGAATCATACCCACATCTTTTTGTGACCAAATTAGTAGAGAAATTCCTTACCCCAGATCAAAAATAGAGTACTGAAAGTTGAGAGTACCTGGCAAGCTAATAGCCCTTCCCAAATGTTACAAATGTTACAGTACCACCAGAATCGAATCAGAGAAGAACAGGAACACGAAAAGAGACGCATGAAAGACACGAAAATGAAAGTACTAGTTGCTCAATCAGTTCCAGCCGATGGCCAGAAAAAGGGCACGGCACCTGTCAAAGGGAACTGTAACTACTGTAAACAGCCAGGTCACTATATAAATGAATGTGCTGTCCTGAAACACAATATAGCTACAGGCAAGACGAAAGAAAGACCACGTCCTCCTAGACAGGATCACATCCCGCAGAACACGCAAACTCCACAGAACGCGCAACAGACAGTAGCTGTACCTCAACCCATTGCTGCAACACAACATGTCACACAACAAATGTACCAGTATGCACAGTCAGACTACCCAGATTATCAACAGTATTCATGAAACAGCCTAGAGAGGGAGGTTGGCTTGCCCCTTATCGAGGTTCCTGTAGATCAAGAGGGTCCCTATGTGCATAGTCATGTATTGGGGAAAGACAGAAAATTTCTGATTGACACAGGGGCGAGCAGAACTACCATCAGTCATGACGAGGTTCCAGGGGCACCCCTCTCGGGCTCACAGAATGTTTCCCTGGGATTTTCAGGAAAGCCTATTGTTAACGAAGTGTCAAAGCCAGTTTCCCTAGGAGTCGGTCCATTGTCTCGTACTACAGACTTGTTGCTTACTAAATCATGTCCAGAAAACTTGCTTGGTATAAAAACGTTGAAAGAACTAGGAGCAGTGATTTGTTGTTCACCGGAAGGAGTGAGATTGTTTTTACGTGATTTCAAAGGACATTATGTATTGAGAGATTTTGACCACAGACTCCAGAATGTACCACAGCATTTATGGGCACAAGGTCCGACTGATGTAGGTTACATGCACATTACACCATACCGTGTCACACTCAAGAAAGGTGTTGTACTACCCCGAATCCGACAATACAAGTTGCCACCTGATGCTGTAGTTGCATTACTGAAAATTGTTGACGAACTCATTGCACAGGGAGTGGTTGTAGAAACTGACTCAAATATATGTAATTCTCCTATCATTCCGATTCTTAAACGAACTGACCCAAATGCACCACCGGTTTACAGATTAGTGATTGACCTCCGAGAACTGAACAAATGAATAATACCCAGTAGCCAGTGGTCCCAGACATTTCTTCACTATTGACTGCGATTGATTCCGAAGCGACGTTCTTTACTGTAATAGATCTCAAGAACGCCTTCTTTAGTGTCCCGATCCATCCGGAGAGCCAATACCTCTTCGGATTCTGTTTAAATGGCCGAAGTTTCAAATTTGCGAGGGCTCCTCAAGGGTTCACAGAAAGCCCTAGTATCTATAGTCAAGCATTGAAAAGACAACTAGACAGTATTCACATGCCTACTGACACTGCACTGCTCCAATACGTTGATGATCTTTTGATCACAGCACAGACAAAACGAGACTGCGAACGTGCATCACTGACAGTCATACTTCCTGGCGGAAAAGGGGCACAAAGTGTCCCCTTCAAAGCTACAATTCTGTGTCCAGCAAGTTGTGTACCTTGGTCACTTGCTGTCCAAGAGGGGTAGACAGTTGACACCTGACCGCATTCAGTTAATTGCACATCGTCCACAGCCCAAGACACTGAAGGAAGTACGGGCCTTCATTGGCCTCACTTCTTACTGCAGACAATGGATTCCCCAGTACGCATATCTAGCCAAACCACTTATACAGTTGACAACACAGGAGGCAGCGACTTCGACTGTCCTCCCTTGGACTCAGGAACATACACTTGCATTTGATGAATTGAAGAAAGCCTTATGTCAAGCACCAGTTTTAGCGACACCATGTTACAGCAAACCTTTTACACTTTTTGTCACTGAACGCGATGGCACAGCATTATCTGTTCTCACACAAGATCAGGCAGGAAAGCACAAGCCTTGTGCTTATTTTTCTAGTACATTGGATCCAGTGGCCCAGGCTCTGCCTGCGTGCCTCAAATCAGTTGCAGCAACAGCTCTAGCAATCAGACAAAGTGATTCCATAGTGTTAGGACATCCCCTGACAGTTCAGGTTCCACACTCAGTGGAAGTTCTCTTGAACAGGACACAGACACAGCACCTGACCATAGCAAGACTGACAGGATATGAACTGACATTGTTCCAGCCACACATCGAGATCTGACGCTAAAATATTCTAAACCCTGCTACACTTTTACCCTCGAGCACAACAGACCCTGCACCACATGACTGTGTGGATGTTATTAACACAGTGACTAAGCCAAGACAAGACTTGACAGACATTGCATTACCCGACCCAGACCTGACACTTTATGTGGATGGTTCATGTATGAGAACAAGCACAGGAGAGTTAGTGGCCGCATATGCAGTGACCACTGATACTGAAATCATAGAAACACAACAAATTGACACCCTGTCTGCCCAAGCAGCAGAGCTCGTCGCTCTGACCCAAGCCTGTATACGAGCCAAGAACCTGAAAGTAAACATATACACAGATTCACAGTACGCATTCAGAGTCGTTCACGACTTTGGTGTCCTCTGGCAAGAGAGAGGTTTTCTGACCTCACACAGGGCCAAAATACAGCATGGTCCCCTCATTCAAGCTCTGTTAGATGCAATACACTTGCCTACAGCAATAGCCGTCATGAAGTGCAAAGCACATACGAAAGTCACTGACACTATTTCCCAGGGTAACGACCTGGCAGATCGAACAGCTAAACTTACAGCTCAGACTCAAACAGACATTCCAACTGACACGACGAAGACTGAAGTACCATCACTGACAAATTGCATGACAGTCAGGGATCCCTCTCGACATACAGACACATGCCACTCCAGACGAAATCAAGAAATGGACTGAACAAGGAGGGGTCCAGACAGATCAGGGTTGGATGACAAAAGGCAAAGCCACGTGGTTCCTCCCTGACTCCATGGTTCAAGTTATCATAAATACAGCACATAGTCCAGCACACTTAGGAGAAAAAGCCATGTTAGACAGTATACAGAACATCTGGTTCAACAAGCATTTACGTGCAGCAGCGAAACAGAAAGTGCGTACCTGTATGATCTGTTGTCAGTTCAATCCAGGCAAAGGCATTCCCGTGGAACAAGGTGGATTTCATCCTCCTGACCACCCTTTTGAAGTCCTCCAAATGGATTATATTCAGATGGAAAGATGTCGAGGATTCAAGTATGTTCTCGTAGTTGTATGTGCACTATCTAGATGGACAGAAGAGTACCCAGTCCCAGATTACACTGCTCTGACCACTGCCAAGCAGTTGGTCCGTGAATTCTTCCCGCGATACGGCTTTCCCCGTGTCGTGTACTCAGATAATGGACAGCCATTCTCTTCTGAATTGATGAAACAAGTATCTCTTCTGTTAGGGTACCAGTGGAAATTCCATTGCGTACGACACCCAGAGGCAGCTGGTCTCGTAGAGAGACACAATCAGACTCTCAAAACAAGGTTAGCGAAGGTCTGTGCAGAAAAAGGTGTGGATTGGATGGTAGCCTTGCCGGTTGCCCGCTTTTACATGCGTATGGTAGCTCATTCCAGAACCGGATTATCCCCGTACGAGGTGGTTTTTGGTAGACCGCCGAATATGTGGGTTACGCCTATGCCACGTAAAATAACCGATGTTGACAGTACTATGCTGACGGATTACCTGGCTTCCTTGATGTCTGCACTACTCTCTTGTCGTTCACAGGTTGCAGCTGCCTTTCCGGACAACACCCAGGTGAAGACACACGCAATCGTTCCAGGAGACCTGGTGTGTGTCCGTAATTTCGACCGTTCAAGCCCTCTGGAGCCCCGCTGGCGCGCGCCCAAATTGGTCTTGTTGATGACTAGGACTGCCGTCAAGGTCGAGGGACAAAAAGGATGGCTCCACGCCCATCATGTGAAGCGTTTCCATGGACTTGGTTCAATAAAGGACTCTGAGACTACAGAGAACATTGACACTAAACTCCCTTTGCTAGAAAAGACTCCGCAACAGGAATATAGACAGAAGCTACGGTCTAGTAAGTCAGACAGCGTTTAATTGTTTAAGTCCCCCTCGGGTGAAGCGGTTAGACAGGTTCCTGACATGTATAAGATCGTAGACCCAAATAGTCAGAGAGATAGGCCGAAAAAGATGAAAGAAAAGTACTGCAAAAACTTCCCTGCATGACAGTCAGGGATCCCTCACAAGATGTACTCGACATACAGACACATGCCACTCCAGACGAAATCAAGAAATGGACTGAACAAGGAGGGGTCCAGACAGATCAGGGTTGGATGACAAAAGGCAAAGCCACGTGGTTCCTCCCTGACTCCATGGTTCAAGTTATCATAAATACAGCAAATAGTCCAGCACACTTAGGAGAAAAAGCCATGTTAGACAGTATATAGAACATCTGGTTCAACAAGCATTTACGTGCAGCAGCGAAACAGAAAGTGAGTACCTGTATGATCTGTTGTCAGTTCAATCCAGGCAAAGGCATTCCCGTGGAACAAGGTGGATTTCATCCTCCTGACCACCCTTTTGAAGTCCTCCAAATGGATTACATTCAGATGAACAGATGTCGAGGATTCAAGTATGTTCTCGTAGTTGTATGTGCACTATCTAGATGGACAGAAGCGTACCCAGTCCCAGATTACACTGCTGTGACCACTGCCAAGCAGTTGGTCCGTGAATTCTTCCCGCGATACGGCTTACCCCGTGTCGTGTACTCAGATAATGGACAGCCATTCTCTTCCGAATTGATGAAACAAGTATCTCTTCTGTTAGGGTACCAGTGGAAATTCCATTGCGTACGACACCCAGAGGCAGCTGGTCTCGTAGAGAGACACAATCAGACTCTCAAAACAAGGTTAGCGAAGGTCTGTGCAGAAAAAGGTGTGGATTGGATGGTAGCCTTGCCGGTTGCCCTCTTTTACATGCGTATGGTAGCTCATTCCAGAACCGGATTATCCCCGTACGAAGTGGTTTTTGGTAGACCGCCGAATATGTGGGGTACGCCTATGCCACGTAAAATAACCGATGTTGACAGTACTATGCTGACAGATTACCTGGCTTCCTTGATGTCTGCACTACTCTCTTGTCGTTCACAGGTTGCAGCTGCCTTCCCGGACAACACCCAGGTGAAGACACACGCAATCGTTCCAGGAGACCTGGTGTGTGTCCGTAATTTCGACCGTTCAAGCCCTCTGGAGCCCCGCTGGCGCGCGCCCAAATTGGTCTTGTTGACGACGAGGACTGCCGTCAAGGTCGAGGGACGAAAAGGATGGCTCCACGCCCATCATGTGAAGCGTTTCCATGGACTTGGTTCAATAAAGGACTCTGAGACTACAGAGAACATTGACACTAAACTCCCTTTGCTAGAAAAGACTCCGCAACAGGAATATAGACAGAAGCTACGGTCTAGTAAGTCAGACAGCGTTTAATTGTTTAAGTCCCCCTCGGGTGAAGCGGTTAGACAGGTTCCTGACATGTATAAGATCGTAGACCCAAATAGTCAGAGAGATAGGCAGAAAAAGATGAAAGAAAAGTACTGCAAAAACTTACGCAGTAGATGCATAGTAACTCTGATCATTGTGTTTTTTCCAAGTATATCGATTATATGTATAAGCTTGACGCTACATGTTTTCTTTCCTCCTCTTGGTTCACATGTACATTCTTCTTTCAATGACACTATAGAGCACACTTTCAGTGACCTGCCACCCCATGAACTATCCTATCGACTAGCACTGCGCAACAACACTTTTATCCGTATGTTACACCATTCTCACCAGACCAGCAATGTAACAAATTGTTGGGTATGTGGCCGCCTCCCACCTTATCAGAAAATGAAGGGAGTTCTGCCCCTCTTTCCTTATCCGTTTTCGCACAATGGTTCGTGCGGAGCATGGTTTGCTTTAATGTCATCACTAGACAGTAAGTCCACAGTTTCCCAGAGCGATTGGATATGGGGAGACCTGAATACAGTTATGAATAAGGCATGTTTTCCAGACGAAGACGGTCTTCCCCAAAGGAAAGGGACCGATCTAGAAAATGAAGTGTACGAATTAGGGAATGTTTCCCTTAACCTCATGATTCTGAACGTCCAGTCCGAGACCAATACAGGTTCACCGTTTATAACAGTCTTACCAGTGAAAGGTGAATTATGCGTTAGGAAAAATGGTTCAGTGCACCTAGGACACAGTGATTGTAATACTGTGGTCGAATTCAGTGATAAAGGAAAGTCTACTTTCAAAGCTTCCTGCCATTCCTATTTCATTTGTGGTCAGACAGCTTATGTACGTCTGCCCTTAGACTGGGGTGGAACGTGTTATATTGCGTTCCTACTGCCACCTGTTTTTCTAGCCCCATCCCATTATCATCGAGACTCCCGTCTTGTGCATACTAGACATCAGAAGGACCTTCCCCCAGTCATCGATTACACTGAGTCAGAGTGGGACCAGTACAAGGATTACATTAAAGGATATTTCTGGTTCGTAGGTCGCGTCCAAAATAGTAAAATAATACGTAGGTTAACCAGAACTTTGGAAGCAGTAGTGAACGAGACTACTTTTGCCTTAGGTAACTTAACCGAGGATCAGTCTGCTATGAGACTTGTTGTTCTTCAGAACCGCCTTGTTCTTGACGTCATCCTGGCCGATAGGGGCGGAGCTTGTAGAGTGATCGGCTCCAGTTGTTGTGTGTTTATTCCTAATAACGCACCATCAGTGTATGCAGCAATAACAAGGCTCCATAAGATAGCTCACCAGATAAACCAGAATCCAGGCACCTGGACTTGGTCCGGTTGGCTCTGGAGTGTGATATCAGCCTGGGGATGGAAAGTGTTGTCATTCCTAGGAATAATACTGCTCATAGTATTCAGTTGCTGTCTCTGTCTGCAATGTGGCCCAGCGATTTGCGGCTTGTGTGCCACTGCTTGTATTCCCCGTCCACGTTCACGTCCCGTGCACGAATGAAAAAAGACGAACAAATGATGCTATATGAACAAATAGATGGTCTCATGAAAATAGATGTATCTTAAAGGGCACAGTAGGGGACAAGGAGGGAATGAGGAAACAGAAATTTTATGTGGCCAGTGTGTCCCCCCCTGACACCCTATCCACTTACCTATGCCCCATGTATGTCCATGTTATCATGAAATTCCTTTCCCGTGCCTGTCACAATAATGCCCCTGCACTTCCGTCTAATGTTAGCATGTCAGTTATTAGGCCTTCCTTGAATGAAACGTTAATTCTGCACTAAGACCTACGTTGCCAATGCATTTACATGGTACACGTTTAAAATATCGAGAAGCACACGTTTTTGTGGCCCAGCCGAGCCAGGCCCTGAATTCAGGCTCCGAGCCTCTTCTGACTCTGAAAGCTGCAGTTTAGGTATGTATCCCTGACCTCTCCCTCACTTCCTGCTCAGCCGAGAGGTGCCTGGCCTGGCCTGCCTGCCAAGACGGTATTTTGCCTACAGTTATCTGCTCAGCCTCCGCAAAAACACATTCCAGTCTAGTGAAAGAGGTAAACATGTTCCGCCTGCAGAGCATAGGGCCTAGCCTTCCTGTCTCCATGCAAGTGATTTACTGAACCCGTTGCCATAGTAGGCCCATGGCCCCCACGTAATGCACGAAGAAATATATGCACACGCTAGCATTTAGCGATGAACAGCCTTTACTCGAGAGACCTTTACTTCAGACAATACATCCTCCAAACACAAGATATCAGATATGCAAAAGGTGCAGGTCGTTCTGACATCCCAGACTCCAGACTCCTCTACTAGTGCTAAAGTCAGCCCCCCAGCTCTTCCCAGTTACACGTCAATTTCACGTCATGACCAGTTACGCGCACATGTAGGGTAAAAGTTTCTGCTGACCCTGCAAACCTCCTCTATGCATCCACCCACCTATGACACACCTATGACTCATCAAGTGAACAGCCACGTGTACGCCTCCTTACACGCCTTCTTTTACGCCCATGTGTTCTTATCTCTCTCTTTTCACTTGCTCCGCCTGGAGTGTTCCGCGTACTGTATTCATTGCAATTGTATGGTTTTACTATATATAATGTGTGATGTTAATAAAACGTTAGATATCCCTTCCTGAACCTTAGTGGTGATGGAACCCGATTCTCAATGACTCGAGTCATTTGAATTAAAGCCCTTTGACTCAGATACCACGGACTCTGCCTCTCATTTTATGAGCTATCCTTATTCTTTATTAATGTATAGAAACTATGTCCGGGTAATTTTATTTACCACAAGTCCACGACAGCGGCAAAAGTCGATAAAGCCATTGAGCACTCGCTGGATCCCCATAGGGGATTTGGAAAGCAGGAGGGTGTCATCGGCAAACATTATCGCTGGCACCCTCCTGCCTGCCAATCTGGGTGCGTCGTTATTGGGAACCACGTCCAAGTGTGATATGACACCATTCACATAGAGGCAGAACAGAGTTGGTGCCAGGACGCAACCCTGCCTGACCCACCTGGAAACTGGGAACATGGACGACAGCACCCCGTCCCTCGCACATCTAACCTGTGCATAGTTATGTGTATGCAACCTCATCAGGGCCAGCAGTATTGCCTTAGGGATACCCATATCCGAGAGCACCGCCCACAATTTGCCCCTGGGTACTAGGTAAAACGCAGACCGGAGGTCCACGAAGACCATGTAGAGGCTGCCACCCTCCAGTATAGTTGTCTTCCAGAATAACATTATGAGACGGAAAATCTGGTCCACGGTTGATGTTTTTTTCCTATATCCTGCCTGGTAGGGACTGAGGATATCATACTCCTCAATCCACTCTAGTAAACGGTCCAAAATTAGTCGGGAGAAGATTTTTTGAGGGACGTCTATGAGGCTAATGGGCCGGTAATTGGTTGGGAGCAGAGTAGAACCCTTCTTAAAGATTGGCACAATCTCCGCTCCCAACCAAGTAACCGGTATCTCCATACCTCCCAAAATCGTGTTGAAGAGGGCGCAGAGGTAAGGAGACCAAATCATCGGTTGATATCTAAATAAATCATCGGGAAGCCTATCTAGGCCTGGGGCCTTACCCAAGGCCAACTTCCCTATAGCAATATAGACTTCCTCAACAGAGAATTGCAGCTCATCATCATCCCCCAGTCTGGGTGTATGTATTAGCGGACTTTCTGCACGTACTGGTGCAGCATAAAGGGTCTTAAAATGGAGCTCCCAGACCCCCTCCTCTATATTGGGTTCAATTGCCGATCTAGGCTCACCTGACCCTGTACTGACTATGGCCCAGAATCTGCGTGCATCTCTAGATTCTAATGAGGAGGAGAGATTAGACCATTTGTCCATATCCCACTCCATCCTAGCATGGTTCATTGTTTCTTTGTATTGCAATCTTAGGGAGCGAATATTTATTGTATCTCTCCCGTCTTTAGTGGCCCGATAAGCTCTGATTTTACCTTCCTACATGAGGCGTTGTACCACGTGGATACGGGCATCCTACGCTTCCTGTTCGGGCCCGGTGGATTAAGGAATTCTCCTAGACAGGCTACCAGATCCTGATGCCCATGCAGCAGATTATCATTAAAGTCTGGTACCGCGTGCTGTGTAATTAAAGAGCCCACCTTCTCAAGGATGGGTACAACTGTACTATATAATTTAGGCAGTGCATCCCGTGCTACGATCAGTTTATCCCCCTTAACTCTGCACCTGTTGTTTGTCAGGACCAACCCTTATGCCACATCCAGGCCAGAGTTCTTTCCATTTGTCCTTGGCCAAGGGCACTCTATCCTCAGGCTCAGAGCATTGTGATCACTGTATGCCCTAGGCAATACCTCAAAGTCAACAACCTTTGGCCATAGACATACCTCCACCATAATATAGTCCAGTCTGGATTCTTGGCCCCTTTTGTTGAAGGTACACTTGGATGGGGTGTCGGATGGCATGCGACCGTTGCAAGCCCTTATAGAATTATTTAGAGTTAGGGTCATGATCTGGATGGCCACGGGAGACCAGGACTTTGGATGTGGAGACTGGGGGGATGGAAGTCCCCAGTGTTCATCCTCGCCCGTCAGTACTCCCTCATTTAAGCCATGGAGTGGCTCATAAGGACAGTTTAAGTCCCCGGCAACCAAATAATGTGTGTCCTTACTTAGGGAGCCAAGGAAAGATGACAACTCTTCAATGGTTTTGGACTCGTTTGCCACACTTGTCGGCCATGAATAAACATTCACAATGGCGAGTTTGTAGGGGTTAGGCCAGGACAGGAGAACACACTGAATGTCATCAGAGTGGGTCGGAATGATCTCGCCGAACAGCCCAGGTGTAGGCCTACCCAAATTGTAAGGCCTCCGAAGGGCTTCCTTTTCCCCCCACCGTGCGACAATAATATATGATGCAAAACCCACTCTATGTTGATCCTCCCAGGCCCAGGTTTCTTGGAATAAACATATGTTGCTACCGTCCACAAAGTTGCCCCATTCTGGGCAGGCCAATTTATTAGGTAAGCCTGCCACGTTCCATGATAGAACTGACATACAATTTGTGCTCCCCCCTGCTAGGCTGTGTGCGATCAGGCGCACTATTAGTTTTCCCCATTATGTTTTCAGCGCTAGTAGTAGGTAGGGATAATACTGGTAAGTGGATAACGTCTGCCCTATCCAGTTTATACGTGTTACCACTCCGAGGACTCCCTATTGGGGGGGGGTTCTGGGCTCTTGGCAGCTCGCAAGCCTGGTCATTCTCCTCCATAATCTGGCCATCCTCGACAACCACACAGTGGGTCTGCACCTCATCCAGTATATCCTGGTCGACCCTCCTCAGTCAGTCGACCTGGTCCAGGTCACTGAACCTGTTATAGCATGGAATCTGGTTCTGGGCAAATGGTTGGTGGCCCGCCCAATTCTTCCCTCCCCTCCCCTCTCGAAGGTGGGATACAAGGGACCATCCCTCATCTGGGTTTCTCAGTTTACTGGGATAAAAATAGGAGAGTGATCTAACTTCAATCTTTGTGCCTACGCTAGCTAGATTCCAATTACGTATGTAGTCTGACATGTGTGGATCCCTGAAGTTGACCAGAACACAATCGCCAGTTATGGTTTTAGGAGTACACCCTATCCATCCCACCCTCCGAACCATTGATATTTTGGTGCTCATTTAAGGAGGAAGGGGTCTGTGTGCATTGAGCCACTGGATAACTCTATTTTTTAGAGTTGAATAGATTCAACATTTGGCATACTAATTTCTGGGACCCCTGTTAGAATGATTATATAGGGACTGACATCAGGAGGGAGGTCCACCTGGGGTTCGGTTTGCGATTTCCTCTTTACCCCTAGATCCGAAGTTGCCCGCACATCATGGGAAGTAGTGTGAATCCATGCCCCTCCTACACCAGTGGGCGCTGTGTGCTGGTCAACCCCCTGGCCTCCCTCCCAGATTATTTAAGAATGCATTTGCTCCCCCTGTGGGTTCAGTGGGGTTAAGTGGCAAGATGTTCGTGCGTTGCAGCCGGTCCCACCTCAGTTATCATGTTCCGGTTGTCTTGAACTGATGCATTTTTATCCAAACTATTTAGGGTAGCCAGTGTTACTTGTTCGAAGTTGAGTAATTGGCTTTCAATACTGGCAAGTCTCTCCTCCAGCGGGCGTAATATAGCACTCAATTGTGCAGTAATTTTCGTGCATAAGCGGACCTCCCATGTTGATAGTTCTTCCCTGGGGAGACCTGTACCTAGCACAGTGTTAGATGGGTCAAGTAAATCAGGTGCAGCATCTGAACTCTGAGGCTCGGCATCCGTTGGGCTTAATGGGATTACGTTATTGCTACAGTTATTGGCTGATCTAGCTCCCGACCTTTTTTCCATGGGCCGCTTCTTACCCTTACGGTTACCATGGGACTGACGGGTAATCAGTCTCTCCTGGGTTTTTTCCATGATGGATATGTCTAGTCGTGGTGATTGATCCTGTTCTGTTGTGTGGGTGCAGAGGGGAGTGTGGGCCAGATCCTCTCTTGGTGAGTGAATTTGGGCATTAGTTTGGGCATTGTCCATGAGTGCAGTGACCATATTTGGATCCCTGGGAACCTCTGGTGTTCGAGCTTTCGCAAAAGTGGCCCATCGAGGATCATTTGGCCATAGCAAGATCCTGCGACACCCTGCGTTCTAATTGCTTTATACCCTGGTAAATCGCTAAATTAGTTCTAATTATAAAATCATCCAGTGTACCAGTAAGTTTGTTGTTATGTCCTTTGCTTCTAGACTCCCGTGTAGCCATGCTGCAATTGTTCACTTTAATTTGAATGGGAGTTCTTTCACACCACATAGTGTACTTACAGGTAGCTGCTGGGATGGTTCCAGGGAAATGCCAAGAGGGCTGGTCCAGTCCGGTCTCCACCGGGCTCGAACGGGCTACAACGGGCCCACCCTTGGCCCGGGCTTCGCCCGGCGCGCACCCGCACACGTCCCACGACGCCTAGTGCAGTCCCAGTTATATAGGGGAATGGTGGTGGAGGCCGGAAGAGGACGAAGCGTTGCCACGCGGGCTGCCGGTCCTCGCAGTCCCGCCGGTAGGTAAATGCCCCTCAAATAAAATCTCTCTCTCCCTGGCCTCTGAGCGGCTGATGCCTCCAATCAGAAGAGCCAGGGCGCCTCAAAACCAGCTTTGCCACTACTTCGAATTGGGATGTCCAAAGCAGACCCAGGACAATGAAATTTCACTCCCCAGTTTGCCTCAAGCAGTACCTGCCTCCCAGTTACCACACGACTCCAGTGCTAAGACAGGAAAAAGGAAAGTTTATTTTTCCCACCTGGGGGACTTGCAGCTAGCACACATCGTCTCGCAATATCACTCCTTTGACAGGAAAATCACCAACAGACGGTAATTCCTACACGTTTCAGCGTGCCGGCTCTGCAGCATTATCTGGCACTCCTCAATCGGTTCAGCATCCTCCCGTGCTCCTGTTTCAGCGAACCGCCACCCCAGCTGCTCCAACTCAGGTGAGCTCAGCGGGGGACGGAATCGACTTAAACTCGATGAGAAGAGCTCCACGTTCTTCTTTGCAGAATGTTTTTCTCCCCTCACGGGAAGCCCTGGGCCAAGACAGTCCGCGGGGGGGCCCCGAATGCTCCGACCGCCTTGACCTCCCGGGAGAGCCACAAAAGGAACCCCGGCGTCCACTGAACACAGAGCGGCTCCCAGCAGCACTCAAACACCGTGGTAGGTAAGGGCCGAAGGGCCGAAGGTGAGGGAGGCAGCCACGTTCGACCGCCGCAGCTCGTCCGCAGCTTTCCCAAACTCAGTACCCTTCAGTAAAAGAGTAGCTTGTGACAGTCTCTCCTCTTTTCTCCTCTCTGACTCTACCTTCCTTGACAACACCCCTTCACTCTAGCTGGTCACTACAGGAATCTCACGTTTCAGCTATTCTCTTGCACCAAGGTTCAAAACATTGACAGACTGCATCTTGTTTGGGACTCGAAGAAACCAATGAATCTCCAAGTGTTGCAATTGGTGGGCATCAGCACCCATTTTTGGAGACCTGACTGTATCTGTATAATTTTTCATCAGACTTCAGCACCGAGCACAGCAGAACGAAAGATAGGAAATGAGTCACAAAGAGTGAAAGAAAGGATGGGAAATAACCTGCAGAGTGAGATTTAAAAAAAAAAAAAAACTAGATGTGTAGGATGATGGAAGAAACGGGAATGAGGAGGAATCAAAACTAGGCATTGATAGTTTAGGCAGGAAGGAGGAATGCTCGCAGAGTTTCAATTTTGCATCCCCAACCAATTCGATTCCTTTTCATATATGATTCAGATATCAGCCAGATTAAATCAAATTTAGGAACTCTGTCATGCAGAATAGTTGACACTGTTTAGGAGTTTCTAATGGTCTTTATAAGGTTGTTCGGACAGCTTTCATCTTTTTGTGGCTCTATAAAAAACGGTATGTTTTCATGATATTAAGAGTTAGTTATTGAAGCAACCCTCACAACTCTTTGTTTGCCAGATGCGTGGTTCACTGTGAATTGTTTAGGCAGAATTGATCAAAAAATTATTTTGTTTCCAAGACAGAAAGACATACAACCTAGAATGCTGATCAGGGTAATATCGTCCTTCATGTCCTAATTTGTACAATGCCAACTACAATGCAAATAATTTTAAAGAGATTGTTCACAGATATCACTGTAGTAAACGTTAACCAATTTGTGTGTCCTCTTGAGTCTTTTAATTGTGAAAATGTGTGGTATGTACAGGTTTCAATTGAGTTTTAGAGTTCGAAGTGCAGAATTGGAAGCTGATTGCAGAAGGACATGGAAATCTGGTTTGGAACTCTTGAATTTTGATATTAAGAACTGAACCATGCAGAAAGTCTTCAAATCTGTGTTTTTGAAGTCTGAATTAAGACAGTCGTCCACAATACTTGGCTTCTTGCCTGGTCAAGGGACCAAACAGAAAATTACAGTTTTCATACATTCTTGCAAGATTATCCTAATATAAATATGTCTCCTTAGAATTCTTTAAAAGATTTCCCTTCAAATATGGGTGTTGTTCTTCTGTGTGGTGCAATGTTTGTGATTTCAGGGATACTAAAAGAAGGCTCGTTGCTGACTCTAAATGTATTTCAAAAGCCAGTCCAAGAGGAGAGACAGTGAGAATTTCAGGAATTTCCTCAGCCTCTAATCAATTGCAGAGGCTGATGTTAACCTTTCTTGTGTACTAATGGAGGAATGGTTAATTAAGTGGGTTTCATATGACACTTTGGTTATTGTTTTATGCTTCTATTTGATATTGAAGCTGCAGTAGATGTTTTCATCGTGCAAGTCATTTTCTATTTGGTCCTGGTTTTTGCCCTTGCCTCGGAGTTCGGAGCTGAGTTGAGCTGAGCTGCACGCCACGCGCCACGTCTCGCACCCGCAGATTCCGCAGATTCGGCTCGCGGATTTGGGTCCCGGCCACCCGCTCACCTAGTCCACCCTGGCCAAGCCCGCTGTCCCTCTTCTGCTCCGGTGCACTGGACAGCTTACACGGGCCGATCAGGCTGGTCAACCGCGAGTGACAGGCGAGGGGTGGAGAGGTGGACCACGAGACAGGAGAGAGCTGCGCCTTCCATTGGGTTCCCGCAGTCCTCCAGCAGGCACCTGAGCGGGGACAGAGGCGTTTGATGCGTGTGGCCCCAAGCAGCAGGAAGCTAGAGGGCGGAGTGGCGGGACCCCTGCAGACAGCCGGACAGAAGACCAACGCCCCCTAGAGCAGAGTTGACCACCAGAGAGCTGAGTGCGGCGGATCACGTCTTTTCGGAGACCAGCACGCCGAGCTGCCCGCAAGTTGGAGAGTGCCGCCTCAAGCAAGCAAAAAAGAAAACTGCCAATTGGGTGCTCCAACGAGCTGCACCTGTTTAAGCTGCCTTTGCTTATATGCCAAATTTCGCCCTCATCCACCCTGTGTCGCCCTAAGACACCGGAGGCAAGGAGATAGCTGAGGAGCACGCTAAAGGGGCGGAGGGGCACTTTTGAAAGCAGGCTAAAGCAGGCGAAGTAAACATCAACGGCATAGCCCAAGCTACAAGAGAGAGAACCGCAACCATTGAGTGTAGAGAGCAGCGAGCAAGGCATGAGACTCCAGCGCCCCGTGCATACTTTTGCCCCCGCCAAGGGAGCCAGTGGGGGGGTCAGCCATTTGATAAATAACAGCCACATTATCGGAGGTTGGCTACGGAGGCTGATCCTTCTGCATGTTTGAAAGAACAAGTACCCCCCACCCCCTGCCGTAATGGTCATTACCAGCACCCAAGCGGATATCTTCCGGACGGCTGCTGCTCAACCTCGAACTACATCGCTCCACCACATTGCCACGGACCTTTGCTATACCAAACAGCTAGACGTGACAAGTCGACGGGCAAGTTTTCGGAAGAGCAGACAGGCTTGGTGGTAGGCCCATGTGTTTGGGTCAGCTGTGATTGTTGGGTTTGGCGGAGTATGGGGGCAGAGAGCAACACAAAGAAACCACAGGGGACGGAGCATAGGAAAAAAAAGATAAGGGGAAAGAGCGTATTAGGGAGTCGCCGGAGAAGCATCAGCAGAAGCAGTGGAGTGGATATGAGAGAAGGGGCAGATCGAACCCAACTAAGCTCCAAAGGATTATAGTAAGTCAATAAAATTACAAGACAGACAGCCAGTCAGACAGAATATCAGAGTCGGCCGAAACATTATCTAGACCGGCGATCTTTTTGAAACACAGTCGCAGAACCATGAGGTCAGGAAAAATTAGACAAGTATCGACACATAAACAAAAGAAAAGAGGAGCCTCAAAAGATCTTTTTAAACAAGTAAACAAAATAAAGTGAAGGAGTCTGCCAGTAAGGAGCAAAAGTGCCTGATCCCTGCTCCCACCCCAGAACCATTCAAGTTCGGGGGAAAAAACCTCAGGCACAAATTTCATTTCTTAAAAGATCATGTGGCGGCAATTTATGGGAAAACAGAAGAAGAACAAAGTTTACAAAATCCTCTAAAACAAATGAACATGACCATCCCGAGCAAAGGGGAATCAATAGAACAGGCTCAGTGAGAAAAACAGCCACAACTCAATCAAAGTAAAGGCCCAGAAGGCAGCATGGGTACTATGCCACGAGAAAAACTAACAATAAAAAACTGGTTACTAAAAACAACAGCACAGATCCACTCGCAACCTAGCCAACTAATGTCCACACCGGACAAGATGTATAAGGAGGAAATTGGAAATAGCCAAATTTAAAAAAACAACCAAAGTCAAATTGAGAGTCAACAATATCTCAAGGGAATACAGAAAAGATAGTGTGGTCAAGATCTTTCTCAATCTTTGAGGAAGAAGAACTCCTGAAGATGCTAGAGGTAAACACACACAATACAGAGGAAAAGAGGGGAAATTCGCCAGTGGCAAAAAAAGACACAGACCGGGCAAAAACAACAGAAGAGGTGAATACACAGGAAATTACCTCAACCCCCAAAAAATCAAAATCCAGCCCTAATCGATGGAAAGAACATAAGATCGATAAAAACTGCCAACCTCAGGGAAATGCCAAAAAACATTCACACATAACAATTTCCTCCGCCAGCGGTTTTGACTCCATAACAGGGGCCTGAGGCAACCAATGAACACACAGATGGACCCCTGGAGCGAATTACTGCTGAAGAGTCTGCAACAAGCAATTGACGTTCTAAATTTCCAATCTGACAAACTAGATGTTCAGGTGGATTTGATGAATCTAATCGCTACGCACATAGCGGGATTAAATACTAAATTGGTCACAATCTCAGAACACATTACAAAAGAGTCATTAAAGGAAAACCAAATAAAGAGTAAACCAATGATTGCAAACTGTGTCTGTGAGAAGATAATAGATAAACTGGCTTCTTTACCAACAATTTTGTCAGAAATACTAGGTGTGACACGTTCAACAAGGATACATGGAGAAGCCTCCCACAAAGACTTGAGGGGTGAAGACCTAACGATAGAAAACCAAAATAGAAAAAGCTCAATTATTGAGAAAGAAATGGTCATAAACCTGGACGAAGAAAGCGAAGCAAACAATAGAGGACAAGATGAAAGGAAAGCACATGTATCATTAGCGTTAATCGAAACACAAACAAAAAGACAATGGAAACGAGCCCGGAAAGCAAGGAAGAATGTTGCTAAATCCAAACAGGAAAGTTTAAACTATCCCATATTCTCTTTAAAGAGGAACAAGAGTCTATTAAGTCAAACAGAAAAAAATGACACAACTGAATCCAAAAATCAGGAGGTAATCACAGAAGAAATTTCTGAGCCACAGAAAAATCTCAGACATACAATGCCAACAGATAATACGCAACAGAACTCAAAAAACGAAGTCAGCACAGGATTAAAACAAACAAATAAAACAAAAAGAATAATGGACGAATCAGCACAAACTCAAGGAGGTTTAGGAAATATACAGCAAACTATACAGGAAAAAGTGCAAATACTAGAAGGCCCATGGGAGTCTGAGACACAAGATAACTTAAAATTGACCATTGGGGAACGCAAAGGAAAACAATTAATCCAAGTCAAAAAAGATAATGATCACGAGGCACAACCAGAACATCGAATGAGGAGGAATTCCCAATTAATAATCACGGTTGGAAATAATGGAGTGACACATAATCCCCCCTTTGGAGTATCACAAACGATTTTAGAGAGGCTAAACACAACTTCTAGATCAGTCGAACTGTCCACAACACACCGCAAAGAAGTGCTGACATCATTAAGGGAAAACCCTTTTGGAGCACTTACTGTTGAACACCTAGGGCAAGAGATGCCCCCAGTCCAAAGAGAGGACAGAAGTAATCTGACACAGAATCAGAACACCCAAAATGGTTGACACAGTGACAGGACGCATATTATATCAGACAAAAGGAACAATGGACACGCTGAACCGGGGGAATTTATTGAGGCTATTTCGTGAGATCCCAAAATTAAGAGAAATAACCTCAAATGACCTAATATCAGAATGTGAAATGAGCAGCACAACCTGGGGATCAAAGGAGATAACTGACCTCATCTTTTCAACACAAGCAGATTTTGCAGTATGGGGCATAATACTAGTCTATCCGATTCCTATAAAATATCCAAACCCCCTTCTAAACAGCGTGGCCCCACCAGAAATATACAGAAAAGGAAAAACATCTTCCATTTTAAGAGGAGCAAGAAATGAATCAATCACCCAACAAACAAGGAGGGAACCCGAGTCCAGTAAGATAACAACAAGGCAACCTAAACTACGAGCAGAGCACGACCAGGATTGGTCATGGATTCCACAAGCTTTGAATTCCCATCGCTCCTGATGGAAACAGCTCACGTCGCATAGAGCAATTAAGAAACACCGATGAAAACATGAAAACTGAAAGGAAAATAAGTATCTGCTGCTGGAACGTACACGGTTTCAAAGACATGGAACACGACCAAGACACAATTGCCTTCCTGGAAACATTCGATATAATACTCCTGCAAGAAACATGGAATGTTACCCCGAGACAAATTGCAGGTTATGAAGAACATCATCTAATGGCAGAAAAAATAGCAAAATATGGGCACCCAAGGGGGGGTTTGTCTACCTACATAACTAACGACTTCACTTGGAAGTCTGAGATAATGGATTCAGGGGAAAACTGGATACAAATCATAAAGTTAGAAAATAAACAACTTACAAAACACGGCGGGTGGAAACTATTGATCCTAAATGTCTACATCCACCCAGAGAATTCGACAAAGACTAAAAAATTGTTGGAACTAATAAACTTAATACAAACATTACAAATAAGCCACCAATCCTACAGGATGCTGATTACTGGTGATTTCAACAGTAACCTGATCAGTGTCAAAGATAATAAAAGCAATATCCAAAAAATAAGGAACGAACTGGACTCATTGGGACTTCTGGCGCTAAATGGTAATATAAAGGGTGATCAACCCGCAAAGACAACATACTCAAGTGGAAACAAAAAATCCACAATAGACTTCACGCTAATCAGCAACGAGCTCTCACAGCAGATCAATCATTTTTGCATCATCCCTCGCCCAGAAAGCGATCACTTCCCGCAAGAAACACTACTGAGTTTAAACATACAACATAAAGAGAGTATTGGGTCTCTAGCCATAATCCCAGAAGTTAACAATCTTAGGAAACTTAAATGGAGAGGTAACATAACAAACGAAATAATGGAATTTGTGTATACAAACGCAGAAACCATTGAGACCCTGGCTCACAATGATCTAGCAAAAAAATGGGAGAACTTACATATGAAATTGCTAGAAAAATTCCCTGCTAAACCAATAGTAAAATCTATATATGATGCCTATAAACATCCATCGTATACCTCAAAGCTACGAGACAAAAAAAGGGAAATCGCTAAAAAACTAAGGCAAATGGCTACCATAAATAAGCAGGGAAAAAACTAAATGAATAGCGGGATAGTGAAACTACGAAAAGAATATAAAGACACATGCGAAAAGGCAAAAAGGATACATAACGGCAAAGTATGGTTAGACTTGCTCAGGACAAGCAAACTACCAAACAGCAGTGAGTTCTGGAGCTTAATTAATAACTTATCAAAAGGAACTGGCACGCAGACAAAACATAGGAATAAGTGAAACATCGTGGATACAATACATAAACACGCTATACAATACACCCACGCCTGACATCCGGTTTACAGAAGCAAGGAATGAATTAAACAAGGGCCCAGTACCGGGAAAGATAGAAACCTCCCACATATCGGACAAATGGGAAACAGAAACACCATTAACAACAGTGAAACAAACAACCCTGTTGATAAAAAAACTAAAAGCCGAAGGAGCAGCAGGCCCCAATGGGCTACCAAATGCCATATTTAAAAAAGATCCCGACTTCTGGGCAAATTACCTCACTCCATTCTTCAATCAAATCTTCACTGACAAAAAGATACCAGGATCCTGGTACAGTAATATCTTCCATCCTATTTACAAAAACGGGAGTAGATGGGAACCTGGGAACTTCAGGCTGATAGCCCTCATTGATGTAGAGGCAACACTTTTCTCATCTTGTATATTACGGCACCTACAAGAGTGGATAAATAAAAACAAAATAGTCCCGAAGTTCCAAACCGGTTTTAGAGAAGGCATGGGTTGCACTACAAATCTTACCTTTTTGGCACTTTTGATTGAAAGAGCTGAAAAAAAGAAGACCGGATTACTGGCATGCTACATCGACCTAAAATCAGCGTTCGATAGAGTACCAAGAGATCGTTTATGGAAAAAGTTAGAAGATTGGGGACTCCCTCAGAATCTTACAGATATAATAAAGGCCTTATATAGTAGAACATGGGCTAAAGTAAAACTCGGGGATGGAAGAATATTATCATCAAAAACACACATAAGAAATGGATTAAAACAAGTCTGTGTACTCACCCCAAGTCTTTTTAACATATACTTAGCCGACTTAAATAGCCACCTCCAACAGGTAAACGGTCATCCACCAAAATGGGGAAATAAAACAATCCAGTTTCTTGCAATATGCAGATGACATTGTGGTATTAAGTCATACACCGATAGGCCTGCAGAGGGTTATAAATAAGCTAATAGAGTACTTCGACCTAGTAGGTCTGGAACTTAACAATAAAAAAACAAAGGTCGTGAGACTAGCAGGCCCAACCCGAGGATCTTTTAAATGGTACGCTAAGAATACCCAAATCGAGGAGATAGCCACATATAAATACTTGGGCATTAAACTGTGCAGAAATCTGTCCATGGGGGATCAAAGTGGGGATATTATAGCCAAAGCACAATCACTCACCTTTGCTTACAAACTGCTCCAAAAGAAACTACAATGCCCCTCGTATGGTCAAATTTTAAAAGTAATGGCAGCCCAAGTGTTACCTACCTTGTCCTATGGATTAGAAATATGGCACGGGAAAGAAACCAACATCCTTAATAAACTACAGATAAGAATATATAAATCTGTGTTTAATCTTTTTAAAGGAGCATCCCCAGCACAAATACGCCTGGAATTCGGCCTACAAAATCAACTTTACCAGCAGAAAGCTATCTTCGCAAAATGGTGCTGGAAACTCAGAGAGTCTGAAATAGGTACACTAAACAACCTATATTGGCTGGAGATCAGGAAACAATACAATGAAAACGAACCAAACACCTGGGGCTCTTACCTGAGAACTGCTATTGAAGTATTAAACATTGAAGAAATTTGGAACAGCCAGTCGGAACGAAGATCGTTCAACAAAATTTGTAAATTAAATGCAAAGTCTCTATCTCTGGTAGAGGATAAAAGAACCTTGGCCAACCACCGTCACGCCTGGACAGTAATTAATTCTTATAAAAGACTAAAACCACAACTTTATTTAGAAGCTCACTTCAGGCTACAGTTAAAAAAGAAATTCATGGCATATAGACTGGGCGATCTCTGCTCCATGGACCCAATTCCAACCTGGAAAGTAAAACAGTAAGAAATGACATGCCGCCTCTGTGGGTACCGAACAGAAAGTTTATGTCATTTACTGTGCACCTGTGAGACTGTAAAAGTCGAAAGAAGAATTTTGCTGAAATCCACCTTCAATGCTTTAGGATTTCGCACCTGTAGGCAGGCGGTCACAGGCTGGTTGGGTGCATCTTCGATCGTTCTAATATGCCGTGGAGTAAAACTTATGACTCTTGTAGAGACTTTGATACCAAAATCCGGGACAGATCAAATTTTGAATCCGGAAAGCGATTGAGTTTTATACACTGTAAATTCTTAGCCAATCCAGTAATTTTATCTTGCTTTTAAACTATTTGTTACTTTTATGTATACTTTAAGGTTGCGAAAAACCAAACGAAGTTACATTTTTAATATTCGACAATATCTGAAATTGCAAACTCTTCTTTCATTGCTGAATGCTGTGCTGAAATATCAGTCAACCTTTGGAATCAGTTTATTGTCCAGGCACATTTCGAAGTGCAAACAATACTAGTTGTTGAGAACACATTTAAAATCCTGCCCTCGGCATGCAGTTTAACCTTAGCCATTAGCAACTACTTCAGGTGCATTAAAACACTAGAGTAGGGGGACTACTTAGATAATTCTCAGCCTGAGATAACTCAAACCCTCTTAGTCCCCCAGAAGACCTGGCTGATGTTCAGGGGCTGGCAAATCACTACTTTCACTCCATGAACAACCTCCTAGAAAAAATTGCCCCATTGCAACTGAAGAGAACCTCCTCAAAAGATTCCAAACCATGGTACGATGGGAGGCTAAATGATGACAGACGCTCTCTTAGAGTAATCGAACGACGCTGGAGAGCTACACCCTCAACTGACCTCCTTAAACTTCTCAGAACCTCCAGGAACACTTATTTTAGAAAAATTGAAAAATCTAAAACCGATTTCTTCAGGTCTCAACTAGACCTAACCAAGAACCGCCCCAAAAAACTTTTCGATCCTATCAAAACCCAAACCAAGAGCCTACCTAAGGTCCTCAACACCAACCCTCTCTCTATTCCCACTTGTGACAAATGTGCCTCCTTCTTCACCTCTAAGACAGAATCCATTAAATCAGATCTACACATGGACCTAATATTCATCTCAGACCTGAAAGAGAGCCCATCACTGTCCCTAGCTGGCGCCCCAGCTAAATATCTCCTGTTATTTAAACTAAAAAACAATGCATTGTGGTCCCACTTCAACACTTACAGTGAAGATACCATATTAAAAACATTAAACGCGCTAAAACCCTCCAATCACTTCACTGACCCGCTCCCGGCGAACTACCTAAAAGAATTCACTCCTCTCTTACTACCCCTATGGACCAAGATCATTAATACTTCCCTTCTTCAAGGATCCATTCCAGACACCTTGAACACGGGGCAGGTCTCGCCTATCCTAAAGAAACCCACTGCGGACCCCGCGGATCCAAATAACTATCGCCCGAACTCTAACATCCCTATGTTAGCCAAACTCCTGGAAAAATGTGTTTAAATACAGCACAACCTGCTGAACCAATTTCAATCTGGTTTCAGAGCAGGTCACAGCACAGAATCAGCCATGACACATGTATTAGATGACGCTCTAAATATCCTTGACCAAAATGAAGCCTGTCTGCTAATCCTACTCGACCGGTCATCAGCTTTTGACACCGTCAACCACGACAACCTGCTGAATCTCTTGAAACACAGAATGGGTTTGTCTGGAAGTGTATTTAACTGGTTCGCCTCTTTCCTCCAAAATAGATTCCAAAGATTCAAGTTCAACCATTCCCTGTCCTTGCCCTCGTCTGTCACTCTGGAAGTTCCACAAGGCTCCTCCCTCTCTACCACCCTATTCAACCTTTTCATGGAACCCCTAACTGATCTTCTCAGCCTCTCCAAGATACACTTCCACATGTATGCGGATGACACCCAAAAATACATCAAAATCCACTCTCTGGAAGACATCAAATCACTCAACACCACACTACCCAAAACCCAAATCTGGCGGGCCGAAAACCACTTGAAACTTAACTCCCTCAAAACGGAATTCCTTGTAATCGCTCCCCCTAACAAAACTCACACTCTCATAGACTGGATGAAGCACCTAACAGTTCTTAATGGACAACCGCTCATAGTCGACTCAGCAAAATCTCTAGGGGTAACGCTGGACAATAACCTTAAGATGCTGAAACACATCAGCGCCTCAACAAATGGAGACAACTTCCACCTAAAGACCCTGCGGTAACTGAAACCCTTTCTGCCCGCCTTCGATTTCAAACAAGCAGTTCAAGCTCTAGTTATCCCCCGCTTGGAATACGGAGCAGTAACTTTATGCTGATTCCCTAGGTCATCGACAGCCCCGCTAAGAGCCACGATCAACTCAGCTGCGAGACTCATCACAGGTTCTAAGAGAAACGCCCACATATCCCCAGACCTGAGAGCCCTTAACTGGCTACCGTTTGAAGCCAGAATTCACTTAAAAATCGCATGTATGACACACAAGGCTCTCTACCACAACGCCCCACAATACCTAGCACAGAAACTGGTGCTCTCAGGAGTGCCAAGACTCTTCTCCTACAACCACAACAATTTGCCAAGAAAAAAACGTATATCCGGTCCTTCTCCGTTATGGCTCCAAGGATATGGAACGCTCTGCCCAGTAAAACTAGAATGAACCCTTCCTCTGCCTCCTTCAAAAGAGAAGTGAAAGCTATCCTCATGGCTCAATTCACATGAACTCTATGTCTATTCACTGTACTGTATTACTTGCTTTTCTTCGCTCATATTCGTCCTTCTGTTTATCCTTGCTGTTTTGCACTAGCTTCGCACTGCCTTCTCTTGATCTAGATGTATTTATTACTTACTTATATCGTGGTTCACTATATTGTAATATATACTGTATATATTTCTACTGGTCATGTAAAGCGCTTTGATACTCGCAAGAGTCTTGTTCGTGCTATATAAAACCTTCAAAAATAAAATGTATTACCTTGCTCACCATCCCAGCTGGTATATTTTTTAGCTGACAGCACTGAATGTCTCAGTGGGTATCTAGAACGAGCTATAGTACAAGCTCCCCTTAATGTGGGCATAATGTACAGTGACAAGTCCCCGCATGCCAGAAGCTGTTCGCCTACATTCAAGGCAATGTGTGAGACTTTGAGCAATGCCCACAAATAGTTGGGAATGGTTGGATGCCTACACGGAGGCACGCTCTTATAGTCAAAAACTGGTTTTCTGATCGGGCAACTGGCAGCCTGCTGGCTGGTATGGAACACAAATAAGATTCAGACCATAGGAGACCTGTATGAGGCGGACTCCTTTAATTTCTTTTTTTTTTATTACTTTACTTTGTTTTGATATGGCAAACTGTCGCAAGGCAATATAAGGCTTTGAGGCAGGATAGTTCCTTAGTGCCGAGTTTTATTGAGGTACACTGTATTTTGAAAGAAAATGAAGCAAATGGAGCAAAGGAACAGATGTCTTCTTCTCTGTAACTTCTTTTCGGGGAATCAGCCTCTGGCGGGGTCAAGGATCGCGTTACTCTCCACCGACTCATCCGCTCAGCCGGGCGTGGAAGAAAAAATAAGAAAACAAAACAAAGCCTTACTGGCAGGCCACCGTTTTCATTTCAAGGAGGGGGAACGTGAGGAATCAATGCTATGGGCGGGTCGTGAGGGCGAGGGACACAATCACCAGGGACCGGGTTTTTGAATAAAGCCCGTTACGCTACGGTAGGGAGCCCTCCCTGCTCAATGACCACCCAGCAGGGTTTTCTCCATCCTACTCCCGGAGTCGGTCACGCACCTGTCTGAGCCACGAACCTCCGGGTATGTGGCTGGGCGCTGCGTGGGTCATCCGCTTCACATCTGGAGTGGTTCTGGCAGCGTGGGATGATACCTACGAAGCTTCTTCTTCTTCCAGCAAGAGTAGTCACAGGCGTCTTGCTGGTTCTCCCTGATGACTTCCTGATGGGGCGGTGTAAAGAGCGGCAGGAGGCAGAAATAGGTTTTAAGATATTTATTCTTAAGGTTGTAATAAGACCCACTGGTGCTAGACTCCAGGCATCTCCTCAGTTCAGCTCCAACCGCTTCACTGAAGTAGAACCTAAATCACTAGGTTACAACAAAAGGATTCTGAATTACATAGCAAGGAATCTAAGGGATAACAGAACTACAAAACTAAACTACAATAGAAATAGAAGATATACCACATGTTCCTTTCTGAACAAAATGAAACAAACAAAACAAAAAAAACAAAATTAATCTAAAACATAATCAGAAAATTTCTTTGGCAATTTGACATTTCTTCTAGATGAAATAGGAACATCCATAACAGAGGAATTCAAAGAAGTATCATTCCCCAGATCAAGGTCCACAAGATCAGAGGAAGGTAAACAGGCACTGTCAGGAACAGGATCAAAACATTTCTCAGCATTGTCACTGGGAAGAGCAGATTCAGGAACAAAACAAGCATTGTCATTGTGATTAGAGTTGTCATTAGAAAGAGCAACATCATAAAACAAGGCACCATCTCCCATTTTGGAAAAAAAAACGTTCTTGACCAGGTTTAAGAACTATCACAGAACTCTTACTCCACCAACCCTTGTCCTTGAGCAAGACGGTGGAGTTAGTGACATCCTCAACTTGAAAAGGTTCAGAGAACTTAGACGAACCCTTGGGAGTAAAAGATGGTTTAACAATTCTTACCCAATCGCCAATGGTAACACTTTTGTTCTTAGAATGATGGGATAAATCATGATAAGCCTTACCAGACAGACGAGCAGAATGAATATTGACCCTGGCCTTAATGATGGAATCCTCCAAACTGATCTTATTAGATTTAGTATTGCCAATTAAAGGCATGAACAAGCATCTAGGTTCCCTACCTCTCATTAAAAAATAAGTCAAGTCAAGTCATAAAATTTGTATAGCGCACTACATACCCAGAGGGTTTCAAGGCGCTTAGGAAGGGTAGGAGGATTATTTGTCAAATATCCACGTTTTAAGCTGCTTTCTGAACGCTAGGTGGTTCTGGGTGAGGCGGAGGTAAGCGGGGAGTGAGTTCCATGTTTTGGCAGCCAGGTATGAGAAGGATCTGCCTCCCATGGTGGTCTTGTTGATGCGAGGTACAGTGGCGAAGGCTTGGCTGGAAGAGCGTAGTTGGCGGGGGGGGGTGTAGAAGGACAGTCGAGAGTTGAGGCAATCTGGTCCGATGTCGTAGAGTGATTTGTGTGCGTGGGTAAGCAGTCGGAAGGTGATCCTTTTATTGACGGGTAGCCAGTGGAGGTCTTTAAGGTGACCGGAGATGTGTTCGTTGCGTGGGATGTCTAATATGAGCCTGGCTGAGGCGTTTTGGATTCGTTGGAGTTTCTTCTGGAGTTTAGCGGTGGTACCTGCGTAGAGGGTGTTTCCGTAGTCCAGTCGGCTCGTGACCAAGGCGTGGGTGACTGTTTTCCTTGTTTCGGAGGGGATCCAGCGAAATGTTTTTCTGAGCATGCGAAGAATGTTGAAGCAGGAAGAGGATACGGCGTTGACTTGTCTGTTCATTGAGAGTGAAGAGTCCAGGATGACGCCAAGGTTCCGTGCGTGGTCTGTCGGAATGGGTGCTTTTCCGAGGGCTTCCGGCCACCAGGAGTCGTCCCAGGCAGAGGGGGATGTGCCTAAGATGAGGACTTCTGTTTTATCTGAGTTCAGTTTCAGACGGCTTTGTTTCATCCATTCAGCGACTTCTTTCATTCCTTCGTGTAGGTTAGTTTTGGCAGTGCTGGGGTCCTTGGTGAGAGAAAGGATCAGTTGAGTGTCGTCCGCGTAAGAGATGATGTTGAGGTTGTGTTGGCGGGCGATGGCCGCGAGGGGGCTCATGTATACGTTGAAGAGGGTGGGACTGAGTGATGATCCTTGAGGCACGCCGCAGATGACTTCAGAGGCCTCGGACTTGAATGGAGGAAGGCGGACTCTCTGGGTTCTTCCGGTGAGGAACGAAGTGATCCATTCAAGTGCTTTTCCTTGGATTCCGATGTTATTGAGGCGTTGTAGAAGGGTGCTGTGGCAGACTGTGTCGAATGCTGCAGAGAGGTCGAGGAGGATGAGGGCGACTGTGTCTCCATTGTCCAGTAGAGTACGAATGTCGTCTGTTGCTGCGATGAGGGCGGTTTCAGTGCTGTGTTTAGCTCAGAAGCCAGATTGTGAGGGGTCAAGTGATTTGTTGGCTTCGAGGAAGGCGGCGAGCTGGTTGTTGACGGCTTTCTCGATGACTTTGGCCGGGAATGGGAGAAGCGAGATGGGGCGGTAATTTTTGAGTTCGGTGGGGTCCGCTGTGGGTTTTTTCAGAAGGGCGGTGAGTTCAGCGTGTTTCCAGCTTTCCGGGAAGGTGGCGGAGTTGAAGGAGCAGTTGATGACGTCTCGGAGGTGCGGAGCTATGACGGAATCAGCTTTGTTGAAGATGTGGTGAGGGCATGGGTCTGTGGGGGATCCAGAGTGGATGGAATTCATCAGGCGGATGGTGTCCTCAGTGGAGATTGGGTTCCAGGCGTTAAGGGTGTTAACGGGGGGAAGATGGTCAGCTGATGGAAGGGTGGGTTGGTTTCCAGGTTGGTTGTCGAAGCTGTTGTGGATGTCAGCAATCTTGTTGTGGAAGAAAGAGGCTAGGGAGTCGCAGAGGGTTTGGGAGGGGGTGATGTCGTTAGAGTTGGCCGAGGGGTTGGAAAATTCCTTGACGATGTTGAACAGTTCCTTGCTGTTGTGGGCGTTGTTGTCAAGTCGATCTTTGAATGCTGTTTTCTTGGCTTTTCGGATCATTTGGTGGTGAGTGCGGATGGCGCTTTTGAAGGCGTCCTTCTTGCTGGTGGAAGGGTCCTTTTTCCAGGCATTTTCAAGGGAGCGGCACAGTTTCTTGGACTTCTTGAGGTCGTCGTTGAACCATGAGGCCTTCTTGTTGCCAAGTTTGTGTTGACGTTTTTTCAGTGGTGCTAAGTTGTCTGCGGTGTTGGATAACCAAAGGGTGAGGTTGGAGGCGGCTTCGTTGGTGTTAGAGGAGCGGGCTGGGGAGGTTTGAAGGAGCGATGTAGAGATCTGCTCTGTGGTGATTTTGTTCCAGTTTCTTTGTAGAGTTGGTTGTGGGTGGATGATGGGTTTCGGCATGTTGTAGGTGAAGTGAACGCAGCTGTGGTCAGTCCAGAGGAGATTCGTAGTGTGGCTGAAGGAGACATGGTTGCTGGAGGTGAAGATGGGGTCGAGAGTGTGGCCTGCGATGTGGGTGGGGGAAGTGACCAGTTGTTTAAGTCCGAGGTTGGCGAGGTTGTCCAAGAGGGTGGCGGTGTTGCGGTCGTTGATCTTTTCAAGGTGGAAGTTGAGGTCTCCCAGAAGGATGTAATCTTTGGAGGGGAGCGCGTGTGGGGTGATGAAGTCCGTGATGTCTTCACTGAATTTTGCGCGTGGTCCTGGTGGTCTGTAGAGGAGGGTGCCTCTGAGTTTGGTCTTGGCGTCGATGTGGATCTGGAAGTGAAGGTGTTCGGAGTTGGCGAGGTTGACGTCAGAGCTGGTTGAAATGCGGATTGATTTCTTATGGACGATAGCGATTCCACCTCCTGTATGGTCGGTGCGGTCCTTGTGTGTGATCTTATAGTCATCAGGGATAGCGATGGCGATGTCAGGGGCGGAGGAAGCGTTCATCCATGTTTCCGTGAGGAAGGCGATGTCCGGAGAAATGGTGTCTAGTAGATTCCATAGGTCAATGGCGTGTCTGTGGACCGATCGGGTGTTGAGAAGGATGCATTCTAGGTGGTTGGGGTCGGGGATCTGTGTTGTGGTCGTAGCGGAGATGTTGTTGGTGCTGCTGAATTTGCAAGAGTAGCATGAGAATGGTCCATGGGTGCGTCCAGGAGCGGCTTGGACGCAGGTGGGGGCGCGACCGGGTTTAAGGGCTAGGAGGGTGGCGGCATCGTAGGTGATGCGGGGGGGCTGGATAGCGCGAGGGGCAGGGGGTCTGGCGCTGGGCGCGGTCAAGGCGCGGACGGGCGTAGACGGGCTTACCTTTGGCGCACCTTCGGCGCGAATTGGGCGCGGTCGCTGCGCGTAGACGCTGCGCGTGGGAACTACTGTCATATATGGATAGTGGAAGGGGAGGGGCGAGGGCGTCTTAGCTGGGAGGCGGGGCGGGCTGGGTAGAAGCACAACAACAACAAAATGGAGGGCGCTTGGGGGGAATGCGCTTTACAGGTCGGCAAGTCGCGCTGGTAGACAGTGAAATAAGCAATGCAGTGAACAGAGCGCACACCAAGCAATGTAAATTACACCAACAGTGAAATAATAGCAGCGGAAAATAGAGCGCACAGCAGGCAATGCAAATTACATTAACAGTGAAATAATAGCAGCGGAAAATAGGGCGCACAGCAGGCAATGCAGAAGACACAGTTTGAGGAAGGGAGCGCTAAGCAACGATACCGCTGCTCAAGGGAGCGACCACTCAGCTGGCAAGCGTCGAGTGAGTCACAGCGCTTCCAGGTAACGGAGCGCTGAAGTAGTCTGTGGGAGGGCGTCTTAGCTGGGAGGCGGGGCGGGCTGGGTAGAAGCACAACAACAACAAAATGGAGGGCGCTTGGGGGGAATGCGCTTTACAGGTCGGCAAGTCGCGCTGGTAGACAGTGAAATAAGCAATGCAGTGAACAGAGCGCACACCAGAGAGACACCAGTGCAAGAATTGGGAGTCAAGTGGTAACTCCAAATCTTTTCCTTTAAAAACTCCAACACATCAAGTTTGCTCTCTAAAGCGGCATGAACGCGTTCCTTAAAAAATCTGTTAGCCCTCTCCACCTGACCATTGGAGCGAGGACTATAAAGAGGAGCTCTGACAGCAGTAACACCAAACTTATTCAAGAAAACTTGCATCTTACTGGAAACAAATTGGACCCCATTGTCCGACATCAAAGAGACAGGTGCTCCCTCAACCCTAAAAATGTTGTCCAAAAAACACACAACTTCATCAGTGGTGGGATGTTCTACAAAAGAAAAATAAATCCATTTGGAGAAATCATCAATTAACACAATGAGAAACCTCATCTCTCTACCCAGACACTCAAAAGGTCCAGAAAAATCAATGGAAAGTCTTTGCCAAGGACCTGTAGGACCACTATCTAAAGACAACGGTTCAGAAGCAACCTTCCAGTGCTTATCAGAATTGATGCAAATGGAACAGTTATCAATGAATCTTTCCACTGAAGCATCTAAACCAGGCCACCAGTAATGGCACTTCAACAGCTTCTTGGTAGCAGACACACCAGGATGCCCAGAATGCGCTAACTGAATAATTCTATCCCTGAGACCAGCAGGAGGGATGAACAAATCCTGTCTTAGCAAAAAATCGTTTTGAATACATAATTCCTCGGAGACCTGAGCAAAACTTCTCAGAGGTAACTCTAAATTCTTAACAGAAGGCCAACCATTAGCAACATAAGATTTAACCTTCTGCAAAACGCTATCATTAGAAAAATGATGACTCCATTCCTTCTCCTCAATACCAAAAGAACAGAATTCTAAAGCGTCAACATAAGCTACAACACATTCGTGCAGATCAAGAACTTCATCACTGGAATCTTCAACAGGAGGTAACCTGGATAAGCAATCTGCAGTAACGTTTTTTCCACCAGAAATGTGCTGAATGACGAAATTGAACTCCTGTAATCTCGCAATTAACCTAACTAACCTTGAAGAAGCATTACCACTTCTCACGCCGTCCATCATGTAGACAAGCAGTTTATGATCAGTTACCAAAGTAAAAGGCCTCCCCCACAAGAAGTTCTTGAACTTTTCAACAGCCCACACACAGGCTAGGGCCTCTTTCTCAATTGTGCTGTAGTGAGCTTCTGCACCCCTAATACCCCTGGAGATGAAAGAAATGACACGTTCTTTGCCATCAACAACCTGAGTGAACACCGCACCCAAACCAACAGTGCTGGCATCAACAGTCACAAAAGAATCACCTTCAGGGTCAAAAGTGTTTAGACCGGGTGCCTTAGCAATAAGATTAACTACCTTCACAAAAGCGGAATCGTGAACATCTGTCCACAAAAATGTAGCACCCTTCTTAAGTAACAATCTAAGTGGCTCCACAACCAAGGCATACCCCTTCACAAACTTGGCATAATATTCGCTCAGACCAAGAAAAGAGCGCAAGGTATCTTTGTCTTTGGGTTAGCTACAATTTTCCAAACTGGCAATAATGTCTTTTTTGGGAAAAATGCCTTCAGGGGTTATTTTGTGGCCTAAATAATTAATTTCACTGACCAAAAATTTACATTTATCCTTGCTCACTGTCATTCCCTTGTTGTTCAAAGTACTTAAAACTTTTTCCAAGATTATATTGTGATCAGAAATGGTCTTAGCAAAAATTAGTATATCATTCTGAAATGACTGTACACCTTTGAGACCATGAAAAAGACTTTCAATCAACTTTTGAAACACGCTGGCAGCTGACGCCAAGCCAAAAGGCATTCTAAGAAATCTATACAGACCAAAAGGAGTGATAAAGGCTGTAAGATCCTTTGACTCCTCTACTAAAGTCACCTGATGATAGGCGGATTTAAGATCAATAATGGAGAAAAACTTTGCTCCATTTACAGCTGCCAACATCTCTTGAATCCTAGGTAAGGGATAGGTCTCAATAACAATATTTTTATTCAAGGAGCAAAGGTCAACACATAACCTAATATCATTATTTTTTTTAAGAGCGATCTCTATAGCAGAAACCCACTCAGAACTGTCCGTAGATTCTATAATACCTTGAGAACACAAATCGTCTAAATGTGCTTTAAGTTTGTCTCTGACTCCCAGTGGTACCATGCGAACTTTATGTTGGACAGGTAAAGCATCTTTTTTGAGTTTGATCTTGTGGGAAAATCCTTTAACCTGTCCAACAAAATCCTCAAAAACTTTTTCATGCCTATGAAGAATAGAAGACAAAGAATCATCCTCTAAAATAATGTTACTGATAGGCATATCTCTCAACTGGATTGGTTGATCAGAACCTGGACATAAGTTAATACCAAGTTTGCCAAGATCAAACCAACCTACAATATTCTTCCCATCAATTGCCACATATATTTTAGTAAAAATTTGGCGAGTTTGAAATCTTAGAAAATCCTCAAAGAAACCCAACATTTTAATTTTAAAATTACCAAACGCCTTAGGGTTTATGTCAGAAATGTTAAGCTTGACACCATTCCAATTTTCTTTGAAAAATACATCAGACAAAATAGTTACTGGCGAACCAGAATCGGCCATGGCTTCAAACTCAACCTTTCCAACAGAAACAGTACCTAAAGGAGCTTTGAAGGGAAGAATGACACTGTTAATATAGTTGTCAAATGCATCATCATAAATAGTAATGATCATATTGTGCATATCATTTTCAACATCAGATACATAACTGACCGTAGTATTTACATTTCTTTTAACAGTTTTACAGAATGAAGAAAAGTGACCAGTTTTACTACACTTAGTACATTTCCTTTTAAGTGCAGGACAATCAGAAAAGTTCGCTAAATGTGATTTAGAACCACATCTAAAACAGCTTAAGCCAGACTCCCTGTTAGTCTTGGAATTTTTTTTTCCTCGAGTTTGAACTGAGCAAATGGAAGAAATAAAAGCGCTTTTAATAGATTCAGCTTCAATGATTTTGGAAGATTCTATAGACCTTTCAATACCTTTGGCTAGGTCAATCACTTCTCCCAAAGTAGGATTGCGGCACGCCAAAAGTCTTTCTTGTACCTTCTTTGAAAAACAATTAAAGACAAATTGATCTCTGATAGAGAAATCAACAAGTGCTCCAAACTGACAATTGGCAGCTAATACCCTCAATGCCGCCACATAATCTTCTACAGACTCATCAGACAATTGTTTTCTTTTGTGAAAAGCATGTCTCTCGATCAAAACATTCGGTTCATCTTCAAATTGCTTTTCGAGTCTGGCAACAGCTTCTAAAAATACATTCCAAACATCTCCTTCACCTCCCGGTGCTGCAATGGGTTCAAGATTTTTAAAAATTTCGATTGCAGCTGTTCCTAAGTAACTGAAAAGAATAGCTTTTTTCCTTTCTGGTGAGAACTTAGAACCATCAATTGCAACAATATAGTTTTCAAAAGACTCAAACCATTTTTTCCAAGACAACTTAGGTTTTCCAGGAATTTGTAAGAAAATGGAAGGTTGATTGCAAATTTGAGAAGAAGCCATGTCAAACACTGAATAGAATTCACTGAAGATTATGAACGCTTGCTCTTTGTAAAATAAGTGTGCAAGTCACTGAAGTTGACAGAAACTTGCACTTAAAACTTGCACTTGTAGAATAAGTGTGCAAGTCACTGAAGTTAACAAACTTGCACTTGTAAAATAAGAGTGTAAATCACTAAATTGGTGACTTGCAGGTAAAATAACAGTGTGCTCTTGTAAAATAAGTGTGCAAGTCACTGAAGATAACAAAAACTTGCACTTAAAACTTGCACTTGTAGAATAAGTGTGCAAGTCACTGAAGTTAACAAACTTGCACTTGTAGAATAAGTGTGCAAATCACTGAATTGGTGACTTGCAAGTAAAATAACAGTGTGCAAATCACTGGAAAATAAGGTGACTTGCACTAAAATAATAGTGTGCAAATCACTGAAGTAAAATAAAAGAAAAGCGAAATGCTAAAATTAGATAAGGGAATGACAGCTGAAAAAAAAACGTTCAATAAATGTTTAAAAGTGAGGGAATCACTGTGTTCGCTAATGATTGAGAATAGCGCTTTAAATTCAAAGCATAAACAATGCTTTCATAAAAGTGAGTGAATCACTGTTCACTGAGGAAAAGAAAAAAAATAAGCTCTTTAGGCAATAATATTAACTTGCTCGCTGTTAGCGCTGATGAAATGATGACTCTCGAGTTAGAGAAAATATATAATGAAGTGAGCGAATCACTGAGTTCGCTACTGCCGGTTAACGCATTGAATAGTAAAGAGCGCCACCTTCGTGAAGATCACGAACAATGCAGCGAAAATGGCCGCCACGTTACGTGTGAACGAAGCGTTCCAGCAGGTTTTGTGCGTTCCAGCAGTATAGCGTGCAGCGTCAGCGTTTCAGCAGATTGCCTGACAGCGTGCAACGTCACAGAGGAACAGCTCGAGACAGGATCCAGCGCGTGTGTACAGCGCGAGCAAAATCTAACGGCCTTTGAGATCGGTAAGAAAGGACCGCTTTTTATCCCAAATGGAAAATAAATAGGAAACAGTACCTTAAAGCATCCGAAAATTACAGGAATTTGAGTAGAGATGCCCAAATCTTCGTAAGAGGAAGTGTGGTAGCCGGCACAACCACGCAGAGGGTCCGTATCAATAGAGTTCAAAAAGGACAAGAAAATGTCCTTTTATTAAAGGTAAAAGCTACACAGTGGGTCTAGTAATTAATTAAATAAACCTCGTCGCCATTGTAAAGAGCGGCAGGAGGCAGAAATAGGTTTTAAGATATTTATTCTTAAGGTTGTAATAAGACCCACTGGTGCTAGACTCCAGGCATCTCCTCAGTTCAGCTCCAACCGCTTCACTGAAGTAGAACCTAAATCACTAGGTTACAACAAAAGGATTCTGAATTACATAGCAAGGAATCTAAGGGATAACAGAACAACAAAACTAAACTACAATAGAAATAGAAGATATACCACAGGCGGCCACCTCCTTAAATTGGGTGAATCCTCTGGCATGACGTCCTGAGGGGCGGGACTTGGTAGCAGGCTGGCCTCAGAGTTAAAGGGCCAGAAACCAGGGATGTCGTTTGTTACCGATCAGGTTCGGCACTTTCTCTTTCCGTGAGCTGTGGAGAAGCAGAAGGATTTAACACAGGCAAGTCTCTGGGGTGCCTCTCCACGGGGTCGGACGGGGTTGAATCCTGACACAAACGCAAGGAGATGATGGACGGAGTGCAGAAACTTTTCAGACACTCACCCTGAGTCACTATTAGATCTGGGTTGAATCCATTATCGTTCTTTAGCTCACTTCACCACACCAGTTCAGACCCAGCCATATGCAAATCAGTATTGACGCTGTTCCTTATGGGAACAGTCTAGCTCAAACTGCAAAGCCAGGTCTTCCCTGGACCGGAAACGAGCATCCTAGGACCGGTTTCTGGGTACCACCCCATATCAGCCAGGTTAGCTTGAATCCAGTGGCAAAGTGAGCAAGGGACCCACATCTGGGCTTACCCTGCTAACCTAGGGCTAACAAAGCAAACAATGGACGGAGTACTGAATTTGCTAGGTTCATGGTTGTTGGACCCTTCTGCCCTGAGGCTCTAATCAGGAGTCCAGTCAACTAGCCTCTGGGAGTCACTCTGGGGTCCTGAGTTCAAAAGATGCAGTTCCAGTACTTGCCAGCCAGGCAATAAGGCAGCAGGTAGCAGGTCAGCACAGTGGAGCAGCAGTCCAGCAGAAGCAGTCCCTTCAGCAGCACACCACTCCTTTTCCTGGCAGAATTTGTAGGTCCAGACTGAAGAGTTTGGGTCTGAGGTCCTATATTTATACCTGGTGCCCACTTTGAAGTAGAGGAAGCTTATAGAGGTTTCCATCACCCTGAGGTATCGGGCATCTTCTTCTTCCCTGTCGTGGCCAAGCTTGCTAGAGTCATAATAGACTAGTGACAAACTCTTTGTGATAGTGCTCAGTCAGAGCCTTTGTGATGTGCAAGGGTGGTAGGTGAGAGCTCCTCCCCCTTGTTTATTCAGTGTGACCCCTCACCTATCACTCCTTTGTCTCACTGTATGGGAGCAATACACAAATGCCACCTGCCAGCTACACCTAATTGTGCCCCAGGAACAGGCTGCAGGCACCAAATGGTTAGTGCAAGAAAACATAAACTTAATAAAAGTGACATTTTCAGAATTATGACCAACAATCAGCCTTTACCATTAAAGAGGGCTTTTAATATCAATCCTTTAGACAAAGAACTCAACCGGTCTTCCTGCTTTCAGTTGAAAGTGATCACCTATTAAGTGTAATACGTTTGCTCCAATGTTTTCGACTGGGAGAGGTAGACCATGCAGTAGTGAAAAACAAATTAAAGAGTTTATTACTTCCAGGACAAAAATACACTCCATCCTGTACTGTTCAGTGCCCTGGGCCTGACAAAAGGTTTATTTTGCCAGATCGAACTTGTAGTTGAAAACTGCACACACTGGCTGCAATGGCAGCCCTGAGACATGATTAAGTGGCTACTTAAGTGGGTGGCAAGGTGAGTGCTGCGGGCACACAAGGAGCATTTAATTTGCAGGCCCTGAGTACATGTAGTACCACTTCCTAGGGACTTACAAGTAAATTAAATGTGCCAATTGGGAGTAATTTTACCAGGTTTAACAGAGAGAGAGCAGAGGTACTTTAGCACTGTTTAGAAGTGGTAAAGTTTGTAGGGGCCTAAAAGCCAACAAAACCTGGTTCAGAAAACTAGAGAGTGAAGGCAAAAAGTTTGGGGAAGACCCTGCTGAAAGGGCAAAGTCCAATACTAGTCTTGCTTCAGACGAGCTCTGTTGAAGGTGTGCAAACCTGGGATGTGTCCTGTTACACCTATTATGGTCCTGCACACAGCTATACCTATAGTGGAAGTATAGTTGGCATACACTGCATAACACTAGCCTATGTCATTTTATGGAGTCAGCCAAGCTGGCTATCATATGTGATATGTCAGCTGTAGAGAACATCTCTTCACATTTGGAAAAGATTGATGTCGATGGCTCTCATGGTGTCCAAAATATGTATCCTTAGGCTTTGATGATCCCCTAAGATACCCTTAAACCAAGAATGGCCCACTGAACTTTGTAGACTGACCATATATGAGAGCCTTGTTTACAAATTGCAGGACCAAATATCTCTGTTTAAGGGTCTCCTGGGCCCATTCAGACATCTCATAGAACAACAGGGAGCAACCCGTTTTAGAGAGTGTGAACGGCTATGGAGATCCCCGCCTCTCCGTAGTCCAGGTGATCGAGGCCCCACCCACCAGAGGGAAGACCGCAGTGGAGAGTGGAATGGCGTCCCCTTAAGAACGCAGAGCCGAAATTAGTACAGAATCATTTCATTTCATTTCATAAATCTTTATTTCGGTAATTTTATCACCATAAAAGATATGCATAATTCATTTCATAATTATTAAACATTAAAAGATCACAATCCATCCAGGTGCATAAAAGTTTTTCCTATATATAGAGTTTCAGGTTTTATTCTAGAGTCAGTCAATAATCAATGTCCAGCCTTAAGGTACTGACTTCTCAGGTACCACATTGCACCTAAATATTTAGCCACAGCAAAGACAATGTGATCAGTCAAATCTGATTTCAGTACTCTAAACGCGGCCAGGCACTCCGCAAACCCCAAGCTCCTACATATGGGGATAATCCATTTCTTGCGGGAGGCATGATAAGCCGGACAGAAAAAGACTATGTGGAGCTCTCATTCATTGTCCACTCTGCATGCCGGGCATAAGCTAATTGCTGATTTACTCCACTTGCTAGTTAGAGCTCGGATGGGAAGAGTCCCATGCCTCCATTGTAAATATAGTTTCCTAAGAAGAACAGGATATATTTTGTCCAAGGCTGGTTCGAATCAGTAATTGTCCTTAATAGATAAAAATGACTCTGTGAATGTCCCCTGAATTTGCTGGCGACAGAGTGCCGCTAGTTTGCTGTCGTAGTATGCCTTTGCCAAACTCTTTTTGGAAATTAGTGGGCATGCAGATAGAGGATCAGACCAGAGTGACGATAGGCCTAGATCCTCCAACTCAGTTCTAATAAATTTAAGCCATTTAATATTCCCAGCATTAGGCATGGCTAAGACTTCCTGTAGACCGTGCCTATAACTGCACAGTTCTGGAACTGCCCACAGCCAGCGCTAATAGACCAGGGGACGCAGTGCCAGTTCTTCGCTTAGAGGTCGCAGCCCTAAGTCTAACCTCAGTGGAACAAGGGGCGTGCTAGGCGGAAGTCGTACCACCTGCCTGATGAACTTATTCTCCTCTTTCACCAGTTCTGGAGAAGCAACATGGCCCCATAGCTCGCAACCATACATGGCAGCCCCCCTTGTCTGTGCCTTGTAAATCTGGAGTAGTGGGGCGACGGGTTTGACAGATGACCTATTGTTTCTCATGAGCCTCATAACCCCTCCCGAGTACTGGGCCAATTTAAGTAGTGCTTTCTGTTGGTGTGTGCACCAGGTCATATTCTCATTTAACAAGAGCCCAAGATGCTCAAAGGTACGCACCCTTTCAAGTCTGGTCTGGCCGATGGTAGGGGCGGTTCGTAGCCTTAGTGGGGCATTAAAGACCATAAATTTGGTCTTTAAGGTGTTAATTTCTAGGCCATGTTCCCCACAAAACTCCACAAAGCCATTTAGGACGCGCTGTATCCCCATTGGGGACTTTGAGAGCAACAGGGTGTAGTCGGCGAACATTATCGCCGGCACCCTGCTGCCTGCCAGCTTAGGGGCATCAGAGTTGGCAACCCCATTGAGGTGGGCGATTGCCCCGTTGACGTAGAGGCAGAACAGGGTTGGTGCAAGCACACAACCCTGCCTTACCCCCCTGTCAACGGGGAATCGGTTTGACAGCGCCCCCTCCTTGCCACACCTCACCTGGGCAAAGTTGGCAGAATGGAGACGGATGATCATCTCCAGCAGGCCCCCGGGGACCCCCAGTTTGGCCAACACCTCCCAGAGTTTTCTGCAAGGGACCAGGTCAAAGGCCGCCCTCAGGTCCACGAATACAGTGTAGAGGCTGCCACCCTCCAGCTGTACCGTTTTCCAGAAAATGAGGGCGAGCCGAAAGACCTGGTCTTTGGTGGAGATCTTCCTTCTAAATCCCGCCTGGAATGGACTCAGAATATCATGATCCAACATCCATTCCGACAAACGATCCAGGAGTAGCCTAGTGAAGAGTTTCTGGGTAACATCTATCAGGCTTATTGGCCTGTAGTTGGCTGGGAGCAGAGGCGAACCCTTCTTAAATATAGGGACTATCTCTGCACCCAGCCAAGTTGGGGGGATCAACATGCCGTTCAAAATTGCATTGAACAGCAACCTCAAGTAAGGGGCCCAGATCTTAACTTCCTGCCTGTAAAGGTCACCTGGAAGCTTGTCCAGGCCTGGCGCCTTTTCAGCCGCAAGGTCCATATTGACTACACTTTCTAGAGATTGAACCATTGGTGGATCAAGTGGGTTCCCTGGTTGACCCCAATCAGGCGCACTATACAAGGATTTAAAGTGGTCCTCCCACACAGTGGCAGCAATATTTGAATCTACTGCCGCTATAGGTTCGGCTGAACCATGCTTGACGATCTGCCAGAATTTACGGGCATCATGAAATGCTAGGGCAGCCGTCATTTCCGACCAATTGTGCTGGTCCCATTCTATTTTGGCATTACGGGTGATGAGCTTGTAGGCCACCCGCTTATCCCTGATCTTACTAGGAGTATCACGGATTTTAAGGGACTCCAGGAGGTCAGCCTTTGCTCTTCTACAAGAAGCATTGAACCATGTGGCTCTTCTCCCCTTTCCCTTTTTCGTCCTGGCCACCGGGTTCATTACTTCTGCTAAATTAGTGCAGAGCTCAGAGTGGATATCCCCAAGCACTCTGAAGTTATCGGGAGTGGGTGACTGAAGGAAGAGATCCCTAACTTTTTCAAGGGCAGGGACCACTGCCTCGTATAGCCTCTGAGTGTTTTTTGGGTTCTGTACTAGTGTTGCCCATCTAATTCTGCGTCTGTTGCTAGTTGCGACTAGACCCTCCGGTAATGCAAAGTTTTTGTCTGAGTTTGCCGTTGGCATACCCTGGACAGCGATCCTCAATGACAGTACATTATGGTCACTGTCGTTCCTTCTAAGTATCGTAAAATCCCTCACTTTATTCCAATCCTTTGTCCGAACCAGGAGGTAATCTATCCGTGATTCTTGCCCTGGTCTATTGAAGGTGGGCTGGGGTGGAATGTCATCCTTGATCCGCCCATTGCAAGCCCTCAGTGAGTGGGATAGAGTGAAGGACATTATTTGAGTGGCTAGCGGTAACCAAGATTTTATCGGCGGGCCCAACAAGGTGGGCATCTCCCAAAGATCATCCTCTTCATTAATTACACCATCCAAATGATCCGGGAGGGGCCCGTACTGGATGTTAAAGTCCCCCCCAATTATAAGTGATGGGCAGAGGGTGACACGGTCGAGGAACACAGCCAACTCCTCTATTGTCCCTGAAGTGCCCGTAATGCCAACCGGTCTAGAGTATACATTTATTAATGCTACTCTAACACCGAATGCCCACTCTAGAACAACACACTGAAAGTCCAGTGAGTTGGTTACGATGTTTCTCGCCCTGCATCCAAGGTGAGAACCTACCCAGATTGACAAACCACCGGACGGTCGTCCCCTCCCACCCCATTTTGCCATGATCTCAAAGGTAGCGAACCCTGTGCGGGAGTGTTGCTCTCTAGCCCACGTTTCTTGGAACAGACATATGTCATAGTCCTCAACGAATTCCACCCACTCTGGGGAATCAAATTTATTAGCCAACCCGGCCACATTCCAAGACCGTATCGAAAGTGTTCTTGGTGCCCCGCCCTCTTCAATAGAATTAGAGTCCAATGGACGCCTACTTATCCTGCCCTGGCAATAGTTAGAGGAGGACAAACCCTCTGGTACCAGTGAACATATTGCATATAGCGTCTCAGCTGGGCATGGGATGGTAAGCTCATCTTCTTCTTTTGTATGGTCAGTAGATGTACCCTCAGTGAGATAGTCAACAGCCTGCTTCTCTATGTGCTTAATCTCACCCGTGGTTTGGTTCCAATCTCCAGGGAGATATGGAGATGGTACCAGTGTATCATTAACCCTGTGAGATATTGGTGGGACAGAACAAGGTGGGGGGTAGGACAAAGAGCAATGTAAATCTGTCAAGGAGGAGGTATCGGAAGCTCAGTGGTGAAGTCAATCCACGTCTTTAAGGCATCCAAATCTATTGTGGATGGGAGCCCCGTTCCACCCTAGATGTTTGTCTTGCCAGTGGTTAGAAGGCCCACCCTGCACAAAGTTTTGTACCGGAATCTTATTCCAATTCCAGTTTCCCCTCATGTGGGAATAAGAACGCGGGGGATAGAAGTAGGTTAGTGATCTAGTTGCTATAGGCGAGTTAGCACCATGACCACTCCATGAGTGAATAAAGTGTGCAGTGTTAGGATCTTCGAATGAAACAATAACACAATCACCTGAGATGGATTTGTGCGAGGTCCCTATCCAAGGGACCCGTCGCACCATAAGAATTTTGCTTCTCAGATGGTTGGGCAGTGGCCTGTTCACATTAAGCCAGTGGATGACCTTATTTTTTAGTGACCCAAAGTCCTCCTGCTGTTGGTATGGGATTTCTGGCACCCCCGTGAGGACTACGACATATGGTCTTACATCAGGGGGGAGATCAACTTAGCCACTATAATGTTTTTTTGTAAATTTATCTCTCTGTGGGATGGCGTGGTAAGTGTCGCGATTTTTAGCCTTCGGGGCTGCCTGCACTTTCGGAGCTGGTACAGAAGGGGCCGGCAGCTGGTTTGCACTTCCCGCTGCTCTATTGGTGGTGGTACTTGCAGGGACCTTTTGCCGAGGTTTTGGGACGGGTTTGGTCACTGGAGAGGATGGTAAGGTAACAACAGCAACTGGTGGAATGTAGGGCGCAGCTGGTGGGCTAGTTGGTTTGTTGCCAGGTAGGGTCAGGGTGGCCAGATTTAGAATACTTTTTTCAGTCTCGAGAAGCTGGGTTTCTATTCAAGACAATCTGACTTCCAATGGGTTTAGGAGTTGTTTTAACGTTTCCCACACAATCGTTAGAAATTCCACATCCTTTCCTTGGATCATACAAAGTGGTACCCCACCATTCTCACTTTCAATGATCAGATTCTCATGCTCCCCCGTCGACTTAGCTGGACTAGGTTCTAGTACTGAAAGGCAACTATTTCCCACGGAAAGTGGTGGGTGGGGTGGCTGGGCTAGTACTTGAGAGGGAAACTGTGTCTTCGCTACCTTAGCCTTTTTCGTAGAGTAGGCGGTGGCGGTCTTGCGCTTCCGTTTCTGGTTGGAGCCCTTAATGGGGTTAGGGGAAATCCTCGGACTCATAACGTTAGGATTGGCAGATGGTAGTGTCGTCAAGGGTGGCCCATCTTCCCCTCCCACCCCACCCAATGATAAATTAGGGATGGGGGGTGCTGGACATGGAGACCCAGCTTTCGCTACTGGGGCTGAAGGAGGTGAGGCTGGTGGACAATGGATCACTGCCTGCGTTAGAATCGATGCTGGTCTCGTTGTGCTATCCGGTGTTTTAGCATGGGCAAAGTGCCCCAACGAGGATTTCTTGGCAATAGTCCGCTCCTGGGACAGTCTTCTGGCTGCATCAAGTTCAATAGAGACCCTATGCTGCATCTTACTGATCTCCAAATCTATAGCAGTGTTAGTTCTGGTGAGAAAATCATCGAGTGTTCCATTTTTCAGTTTCCCCTTTGCTGCCCTGCTTCTGTACTCTCGTGTGGACATTGTACCTTATCCTCACCGTGCGCCGATGACCAGAGTATTTCCACCAGCAGAATAAAAGGGGGCCAAGGGGGATAGCCCGGACCGGACTCTGCCGTACTCGAACGGCCTCAAACGGCCCGCTCTTTGCCCGGTCTTCGCCCCGAGCTCCGTCCCGCGCGCGTCCCGCGTTGCGGTGGAGATCACGTCAGTTATGTACATGTACGTGTAGGCGGTGGGTGTGGCCGCTGGGGGAAGAGGCACCAGCTGCGCTAGCTGAGGAATACTGATCCTCGCAGTCCCCCGGTCGGTAACCTTGTCCTTTGAACCCCCGCTGCCCTCGACCCACACGGCTTCCAGCTGGGAGCGGTGACAAGTTCTGGCGATTGCAGAACGCGCTCACACCAGCGGAAGCGGTCTAATGGGGAGGCGTGCTGTTCCTCAGACGGGAAAACCAAAGTGCAGAGTACAATCCACAGATAGGCGGCAAAATCAGTCTGTGAGCGGCACCCACGAAGCGGGTGTCGCGAAAGGTTATGGACCGGAGGCGGTGGGCGTGGCCGCCGGGGGAAGAGGCACCAGCTGCGCTAGCTGAGGAATACTGATCCTCGCAGTCCCCCGGTCGGTAACCTTGTCCTTTGAACCCCCGCTGCCCTCGACCCACACGGCTTCCAGCTGGGAGCGGTGACAAGTTCTGCCGATTGCAGAACGCGCTCACACCAGCGGAAGCGGTCTAATGGGGAGGCGTGCTGTTCCTCAGACGGGAAAACCAAAGTGCAGAGTGCAATCCACAAGTAGGCGGCAAAATCAGTCTGTGAGCGGGTGTCGCGAAAGGTTATGGACCGGAGGCGGTTGGCGTGGCCGCCGGGGGAAGAGGCCCCAGCTGCGCTAGCTGATGAATGCTGGTTCTCGCAGTCCCCCGGTCGGTAACCTTGTCCTTTGAACCCCCGCTGCCCTCGACCCACACGGCTTCCAGCTGGGAGCGGTGACAAGTTCTGCCGATTGCAGAACGCGCTCACACCAGCGGAAGCGGTCTAATGGGGAGGCGTGCTGTTCCTCAGACGGGAAAACCAAAGTGCAGAGTGCAATCCACAAGTAGGCGGCAAAATCAGTCTGTGAGCGGGTGTCGTGAAAGGTTATGGACCGGAGGCGGTGGGCGTGGCCGCTGGGGGAAGAGGCACCAGCTGCGCTAGCTGAGGAATACTGATCCTCGCAGTCCCCTGGTTGGTAACCTTGTCCTTTGAACCCCCGCTGCCCTCGACCCACACGGCTTCCAGCTGGGAGCGGTGATAAGTTCTGCCGATTGCAGAACGCGCTCACACCAGCGGAAGCGGTCTAATGGGGAGGCGTGCTGTTACTCAGACGGGAAAACCAAAGTGCAGAGTGCAATCCACAGGTAGGCGGCAAAATCAGTCTGTGAGTGGTACAGAATCTCCGAGAGCGTGTCTTTAAAGTTAGTGAAGGGCTAACGAAAACGAGCAGGGTCGAGGAAGGACCGTTTAGAGCCTAAGTAGAGTGCTGTATGTCCTAGTCAGGAAAGTTGACTGACTTAAATGCTGCGGAAGGCTGACAACAGCTGAAGGCAGAAGACCGAAGGCTACAGCTCTTGACTGGTAAGAGCGCGAAATGAACCTTGAAGCCTGTTATTCTTGGCGTCCGGAAGGTATTGTAACTTTCCAAAAGATTTTTGTTTCTGCAAACAAAGCTCTATATTGTCATCAGGCATCCTATATGAAGGTTAATCCATAACTATCATCTTATAATATGGAACAAGACACACACCATGGATGTCCTTTTTCTCCAGTGCTGTTGGCCATTATGTCAAGACTTTGCTGATGGCAATTAAAGCATCATCTTATATTGACGCGTATCATTACTAACAATTTATAGGTAGTTTTATTTTAACCAGATTCCATCACTATTTTGACATTGAACACTAATTGTTCAATGATTGCAAGTGACAAACCTATTGATGAATTTGCTTCCTGGTAAGGTTATACATTAAACAACAGCAAAACTCAGATTATTCTAATAGGGTATTCCAATTCTTCAAATGTCAGCACTATCGTTTACTTGGGAGGTAATCTCCACCATGATTATGACAGAATTTGGGCTATTCATTTTGAACCACTCTAAGAAAAGATGTACAGGCACGCTACTGAAAATGGTATACTTGTGTCAGTGATGTATAAATGGTGAATTTCCTTTTTTTTTTTTTTTTTTTTTTTTACAAGGTAGTGCTTTTTCAGTGAATTTATTAGTTTTTTTTTTAATCATAGGTTGAAATTGTACTCACGTCCTCACATAGAACTCCATTTTAACCTTTGATTTTTTTCAGTGAAAAAATATATATATTACTTACTTGCGCTCACCAGTAGATAGTTGTCGTTAAGACCAAGGGGCCGATTACAATGTCATGTGAAAAGTCTCCAACCGACAGTCGGATTCCCATAGACCCTGTTGGGACCCATCTGCCCGACTTAGTCGAAAACAATTCCGACCAACTGATTACGATGCTCGCGGTCGGAAGGAAAACCATTCGGTCATTCTGATTTGGTTTCGACCGGCACTCAGGAGCCGGTCGATCAGAGTGACCGGAGCCGATACCTACAGGTCTACTTACAGTGATTCTGATCGACTGATTGCGATGTCAGATTCTGGCAGCCTTTCTGACTCGGTCTGTCAGACACGAAAAGGCTGTCGGAAACTGACCTTGGGGGCCCCTAGCAGGCCTTCCAGTTGGAGGCCGTGGGGCTACCGAGGGACCCCCCTGTAAAACCATGCACTGTGTGGCAGGCACCTTGGGGTGTCCGTGACAAGGTGCAAGGTTTTCCTCAGACACCCATTTTTCCCATAAGGGACTGTGTTGTCTGTCGGTACACAGGCTCCCATTAAAGTCAATGGGAGTCCTTTGGAATGGTGTTAGGAAGCACCGCCACTCGCGAGTCGGTCGGAACCGAATCCGACAATGAGTCGGGTGGAAAGTTTCCGCACAACATCGTAATCGGCCCCTTAAATTCTGTAGGAAAAGTGTTTTGATGCTGTGCTAGTAACTTTAACGCTGTTTAACAAATCTTCACCAAATCTTCAAACTAGTTTGCCACTCACTTCAGCTGCTGTTTGGAAAGTTTTGAGGTGATTCGTCAAGCAGGGGGTCAAGAAAAAATTAGGATCCAAAAGCACATTTTCCCCATCCAATTTCCCATAGAGATTTTGAACACAACTACAGACCGAACTGCTGTACGGAATTACACCAAATTAGTCCAAAAGCTAGATCTTGGTCCAGAAAAAGTGGGTATAATTCCATCAAACTGAGATCTGAGCCCCAGGAAAAAAAATAGAGAAAGAAATATGTAAGGTGGCAGGGTAGGAATACCCTGACCCCTTAGGCCTGTGGTGGAGTTCCACATATGTTACAGAACGTCCATGTTTTTTTAAAAAAAGTGCGGTTTCCTGCGCTTGATTCTTTAATAGCACCGGAGTGAGCCACGTCCGGTGGAGATGCATGGATTTGGTGGGAGGGGCGCACATATGGCCCCTCGTCCCTAGGCCAATTTTGGCTCTGGGGCCCCATCCCCCAGGGCCTGAACTTTATAATATATTGGACGGTGGAGTGCTTCTGCCCTCCTGGGCGGATTAATTATAGGGGTGGGGTCTGCACTCGCCCCTCCCTGGCCTGACTACTGCCATGGGGAGCCCATTCCCAGGCCCTGAGGAAATTAGAAAGGAGCCGGTCCCATCTATGTCCCGGGTTGCTCACCTGTGCTATGGGCAGGTAAACCTGTGTTTTGTCTGCTGGACAGGGCAATTTCAAAGCTCTTGCCATGCGAGAGCAAACCTGAAGTCCGCTCCCAGTGGCAGGGAGCATGAAAAATGCTCCCACCTGCTGGGAGAAGACTTCAGATCTGTATAATTTTTCTCCTGCCTCTCCTTGCGGGAGAGAGCCATTTCAGCTCCTGCTGAATGGGGGAAGCAGGTGGTGCTACATGGCCCTTGGTACACCCCCACGGGCCCCAGCGAGGACATGGTGGGTGCCCTGAGTGGGCACCTGGGCACGCAGCCTTTATTAGCTTGGCCTCGGGAGATGTGGGTCCCTGGGCCAAAATCGGCCTGGAGTCATGTGGCCTCCATTAATTATTTGCCTGGCCCTGGGTGATGGGGTCACTGGGACTAAAATCAACCCGAAGAGCGCATGGCCCCCCTCCCTCATGAATTAGTGGCTGGTGGTTGGGATCCCAGGGGTTGAAATTGGCCTGTGGCAGTCGCCCTACTCCTCTACCCCTTTAGTTATTGGTAGGGCCTTGGGATATAGAGTCCCCGGGGCCGGTATCAGCCTCTTTAGTCAATAGGCTGCATACCACCTCCCTCTTAATAAAATTTGGCCTGGCCCATCTTCCACAGCCTATCTTCTACTTTCCCAGGCCCAGGGATGGGGTACCAGGGGCAAAAATTGGCCTGGGGAGGGGTGGGTTGCATGCCCTACCCATAAAAATAATGGTGGGTCCCTTATGATGGTGTCCCTGGGGCCAAAAACGACTTGGAAAGGGGCCATATAGCCACTCCCCTAAAATAGGGTCCCCAGGGCCAGAATTGGCCCAGGGTGGGGGACACAAGCACCCCCACAAAATATGCCAGGCCCGGGCGATGAGGTCCAAGGGGCTAAAAGCGGCCTGGGTTGGCTGCCTTTGGGGGCTTAGCTGCTGGTCAGGCCTTGTGGCTGACCTCCTGCTAGGTATGGCGTGGGGTTGACTGAATGCATGGGGTTGACACCATTCCAATATGGCGCTTAAGTGACTTGGTTCAGTCCTGTTTCTAATTTGAGTTCTGGAAATGTATATGTAGGCATATGTACTCGAGCCAGCAAACGTGAACAAGGCTGTGAGGCTGATCTGGAGAGACTGTTGCAATACAATATTGGGAGAACGCTATCCTGAGTGTGCATTTTGATATTTGCATTTTGAGGTAGGATTAGTGACTGGGCTCCTCACCTGGTATAACTCAACACCCCACAGAACCATAGCGGACTTGTTTGCCCAGTGATGTCACTGACCATGTAATGAGTGATTTAATATGTTAGGTCATAAGCAGTGCATTGTAGGGGAGTAAGTTATAGTTAGCTCACGTAACTATAACTGCTGAATTTCCCTGGTTTTGTATGAGTGAAACCGGAGCCTCACTATAATGCCCCTGTAACCTTTGTTTTTTTCCTTGAATTTTTAAGGTTTTTTCAAATTCTGTTTCATCACTATAACGTCCCTGTAATGTTTGTTTTTTTAAGTGATTTTCAATGTTTTTTTCACTCGTAGTCACGTTTGCAGAGTGGTGGAGGGGGCAGACTTCCGATCAGCTCTCAGGAATCCTGCTGTGTCAGACTTAGTGGAGGTAACCGGAGGGCTTCTGTGCACCCAAGAACCCTCACAGTCCAAGAGAACTTCATCCCCAGCCAGCAGTGCGCAGGAGGCATGTTTGCAGAGTGGTGGAAAAAAGTGTGGCCTTCGAAGAGCTCTCAGGAATTCCGCTGTGAGAGACTTAATGGACACTCTAGAGCCAAGGAGACTTCATCTCCCAACCAGCAGTGCACCAGGAGGCGAGTTTGCCAAAGTTTGAATAAAGGGGGCGTGGTCTCCGAAGTCCTCTCATCAGTCGCAATCTGTGAGACTTAGTGCAGGTAACAGGAGGGCTTGTTAGCCCCCAAGGACCCTCAGCATCCGAGGGATCTTCGTCCCCCAACCAGCGGTGCGCCTGGAATCGAGTTTGCAGACAGGTGGAGAAAGGGGCTGTGGCTTCCCAAGTCCTCTCAGCAATCGTGCTGTTTGGGACTTACTGGAGGTAACAGGAGGGTTTGTTGGCCCCCCAAAGTGGTGGTGAAAGGGGGTGGCTCTCTGGAGAATTGCTGGTCTTTTTTATTTCTTCCTCATTTAGTCACGGATGGGGGGCGCGTGGTCCCCATTCCCTTCCCTGGGCAAAATTCAGCCCCGGGGACCCCATCCCTTGGGGCCTGGCCTTTTATTTATTTTTTAATTAAAAGATAGGGGGGCCCAGCGCCCCCACTCCTGGGCTGATTTTGGCCCAGTGACCCCATCCCACATGGCCCAGCCTCATTTTAAAACTTAAAAAAAAAAAAAATGGGGGGTGCGCACTCCCACCTCCATGGCTGATTTCGTCTCTGGGGACCCTATGCCTCTGGGCCCGGCATTATTTACATATTGTTAAAAGGGGGCCTGCTTGGCCCCTTCCCCGGGCCGATTTCTGCTCTGGAACCAAATGCCCCAGGGCCTGGCCTCTCCGTTGAGGTTCACGGAGGAAACTCTAGGCCCCTGCGGTCACATCCTGTCTCCTGAGGGAGCCGGCAATGCTTGGAGACCCAGGGAGCTGTTAAACCTGCAGCTACCTGGACCTCAAAGCAATTAGTTTCTTTCCTTCTCTTTTGACAGCTGGCATGAAAACAGACAAATGCTCCGCTTCCAGCTAGCGAAAGCATTTGTGAGCTCTCGCTTTCTGAAAGGATGGCAGTCCCCAGGGCCATGTATGGAACCATGAGGGGGCCGAGCAGCCCCCCTTCCAATATTTACTTCAGCCCCGGGGAGGTGGTGGTGCCTGGGGGTTTGCTATGGCCCCCCATTATTTTGTTATATATGCCTCGGTGAGGTGGCGGTTCCTGGGGGTGCGAGGGTGGCCTCTCGGCCTCCCTGCATTTTTGTAAATTATTTTCCCCGGGAAGTGGCTTTCCCCGAAACTGCCGAGAGAGGGGTCTTCGTGGCTCCCCCGCATTGTAATCATTTGAAGCCCCTTTGAGGTGGTAGTCCCCGGCGCTGTGGGGGGTCAGTAGGGGGTCAGCAGGGCCTCACAAACTGTATCAAATTAAAGCCCCGAGGCAAAGGCGGTCCCCGTGGCTGTAGGGGTGTCCGCGTGGCCCCTCTTACTCATTTGCAATAAAGCCTCGGGGAGGTGGAGGTTCCTGGGGCTACTATAAGCCCTAGGAGGGGGGCCCGTGCCCGCCCTCTATTTCCAGCCCCCAATGTCCCGGGGACCTGGACTACCAGGGTTGATTAAAAGCTGAATCACAAAAAGGAAGTTTTCTGAAAATTTTGTGAAGATTCCACAAGCAGCGACAAAGTTATTGGCAAAACATAAAACGATTTTCCTATGGAAACTTTGGTCCTAACTATATATTAGCTACTGACGGTCGCCAGTAGATATTTATAGTAAGGATGTCGTTTTCCTAGGAAGAACATTTTTTTATTTGGCAATAACTTTGGTGTCATTTGACGAAATGTTATGACATTTTCAAAACTAGTTTTCCACTCACTTCAGCTGCTGGCGAGGAGTGATCCTTCAAGTGGGGACTGAGAAAAACGGGGGGCCCAAAACTCGTTTTCCCATGTTAATTTGCATAGGAAACTTTAGACACCGCTACAACCTGAACTGCTGACGGAATTACACCAAATTTGGCAGAAAGGTAGCTGTTGGTCCTGGAAGCGCCCTTTTTTGTTAAATGGTGTAATCCGTCGGGTAGTTGTAGAGTTATGTCCAGTAGTTGCAGAGTTATTTAAGGGTTTTTCAGTTATACTCTGCTTGAGCTCTCGTGCTGAGATCTTATTGGCTCTCAACATTTCAAACTAGGAAGCGTTGGCAGCCACCTTGTGACTCGGTTGAAACGAGTCGCAGGATAAAAAAAAATGGGCAGGATAAAAGTCCCATGACCTCCTTATGCCTTTTGGGCGGGTCCCACAAGGACCCCGCTGGGCCAAAAGAGCACTTAAAAAAAATACTTTTTGACATGAGTCGCAATGAAGCGATGTCTCCTGCTCTTTGTCAATTATTGGCCTCTGGGTGGGCCAGGTCCTTGGGGCATAATGCAAAAAAGGAGGGGGGGGGGGCGCACACAGATCCCCCCCCCCCCCCCCCCCCCCGCCCCCTCCCCCTTTGGGGCTTATTATGCCCCGGGAACCACCACCTCCCAGAGGCTCCTTTGTGAATTAAAATGCAGGAGAGGGCCATATTGCCTCCCCTGCTACCCCAGAGACCATCACCTGCCCGGTGGCGCAAACTCACTTTACTATCCTTGTCTAGCAGCTGGGCCTCCATTGCAACTTTGTGAATTGGCAACGGTGGCTCGGATCGGCAACTCAGCTCCTCTGGGACTGCCTGTCAGGCCGCTTCTGTTACGAAGATCTCAGGCTGTCACTGAGCACAGGCACACAGCGTCGCTGAGTCTTCCTTGGTGCACGATCACTGGGCACTCCACACACAGGTCTCAGGCTGCACGAAGTCACGTGCACAGCGTCGCTGAGACTCACTTTAACTCCGGTGCACACGATAAAAAGGCAAATCCTCACGGAGGTCTCACGGTGCACAATGCACATGCCCACAGCGTCGATGAGACTCACTCGGATTCCGGTGCACACGATAACAAGCCAAATCCTCACGAAGGTCTCACGGTGCACAACACACACATACACACACATACACACACAAAAAGATGTGTTACTACGTTGTGAGTTCAGGCATACTAAGCATCTTTCCATCTTAAGCCTTTGGGAAGATAGGCTGGAAAACATATTACACAGCCTTCCCATTCTGTCCTATGGTCAAGATAGCCTTTCAACAGTGAAAAACGAAATGGAGATTATTTCACTGTCAGGACAGGACAGGACACACACACTGTAGTAGATGTCCTACCTTTCACATGCACTGCACCCTGTCCAGGGGGTACCCTAGACCTACCATATGGGTGTCTGAGGTGTATAGAAAGGGAAGGGTAAGGTCTGGCAAGTGAGTGCACCTGTCAGAACAACATGGCAGTTTAACAAACTGAGCGCAGGCACTGTAATGGCAGGCCTGAGTTCCCTTTTAAGGCCTTGTGTGGGTGGCCCAAATAGCGCTGCAGGCCCACTAGTATCATTTGCATTACTAGCCCTGGCACACATAGTGCACTTTACTAGTAAGGCCAACATACCAATCATGGACAACCAATTACCATTACACTTTATACAGTCAGCACTGGCACTTTAACACTGTTTAGAAGTGACAAAGAGTCCAAAGCATCTAAGTTGGCAACACAATGTCAGAAAAAATGTCTAGGGGGAAAGAAAAAAATGTAGGGACTTTAGCCAAAAAGGGCCAAGTCCTACAGTCATTCACACAGGTATTTACTCTCCAATACAGCCCGCTCACAGTGACAAGTGCACATGTGCAAGGTAACTGAACAGGTTGAAGGTACCAAGTAGATGCTGCTGCCTATTGTTTTTACCATGCATGCCAAATGTTAACCACGTATATGCCGTGGCAAACCATACTTTTACAATAAAATATTCATAATAAAGGAATGCGTGGTAAAGGCATATGCGATGAAAACATTTTCATAGAAAGAGCATGCGTGGTAATGACCAATGCGTTGTAGAGAAGGCGTTGAAAAAGCATGCGTGGTAATTGCACGCGTGGTACCATCATACAACCTTCATATTTTGTTTTGTCATTGCCAGATACTGCAGTATACCGCAGCGCAATATATGACTAAGTGTTAGTTCCGTATTCCTTAAAAACTACTGAACCAATTTGGATCAGGTAACAATAATGACCCTTTCCATACCATAATCTATATTCCTGCCTAATTTCATGACCGTCTATTCAGTCATTTTGCCACTACATCTGTTTAAAAAGTACCTGGAAAATGGATTAGTAGAAAAATATGTTTGGGACCCTTATTTTTTCTTTGAACTTTTTTAACTAATCACCACAAAAGTTTTCATTATCAGTTAATGTAGAAAAGGGAATAGGTTTGCATACTTTTGGGGCGATTCATCAAACGGTGGAACAGGTATTACCAATCAAAAATCTGAATAATTCCAATCTATTGGAATTCTAATTATAACTACAGAGTCACTTCCGTCACTATGTAATATAAATATATATATATATATATATATATATATATATATATATATATATATATATATATATATATATATATATATATATATATATATATATATATATATATATATATATATATATACAGAAAAAAAGTTATGACCTTGCATATTATATCATCTAGTGCGTGTGAGTGTTAAAGTCTATACTACTACAAAAGTTAGATTAGATTACATTGGATGGACCCCCCTTCCTTACATGCCTCATCTAGCAATGGAAGACAGGTATATGACCCGGACCCCATGCTCCGCTTATTTAAGCGCACCTGCCATCCCGCGGCGCCTCGCCTCTACCAAAGTAGGCTGCACTACCATTGCGTTGCATGACCTAGCTGTCGCCTCCATCTATCCACACTCTACTCCCCCTTGTTGCCCCTCCCGGGCAGACTTGATCTCCCAGTCACCCAGGAAGTAGGGTGCCACCAAGTCCTCCGTAAACTTTCCATCCAGACCTGGGGCAAGCTCTATGTTAATGGCAAATTTTGTAATAGTGAGGAGTTCTTCCGGGATGCCCGCCCACCCACCTGAAACGTTTTTTCTACATCAAACTGTGACAAGACTTCAGGGCGCGCACCATTTGCTTCCCAAAAGAGCCTCCTATCATCACTCCACAACATGCCCTTCTGCAGAAGACCACCCCCACACATGTTGTGTCACTACTGTACCGCACTATCCAAAAAGACTGTATACACGACCTCCCCTCTGCCAGGACATGTTTGTAGGAAGAACTCGCCTTCCCCCCTCACGGACGACCAGTGGTTCTTTTGCTGCCAACAGACCGGGAAAATATCCACCAGCAGCAGGCTGCACATCATTCACTATAAATACGTACACCATGTCTACTATACACCCACACGACTGTAGCCCCTTCGCCTGCGAGACACCGACCGATCTGACCGATGCGGGAGTGAGCGGGCGGATTGTAGACATCGAGCCTGGGATTGCCCTTCTATCCAACGGTACTTGTCAGAGATATTGACAGCGCTTTACCGAATGACTGGACCGCACATTCCAGAAGATCCCCTTGTTACGCTCCTTGGATACACCAGGGGTTAGCTGCTCCAATGCGAAGATACATCTCCTTAGCACTCTTGCTGGCCAAGAGGTAAGTTGCCTGCAGATGGGTTAGAGGGAGGCCGCCTAAATTCAAATATTGACTGCAGGACCTTATATATTGTCAAGACCAATTGCACACTTATGCCGAACTTCTACCGCCTTTCTCTCGCCCACATGACATATGGTCTACCCTCCAGACGTACCTTCTGTAGCACGCTGGCACTAAAGGCACAGACGAACACCACAACCGGGCGATTGACGGGGCCTGAGCTTGGGATGAGTTTAACCCCTTAGGCATCTAACTATGTTTGGAATAATGAGATCATTCTGGTGACTAGGAATGGGGCTGTAGTCGGGTCACATACAGAGCTACTGTTATTTCATAGCTAAATGTGCGGACAACCTGTAAAGTCGGAATTGCTATGTGGTAATGTTTTGTTAATTAAATTTTGCATTCTGTGCTTAAACCTCAATAAAGAAATTTTTAATAAAAGGAGATGTGTTCAATCTATCTGCCCAGCTATTTACCCCAAACCTTACGGTATTTAGCTGGACAGACCCTAGCCTCGAATAATAGTTTCTCTTGTGCTGCGCACCAGTCCACACCTCTGCGTAATTTCGATATGCCGGGGGGATCCGAATCTATCCAACTAGCCACAATGTCTCGCTTGGCCACCACTATTGCAGTAGTCAGAAATTGCTTATCAGCTCTGGAGCCATCTAGGCCATCCGTAATACCCAGGATTATATATTAGGGGTTGTACGGGACCTTCCATCCCAGGACCTCTGTGAGTTCTTTCTCTATGGAATCCCAATAGCGTGTGATGACAGGGCAGGCCTTTACCATTTGAAACAAGTTCGCTTGGTCATGATTGCACCGCGTACAAGATGAAGTTGACTTCAGACCTGAGGCGTTTGAGGTGTTAAGTAGGTGACATGTAAATAGTACAGTTGGACCAGAAGGAGCTTGCTGGAGGTAGTTACTGTCCTGGGTGCCATCAGAGCGTCTCTCCAGTCTTCCTCCTCGAGGGGCCCCTCCCATTGCTCCCATAGGTGTCGGTGTCAGTCTAACATGTTTGGAGTGTTGGTGAGACAGCGGTAGATATGAGAGACACCTCCCTTTCCCAGGTTGCCTATCATAATATGCGCCTCGGGGGGACTATATTCCTGAAGGGATGTGCCTTGCGGTACGTGAGTGTAGAGGGTGTGGCATAGCTGCAATCATCTGTAAAATTGCAAGGAGTGAAGGGAATGGAGGGTTCGCAGATCTTGGAAGGAGCGCATATCGTCCCCCGTGCACATGTTCCTAAGCCTCGAGATACCAATAAGGTCCCAAGGTCGGAACCCCGCCAGGGCACTGACTTCTTGAAGTCTTGCTTGAATTTAACTTCAGCCCGGAGAGACCAATCGGGAAAGTTACAGGTTCAGCCAGTGGGCGAGAATCGAAGTGAACATCAAGACTGATTTCCATATGGCTGCGTCCACACTGGGGTGGCTTAGTGGGTAAAAGAACAATGGATTTAACCCAGATCTTTTGACTGGAGGAGAATGTTTGAATTGTCAGCATTCCGTCCATCATTTGTTTGCTGTAACACTTTTCGCCCTAAGTGGGATGGGGATGCCCAGGCGTGGATCCCTTGCTCACTGTGCTACTGGATTCAAGCTATCCAGGCTGAAGAAGGGTGACATACCCTGAAACCGGTCCCAGGATGCTTGTTTCCGGTCCAGGGAGGACCGAGCCTGGCAGTTCGGTCTGGACTGTTCCTATGGGGCACAGGGTCAAGACTGATTTGCATGGGGGCGTGGCCTGCAGCCAAGGAAGATGGCCGCACACTAGGAAAGCTGGGTTAGCAAGTTGCAGCAAAACACCCATAATCCGACACTATCCGGTCTAGAAAAACACCTACCATATTGGGAATCTGCGGAGAGTTGACGGACAGCAGTGCAGGTTGACAGGATCCACGGACAAGTGCTCTCCCGCCGCTGATCAGCAGCCGGGCTGCTCATCCTGCGCAGAGAAAATGGCGCCCGCCTCTGCCGAGTGCCCTACCGAAGAATCACGACCAGCAGTGAGACCTGGGGAGCTACTGCTAGATGGCCGCGACGCGGAACAACTATCGTTGAGGAGTGATAGCGCCGGGGGGCCCCGGCTTGCCCCGAGGATGGCGCCGCGTTCTGGGGGCTCACAAAGCCCTGTCAACTGCGGTTGGCATTGCGGCCTGGTGCACTTCTGGGGAGGGCCGGCACGAGTCCCGCGCATCAGAGGTAGGAGCGCCGCAGCTGGCCCCGTGAGTGACTCCGAGATTCTGCTGCTCGCGGCGTCCGCTTGGCACCGCAGAGAGTACAACTTAGCAGAGTGGCTGCACAATAAAGACACTTGCCTGAGGGCCTGATGTGACACAGTCCTGTAGGACCACGGAGTCTAAGAGCCCGCTAGTGGCCAGACTGGGGTTGGCGTCAGACAAGGTAGCGGAGGCGAAAAGCGGTATTGGGAATCTACAATTCAAAATGAAGAGACTCGAGGAGCAAGTTGCCACACTTACAAAAAATCAAACTGACATTGCAGCCCGCCTGAAGATCAGGAAGGCCGGAGTAATAATATCTGCATCGTGGGGTCCCGGAGGGCATGGAAGGTCTGTCCACAGACTGCTTCGTGGAGAATCTGATACTTAAACACCTCAAGCCGGAGCTGCTATCAAATTTATTCTTGGTGGAGAGAGCTCATCACGCGCTGGGGGGGAGGCCCAAGCCTGGGGCCCCTCCGCGCACCATCATTGCCCGGATCCTGAACTACAGGGACCGGGACGCCATCCTGCAGGCATCGCGGATGTCCGGAGACCTACAACTGGAAAAAGCCACGATTCGCTTATTCACAGACTTTGCACTAAATGGCCAGCGCAGATCTTTCGTAGGAGTCAAGAGAGCCCTCAGAGAACAAGGAGTGAAGTACATGATGTTGTACCCTTTGCGACTCAAAATTCTGAATGGTCAAAAAGTGTACTTCTTTGACTCACCAGCAGAGGCGAATGACTGGATGGAGGGCTGGCGGACTGTACGCAGACAGAGTGGTTCGCGACGATTGGCCCACAACCATACTGGCCATGAGACTCAGAATAAGAACAGATCACCACGGGAGAACCGAGAGAGCGAGCAGACATCACTTAAGTGACTATGGTGGTAATGGTTGTTTGGGGTGATTCCTGTAAGAGAGAATGGGGGGGGGGGGGGGGGGGCGGCATGCTTCTTGGGTCCTTGAGTTTCGGTGGGAGCCGGGCAAGATGCTCCGGGACTGTGGCCTACTCCAATGATGTAAGTTTTGGGTCTCATTGTTACTAATAGTGACTAAACAAGGGCCTCAGCACTAGCCAATGGGGGTGAGGGGGGGTGAGCCTGGGGTGGTGGAGTAGGGTTCTTCAATAAGAACATCCACGGGGTGTGTACTCCGGTAACAAGGTATGTCTCTTTCTGCGGACTGCAGGCTTATGTTCCCTCGTTTAGTTGATCTGGAGATGATGGGGCGACAGGCACTCTGCGAGTTTGGAAGGCGGGTGGTTGGGGGCCCACTTAGCAGGGAGGCAGGGCGGGGATGTGGTCTGGGGAGGGGAGGCTTGGTTTGAGGGGAAGTTTATGTTTGGCTCATGGTGATTTAAATCCAGATGATTGGTTATCTAGTCTTAAAGGTATGCAGTGGGACGTGAAGTATCCGAGGAAAACGTAGGCCCCTTTACATTAATGGGTGAACAGGCACAAATAAAGATATGGACGTGGAACGTCAATTGATTGGGCAACAAAATTAAGCAGACACTAGTGCTGCAGCACGTGAAAAGGCACTCCCCTGATGTAGTTCTCCTACTGGAGACACATCTACATGGTAACAAATGCAAGGCCCTAGACCGTTTTAGCTATAAGATGGTGGCCCACTCTGGGTTCACGTCTGGCTCTAGTGGATCCTAGTTTGCAATACCCTGCCAATGGTAATTACAAGCACATGAACGGTGGACTCTGGGTGTATGGCAGCCGCGGCGGCCAGATGGGAGGGGCGAACGATAGTTTTTAGCTCGTGTTATATCCAAGTCGGCCTGCATGCCCCAACCTATACAAAACTGGGAACCTACTTGGTGGACCTCCTGTACTGGGGGGGACACCAGTGCGGTCATGGATGCTGAATTAGATCGTTCAGGTGAGAGGCAGGGCAATAGGGGGGAATTTGGCTTACAGGGCTTTGTTACAGCAATGGGTATTAGTGACCTATGGCGCACACATCACCCCTCCCAAAGGCACTCCACTTTCTACTCAGCTAGACATGGGTCCTTCTCCAGGTTAAATCAACTCTTCACTCGGGTGGACCAGCTGGGTGATTTCGCGGAACCCTGTATTATGGCCCGGAGAATCTCCGACCATTCCCCGGTTGGCGTCATCCTCAAGGGTGCGGTAACAGCCAGGGCAGCCTTTCCCAGGATAGACCCATGGCGCCTCAAAGACGACTCCCCCCCCCCCCTTACTTCTTATCCTGCAACGGAGTGGCGATCCCTGGTGCTGCTCGAAAGGGGGGGGGGTGACACTTGGCCTGGGGGCGCAACTCCGGCGTCCCCCTCCCCCGCGGTGCACTGGACTTTCTCCTCCCCTGGCACAGAACCACTACAGGGCCACAGGGCAGGCCCCGATACGCGGAGGAGGCGACAGGCAGTGGAGTCTGGCCATACACTACCTCGCAGCGACTTGGCCCCGTGGGGGCTATAGACTGGCTCGGCGGTGACGGCTTGCGGGTCAGAGGCGGTGGCCCCCTCCTGGAGAGCGCCCTACGGGGCAACACACATGGCCTTGGTCCTGGCGTTGGCCCATTTGCAGGTTGTTGGAGGGGGAGGCAACCCAGTGGAGGTACAGCCGGAGCGCAGGAGTGCAGAGCCCTAAGCAGTGGTGCGTTTTGGCCGAGAGGGGGGCCTCCTACACCTTGTTGGTCATACTGATAGCGCCTTGGACCTCACCTCCGCATACCTTGGCAGCTATGACGAGGGGCGGCAACAGCGGACACACCTCCAAACAGGGCACCATAGACAAATTCACAGGGCCGCCGGGGGGTGCTGGAGCGGCTGGGGGACCTCCTGCGTCTGTCCCTGACAATGCTGCCCTCATGGCAGAGATAACGCAATCCCGGGACATGTTAGATGCAAAAATTGCGGCGGTTGGATCAGATGTGACATTACTGCGCCAAGACCTACGCAACGCAGTGGCCCGCATATTGGAAGCCGAAACTAGGATTACTGGAGTGGAGGAAGATGTCGCGACCCTTAAGAAGAAGGTGACCAACATGGAGGGCATCCAGAGGGGCCTTACCCTGAGGGCAGAGGATGCAGAAGGGCGCGCCCGACGGAACAACCTACGGTTTGTGGGTTTTCCGGAAGATTGCGAGAAGAGTGATATGGAGGCCTTCCTGACCAATTGGATAGAAAGTTGGATGCCGCCATAGTCCCTATCGCGCTGCTTTATAGTCGAACGGGCGCACCGGGCGCTGACCCAGAAGCCGCCGGTGGGAGAACGCCCTCGACCTGTGATAGCCAAGCTCCTTAACTATCACGACCGTGACACGGTCCTGTGACAAGCCCGTCTGAAGGACCCTCTGCTATACGACAATCATAAGATCCTAATTTTTCCGGACTACACTAAGCTAGTGCAGAAGCAGCGCCAATCCTTTACTGAAGCTAAAGCGAAGCTGCGGGGTCATAAAATTCAATATGTCCTGCTCTACCCGGCCCGCCTGCGGGTGGTGTTTCAATCCAGGACCTTGTTCTTTAATACCCCTGAGGAAGTCTTCGCCTGGACAGACGAGACAGTCCGCATTAGAGTGCACACCCCCCGGGTCGGGATTTAGACTCCTCCACGACTGGGTCCCCTCGGACCCCGCGGCGGTCGCGCAGCAGAAGCAATTGGAGATCCCGCTCTAAGAAAAACTCCTCCACGGAAGATGGGGCGGCGGGAACTACTGGGTCTCCAGACTGTCAGGATCCGGCATCTTAGCTACCGCAACGACAAGTGATGGCTCCATTGAGATTTGAGGGGAGTTGGCTCGCTCCCCCCTGATGTGAACAGCTGTGGCGGACCGAAGCAAAGAACTTCATTTGTACAAGTAACTTTGTGGTTTTGGGACTCGGGTGGGGGGACGGCTTAAGGAGGGCGGACTTGACCCCTCTGTTAGGTCTAGTTTGTTAGTGGGTTTTGGGTAGCGATGGGGGTCCATTGGTGGGGTGGGTTTTCTGTCTCATGTTGGGGGCAGGAGCCACGCTACACCGCGACAGGTACTTCATTGTTCATTGAGGTATGGGGTGGGGGCGGGGGGGAGTTGGGGGAAGTTGACTGCAGTTGGTGTGGGGGGGTTGGGGCCTGAGGGAGGTGGGAGGAGAGGGCTGTCCTGCTCACGATTGTCTCGAAAGATGCTGTTGTGGTGTTCACGTTTGTTGAGCCTACTGCCTGCTGTACGAATTCATCTGCGTTTAGTTGGGGGTTGAAAATCCTAGGCGGGCGCAACTTGGTGCCCTCATGAGAGTGATGAGCTGGAATGTGAGGGGTATGCTAGACAAGATCAAGCGGGGGCGGTGTTGCGACAGGGGAAGAAGGAGAATGTAGATGTCCTGATGCTGCAAGAAACACACCTCATGGGTAACAAAGCACTGAGCCTACCGAGATATGGTTATGATCAAGTCTACCACGCGGGCTTTGGGAGAGGTTCCAGTGGGGTGGCCTTGCTGATACATCGTAGACTGGCCTTTACACACACCAAACACTGGATAGACCCCCAGGGCCGCTATGTCTTTGTGCAGGGGACGGTGGGCTCCGAATCAGTGGTTCTTGGGAGTGTTTATGCTCCACCCCCGCTGCAATGGGCCCTGATCGAAAAACTCTTCACAGTGTGGGCCGAGATCCCTGAGAGCCTTGCGGTGATAGGAGGGGACTGGAACGATGTCATGCAGTGTCGACTTGGTCGCCCCAGACTCAGGGGGGACCCCGCTGTTGATACCCCCACTAGATTACATGGCATGGTGAGTGGCCTGAACTGGGTAGACACATGGCGATATGTGCATACACATGAGAGGGAATACACGTACGTCTCGGCGGTCCACCGCTCGTTTTCGAGACTGGACTACATTTTTGTTCCTGCCGCGGTCATTACCAGAGTGGTCTCAGCGGCTATCCGGCCGCGGGGACTTTCGGATCACTCCCCCGTGGTTGTGGAGGTTGCCCTTGACAGGGAGAGGCGCCCATTCAGGTGGCGACTCTCCACCTGGCATTTGCAGCAAGAGGCGTATCAGCAACACCTAGAGGTGGCTATCGCCCAGTACTGGGAAGAAAACCTATGTACGGTCTCCGACACACGGACAGTTTGGGAGGCTATGAAACCTATGCTGCGTGGGGTAGATATAACATGGTGTGCGGCGGCGCGGCGCAAACGACGGGAGGAACTGGTGCGGGCCGCAGCAGAAGTGGAGCGGCTGGAAACTCAATGTGGGGTGGCGAATCTCCTAGAGGACGTAGGGCAACTTTTGCTGGCGCAACAGACATACGCCTCTCTCCAGCTAGACGAGGCCCGCCAGATCTGGTTGGCGACCAGAAGTAGGATTTATCAATGGGGCGACAAGTCCAGCACCATGCTTCATAGGCTCTGCTAGAAGATGTTCCAGGCACAGGACCTGCCGGGCCTTAGAGACGATAACGGGGCCTCCATTACAGCTCCAAAGGAACTTGCGAACAGCTTCGCTGGCTACTTTGCGACGCAGTGCGCCCCGGGGGACCCTCTCTCGGCACTTGATATTGATAAATTTATAGCTGATCTCCTGCCCCGCGCGCACCCTGATGATGTGCGTGAGCTCCTTGAGGCCCCACTTTCGGCCGATGAATTGGGCAAGGCACTGGGGGAACTCAATACTGGTAAGGCCCCGGGCCCAACGGTTTCCCGAGTGAATGTTTTTAAACGCTATCACCTACAGCTGGGGCCGCACTACAAAGCCGCCCTGGAGGCAGCACAAGAGGAGGGCCTACTGCCGGCGGACTGGAGGCATGCGGAAATTGTTGTCTTTTGTAAACCCGGTCGGCCCCCGGACCGTCACATCTGGTGGTCCTGAATGACTGGTGGTACTGTGACGGGGGGACCCGGCATATGCCCTAGAATGATTCCTGATGGAACCTGACTCCCTACATACGGTCTTATACTCACCCCAGCGGCGAAAGAGACTGCCTAGAGCAACGCAAGTGGTGTTCCAGGTATGGCGGCAAGCACTGCGCCGCATGGGATGGTGGGGAAAGCTGACTGGGGAGACACCGCTCTGGCATAACGGGCAACTTCCGGCCCTGATGTCCCTTCCAGGGTTTAGGAGCTGGGACTTCATAGGTATTTCCACTTTGGGCCAGGTCCTCAGAGGCACCACGCTTAAAACCTTTCAGGATCTCAGTGCAGAGTTCAATATGCCCCGCACCCAGTTCTTTCGCTATCTACAGCTTAGGCACACTTTGGCGCCCGCGTTAGTGGGCTTGACTACACTACCCGAATTCAGCCCGATAGAAGCAAAAGTCTTTATGGGGGACTTGGAGGACCGTAAAATATCCAAAATATACCAAACATTAGTGACACACTGTTCCTCGGACATACAGCCCTTAAGAGATCGCTGGGAGCGGGATGTGGGAGAACTGGAGGAGGAGGACTGGCGCGAGGCTCTTGAGTCCCCCAGGGGAGCAGCAATAGCAGTCCGTTTACGCCTAATACAATTCAAATACTTGCACCGTGCATATTATACCAGAGAGAGATTGTGGAAGACAGGGCTGATTGAGTCCCCAGCGTGCTTGCGATGTGGTCATGAGTTGGGCACCCTTTTGCATATAGTGTGGGAATGTTGTGGCCTGGCGAGATACTGGAAGGGTGTGTGGGACTGTTTGTCGGAGGTGCTTGGGTGGGAGCTCCCTCGCACGGCGAAATTGGGCCTGCTCCATGTGCTTGAAGGGGTGGGTGGGAATGTGTACAAGCAGCACTTGTTACTACTGGGACTAACACTGGCCAAACGTGATGTGGCTCAGGCCTGGAAGGACCCTGGGGCTCCCAAAGTGGCCGGGTGGAAGAAAGGCCTGGACTTTTGCATGGGACTGGAGCGGCCGGTGTTCGAGGCCAGAGGCTGTCCTACAAAACACTATAAATTATGGAAGAGATGGGCGGACTATAGGGGATTGTGGCTGGAGCCCCCACCGCCGCCAAGGGGCGAGGAAGGGCAGATGTAAAGGGCATATTGAGGCTCGGTTATTTCCATGTATGATTGTATACTTCCCATAACAGTGGTGGGGAGACGGAGTGTTGCAGGACGGGGGGGAGAGGAGGTTGGGTAGTTGGGGGGGGGGGGGGGGTGGAGGGTATTTTCATTAAATGTATCGCACAACATGACCCGTGATTGTAGTCACAGCCCCTCCGGGGTTCGGAGCACTGTGGATGTTTATTTCTGCGATTCAGATTCAATAAAACCAGTTTTGAAAAAAAAAATCCAATCAGTTGAACCAGAGTTATGAATTTTCAAAGAATAAAGAGGAAAATGTGCCTAAAAGCATATAACACCAACCTCTGCTATCTGGTCGCACCGACCGCATCATGGTAAAAAGTTCAGGCCTACTGTGATGGAACGTGGGTCAGATACAGTCCCACAGTAGTCCCAATGAAGATTTACCTTCCCTAGTTTTGTGCCAAGAGTCCCTTTGGAGAGGTTCAAGAGGAGCAAGGAAAGTGTCACGGGCAGTTGACCACATGGCATGCAGAGCAGGCTGGGCATCATAAATGGGTGAGCTGGTGATTTGCGTTGGAAGTCACCTGAAGGCTGCCAATGCTGCTTTGCGAAGATACAGGCTGCCTGCGACTTATGCTGGATTTCAGTGCAAGTGGCGCTGCCTCAGTGAAAACAGGCCCTGTTGGAGGGCCCAAGGACCCCAAATGCTTGATTTAAGAGCCTGTGAGCCACACCAAGTGTCCAGGACCTGAAAGGCATAACTTTGGGGAGGAGGGGGGCAATCAGGAACTAGCTGCAGCTGAGTACAAGGACTGGTTGGGGAACCTTTTATGTGCCCGAGGCTCGGATCAGAAGGTTAGCAGGCTATCCCTTGGAGTCACTTTGAGGTCCTGGGTTCAAGATGAAGTTGTAGGTCCAGTTCTTGTTCCGCAGGCAAGAGAGCATCAGGACAGCACAGCAGTTCCTTTAGAGCAGCAGTCTATAGTGACAGTCCATGTAGCAGCACAGCAGTCCTTCTTCTTGGCAGAGTATCCACAGGTCTATAAGTGTACTGGATTGGTGGTGTCTGAGGTCCAGTATTTATACACAGTTGCACCTTTGAACTGTGGAGACACTTCAATAAGCATGCCTTTGAGGTGCCCAGATGCTCTGCCTCTCCTGCCCTAGCTCCAGACTAACTACAGGGTGTATGGATCCTTTTCTGAGGAGGCAGAAAGCAGCCTTTTCATGTGTAAGTAGGGCTGTGCCAAGCTCCTTCCTCCCATTATTATTATTTATATTTATTAGACTCAAAACTAATCATCCCAAGGGGATCTCTCGGCGCCACAATATCAAACAGAGCAGAGTAGAGCCAATAGATTAGTGACTGAACAACCAGGTTTTAAGAGGTTTTTCAAACTGCCGGAAATTGGAACATGCACAGATGTTGTCTGGCAGTTTGTTCCAATGGAATGGTGCAATATACAAGAATGAGCGGCCGCCCATTCTGATTTTATTGATCCTCATAGGGCACAAGAGCCACCGATCGCTCGATCTCAATTGCCGGGTTCCTGCTAGTGATTGCCCATCCAGTCACACCTAAGCTCCCCATTGTGTGTGGATGTCTAGGAGGAACTCCACAAAGCCCAACTGTGTCCTACACCCAGTCATGTGACCCAGAGATAGACTGCAGGCACCAAAAGGTTAAGGCAATAAATGACCTAAATGTATAACCAGAGGTTGGGTCTCTATTCAGCAAGCGTAGACCACTTGAAAATAAACAATGAAACAATGTTCTTTGTCTAAAACAATTTCAAGCACATACACCGATTACATGATCTAGAATTTGAATTAGCATCGGCACATTGTTTTTTGTAGATCATCTTTTTTACATATCAGATCATAAACATAAATAGCATACACTTTACAGTACAATTTGTATCTGATATACTTATTAATCCCACAACACATATTGGTCATGTACCAGAATTCAAATTATATATGTGCAAGACAAAGAATTCAAAACAAATCAACAGTACTTGTGATACATTTAAATTCCCCAGAACTCATCACTAAAAATAAGGAGTAAAATATATTTTCAGTTGTCCAAACTCCTACAAAATCAAAAATTAGCAGGGGTTGCAGCAAATCATTAATTAAAAGGAGAGACCACAATTCTTTAAGGTTATCTCCACATGAAGGTTACTACATTCAACTCCCTAATGCGCAGTGTCGACACGTTTTGAACCCTGTGGGTTTCGGGTCTCCTCAGGACCAAGAACTGGGAAGGGCTGTGAATGAATTAAATATTGAAACAAAAGTATTAATCTCTCATTAATCTTGTGGGATATTTGATTTAAATGAGCCCCCTCATTTATTTTTACCTTATTTTTATATCCTGTCCACTTTTTTCAGTTTTTGGACCGTTCATTAACCTTTTCAGAAAAAATGGAAAGAGAACAGTACCATTTGATTAGATTCTGGGCTGAATGGGGGTTTGGGTTTAAATTTCAGTTAGTGCCCATTATTTGAGAAATAGAGAAAATACTTAATCTAAGGCATATAGCCTGAATTTTACCATTGGTCTTTGGCTTGCGGCTTTTGGTATTTTCATTGGTGTCTTAGTTATAAGGAGGAAGAACAAGAAATGGTAGTTTAATCCTAAATTAACATGCTCTTCGTTGCTTGAGGTCTCAGTTATTGGTTTTTTTTTTTTACAGCGGGCAGAACTTTATTCAATCAAGCAATTGTTCTGTGAGTGTTTGTAACCCAGCTGAGTAACAGCGTGCGTTCTTTTAGTAGCGGTTTCATATCTGTGTCTAAATGCGTCTGTTTTTTACAGTTCTTTTGAGCTGTTTTTCCCTCATATCTCAAGGTCCACTTCCTGTCATCAGGAATCGAACCTGGACATTTTCACTTGCCAGTTACTCCATGTGAGACATTTGAAGACTGAAGTCTCACCTAGTTTTATTCAAATGTAAATCTTCCAGCAACTGCCATTGCAGGCATCGTAACCAGCTGAGGAGAGGATCTGTGAGTCCGAGCCATCTCAGGCCAAGGAGGAGGCCTTTGCTATTTGCCAAAACCTGGGGCTGACAATCGCTACATAGCTCGCACACTGCTACCGCAGCGCAAGTACAGCAACTGCCCTGGCACACATCCCAACCATCCAAGGAGAGGGACTACGAGTCCCTGCCATCCCAGGGCGAAGCAGACAACTGTTGCTAATTGCCGGGGCCAACGAGCACTGCATAGGGTATCCGAAGCTCCCGCAGCTCTGTACCTGCCCGGGCCAAGGTCAAGCTGTCCATTCCCATCAAAGCCCTGTGGTGGCTGGGCTCGGCGACCCCACTTGGGTTTTCACATATGAGGAATCTGCCCTTTCTGCTAGTCATTTCATACTATTTCTCATTTGAGCAGATATGCCAGGCTTGTAATTAATATAAATAAAATGGGGAAGAGAAAATTGAGAGGAGGCCCAAATATTTCCATGCCCCCAACCACATCTACGCCCCCACCCACGGTTGATAGATTGAGTCAGAAAGCTGCAAGTATTATAAGCAATGAGACTGATTTCCCAGAAGAAGACTTTCCCTCAGTTCCTCTGTGACCTGCCCAAAAAGCAAATCCCCTGCTCTCTCTCTCAACCAGGTTCTCACTTGTCCACAGCATGTCACTCATTATTGCTTTCACCTGTCTTAAACACAGGCCCCGTACACCCTATTGTGACTTCTTACCCCACGGATAGTCTGCATCGCGACGCAGTAGCCATGCACCTGAAACAGGCGACCAAGCGGCGAGCAGTGGAAATTGCCGCACTGACTAACGTTTCCGCACCATGCTGTATTGCAGCACCAGCCCCAGATCAGACAAACCCACCATCAGTGGAGGAAAGGGTGGGGGACTCATTAGACTGCTCAGAAGTAAGGGGCCTGATTGAGGACTGTCTAGATAAGGTAAAGATTATTTTGCAGGCAGTATTATCTCCAGTTCTTACATGGTTGGACGCTATTGATCATATATTGGCTGACTTCAAACAATCGCGGGGATTAGCCACGTTGGGCCCCGGTATGCCAGATGCTGCAAACCTGGGTGAAAAGGTGGGCCAATCCACACAACAAAATAATTCCTCAGGGCATAGCCCCCGCTCTGCTGTGACATCGATCCCAAGAGCTGTCTTTGATTCTTCACGGTCAGGGACTAACACCTTGAGCATCAAGCTAAAAAGCCACTGTTGTAATCTTAATTCAAATTGTCAACCCCAACCAAAGGCACATTCTACCCTCTTTGTCAAAGATTTGGGAACTGTAGGTTCAATTGACGACACAGCCAGTGATAAATCTACCCTCAGCTTCCTGTCCCTACATGGCAAACCTTTTCTGATGTACCCTAACTCGAATGGACCAAAGGGAGTCCCAGGACAAGTTGTACAACAAGTGCTCGAACTAGCTGCGACGCTATAGAAACTTCCTGCTTTCCATGGTAAGTAATATCTTGCGGACAAGTATGGTGGGTTGGATAGGTGCTGTGCCCATGGACCCGCAAAGAGATTTTATTATTGTCACCTTTATATCACCCTACTTGGTACAAAGTCTACTTTTTAGGCACATGAGTAAACAGACAGTAGCAATATTGTATTACTTCCTTTGGGGTATTTTTATAAACCAGGCCTTCACCCCTCTGGGTCAGCAGCTGGGTGCAGAGAGGAGCTTCTATGACAGCAGCTCCAAGTACATGTAATGCCACTGAGAGCAGGATCCAAACTTATAATCGTTTTGATGTGCTGGCAGCTATAGACCGACTCAACAGGGCCGGGTCATTGGGATATTGATAGTTAGAGTGGGCGCATGGAAAATGTTCAAAAGCCTCCACTTGTAAATTGATTTCCTGGAATGTAGCTGGGCTTTTGCTGAAGTTGTCTTGCCCAGAATAGTGTGTTTTTATTGATGCTCATAATTTGTTTATTTTAAGAATTGTGTCACTTAGCCCTCTGCATTATTCTGGGTTTACTTCATATAGGAAGGAGTCTGTTTCATCAGTGAAAGGCAGGCGGGTGGGGGGCTCACAATATGGGTTACAACCACTGGTGTGTGCGATATTAAGAAATGTAAGTTGGGTTCACCCGATCTGTTGTGTATCAGCCTGACCTTGCCGAGCAAGGGGATCTGTTACATTTACAATGGTTACTGTAGATCCTTGGGAAACAAATTTGAGTCAGAAGTAATTGAATTGTCTGCACATTTAGCTACCCTTCCAGCAGAAGCTGTTGTGGGGGGGGAATTTTAATTGCCAGTTTGAACCTCTTGATGCCCACTTTAAGGTACAATTAACTGAGGAAGATCACTTCTGGAACATACCAGAGCTAGCAATCCCTCATGTAAACAAAAAAATCATCCCCTTTGGCTCTACAACTCTATACCCTTACTTTGAACCAGAGTCTAAGAGCCTGCAGTGGCAGGACAAACTCTGATTAAGTTGTCAACCACACGTTTAACTGGCCACTGAGCACAAGTCTTCTAGACTATATTTTGCTCGGTGTTTGGCTATGGTCCCATTTAATTGACATGGTTTTCATACGCCAAACCCCGCAAAACAGCGACCATAATGCGTATGTCCTAAACTTGAGGTTGCTAGTTCCCGCAGTACAGGCAAACTGTGATGAGACGTTTGATAGACGACTAGCTTTGACCACCAACAGACGCAGGATCAAGTGGAACATGCTGTCCCAATCTAAGAAATCAGTAGCAGAGGTATATAAATTGGGTGCTGATGGAATAGGGGAAATGATATCCTTTTTAGATCTGTCACTGGAGAAGAGGGTGGTTTTGAGCACCTCAGTAACATTCAGATCCAACTGCTTCGAAAATTGAGACCGTATTTTCTGTTGAAGTCGATTTGCCCAGCTAGAAGACGTAGAGGGGCATTAATAGGTGCTCTTAAATCACACTATAGACTACTGATTCTAGTGACAAGTGGGGCTTATAAAAAAGCCATACAGTAAGCTTAGAGAGAGTGGGAACTCAGGAAATGGGAGGGTCTGTTAATAGTGGTAAAAGGGGTGATTCAGCACTTTTTTGAATATTGTGTACACTGGCACTATTAATGGGTCCTGCCCCTTTTCGAAAATCATTATGTCAGTTTGGGTTACACATTTTTCCAACTTGTGTTCCTCTGTGGAGCAGAGAAAAGCTCTTGAGCAGGTTCCCAATGGTATTTGCATTGGTGGTTCCATCAGCCCAGTATCCAAGGCAGTCTCTTCTAAACTCTCATCAAAAAACAAGTTTGGTGGAGGGTCTAAGCGGAAAATTATTTAAAGACCAAAGGACAGACAAACCCCTTATTCACAGTATAACAATACAAAAGGACTGTCAATGGTCTGTACAACTAATGGGGGCAAAGAAAAATGTGACGAACTCTGGCCCACATGCATCATTGTGTCATTTTGCATTTCTTAATTTGCGAAAAATAAGGAATCGCAAATTAAGAAGTGCAAAATGCTATGCATCATTTTTTTCGGTATTTCTTTGTGATTCTGTAAAAATCGCAATTTTTACCGAATCCCAAAGAAATACCGAATTCTTAAGTTAATGTTCGCAATTCCCATTGATTCCTACGGGCCAAAACGCCCATAGGAGTCAATGCAAATTGCGAGTGGCACTTAGAAAATTTCATGGGTGCGGGGGGGGGTCCAAAGAACCCCCCCATGCACCCCTGAAATGTATTTTTCGCATCATGTTGCACACACACATGTCCTAAGGACATGTGTGTCCGTAACATGAATGTTGAAAAAAAAGCATTTTCAACATTTTAAACACTTTTTCCAAATTTACCGAGTGGTTCAACCACTCGGTAAATTTGGAACCCTAATTGCGAATTTCCACTTGTCAAAGTAATGATGCATTGCTTTTAAGAAGTCGCACATCTGCGACTTCTTAAAAGCACCCGCAATTTTAGAACTCGCAACAATGTTGCGAATTCTAAAATTGCTTCATGCATCCCAAAAAGCACTTTTGCATTCGCAAACGGCCGATTTTAAGTAATCACACCGTTTGCGACTACAAAAATGCTTGATGCATGTGGGCCTCTGTGTCTACCTATAAAGTGTGTACAACAAAAAGGAAATGAATCCCATCAGCCCACCCATATGGCAGAGCTTCATCATCTGGGATAGAACCAAAGATGGTCCGATAAAGGAGCCACACACCTGTTGGAATTATGTGCTTCTCCAAACCCAAGGAACTACCAGTGATGGATCGTACCAAAAGTCAAATCAGTTTGGAATGGTGTGGGATGCTAAATTGCAGTGTGAAAAAAGTGTGCAAAAAGAATCAAAAAGTGAGATGTAAAATTGGCTACCATGATTTAAGGAAAACTTTATTAGGGAAAATCAGTTTCTGCTGGCTATGTGGAGTATTAGGCAAAAAGCATTTCAAGCGGTGCTGCAAACCAGTAAAGAACCGTTACTTGGCTTTTATTTCATTAGATCTCTGACTTCTTCCTATTTTTTGCTACTAGTTTTAAACATATATTTTGTTATTTGTTTTGGGTTTGGTTTTTATGCACTTTTATAGTTTTTTCGTTAATCCAATAAACTGATTTTAAACTATTGTTAAATGATGTTTTATGAACTTTGATGGCGGATCACCGAATAAAGTTTGTTTGAATCCATGTATATATATCTTTCTCAAAAAAACATAAAAGATTCATTAAATATGTATTGTGATTTACATTTGTCCCATTTTCTGGATCTCATTTTATCTGCTGATTACATTGTTTCATCATAAAATCAAATAGGCCTCTCTTTGATTTGAGCGTATATCCAAGTCACCACCTCTAGGGTTGGGCTGAATAAACAACAGAACCATCCATTTGATATCATTTTAAGTGTGGTTCCTTTGGGAAAATGGATCACCAACAGAACAGAAACTACTTTCTGGTGAATTCTTGATTATGTTGAATAATTCGCTGTCGAATTGCCTGATTAGTTTTTGCAATGTAAAGTTTCTGACATGCACAAGCTATACTATATACTAGATTTTTGTCTTACAGTATGAGAACGCCGTGTATTTCTATTTTATGTTGTCCAGTACAAACTCATAACCTTTGATTGTTTGGTCGCATGTCCCATATTTGTGGTGCCCTTGAAGGGGAGGTAGCTTCCAATGTTGTCTCCAGTTACTTTTTATTGATAGAATGGTGGTATATGCTTGCACAAGATGCTTACCTATACTTGAGTTTTTGTTTGTGCAAATAGAGGAAGCTGAAGTGTACTATCAAGTTTTGACAACAGATGCTGTTTTTTTAGTATGAATCTTTTGAAGTGATTAGTTTGAAAATAATATGCAGAGACACAAATAAGCCGTTCCTGGCAGTTTCGTTCCCTCTTCTCTAGTAGACTCGCTCAAGGAGCGTACCAAGGTGGTTTTAATGAATTTTTTACAATCTTGCGAGGATACCCTTTTTCCTTTAATTTCAATGACAGAAATGTGGCATGATGGAAATAATCCTCTTTCTGTAGGCAATTAGGTTGAATTTTTATAAATTATATAAAGACAAATTATCTTTAACGCTTCGTGGATGCAAGCTTTCATAATGTAAGGCATTATTCGTATCTGTTGGTTTTCAATACAAAGTTGTGGTCAGCTGCTCTTCCGGAGCTTTGACTTCTACATTTAGGAAGAAAATTGCTTTATTGTTCTTATTCATGCTGAATTTTATGTCTGGTGTTTAGTTATTCAACCATCGGTGGAATTGGTCTGAAACTTCTTCTTCATCTGTCAAAATAAAAAGACATTGTCAATGACTCTTAGCTAGCTTGTGACTTTGTTAATGGAAAGGGTTGTTATTATGTACAAATGTTTCTTCAAATTGGGCCATGTAGAGGATCACCATCTCAAGGGCAAAAGAACACCCAGTCACAGTCCTTTTGCTCTGGAAGAATTTATCATCACATTTGAAGTAATTCCTTTTCAATGTGAGTCATGGCAGGTAAAGAATAAGTCTGGTAGGAACTCGATGTGGTCTGTGTCCTGTTTCCAAATACATTTCTATGGCTTATAGGTCTGCATCCTGTGGTCTTTTGGTGTATAAACAGACCACGTCGAAGGTTACAAAACATTGTGTATCGAAGTCACTTCATGCATCCCAAAAAGCACTTTTGCATTCGCAAACGGCCGATTTTAAGTAATCACACCGTTTGCGACTACAAAAATGCTTGATGCATGTGGGCCTCTGTCTCTACCTATAAAGTGTGTACAACAAAAAGGAAATGAATCCCATCAGCCCACCCATATGGCAGAGCTTCATCATCTGGGATAGAACCAAAGATGGTCCGATAAAGGAGCCACACACCTGTTGGAATTATGTGCTTCTCCAAACCCAAGGAACTACCAGTGATGGATCGTACCAAAAGTCAAATCAGTTTGGAATGGTGTGGGATGCTAAATTGCAGTGTGAAACAAGTGTGCAAAAAGAATCAAAAAGTGAGATGTAAAATTGGCTACCATGATTTAAGGAAAACTTTATTAGGGAAAATCAGTTTCTGCTGGCTATGTGGAGTATTAGGCAAAAAGCATTTCAAGCGGTGCTGCAAACCAGTAAAGAACCGTTACTTGGCTTTTATTTCATTAGATCTCTGACTTCTTCCTATTTTTTGCTACTAGTTTTAAACATATATTTTGTTATTTGTTTTGGGTTTGGTTTTTATGCACTTTTATAGTTTTTTCGTTAATCCAATAAACTGATTTTAAACTATTGTTAAATGATGTTTTATGAACTTTGATGGCGGATCACCGAATAAAGTTTGTTTGAATCCATGTATATATATCTTTCTCAAAAAAACATAAAAGATTCATTAAATATGTATTGTGATTTACATTTGTCCCATTTTCTGGATCTCATTTTATCTGCTGATTACATTGTTTCATCATAAAATCAAATAGGCCTCTCTTTGATTTGAGCGTATATCCAAGTCACCACCTCTAGGGTTGGGCTGAATAAACAACAGAACCATCCATTTGATATCATTTTAAGTGTGGTTCCTTTGGGAAAATGGATCACCAACAGAACAGAAACTACTTTCTGGTGAATTCTTGATTATGTTGAATAATTCGCTGTCGAATTGCCTGATTAGTTTTTGCAATGTAAAGTTTCTGACATGCACAAGCTATACTATATACTAGATTTTTGTCTTACAGTATGAGAACGCCGTGTATTTCTATTTTATGTTGTCCAGTACAAACTCATAACCTTTGATTGTTTGGTCGCATGTCCCATATTTGTGGTGCCCTTGAAGGGGAGGTAGCTTCCAATGTTGTCTCCAGTTACTTTTTATTGATAGAATGGTGGTATATGCTTGCACAAGATGCTTACCTATACTTGAGTTTTTGTTTGTGCAAATAGAGGAAGCTGAAGTGTACTATCAAGTTTTGACAACAGATGCTGTTTTTTTAGTATGAATCTTTTGAAGTGATTAGTTTGAAAATAATATGCAGAGACACAAATAAGCCGTTCCTGGCAGTTTCGTTCCCTCTTCTCTAGTAGACTCGCTCAAGGAGCGTACCAAGGTGGTTTTAATGAATTTTTTACAATCTTGCGAGGATACCCTTTTTCCTTTAATTTCAATGACAGAAATGTGGCATGATGGAAATAATCCTCTTTCTGTAGGCAATTAGGTTGAATTTTTATAAATTATATAAAGACAAATTATATTTAACGCTTCGTGGATGCAAGCTTTCATAATGTAAGGCATTATTCGTATCTGTTGGTTTTCAATACAAAGTTGTGGTCAGCTGCTCTTCCGGAGCTTTGACTTCTACATTTAGGAAGAAAATTGCTTTATTGTTCTTATTCATGCTGAATTTTATGTCTGGTGTTTAGTTATTCAACCATCGGTGGAATTGGTCTGAAACTTCTTCTTCATCTGTCAAAATAAAAAGACATTGTCAATGACTCTTAGCTAGCTTGTGACTTTGTTAATGGAAAGGGTTGTTATTATGTACAAATGTTTCTTCAAATTGGGCCATGTAGAGGATCACCATCTCAAGGGCAAAAGAACACCCAGTCACAGTCCTTTTGCTCTGGAAGAATTTATCATCACATTTGAAGTAATTCCTTTTCAATGTGAGTCATGGCAGGTAAAGAATAAGTCTGGTAGGAACTCGATGTGGTCTGTGTCCTGTTTCCAAATACATTTCTATGGCTTATAGGTCTGCATCCTGTGGTCTTTTGGTGTATAAACAGACCACGTCGAAGGTTACAAAACATTGTGTATCGAAGTCAAATCTCAAGCCTTCGATTGTATTGATGAAATCAGCGGTGTATCGCCAGTATGATTGCAGTTAATTTATGAAAATTCTGAGAAAAGAATCAAAGTATTGTGAGATGGGCTCACACGAAGAATTGCAACCTGAAACGATTGGTCGCACAAGGGGGATTAATGCATCTTTATGAATCTTCAGAAGGAAGCACAACAGTGGGATGCGCTGATTTGATTTTTAAGAAATTCAAATTCCTCCATTGTTGAAGACTTTTTGAAGCAATCCAAAAATTTCTCCTTGAATGGACTTTGTGGGATCATTGGAATTTGTTTGGTAAAATTCTTGATCTAGAAGTTGTCTGTGGGCTTATTTAACATAATTTACTTTGGACCTTATCACCTCTGCTCCTCCATCATCGGCCTTTTCTGTAATTATTGTGTCATCATTAAATACGGATATAAAAAGCAGCAAGCCGAAGACCAGTGTTAACATTCAGGCAATGCGCCATAGATTCTTTAAATTGTTAATTGATTTCTCAAATAATAACTAGTAACTGCAATTTAAACCACAATCCCCATATAGACCGGAATCTAATCAAAGGGTGCTGTTTTCTTTGTTTTTCTTGGAAGGTTAGTAAATGGTCCAAAAACTGGAAAAAAATGGGTACAATATAAAAATAAGGTGAAAATAAATGAGGGGACTAATTTACATCAAATATCTCAGAAGATTAATGGGAGATTAATAGCTTTGTTTCAATTTTTAATCTGTTCACAGCCCTTCCTAGTTGTTGGTCCTGAGGAGACCCCAAACCCACCAGGTTCGAAACACGTCGACACTGTGTATTAGGCAGTTGAATGAACTAACCTTCATGTGGAGATAACTCAAACACTGGCGTCTCTCCTTGGTTTAATTAATGATTTGCTACAACCCCTGTTAATGCTTGATTTTTTGGGGTGGAATATCAACTATTGAAAATATGTTACTCCTTACGTTGTGACGAGAACTGGTGAATTGTAATGAATCACAAGTATTTTTGTTTTGTTTTAAATTCTTTGTTTTGCACATATATAATTTGATTTGAATATTGGTACAAGACCAATATGTGATGTTGAATTAATAAGTATATCAGACACTAATTGAAGTGTGGGCTATTTGTTGATATGATATGTAAAATATCCTAAGAGAAATGTTGAAGATGAATTGTGAAAAACAATGTGATCATGCTAGTTAAAAATTTTGATCATGTAATACATTTTTGTGCTTGAATTTTGTTTCAGACCAGGTACGTTGTTTCAGTGTTAACTTCTTAAAGGTGGCTTTTTCAAAATTGCAATTTAAAATCCGATTTCAACATAAGTAAGGATTTTAAAATTTGATTCCAGAGACAGAAAACATGAAAGGGTACCTGTTCCCATTTTGAAATTACACTTATAAAATGTAATAAGGTAATTCCAATGGTATCCTACTGTGGAGGTGTGCCTTTCAGTAGCGAAAAAAAAATTTAAGACTTTTTCACTACCAGTACATATAAAACTTAAAAGTGGATGCCCAACTTTAAATACACTGAACCCTGCCCTTGGGGCTATCCGGGGACTACCTTAGTGTTGACTTGTATGCATTAAAAAGGAGGGTTTGCGCTTGCAAAATGTTGAAATGGCTGTTTAAAAACTGTACACTGTAGTGTCTTGCTTATAATAATGACAGACACTTACTTTGGTTTATCAGGAGCTTTATTCCTTGCTTCCTCGCTCATCCCTGTCTCTACTCTATCTAACCCCTTCCTGCTGTTACTCACCCTCTTCTTCTGGCCCCCTAGCTCCACCCACGCCCAACTACTAGACTGCACATTCTCACATCTCCCCCTTTGTTAACAAAATGAAACAAACTGACTTGATCATAGTTTTCCTATCAGTCGTATAGGTCGTTGAATGTTTCGTCGAGGTCGGAGGTCCACACCTCCACCTTCAGAAACAGCTTCTGCGTGAGTTTCAGGTCGGTGCACTGCAGCTGCACGATCGGGCCTCTCAGTATTCGGTTGTTCAATTGTCTTGCTGAGAGCCTCTTTCATATCTGGAGTACACCGTTGGAAATGTGACACATTTCTGGTGATCCGTTTGTTCTCGGACTCTGCAGTCACCATCGTACCTTTCTGTTGAGTGATCATCAATGGTTCAGCTCTGAACTTGCAGTGCGTCTTTCTCTGCTGTTCCTGCTTAATCACTACACAGTCTCCCTCATGAAGGGATGGCGATCTGGCTCTTCTCCGAGCATCAGCGTAGGACCTCATTTTGTTCTTGCCTGCCTGATCAGACACCACTGTCTCCTGATGGGCACGTGCGGGTGACACTGGTCGCAGGGCTCCTTCCCAGGTAGGGATCCACGTACGGATTGGTCGCCCTAACATAAGTGTGGCAGGACACTTTTCTGTGGTGGCATGGGGTGTCGTTCGATACGCTCTCAGGACCTCATTTAGAGCCACTTGAAAGTCCTTTTTGTCTACAGTGGCTTGTTGAAAAGTCTTTTTTAGAGTTGCCATAAACCTTTCTATGGTGCCATTGGCCTGAGGCCATAGAGGGGTGACTTTTTGATGCCTAAAGTTGAGGTGCTTCGCAAACTCCCCAAACTCATGTCCGTTAAAAGGAGGGCCATTGTCTGTCTTGAGTTCCTTAGGCACACCCCAAGCAGCAAACACTTCATCCAATACGGGTATGGTGTTAGCGGCACTGGTGGATGCTACAAACTGTGCAATCGGGAATCTCGAATATTCATCCATTATTGCCAGGACATATTTGCCTGACTGAAGGGTCCATAAAAGTCCATGGCAAGTTCCTGCCATACCCCGCTGGGTAATTTGGTCATTTGTAGAGGAGCTGGAGGATTTCCGTGGCTGACCAGTTGGCACTGGGGGCAGTCCTTCAGTGTGAGCTCCACCATTGGATCAAGCATCGGAAACCACACTCGCTCTCTGAGACCTCTTTTTGTCGTGACCACTCCACGGTGACCTTCGTGGGCCAAATTGATAACACCATGCCGCAGCTGTCTCGGGATGACAATCCGTTGATCTCTCATTAAGAGCCCTTCTGAGGTTGCAGATAGTTCCTCACTTACATGTCTGAAAGCCTGCATCTCTTGGCGGATCTGAGGGTCTTGCCCACCCTCCTCGCTGTCATGTCTCCACCTATTGGTCCGCAATCGACGCATCACCTTTTGAAGAATGTCATCTTGCCTGGTGGCCTCACATATTGCTTCTAATGGAACCGCCGGTGGCCTGGCGTGGTCCACTATGAAATGGATGTACTCTTCCGCTAACGATGGACTTGAGGCTTGGGATGCTTGAGGGTGCCTCGACATGTAATCAGCAGGATTTGCTGATTTTCCCGGCTTGTGTATTATTTTATAGGTATATTCCTGCAGACGCAAACCCCAGCGCTCAATTCAAAGTGGCATCTTGGCTCTGGGATTTCCAAAGATGGTGACGAGCGCCTGATGATCAGTCGCCATGGTAAAATGTTTGCCATAAATAAAAACATGGAAGTGCTCGCAGGCCCATACAACGGCATGACTTTCCTTTTCGGGTTGGGAATACGCCTTTTCTGTGTCTGATAAACTGCGGCTGGCATAGGCCACAATATGTCTCTGGTCTGTCTCATTGTCAAACTGAGCCAGTATTGCACCCAGTCCCACCGGGCTGGCATCAACAGTTATTTCTGTGTGTCTTTTGGGGCTGAAATTGGCCAGGTTATCCGCTGACTCAACAGCTCGTTTGATTTCTTGAAACGCCCGCTCACACTGGGGGGTCCAGACGAATGGCTGTCCTTGTTTTGTAAGAACCCGTAGTGGGTGACTTATGGTGGTGTAATCCTTTATGTACCTGGCGCAGTAGCTCGCCATGCCCAGAAAATATCGAATGTCACTCACGTCTTGCGGACTCTTGGTGTTTAGTGCTATCACTTTCTCTGGATCAGGCTTCATCCCGGCTCCAGAGAATACATGTCCAAAGAATTTAAGAGTGGATTGATGGAACTCGCATTTGTCCTTGTAGTGGGTAAGATTGGCTTCTAAAAGGGCATGACACACCCGATCCAATGCCGTGTCATGTTCCTGGACATTTGGCCCATAGACCAAGATATCATCGCTATAGTTCAGTGTGTTTGGTATGTGCTGAATGGTCTAGCGGATGGCTTCTTGGAAAATTTCCGCGGCAGAAGAGATACCAAAACTAAGTAGTTTGTATCGAAACAACCCCAAGTGAGTGGCAAATGTTGTGATGTAGCGTGATTTTTCATGCAGTTCCAGCTGATGGTATCCTTTGTTTAAGTCGAGTTTTGAAAAGACTCGCGCACCATTTAATGATGAGATCCTGTCGCTCAAGTGAGGTCCTGGATGACGCTCCCTTTCGATGGCAGTGTTGGGGAGCCTCATGTCTGCACATAGGTGCACCTTTTCGGGGGTCCCTTTCTTTGGCACGATGACCACAGGTGACACCCATGGTGTTGGACCGTCTGTTCGTTCAATAATGTCTGTTTGTAATAGCTCCTGAATTTCATTCTCCACTGCTTGTTGAAGGTGAAAAGGTACCCGCCTGGGATGTTGCTCTACAGGGCGTACTTGCTCATTAATCTGTAGTCGAATCTGACATTTGTTCATCTTTCCAAGCCCAGTGAATAACTTAGGGAACTTATGTATAATTCTGGATCATCGCTGAAAATTTCAACTAGCCGAAGGCGCTCCGCGGTGGGTAGACTGAGGAGACAGTCAGCTTCCGGACCTTCGATCACATGAATGTATGCCGGCACAGAGGTGGTTTTGTGTTTGAGTGTCGTTGCAAACTTTCCCAGACAGGTAAGAGGCTTCTTTGACATCCACGTAAGGACTCTGACATATGCCGGGCTTAAGGGGGGTGGTGGCTTCATTTTGTTGTACTCAGTCACAGGGATATAATTCAGTGACGTCCCACTGTCCAATACAAACTTGGTTGCATGAGTTCCCACAGAGATCTGGGATATTACTTCAACTGATCTGGATCGGCTACCATGCTGACATATTCATCCGTGTATTCTGATTCCGGAGATGCCGATCTGGACTCTCTAGACGGTGACCTTTTCATCCAGTGCGACTTGCGAGAGTCTCTGCTGGAGTGCGAAGAACCGGAGGATGATTTGGGCCAATCCTGTACTGCCTTCGCATGATGTCGCCTTCTGCCAGGGCAAGACCGTATGCTTGTTTGTATTTCACTCTTGCATTTGCTTGTGCTTGTTTTTCATTTCACTCCTGTATTGGCTCGTGCTTGTTTGTTATTTCACTCTTGCATTTGCTCGTTTGTTATTTCACTCTTGTATTGGCTCGTGCTTGTTTATTTCACTCTTGCATTTACTCGGGCTTGTTTGTCATTTCACTCTTGCACTTACTCGTGCTTGTTGATTCTTGGCACTGCCTGACCTCAAAATGGCCGCTCAGGCACTTCACAGGGGATGTCTCCCAGGTTGCCTGATTCTAAGATGGCTGCCGGTCTGGAAATCTCGTCCTCCACGAGATTTGGATTTATTCACTCTTCAGGCTCACATGGATTTACTCGGCACTCACCGGCAGCCGGTTTTCATGCAGCATTGCCTCATCGATGCCTCAGATGCTCCTTGATCACCAGAGCAACCAGGTAGGATCGGGGTAGGCTCCAGACCTCATTTATTTATTTGTGTGCTGTTTTGCACGCATCCGGGGTGAGCTCCCGACTTTGGCGCGTACCGGCACTTTTCTTCAGGCACTTCCACGATGCCTCAGTGATGCCTCAGACACTCCTTGTACATTGGAGCAACCAGGCAGGATCGGGGTAGGCTCCCGATCTCTTTTTCAATTGCGTACTGCTGTGCACACATCCGGGGTGAGCACCCGATTTTTGCGCATAACAGCGCGTCTCCTCAGGCACTTCCAGCGCTCGACCGCGCTGATTCAGCAGGGCTCCACGCGACCTCTCACGGAGCAGGGGTCAATACCGCTGGCCTTTCACCTTTGGCGGCGGCTTCAACAGGGGCACACGTGTCGCGACGGCGACTGCTTCTCGTGCTCTGCTCGGGACAGGACGCTTCCTTTCAGGGGTTCAGGGGTGGCAGACTGCACCATACCACCCTCGTAGCCAGCTGTAGTGTCTTGCTTATAATAACGATAGACACTTACTTAGGTTTATCAGGAGCTTTATTCCTTGCTTCCACGCCCCTCCCTGTCCCTACTCTATCTAACCCCTTGCTGCCGTTACTCCTCCTCTTCCTCTGGCCCCCTAGCTCCACCCACACCCAACTACTAGACTGCACATTCTCACATCTACACAGGCTGCAATGGCATACCTGAGACATGTTTAAAGGGATACTTAAGTGGGTGACACAATCAGTGCTGCATTCCCACTAGCAGCATTTAATGTACATGCCCGTGGCAGGGGCATTTCTACTTTACCAGGGACTTATAATGAAACTAAATATGCCGATGGGGTATAGGCCAATGTTACCATGTTATAAGGAGAGAGCACAAGCACTTTAGCAGTGGTAAAGTGTGCAGAGTCGTAAGGCATGCAAAAACAAGAGGCCTGAAGGCACAAGGTTAAGGGAAAACCGTGCCAAGGATGCCAGGTCTACTATGAATTATTCATGAGTGTCTGAGTGAAACGTAGATTGGCTCTCTTGCAATATTAAAGGAGGGGTGATAATAAAAACCACAGCCTGGGATCTCTTTTCCAAATGTAGATATTCTACTTAGTGGATATTCTAGGGTCAGTATAATCCTAGATGGTCATATTCGTTCTTATAAATTTGTCTTACTAAATGTGCGGTCCAAAACTGACCAAACCTTATTCAGAAATAGAGGTATTTCCCAGTTTCCGTAAGTAGTTTTAACTTGAACCTTGCTTTCCTGTTGTGGCATGCAGTTCTCTGAGATCGAAGTTATTAGGATGCTTTGGTGGCTTACTGCACCATATTTTTAGTTCAATATGGTATGTTTTTATTTTTGGATGACTACATGTGTGTTTTAGGTATTGTTACTTTAAAAATGTAACCATTCAAAATCATGCATTTCATAGGAATGGGAAGGCATTTGTTATGTCAAAGGGAAAAATGGAGAGAAGATCCAGCACAATGTTCGAATAATACCCGTATTTGGAGAGGGAGGGTAAGTAAAGAATTTGTAAAATTGTTACATAATGTATTATACGTATATTTATTATATATTTCCAGCTTCTTTTACTTTAATTTTGTTAAGAATATACAGATTTCCTGAATTGTGGTGCTGGCGGTATGAACGAAAAAACTGTACTTTCCCATGATTTCCCATTGTTGTGGCCAGATCGCATATTACTAAGCACACACCTTCATGTGTGAGCTGCGTTGCAGCCATTATAAATCAATGTATATCATTTTTAAATGTTTAACACATTTTAGGAAATAGGCTGGCAAAAGTGCTAATTTTCTAAAATGCATTAACAAATCTGCAAAAGTTCTATTTTTCCATGCCCAGAAAAACAAATACATTACATTGTGTATCAGTTTTAGATGAGCCAGTGTCCTAGTAGCACATTTAATGTTCAGATGTAGCAACATCTCCTCTATTAATTTGCTTCCTAAATAATGGCCAACAGCTGTTCTGTGAGTTGTCCCTTTTAGAGGCTTAGATGGCGACATTTAATTTCATTATGTATGCAAGTGTATAGCATCAAATGCCTTCTTCTGACTTATTTATGGTTCTAGGCCAACACTCAAAGATCCTCATTATAAGCAACTGTACCATTCCCGGAATACAATACAGAAATATAGCTTCTGATAGATATTTCTAACCACAGATTCCTCACCTTGTGAATATTCCTCTGGGCATCAGACTGGATCCAGAAACTTAAAAGCAGTGCTCCTGTGCTCTGACAGGTGTCATCATGCGACTCTGCACCAATGTCATTCCGCTCCAGAAGATACGAGTGCTTCTGCATATAAGCACCACCCAATTACGCCATTGTTGGTTCTTTTCTATCTCCAGTATTGGCTCTTTCATACATTCACATGCTTGAATCATTCCTCATTGTCAAAGTGGGAATCCCAATGTATAACTAAAAAGCAGTACAGTGTTATACATTGTCTAGAAGGGATGGAAAACATTTCAAGTCAAGTCAAAAAATAGTCTTTATTTGATGTTTCATCATAAAAGACAAGCTACTCAAATCAGCCATAAAAACAGTCCTAATCCCTACAAAGAAGAACATTAAAAAGGGATTCAATATCCTTGTTGTGCAAATTCGCAATTATGAATGACAAAGTGTACCATGATAAAACAATAAATTAATGTGCAGAAAAAACTTGATAAAATAGTATTAAATCACATACACAAGACTAGACTTATAATAAAAAACAGTATTAAAATTATCATTTATAATACAGTATAGCATTCTCCGGTAACCTCAGACCAGTACCCATTCAAGTAGGTTGGGAAGTAGTCAATTGGGAGTTAATCAACCTGGACCGCACGATCCAAGCCCAACTCATAAATTTAGCAACCCCAGTTACCACCCGTGACGAGGTGTCAGACTTCAAAATTCTACTGGCTGTTCTCGCCGATCGTGTACCCAGAGACCTGCAAACTGGGCGTAGCCACTTCTGTCTTGGGGCATGGTACACAGGGCAGACGAAAAAAAAGTGTTCGACTGTTTCTGCCAACTCTTTGCAATATGGGCAGTGACCATTGCCACTATTGGTCCAAGACTTCGTTAGGTCGTGAAGTGGAAGCGCACCGACCCTAAGCTGGTGGAAGAGCTTGCGATTCATTGGCAAACATTTCACTTAAGTGTCTTCTCCATATCATTCAAAAAGAACCAAACTCCAGCCAATCAAGTTGTAGCACCTTGTAGAAAACGCCCCTCAGAGGATTCCTTCCATCAGATTTTCTAGCACATGTTATGTGATGGAAGTCTCCCTGAGCTCTGCTCAGTTTATCTAGATTTAACTCCTTCAGAGAGTGTATTCGAGCCGCACTCACACAGAGTCACACACACACACAGGGCCACACGCACACACAGAGCCACACACAGAGCCACACACACACACAGGGCCCCACACACACAGAGAGCTCCACACACACACACAGAGCTCCACACACACACACAGAGCCCCCCAAACACAGAGAGCCCCCAAAACACAGAGAGCCCCCCACACACAGAGAGTCCCCCACACACAGAGAGCCACACACACACACACACAGAGCCACAAACGCACACACAGAGCCACAAACACACACACAGAGGTACACACACACAGAGGCACACACACAGAGCCACACACACACACACACACAGCCACACACACACACACATGCACAGAGCCACACACACACAGAGCCACACACACACAGAGCCACACACACACAGAGCCACACACACAGAGCCACACACACAGAGCCACACACACAGAGCCACACACACATAGCCACACACACACACAAAGCCACACACACACACACAGAGCCACACACAGCCACACACACACAGCCACACAGCCACACACACAGAGCCACACACACAGAGCCACACACACAGCCACACACACACACACACACACAGCCACAAACACAAACACAGCCACAAACACAAACACAGCCACACACACAGCCACAAACACAAACACAGCCAACACACACACACACAAAGCCAAACACACACACACACAAACACACACCCACACACCCATACACACCCACCCACACACACAGCCACACACACACACACAGAGCCACATACACACAGTCACCCAGGTGGTACATACTCTATGGTAAAAGGGACAGTCAGCTGCCAGTGCATGAGGTATTACAATTTGTCCTTACTTTTGGAGAGAGCCGCTGGATAGTTTCCTGGCTCTATACATTTACTTTTTATAGACCAAGAACACCTGAGCCTCCATTGCATATTGTTTCAAATAGGTCATGGAGGACAGGTGTAAAAATGATAAGCAAGAGAAGCAGAGATAGGAGTCATAGGGTCACCATGAGTTTCACCATGAGAGTACCGATTCAGTGCAACTGAAGGCTGATGCAGAGTGAAGTGTAGTGATATTTGTGCAGCAGGAGCGCCTACATGTAGATAATGCATACCTAAATCATACCTGATATGTAATGTGTCTCTGCCCTCAAGGATTCCATTGAAGAATTTAATTATTTTAAAAAACTGAGAAAAAAACGCTCACAATGAGGGAACAGGGGGCAGGAAAGCAAGCACAACGAGGAAACACGGGGCAGGAGAGCAAGCACAACTAGGGGGCAGAAGAGCAAGCACAACGAGGGGGCAGGAGTGGCAGGAGAGCAAGCACAACGAGGGGGCAGGAGAGGAAGCACAACAAGGGGGCAGGAGAGCAAACACAACGAGGGGGCAGGAGAGCAAGCACAATGAGGGGGCAGGAGAGCAAGCACAACGAGGGGGCAGGAGAGCAAGCACAACCAGGGGTCAGGAGGGCAAGCACAACCAGGGGTCAGGAGGGCAAGCACAACCAGGGGGCTGGAGAGCAAGCAAAACCAAGTGGCAGGAGAGCAAGCACAACCAAGTGGCAGGAGAGCAAGCACAACAAGGGGGCAGGAGAGCAAGCACAACGAGGGGGCAGGAGAGCAAGCACAACGAGGGGGCAGGAGAGAAAGCACAACCAGGGGCAGGAGAGCAAGCACAACGAGGGGTCAGGAGGGCAAGCACAACCAGGGGTCAGAAGAGCAAGCACAACGAGGGGGCAGGAGAGCAAGTACAACCAGGGGTCAGGAGGGCAAGCACAACCAGGGGTCAGGAGAGCAAGCACAACCAGGGTTCAGGAGAGCAAGCACAACCAGGGGGGGGCGGAAAGCAAGCTTAACCGGGGAGGGGCGGAAAGCAAGCACAACGAGGGGGGCAGGAAAGCAAGCACAACTGGGGGCAGGACAGCAAGCACAACGAGGGGGGGGGGCCGAAAGCAAGCACAAGGAGCAAGCGGACGTCCCTCCAGCCCTGGTGATGGAAGGGTTTCTGCTGTTTACAAATGGCAAATGTTGGAACCTGGCATTCTGGGCTTTAAAAGAACTACAGCCAATTTACATTCCATGGTTTTATTGGGGGACCGATCAATAAATTTCCAACTGGGCTATATTATGTTTAATAAAACATCGAAACTGGCTGGGTTTTAGTTCTGGACTAAGGCTTGCATGTTGTACTTGAAAGGCAGCGGGCATCTTCTCCAAAACAGCAAATAAACAGGGGCTGGAGACGCACGGTCCTTGCCGTAATGAAGATGTGAGGCGAACACTTCCTCAGGCCTGGCCACGGTGTGCTGTACAACAACTCTGCACAAAAGAAACCCACACTACACAGGCCCATCACCCGGCTGCCGATGCAACCCCCGCATGGCAATCTGAGCAAACAAACTTTCCAAAGTCACCGAAAACAAAGAAAGCAAACTTCATTCTCTAAATCAAGTTCGAGCACTTCGTACAAAAGGTGTTTAACCCTGGAGATACAATCAATTCAACATCTGCTCGATAACAATTTGAAGTTTAAGTGCAACATAACCAGCAACAAAAAACAGCTACGTGACTGGCCTCCCCCTACATTTTGCGTGAAGGAAACCAATACAAGTGTGCTTAAAGCAAACCAGTACAAGTGTTTGATACTAAACCCAGCTTTAAGTGCTTCAGGACGGGCAGGCAGAGTAGCTTCGGTGGAAGCACCAACCCCATCGCCCAACACAGCAGGGGCTCCAGGTCTCTCTCGGGAAGTCACACCGGATGCCTCCGCTGCACGTAGCAACAATTCTGGCAGCACCGCTCACCGGGGAGTATGTACAGCAGTCGAGTCCGCCTGGGTCCGATCTCGCCGGCTTTGGTTCATGAGGGGAAACTTCATCTGCGGATGAGAAGGGAGAGGTGAGCAGTAGAGTTTGGGCCCTCTACGTCAAGCCGGGAGTCTGCCTTTCGAGGTGTTAGGCTGAGATGGAAGAACCACGCCAGGGGCCGGCAGTGTTGAGTTCCCAGCATGCGCTAGTGAGTGACATATCATAGTAAGAGCAGGGATTGTTCCTGGCCGTTATTTTGCTGTAGTTTTATCAGGGCCAGTTAAGAAGTAGCAGAATACAGTACTCACCCTATTGAAATGTAAACCGAGCAGAGTGCTCCACACGACCACGTTTCTCTTGTAGTGTAGTTCCTAGTTTCCCACTAGACCCTGCGCATTGGAATAACATAAACAGTAGTATCGACGTGGAACTGCGGATATTCCAGGCCTCCACTGACTATGCTAAACTTAATTGGGTTGTGTTACCAACTAGCTCAGAGGTCACTGGAAACTTTCTTCTCTGCATAGGAAGTGATCAGCTTCCTTGGCACAGATAAGAAGGGATTCAGCTTTCCAACAACCGTGCAACATGACAACTTTGCTCCTCAGATCAAGAGTCAATCTCTAGGGTCGTGTGAAACAATAGACATGTATTTCACTCAGTCAGTCTAGTGCAGTTTACTTTCACGAGATGTAGAGAATAGAGAGACGGGCTTTTGTCAATAAAGGGTTAACATTTATTGAACAGTCTTTCTTCTCGTACAAGAGAAATGTATTGCCACAATTGCAAGACTTGTTATTATAAAAAGTACGTACAGTAAGATAAGTATTGCGAAATAGAACTGTAAAAGCATTGATATGGTTTCTTAGCCATACAATGGTTTAAAAGTAATAAAACATATATACAGTCATATATACATTAGGCTAACATACTCAACTGGTGCTTCTAACTAAGCCTACCCCAGTGTGCCTGACCTAAGCCTAACACGTGGAAGGGGAGTAAGTAAGTAGCTTTAAGTTAAGTTGGTTTTGCCAAGGTTTGTTTCAAGAATTCTCGTCTAAGGGTTTAGTCAACACCATACCTCTGAATAGAATGATGGAGGATTGGTATCTCCTTCAGGGGTCACTCTCGATATCCCAGTCACCCGCGAGGGTAGACCGGAAACGCCGGAGCTGGATTTCTCTGCAGGAGAAAGGCAGCGGGTCTCTTCAGCGCGTCGAGGAAGGAGGGGGGACAGCGTCCGCGGGCAGCTGGAATCTGCTGGATGTCTTCGCAGAGGGACGGCTGTTCAGCTCCTAAGCGTACTGCACCATAGTTTGCGCTTTAGCAGCGATAATGGTATCAGTAGCTTCACCACCACAGGGGACAGCAGGCTGCAGCGACAGAGTGCTAGATTTACCAACACGGGGTCTTGCAGGCAGCTGGCATCAGCAACAGTAGCTCGCATTGCTTAAGGCAACATTGGTAATATTTATACCTGACAGGTGCCGGGTTTGACGCAAGTTTGTTGGACATAAGACGTCAATTAAAGATGTCACTAGGAAGTGATAGTTATCAGTTGCTCATTAGAGTTCCATTACTAATCAAAACACAGCAAGCAGGGATTTCCAGGTTTGCTGAGTTTTTATCTTGTTGAAGAACTCGGAGTGTTAATCTAGGAATATCAGATAGTGACTTCTGCTCTGTCATTGCACTAATTGGTCGCAAAGGAAGTGGCAGAGAGCTATGCTGGAATGTGGCTCTGTTCGTGTGAGGCCAGAGATGACTTTTCAGAAAATCGAACTTGAACGGTTATGCCAATATAGGGAATAAATGGATTTATAGCCGAATAGGGGCATAAGGTCACAGTATCGATCAGGAACCTAGATAAACACGCAACACTCTGAGGCGAGGCAGCGTCATTTTCTGATTCGGGGGTGTTGTTTCTTTCTCTCCTCTTCCCATTGGCTGGAAGGAAAAATTCCAGCCAATGGGAAGAGGAGAGAAAGAAAACAAGAAAGAAGCGAAAAAAGGCGCCCCCGAATCGGAAAAAGACGGGGCTTTAACAGAGTGATGCCCCTCTCCCTCAATGGCTGGCCTCCGTTTAGGAAGCCAGTCAATGGAGAAGAGGGGCGGGTTCAAGCCCCACTCTGGAAAACATTAAATCTCGGAGCGAGACTGCGCAAGCGCAGCCTACGGTCTGAGACCTAAAAATGAGACACCTCGCCCCATTAAGGAAAAAGCTGCACCAAAGGGAAAGTAAAATCAGAAAGCAAACAAAAATCAGAACTTGATCCTCTCTAGCACGAGTCTAGTAGGGGCATATATAACTTGAGAAACAGCTGTAAAATTAAAAAGCAAGACCCTGGGGGTGGTAGAAATACAGAAAGGAGTGGCAAAACTAAGTATCACCGAAAAGATAAGTATAGCAACCTAAAAAGTGAGCCAACTCATGAAGTTGAAATCAGTATAAAGAAGGAAGAGAAAGGTTCAGACTCAGAAGAAGAATAACGTAGTTGGTTTAGTGCCTTGGATGCTACAGATACTTTTGGGGAACAGGACTTTGGCAGTAGTGCGTCTAGACAGCCCAGCAGAACTGATAGTAGCTCTCAAGGAGCCTCTGGTGGTGAATCCAACTAAAGACTACAGGTCCAGTCACCAGATGGACGTGTAAACCCTGCAAGTAAGGTTTATGATGTACAAATGCAAACTGAGGGTAGTATAGCGTGTAACTTCAAAGCTATATTCTGGTCTCACTTGTCAGATACTTATGACATCCTCCTCACAGAGGAGGACTGGCTCTTTTTTAAAAGGGATGCACCGGGAGGTGAGGAGGTAATATTTCAAGCATTTTCTTGCTTAGTACGTTAATAACTCAGGGAAAAATGTGTGTGAATGGGTCTTAAAGCAGGCTCTTGAAGTATATAAAAATTAAGCAGGATGGGACAATGAATCTGTTCCACATTTGATTCCCTTAAGAAGTGACCTAGGTTCAGGCTCAATATTTCTTAAACCTAAAAATAAGTGCAATTTAAAAGCTATTTTCGATCAGTTACAGGATTAAGGCATACTATTGCTTAGTCATTCCTCCAGGAACTCTCCTCTTTGTTTGTTGCTAAAACCTGACAATTCCTGAAGAATTGTTTTAGATTATAGACGTTTAAATGTTCATACATGCACACATGCAGTACAAAGTGCCTACGCATTGGATCAATAACAAATCTAGCTGAAAAATATATGAAACAATGTGAGTCAAAATATAGCACCAAAATTCCAGTTTCAAAATGTTTTTTAATTTAGTGCTTTTCAGTATGTTTGTACCAGAATGCCCCACGAGTATAAGAACATCCCTAGGCTCTTTGCCTCAGGGACTTACACGAAGACTCTGAGGCGCAATCATGTATTGACAGCATCTGAATTACAATAACTCGACTGAATAATTGGCTAGGGTGTACAGCATAGTGACACTTTTAGCCTGACGTGTATAAAATTAAGTTTAAGAAATCGATTATTTCATATCTTGATGACATTCTTCTCGGATATGAATTGTCTAGGGAGGGGAAAGGATTGGCACATGATATCCTGCAAAAGTTTCCAACCTCTAAATACGTTAAGGAAGTTACAAGCCGTGATGGATTTCTTAACTTTGGAAGAGCTTGCACCTTACTGAGTGAGTTAAGCCCTTGTTTGAATTAATTACTCCAATGTTTTCAGAGAAAAAGTGGACAAAAATACAGAGCTATGTTATGTAGGCTGCAAACAGACACAGTTGAGACTCTGGGGCCAATTACGAAGACGTCCAACCGCAACCAACAGCTCGTCAACAATAAGGATCAAGTCCAATGAATGAAACTCTAGAGGAGCACTCAAAGAATTATTAAATGTTCTAAAATGTTCAAGATAACAAAGAATTGCATCTTGCTCTATCAGAAAGGAACACATCAGCAGCAACTCCATCAAACATGGAAAATGTTGAGATTTGGATTACAGTTACCCAACCACCACTCCTGGAAAACATAAAAAAACAACACAAATCTTCCCAAACCTAGCATACATCATGGACAGGAAGGCAAGGAGGATTCTTGAATTCAGCATAGCACACTGGATGGAAAAGTTAAAAGAACCCTCCCCTGGGAACATATATAAATGTCATCTACTGTTATTGGGCCTAGTGCTAGCAAAACAATATATTGCGCGTAACTGGAAACCTGAAGCCCGCCTTCCTTATCGGCATGGAAAAATTGCTAGGATTTTAACATGGGGTTGGAGATACCCATTTTTAAAGCACGGGCTGCCCACAAAAACACCCTAAGATTTGGAGGCGGTGGGCGGAGTCTAAAGGCATATATTTTTAGCCCATTCCATTCAGGGACGATGCAGCGTAGCAAAGATAGCATGGGACTAAGATACATGAGACAAGTGGCTCCGTGAATTAGAACGCAAGTGGTGCTGGAGACGCAGAATTATGACAGTACAATGGGTGGGGGAGTTAACTGGGTACATTTAATTGTCCTCTATTTTAACACTGGGTTACATTGAATTTGTTAACCCAGCAGTTAAATGAATGAAAAATGGTCTCGCAATCTACATAACTGTGACAGTTCAAGCTTAAAGCATTAAATGATCACATGAAAAGTCTGGTATTATAACGTAACAACTTGCAACCAGGAAATGTATTTATTTCTGGTACTAATCAAAGTTTACATGCGCCCTGACCAAAAAACTAAGTTTGAACTCACAGAAAAACTAATCTCTGTTATCCTTGACCTAAAGAAATGTCCAGACCCAACAGAAATTTTGATTTATGGGATTTTATTATGAATTAGATTTTTACAGCTGAACCCGATGAGCAGTGACTGATTAAGGATCTAAATGGATCTTGTCTCCTGAAGGGCAGTGACACCAAAGCAACAGCATAAGCCGTTGTTGTGGAGGAGAAAAAGTCGACGTTTCGATCCCAAAGGTGATAGGCGACCGTTTCAGCCTTAAGGCGGGGTCTTCATCAGGACGTGGGGGGAGTGAATGTGCGAAGGGGCGAGGGAGTCTCAAAGAAAGGGAAGGATCATGAATGAACTACTCAAAACAATGCCTGAATCATACTCCTGTATACGAACAAACAAAAGCTTTTACCATAGGATAGACATCAGAGTATTTGGGCCAGGAGGCTGAAACCGTGAAATGGACTGCACTTGAAAGAGTCACTCTCGGCCAAAGGGGCGGGACATAACCTCGATTCTAAATGTTCGTGAATCTAAGTGGATGGCCTTTTTTTACTCCATTGACAACGGTCTCAATGAAATAGAAAGCAACAATGCCCAGCTAGCCGCTTTGATGAGATGAAGTTGGATCCGGTCCTGTTATTCAGTCTTAGTCTCTAAAGCCGGGTAGCTAACAGCCACTCATATTTCTAAACACACAGTTACATACCACCATATACAGCGCGTTATTAATGTCTATTGGGGATATATTACCAAGCTCGCTATTTACATTGAGGCCAGCAATCATACCCAGTTCTCTATTTACACATAGGGGGTAGTAATCTAACGTATGACTACCCTGAGCCATGATGCATGAGGAGTTGTCATCATTTTGGTTAGACATGATCATACATACAAGAGAACATGTTGGTGCCTTTACCCCCGTGCCAGGGAGGTACGCGTTGTTTGTGCATCCCTATATTTACAATGTAACAACATGATGATTTCTGAACGCTAATGTTGGCGCTTTTTACCCCTATGTCTGGGAGGTATGCGCATATTAGACTACACATGTACTGTCAGTAAATGCAAGCAGGATGAGTATGATTGTTCCTCATATTATGCCCATCACCTCCCCCTTGGAATTCAACCTATCACGCATCCGCACGTCCTTAGGGAGCTCTTTCCACCTTGAGGGCTACCAACAATAGATATAGTCTTTCCTCACTGTTTCTCATGCATCCAGCGTGTTGTACGTGCATGCTTTACGGCAGCGACTGTTTAATATCGGCCTGAACCGCTCTGCTGGCGAAAGCGCTTTCTGAGGGTGAACACGGTCACGGAGGTGCCTCGCTGTGGCCGTCCAACAAGGTACGAAGGGTTTTAGACCAACAGCACCAGTCTGGGGCTGGTATCCGTGTTTGTGGTTTGTGATTTTAGATTTATTTAGCCGAGTGGTGGCTGTACAAGTTTTTCATTCATTTTTATTGCAGAGGATACCGACTTCGTCAGAGGCCCCTGTTCAACTTTTCTCCAGATTGTATCTACTGCTTCGTGAGTAATTCTGCAATGGTACCCATATATAGCAGATATTCATCTGTATTACTATATTCCACTGTCCTTATTTTGACTCAGTTGCTGGTTTATTTTATTTTTCAGCTTCCAATAGCATATCCTGAGTGTTCTTGATGCCATCACCCGAGTAATTTATGTTCTTGGTGATCGCAAACAAAATAGTGAGTTACACGAATGAATGACGCCGTCATGTTTGGCTTTTGTGCTTAAAAGGGTACTTAGAGGTTACATGAGTTTCCTTATCATTTTATATCGCCCGCGCTGCCCTGGATTTGGAGCCTCCTGGCCCAAATGCTCTGATGTCCATCCATGGTAAAAGCTTTTGTTTGTTTGTATACAGTAGTATGATTCAGGCATTGTTTTGAGTAGATCATTCATGATCCTTCCCTTTCTTTTAGACTCCCTCGCCCCTTCGCACATTTACTCCCCCCCACGTCCTGATGAAGACCCCGCCTTAAGGCTGAAACAGTCGCCTATCACCTTTGGGGTCAAAACGTTGACTTTTTCTCCTCCACAACAACGGCTTATGCTAAAAATGAATCCGATATATTCTGCAGCATTACAAGCACGTTGAAATATAAAAATGTTTTTCTCATTTATTTGTCCTCGTTCAAAGCTGGCTCACGCTTGAAGCCAGTGAGAATTATGTACTGCTTTGCAAACTGGGAAGTTCTGTCACACAATTAAGACTGTATGTAAGAAAATGTATCATTTTGTTGCACTACCTTCCTTTCCTTTCACATCTTGGGGCACACACTTTTTTATGAGGTTCTTGAAACACATCTGTTTTGTGTAATTTGTGCTATTTATGCTGCTTTTTCACACTGTGAGTAAAAACAGACGTGACAAGTTTTCAGACAAGTTTTGCTTTCCATAATTTTGTTGTTTGTTTTTTCCATATGGTTCTATGTACTGGGACCCCCTTCTATATGTATCCTTGGATATAGTAAACCTAAATCTAAAGTAAGTGGTGCATGCACCAACTTACACAGGCTGCATTGGCAGGCCTGTAGTTCAATTTCTAATGGTCTCTCATGGGTGGTGTAATGCATGATTCAGCCCATGGGAGATCTCTAGGATACCTATGCCCTGGGACATGGGTACCATATACTAGGGACTGATAACGGTACCCCAGTATCCAATCTGGGCTTGTACCTAGGTACAACAGTTTAGGGAGAAAGAAGATAGACTGGGGCCCTGATTAGCAGGATCCCAGACAGACTCGTGAATAAACAGCTTGGCACCCAGCAAAAAGTGGGGGTAACCATGCAGAAGGATCCTACCTTCCTACATATGGGAGGATTACACGATTTGCTAATGGAATGTTGAGCCGATGCAGAGACTCAAACCTAGTTCCCCAGCTCTAAAGTCAGCAGCTCTGGCTGCAACACCACATCTTCACCCCTCTCTCCAAGTCTTGCTTTCTTCAGCTGTCGGAATGGAGGAGGCTCTAGGCAAACCAAGGAGAGGCATAGCAAGAATGTCATATGTGTTAAATACACTTTGTTCAATTGCATCATAGGACGCCCAGTCATTTCTGTCGATTTGTGAATTAGCTAACCAATTTCCTAACAAATAAAAATTATTTTATTTGAAATTACTCTACGGCTTTTATAACATCTATCCCCACGGCAAACCTTCTGCAATGGCTTCTACAATGACTACAGCCGGTGACTTTTAGAACTTGGAATTTTGGAGTTATGTCAATTTGGGTAAAATGAGTTTACGGATTTCTCCCCTTTTGAAATGCACTTTGTGCAACCAGCATCCATAAGCAAGAGCTTTTTTTTCTTGCTTTCCCCGTCGTCTCTGCTTACTCATTGTTGGTGCTTGCACTCTGTAGTGACCTCAATAAGACGTGGAAACAGGAAACAGAGAGTAGTTGTAGGCACGAACAAGTATTTAATCAAGAGAGAGAAGAAATGCATGCAGCTCCAGTAAAGGTACATCAAGAATGACACAAGATCCACCAGTTACTGTTGCCCAGCACCCAAACATTCCAATTACATATATAACATTCCAATTAAAGGAACATGCCGTTACTACACACTCCTCTCACCCTGACCCATCTATGGCCTCCGCTCCCCCTCCTTCCAAGACGGAATTCAACCCGTTTGTCAGATTTGTTGCGAGTGCCTCGGAAGGCTGCTTTACGCCTTTATTGTTATGCAGCGCTCCTTTGAACTACTTCACGCCTCTTTCAAACTGTTTACCCCGTCCACCGAGCTGTTACACGGCACAAAAAAAACAAGAGATGCCGCTGCAAAACTCCACAAACAGACTGTAATTACAAAAAAAACGTAATTTACAGTCTCCAGCAAGTACTTGGATTTCTCCACGTTTTCCGTGGTTTGTCATGTGGGAGGGAAAATTGTTGTGCATTTTGTAATGAGTTAAATTCTCATGCTTGCAGTTTGGTAAAATGTTCTTTGCGCTTTAGATGAGCACCACTTACATTACACATTCATTTTGTAGTCGCAGGGAGATTAACTCATATACCTAGAATCACCGACTGTTGAGCCAACACCGAGACTTGAACTATGGACCCTAAGTCTGAAGTTGGCAGCTCTGACTGCTACATCACTACCTCTTCTCATCCCTCTAGTGCGTTTTCTGCGATAGAGCCAAGAGTACAGAATTCCCTCCTGAAGCTCACCTAGCACTTAGCCGCTTGTTGCTTCCCCTCTCGTTTTATTTATATCTGTATACACAGATACAGCTCCCATCTTTTTGAAACTATTAGCCCATATCCAATGAACTAAACTCTTGGTCTTTTAAATTGTTTCCCCTCAAACTACAGGGATGAACGTTAGATCCTCGGTGCAGAGGCACACAAGGGAGCCCCTTGGCACGACTCCGCTTTTATCGCTGCAAGATGTATTTCTAGTTAAAGCAAGGTGCAGCCGGCGAGATGCGGCGCAGTCTCACCTAATCTCGGTCCCACGCCTCATCTGCATTCACACTGTACTTAATGGATACATGTTTTTTTTTTATTTTGTCCTCACCCCATTTAGCTAATCTCCCACTTTATAATACCACCAGTAAAAGCACAAAATATTTCCTTTTTCAATATACTAGTCATAATACTTTAACAGAGTTTCAGTAACTTATATTACACAACTACTCACAAAGCTGCAACTTACAACAAAAAGCAGCTTGTTATTATTCACATAGGCGAAACCTATTGCATTTGCTACTGTTTGTTATTTTAAAGGGCGGAGGGCTCCAGTGCAAGCTGCGTGTCCAATCTGACAAGATATTGCAGTCATCTGCGGTTGTGCAGATGACGTGAACATCTCAACCTCATTTAGGCAATTAAAGGCATTCTGCATCTGTGTGTAGGGCAATGGAGAATGGGGGTTACAAATTAGTATAAAAATCCAATGTTGTGAAAGTATTTCTTATTTTGTGTAGTCGATGTGGCAAATTGCTTTAGATTTGAAAGTAACATGGTATTTTATTTTGCAGGAAGATAAAGCACTATGTGTCAATTAGCAGAGCAAGTAATGACTCTAATAAGGTAAGAACAAATTATTTATTAAACTCTCTTTAAATACTCTGTGTCACAATAGTCCTAGCTCTTGAGATTGATAGTTTGAAAACAAAAATTTGGTGGCGCATAGCTAATTTTCCCTTGTTTAGCAAGTGTTCTTTCATGAAGCATGTCTTAGGCTTATTTGAAGATTTTCTGCCAAATACTGTCATGAACTAAGAAGTTGAAATGGTTAACCTTGCAAACTGGCTGGTGTTACTTTAAAGATTCAATTTGTCGTGCAATACGATTAAAAGAAAAATTTAGAGTCTCTTTAATGTCCGTTTTCAAAAACTTTCACTTTTTTGAAGGTGGTCTTTCCTCAAAATTATAAATGGGATAATTGCCTATATATTCGTATGTATGACGTCCATGTTTTTGTCCGTGCCTTAGCCATAACTCTGTTTCCCACGTTTGGCTTGCTTTGTTAGCTTAGTGACAGTAAAGTGAACCACACCATTCAAAAAGTTTCCAGCTAAGCTTTCCAGCATATGTCTTTGCCTGACACATAGGTTAACCAGACAATTTTCAACATTATTTAAAGTGTGTTTTTGGAGCCTTTCTAGAGATTCCCTAAGGGACATGATCTTATAATAAAGTGGGTTATAGATTGATAGGAATGAAAACCCTATTCAGTCAACTACCACAATCCTTGTTGGGGTGAACCACAAAAGTCACTAAATTAACCTGTGCTTAACTCTCTGCTAGCTTGGTACAAAAGCATTCAGTTTTAACTTAGATGTACCTTGTAAAGTGTTTATGCAGTACACAGTCAGTATGAAAACGAAAACACAGCACAAGAAAACCCCCAAACAGATTTAGAAAACTAGAGTACATAAAAAAAGAGATCAAAATGACAAATATCAAATCAGTAGAATTGGAGATATGCAATTTAAAAATGTTTGGAAGAGATAGCCCCTAAAAGATCAAAGTGATACTCTCACTTATCTAGTTGTACTAGACCAGGGGAAAGTCACAAGTTCAGACCAACTGCAATGGAGCACAGGCCGTATTTAGAAACCAGGTAAGCCAGTGCCCAAAAAGTTACCTTCTCATAGTCCGGTGCAAAGAGAACAGAACTTCAGAATTTAGCTCAGAACAAGAGGTTCTCTTCCAGGGGATACTCATCAATAGTCATAGGCACTGAAAAGTCCCGCCCATGTGTGGGGACACCAAAGCATATACAAAAAATACCTCTATATATAAATATATATGTATATATATTCACTAAAAAAATCATAGGTTTCACACATGTTATAGTTAGCTGGACATTTCACTCATACAAAACCATTGAAATTTCCCCGTTATAGTTAGTTCAGCTAACTATAACTCACGCGCCCGCAATGCACTGCTGATGACGTCACATATTACATCACTCATGAAATGGTCAGTGACATCAGTGATGACATCTCAAATGACATCACTGATTACATCATCCAGTGAATGTGTGTCTTTCTGAAAAATAAATATTTTTATATATGTATATCTAAAGGTCGATGGAAGAATAAATGGGTAAATAAGTGTCTAAATGGATGTTTTTTTGTAAATTTGATTGTATAACCGACTTATTAAGTGTATCTTAGTGAATACATGTATTAGCGAGTAATGTTTAAATATGTAAATTTCTATATTAGTGTCTCACTTTGTGTATAAGTGGCTGCATGGGTTGGTGAATAGCTACACAGGTGTATATATGGGTTATTAGTTGGTTTTTGAGTATCAGAATGAGTGTCTGTATGGTTTGGTGGGGGGATTACTTAGCGCACAGATGCATGAATGACTGACTCACTGTTTGTATGTGTTTTGAAAACAGCATGTGTTCAGGACTGTATGGGTGGATGAGTGTGTGTATGGGTGTGTTAGTGAGTGAATGACTGCCTCAATGGTGTCTTTATGAGTAAGTACATATGTTTTAAACTAGTATATGTGAGTATTGATGTATATAAGTAAGGATATATGACAGTGACAGATTGGAAGAGTTCCTGTATAAATAAGTATGTGTTTCTATACCTAATTGTTTAAGAGAGTAAGTATGTGTACGTTTCTGTAAAAGTAAGTGTAGTGGTGTGTGTGTATAGCTGTATATTGAAATAAATGGATGTTTGATAGTTTATTTGCATGTGTGAGTATGTTGTCAGTAACTATGGATGAGTGTCGTGTATAACAGGATGTATAGGTGTATGAGTACATATGATGAGTGAGTACATGTATGAGTGGCTATATAGAACTGTTGGTGAATGAGTGGATGTGTACGTAGATTTTGGAATTACTGAATAGGTTGTTTTAACTGGTATTGGTATCTCCATTTTTTTGTAAATTTTAGTTTCTATTTTCTATATATGTGTGTATCAATGGTTATATAGGGGTGAGAGGAGGTCTGCCACTCTTTCACAAGGATGATGTCATCAGTGATATCATTTGAGATGTCATGAGTGATGTCATGACCATGTCATGAGTGATGTAATATGTGACGTCATCAGCAGTGCATTGCGGGCGCGTGAGTTATCGTTAGCTGAACTAACTATAACGGGGGAATTTCAATGGTTTTGTGTAAGTGAAATGTCCACCTAACTATAACATGGGTGAAGCCTATGGTTTTTTAGTTAATTTCTAAGGTTTTTTAAATGCTAATTCCTAACTATAACGTTTGCGAAACCTATGGTTTTTTCAGTGCATTTCTAAGGTTTTTTAAATGATAATTTGTAAATGTATTAATTGTGACATTTTTTAATGCTGATTTACTACATTATTTTAAATGATTTATTTTTAGATATTTTATTTTTCAAATTACATTACATATTTTTTATATAATTTGAAAAATATATATTTTTTTAAAATAACATTGTAATTTGTTTCTTATTTATTTAATATTTTTTTAATTTATATATATTTTATAAATCAGGCAATGATATCCTATGGAAGGAAATTCAAGTTACTGGTAAGAACAGTTAAATTCACTTTTCAGGAATAGTAGTGAGCTATTCAAGACGTTTCTTGTGATAACAGGTGAGTAAATTGGAATTCGTAGTTCGGCAGAATTTAGAGGATTTTTTTAAGTTCCAAAACTCCACACTTAAGAAAATTTCCAAGTGAAACCAGTCAATGTTAGCCTATGGAAGGAAATTCAAGTTACTGTAAGTATGGTTAGAATTACTTTTCAGGATCAGTAGTGCGCTCAAAGATGCAGCACTGACGTTTCTTGTGATAACAGGTGAGTAAATTGGAATTCGTAGTTCGGCTGAATTTACAGGAATATTTTGCTCAATAGTGAAGGAAGGGGGCGGGACCTGAGGTAACATGTGTACAAACACGCCCTGTGGCGCGTTTTAGATTGGGGAATTAATTCCTCTTTAATCCTGAGGTCCCTTGTGAGCCAACTCGCACCACTAGGTACCTCCAGTATGCGCCAGGCAGCTGTGTTGCAGAGAGGTGTTCAAAGGGCACGCCCCCTTTTTACAACACTCTGCAACATAGCTCCGTGGCGCTTACTGGAGATACCTGTTGGACTAGTTGCCCTCTAGGAGACCTCTGGATTGAATATGAATTAATTCCCCAACTTAAAATGCGCCTCAAGGCATGTTTGCATTCACATCACCTCAAGCCCCGCCCCCTACCTTCACCACTGTGCAAACGTGCCCAGTAGAGTGTTCTAAGTTGGGGGATTAAGTCCCCTTGCATACTGGGGGTCCCTGGGGGCCAACTAGCCCACCAGGAACCTCCAGTATGCACCAGGAGGCTGCGTTGCCTAGAGGTGTAATGAGGCCACGCCCGTTTTTACACCTCTCTGCAATGCAGCCCCTGGGCGCATTTGCAGAGGGGGAACTAATTCCCCTTGCATACTGGGGGTCCTTGGGGGCCAACTATCCCACCAGGAATCTCCAGTATGCCCCAGGGGGCTGCATTGCAGAGAGGTGTAATGAGGCCACACCCCTTTTTACACCTCTCTGGAACGCAGCCCCCTGGCGCGTTTGCAGAGGGGGACCTAATTCCCCTTGCATACTGGGGGTCCATGGGGGCCAACTAGCCCACTTGGAACCTCCAGTATGCGCCAGGGGGCTGCGTTGCGGAAAGGTGTAATGAGGCCCTGCCCCTTTTTACACCTCTCTGTAATGCAGCCCGCTGGCGCTTTTTCAGAGGGGGAACTAATTCCCCTTGAATACTGGGGTTCCCTGGGGGCCAACTAGCCCACCAGGAATCTCCAGTATTCCCCAGGGGGCTGCATTGCAGAGAGGTGTAATGAGGCCACACCCCTTTTTACACTTCTCAGCAATGCAGCCCCCTGGCGCGTTTGCAGAGGGGGAACTAATTCCCTCTGCATACAGGGGGCTGTGTTGCAGAGAGGTGTAAAATAATTACTTTGCCCCGGGGTTGGCGGTCCCCGGGACAGTGTGGGGGAGGATTGGGGCCCCACAAACTTCTTTTTCACTATGCCCCGGGATTTGGTATTTTTTTCCGCGGGGTACGCGTACGTACGCCCAACCCAGCGATTTTTTTGAATTTTTTTTTTTTAAATGTGGATCCTTTGGGGTCCTTGTGGGACCCCCTGAGCAGGCCTATAGGGTCAGGGTGTTTCTACCCTGCCCCTTTTTTGCGTTCTAAAAGTTTGTTTTTCTGCTTTTTTGTGCCTAGGTCTACCGAGCACAAGATGGCTGCCAACACTTCCTGGTTTGGAGTGTTGACAGCCAATGAGCATGCAGCTCGTACTCGCAAAGGTACGCGTACGTACAAGTACCCCGCGATTTTTCCAGAACATTTTTTGGGGGGTGTCCTTGTGGGACCCCCTGAGCAGGTCTAGGGGGTCAGGGTGTTTCTACCCTGCCCCCTTTTTGCGTTCTACATGTTTGTTTTTCTGCTTTATTGTGCCTCAGTCTACTGAGGCACAAGATGGCTGCCAACACTTCCTGGTTTGGAGTGTTGACAGACATTTGACAGCCAATCAGCATGCAGCTCGTGCTCGGAAAGTTACGCGTACCTGTATGCGTACTGTATGTGTACGGTAAGCGCCTATAGATATATCAATGATTTTACTTTTGATTCTCTCAGGAACTACTGAACACCATTTAACAAAATGGGTGATCTGCGAACCGAACTCTACCTCTCTGCAAAATTTGGTGTAATTCTGTTCAGCCGTTCGGGCTTTAGCCCTGGCTAAAGGTCCTATGGAAAATTGCATGGGGAAAACACGTTTTGGGACCCCCATTTTTGTCTCAGCCCCGCTTCATAAATCACTCCCAAACTTTCAGGGAAGGAGCGGAGCAGGCCATTTTCTTGGAAAAATTCGCAAAGATTCGTCAACCGGCGCCAACGTTATTCCAAATGGAATATTGCGGATTTCCTATGGAAACTAGGTCCTAACTATAACTACCCACTGGCGACTGCCAGTAGGTAATATATATTTTTACGTTGAGCCGAATAAATGTGTACGCAATACCTTCAAACATACATATATACATGTGTTATACATAAACATGCAGCCTAACATCATTTAAACAGATTGGATTGGATTGGATTTTTCATTTAAAAAAAAAACCTTATATAGCATTTCTGCAACAAAGAACATGCACTCCTCTAGTGTTCCTACACAGCCTTTTATTTTCAAAGAAAAAGGCAAGTAATAGCAGGCAAATAGCCCATAGGTTGCATCGAGAAAACCACATTAGTAACAAACTGGCACAGTGCCTTTAAGACCTCTAGGAGCTCCCTGCTCCTGTCGTGCAGCACAGGTGACAGTTAGGTCAGTTCTTTTTTCCGGCTCCTTCAGTGAGGATCCTGGAGCATTGAGCTAGTCAATTTTTGATTGTTTTTAGTCAGAAATTTGTTTCCTAAAAAAAATTCTTCATCATCTGACCTTTTTTGACTGCTGAGCACTTTTTTAGTGGTTTCTGACAATTTTTAAAACTTTTTCTTTCAGAGATGCCAGCTTTATTCAACAAATGTCCCTCCTGTGGGAAGAAAATGGCAAAGTTGGACCCATACTGTATGTATTGTGTGTTTACCATCCTCACACAATCCAGGGAAGTGTTATTATTGCCAGCAATTTTCTAAAAGAACACATAGGGATAGAGAAAAGATAAAGCTGCTTGCCTTACTGGAGACAGGAAAAGGACCTTCCAGAAGTGGCCTAAAAGCAGTCATATTTTTGAATAGCCCTCCTCTCGGGAATGATGCAGACCTGAGAAGAAACAACTTTGTACTGCTTCTCTAGCATCAAAAAGGAAGCAGATCCCTGACTGTTACCCCTCAGCGTCGAGATTGACATTGTAAAAGCATGCAAGAGATGCTACAACTTCGGGAGACAGATCACCATCGAGGGGTTCAGACCCTCGGCCGTCAAAACTTAAGTTGACGTTGAGGGCAAACTACTTCAGGCTCGAAGTATGTTACACTGTAGAAGCATAAGTCGACATCAAAACCTGTGTCGACGTCAATAAAATTCCCCTCAACGTCGAGGCAACGGTCGATATTTAGATCGCTGCTACCATCACAGCATGCATGTCCTGCTTTGAGAATGTTGACGTCGAGTGCCCCACCATAGTCACACAGGCGGTTGACTACGAAAGCGGCACAGTCAGTATCTCCGGCTGCAGTTCGACGTTGAGAGAAGTAAACCTGATGGCGGCGACTGGCATCATATCGCTGAGTACTCCCTCATCTTCAATGGAGGTGTTAGGAATGCCGAGATCGATGTGGAGGTCCATACGGTCGACGTCGAGGGAAGCATCTTCTTTTCCAGGCATCAGTATAGTGCAAATCACGCCGGAGGGATCATCAGTTGCAGGAAAACAGACACCTCCTGTTAACCTTTCGCCAAGATGGCTACAGAGTGTCCGCCATTGAAGGGTTCAACCCAGAAGTCCTGGTTCGGACCACTCTCAAACATATTCTCCCTCCAGAGTCTCAGCTGTTCTTCTACCAGCTTAATCCACGGAAAAGTCTCCATGCAGGTTACCAAGGAGAGCTAGATCTCCTCCAGCTCGCCATTCCCGTACCAGAACACCTCTTCGGCGCTCTAGATCTTGCCCTTCCTCCAAATCAAGAATAAGTAGGCGAAGGTCTCCATCGTCAAGGTCATCTGTGGGAGACTATTCACCAACCCTTTCTGCTACCCTCCTCCCACCATCTCCCACAGCCAGAGTGTCTCCTATTGATGACATAGTCACTTTAAATAAGGTCCTCTGCAGGGGTGCCAACAAGTTGAATATTGACATGCCTGTGTCGACTACTTCAGCATCGGTTATATTCAAGAATTTACACGATCGGTCCTCTGCAACGCCCATACTCCCTTTGGTTCTTGGTCTGCGTGAACCAGCGCTGCAGACCATTTAAACTCCAGTTGTAGTAGGTTCTGCCCCTCCATGTATCTCCAAAAAGTACAAGGCACCTGACCAGGATCCACTGTTCCTACGATCAGATTCTCCACCGTATTCTCTGATAGTGGCAGCAGCTAGAAAAACATATCCTGGAGCAGCATCCTCTGCAGTCCCTCCTGAGAAGGTGAGATAAAACACGCACTCTCCGGGGAAAAGAATGTGCAGTACATTGACATCCTTCATGAAAGTGGCCAGTGCCTCACACTTCTTGGCAGGTATGACAGATATTTGTGGGACTCTTTATCTAGATTCACAGAGAAGCTGCTCAAAGAAGACCAGCAGGACTTTCATGAAATCTTGCAGGTAGGTGGTCTGATTGCAAACCAGGTCATTAGTGCAGCTGCAGATGCCTCGGATTTGGCTGCACATGGTTTTGCCCATGGTATTTGCACCAGGTGCTCGGCTTGGTTGCGGTCACTTCTCTTAAACCAGAGGCGCAGAGAAAGATTATGAATCTTCCTTTTAATGGCACTTCCTTGTTTGGCACTCATGCTGAAGAAAAAGGAATTGGACACTCTAAATGCATTTGGACTGGAGAAGTGGACAGACTTAAGAAGCAAGAACCGACCATACAACTGTTGGTTTTTCCAACAGAGGTTTCAAGCCCCTCACTGGTCTATTCAACAGCAAAAATCCAGGCCGTATTACCATCAGCGCAAACCCGGTCGAGGAAGGGGAACTACAAGACAGACAACTTCCTCAGCTAAACAACTTGCTAAGCAATGAGCCCTTACTTCCCCCAACTCCGTTACCCATTCCGTTGGGGGAGGAAGTATTGTTTTTCACCTGTACGAGTGGAGAAGAATCACAAAAGACAAGTGGGTACTCACATTCAAATTCCCACCTCCATCAGTACTACCTCGGGGGAAAAAGTATTCAATGTCACCAATTGTTACGAGAGGAAGTGTCAACCCTACTAAAGAAAGACGCTATAGAATTACAGCCTGATTCATCAATCATATTTGCGCTTGCAAAGGGCCAGATTCTGAGAATCTGGCCCTTTGCGAGTGCAATTTTTGCATTTGGGATTCATCATTCCAAATGCAAAAATCGCTATTTAGAAACTCGCAAATTTGCGAGGAATAGCATTTAAGGAATCTCTATTAGAGATTCCTTAAATGCTATTCTTGAAACATTTAAAAATTGCGAAATCGTAAATTTCGGCCGCTATTTACCGCGAGGTCAAACCTCGTGGTAAATAGCGAAAACTTAGAAAAATGCTTTTAAAAGCATTTTTCTAAGTTGCATGTTACACACACACATGTCCTTAGGACATGTGTGTGCGCAACACCTGTTGAAATGTGCATTTAAGGGGTGCTACAGGGTGTCCTTTGGACACCCCTGGCACCCTTCAAATCGCTATCTTATTTGCGATTAGCAAATTGCTAATCGCAAATAAGGAATACTCCCCATTCATTCCTATGGGCCTTTTGGCCCATAGGAATGAATGGGGAGTTATTCCTTATTTGCGATTAGCAATTTGCTAATCGCAAATAAGGAATCTGTAGGAATCTCATTTAATTTTGCGATTCCTATATGAATCCCGTTTTGCGAGTCTGTAATAGCCATTCCTTATGAATCGCTATTTCAGACTCGCAAATCTGGTCTTTCATGAATCTGGCCGTATGTTCCTTCTCCACAGCAAGGACAGGGAATTTATTCCTGCTTCTTTCTGGTACGCAAAAGAGGTCCGATCCAAGAGTACAGACCAACACTCTACTTGAGGCTTTTGAACAAGTTCCTAGGCAAAGAGAAATTTCCGATGTTGCCACTGTACTAGATTTTTCCACACTTACACCAAGGAGACTGGATGTGCTCCATAGACCTGCAGGACGCTTATTTCCATGTACTGATTTCCAGAGAACATTGGAAATTCCGACATTTTCAGGTAGCGTCTCGACATTTCCAGTTCAAAGTCCTCCCATTTGGGGGGCGTGGCCTGGTGATTGGCAAGATGGCCGCATTGTAGTGGGCTCTGCTGGCCGCCGATTATAATCCTTCACTTATCCTGGTTGTACTGAGCCATCCCCTACTTTTATTATTGGGAACGAATTGCTGTTGCAGCAGCCAATGGTGTGCTGTGTTTGCTGCTTGCCACTGGAGTCCGAACGAGCCATTGCTGGATGGAGCGGCGGACAGGCCACGTGAGGCTAATGGCGGCGTGAATGCGAGAGCCTCTCGTGCCAATCGCCTTTCCCTGCCTGACCTGGAGGATTGAGTGGGCCTGGGATCACCTGAGGTGCGCCGGTCCCTGTGGGTGGCGCTCCGGTGTTTGGCACATCAGCTGCGGGATACGCAGCAAAGCTCTGTCGTCTGCCCCGGCCACAATAGAGACTCGCCAGGTGAGTTGGGCTGTGCCGCTACGCAAGCGGCCGGCTCCCGCGTTCTGACCGCACAGTCTGTTTGTTTTTCACGGCCGCTTAGGGGCAATTACCAGGATAGGAGGCTCGGTGCAGATTATCCTGCTGTCTGCACCTGCGAAACTGTTTAGTGGATGGAGCAACGTGGGGCCCTGGCGGCAGTGAATTTTACCGACGGATGTGGCTGCTTGCGAGTGAGGCCCCATGTGTAGTGCTGCCTTGGGTGTTCTTTTGGCGATTTGACTTCTGGAGGCATATGACCCAGGACAAGAATGCATCTTATATTTTTTTTTGCTGTGGAAGCACTGCGGTGGTGTCGCTTATTATTTAGGGGGCATCTCATTGCTATTTCCCTTCTAGCGCTGATGCTGTTGGGCCCTGGAAACTGCGGCTGGTGATTCCCAGCTGCTATTGAGTGGAGACGAACGCTACACTTCTGACCCTACATTTGGCTGCAGAACTCTCTCTGATCAGTTGTGGCCTTGCTTAACTCTCTCTGTACTCCCCCTGTTTAAAGCGCTAGTATACCGGGCCTGGGACCCTGACAGTACGGATTTGTTGAAACGACTGGAGGTTCTGTCGACAAAGAGGCCTGCTCTGCTGTGCCTGAGTTCCATCTGGGCGGACTGTGTGTGTGCCCCTGCTGGGTGCATTACGTGGCATTGGCTGCATCTTGATGCCTGGCCTTGGGGAGTGGAGCACTCAAGATGGGGAAACCGGACAAGACCTAACCACGCCGCACCTTCGAGTTATGCAAAGGTTGCAAAGCTTTCCAAAATGCGGCCTCGGACTCTAAGCTGGAGTCTGTCTCTCAGGGCCCCACGGCGCTGGACAAATCGTTGGCTGCCATCCAGTCCAGCCTTCAGGCCATAGATGGCAAGATTGAGGCCCTCAATGGGAGAATAGACATCTTCTCTGCCAAACTTGACAAACAAGACGCGTGCATTGACGAAGCCAAACAGCAGATTACGGATGCAGAGGATGGGCTGCAGCAAGTGGCTGCGAAGACCTCAGACATCACAAAAATCCTCGCTGTTATTCAAGCGAAGAAAGAGGACATTGAAGCGAGATCGCGACGCAGCAACATTCACGTCTTGGGCCTTCCAGAGTCTACAAACGTGGGGCACCTTGAAGACTACTTGGAGACGATGCTGTGTGAAATTTGTGGCCCTGATGAACTGTCGCCTTTGTTTGCAGTAGAGCGGGCTCATAGATCTCTGGCGGCGCGCCCTCCTGCTGGGGCTCCACCACGCCCCATAATTGCTCGCTTGTCAAATTTTAGAGACCGAGATTCTGTCCTTTGGATAATTTGCCAGAAAGGAACAGTTACATATCAGGGCAATGTACTGTCATACTACCCGGATTTCACGGCACAGGTACAGGCTGCTCGTAAGGAATTTCAGAACGTCAAGAAAGTGCTCCTAAAGGAACAGATCCCCTATGCCTTGACTCTATTCCAACCACAAACTCGAGCGAGGAAAAAGAGATCAATAACACCCCTACCTCCCCCCGTCTAACCTCTTGGGGGCAAGTGACTGTCAAAGAGGTCGAAAGCACGCTAAATATCATCAAAAGCGGATCTCCCAGGGACCCTGCCCCGCTACGTATCCTCAAGAAAGTAGCACCCACCATCGTTCCCCCGCTCACCCATCCTATCAACGCCTCATTGGAACAGGGAGTCGTCCCCTCCAGCTGGAAGGCGGCAGTCGTCAAGGCTCTACTAAAAAAAACATCCCTGGACCCTGTGGACCTGGCCAACTACAGGCCAATTTCTCTTCTCCCTGGAACTCGTAAGATTGCCGAAAAGCTTGTGAATAGAAAACTCTCACAATTTTTGGAAATCAATAATCGGCTTAAAAGCTCGCAGACGGGATTCCGCCCAGGGCAGGGCACCGGCATCGCCCTCCTTGCGGCGGTGGAGGAGGCCAGAGCACTTTTAGACGCGGGAGGATCAGTGGCAGTGATCCTCCTCGACCTCAGTGCGGCCTTCGACACCGTCAACCACCAGCTCCTTATTCACCGGCTCAGGAGTGTTGGGGTGGAAGGAACCGCACTGTCTTGGCTCTCATCCTTTCTGGGCCAACGCTCCTTTCAGATCTGGGAGAATGACACCCGCTCCTCCGAAACACCCCTCCAATGTGGCGTGCCTCAGGGCTCTTCCCTGAGCCCCACATTATTCAATATCTACATGTCCCCATTGGAGGAGGTTGTCAACCCGTTCGGAGTGAGCATCGTCAGCTATGCTGATGACACAAAATTAGTGGTGTCCTTATCTCACCCAAGTCAACAACCTGCGGACTTATACAACTGTCTGACGCAGATACAAGGATGGATGAACAGCTCATCTTTAAAACTTAACGGTTCAAAGACTGACATTCTCCTCCTTGGTCAGAAGGGGCTCTCCCTTTCACAGAACATCTGGCCACCCTGTCTGGGCTCGCCTCCAGACCCGAAACCCGAGGTTAAAAGCCTGGGTGTGTGGCTCGAAAAAGATCTGTCGTTTACAACACAAGCTAAAAAAGTAGCCGGGACGTGCTTTGGGCTCCTCAAGTCGATTAGAAAGATCTTGCCTCTACTTCCTCCCACCTCTCAAAAACTGTTAATCCAAGGCCTTATACTATCTAGGCTCGATTACAGTAACTCCATCTACCTAGGCGCTCCTGAGGCAACCTTGAACAAGCTACAAAGGATCCAAAACTCTGCGGCCCGGATCCTCACCAATACTCCTGCCAGAGCTTCGGCCAAACCAGCCTTGAAGCTTCTCCATTGGCTCCCAGTGAGAGAGCGAGTGAAGTTCAAAGCCCTTTGCTTGGCCCACAGACTGCTCCAAAACAAGGGCCCCCGTATCTTAAGAAAATTCATCAGACCATATAAAGCCCCAAGATCCCTCCGACCCGATCAGGAATATCTCATCATCATCCCCAGAGTCAAGAAGGCACGCACGGGTGGAAGGCACTTCTCGGTCCACACCGCACGCCTTTGGAACGCGTTACCCCGCGACCTGAGAACAGAACCAAACTATCTAAGATTCAGGAAGCGGTTGAAAACCCATCTCTTCCCTTAAATTCTGACCTCCTCCCCCTGCCCCCACTGACCCGCAGTTGTATGGATCTTAGCGCTGGGATACTCACAGGTGACTACGCGCTTTATACATTTTTTTAATAATAATAATAATAATAATAATAACACGGCGAGGCTACGCATTGGGGAGGCAGTCGGTGGCAAGATCTTCACCAACCCCTAGCAGGCGAATGAATATGCCAAATCCATGCGTCGTCTTCGCACATCGTCAGCTCCTACATCTGAAGTTGAGGATTGAACAGTAAGGGGGACTTGGAATCTGTGCTGTGGTGTATTCGGGAGGGTGTGGTATATGGGTTGTGTTACTTCATGCTTTATCCATGATGTTTGTTGTCCTAAGGGATGCTCATATGCTCAGACCGATAGACTATCATAGCCTGTTACGCTAGACGATTCTGTGCGACAGACCCCATGTTCTGTGGATTTTGGGTGGGCGCTAAGCATTTACTCATCTGATGTGGGTGGGTGTGATGGTTTCTTCTGCGGTCCCTTGCTAGAACTACGTCTTTCTTATTAGGGTGGACTTCAGTAGGGGACTTCTGCACATACTATCGGTGGCCCCCTACCTTGTCGATCTGGGAGAGGTTTTAGCCGCTACGTCCCCCGATGGGCATTCCCCACCAGTTGCAATGTACTTTACTGTATTTGTTGGGGTGGATGGGGGGTTGGATCAGGTCTTTGGAAATTTGGCGGTGCTGCAGTGGGTGTGGGAGTTTGTTTGTTCTTCCTGTACTTGTATTCATGTCATTGGCACTTCAGCGTTAGTTCGTTCTGGATCTTCCTAATGCATCTGTATTGTGAGTTAGCTTGCTGTATTTTACCTCCTCCCCCATGATTGCAGATGACAGGTGAGCGCTACACATGCATAACTTGGAACGCCCGGGGCCTAAACACACCCAAGAAGACTAGACACCTTATAGCACAATTAGATAGGCACGGTGTCCACATTGCGCTCCTACAAGAGACCCACCTGAGCAAGCACACAGAGGGATCTGTGGTGCGTAGATGGGCATCATATCGCCTTGCTTCCTCATATTCCGCCTATGCGAGGGGGTCCTTATTCTTATCAAGAAGGGCATTATTCCCTTTACACCTATTAAGACTAGTGTAGACACTGAGGGCCGATGGGCTATGTGCATGGGAGACTGAAGGTAACATTGGTGACTATTGTGAATGTTTATGGGCCCGTAGTGGATATACAGCTCCCTTTTTACAGCTTTTCCAGGTATTACGAACTTGGCCCGAGGCTGCGTTGTTATGTGGGGGCGATTTTAACGCACATCTCAATCCACAAGTTGATAAATCCAACCCTACTGGAGCGCGTACGATTAGAGTTGCGCAGTGCGTGTGTGATTTTATGGAAGAGTTAGATCTAGTGGATGCCTGGCGGGTACGCAAGAAGGGGTGCTAGAGGGTACGCATATCACTCCCGTATTTAATAGTTGGTCTCGCTTGGACTATTGGGTACTTAACAGGTTAGCCATTGGGAGGGTGAAAAAAGTGTTTACATTGCCAAAGACCCTGTCGGACCACAATCCCGTTGTTCTCACGTGGGTTTTCCATTTAGCGTTCACCGACCCTTCACGTGGTACTTTCGTGCTGGCTCGCCGTTAGACTCAGTATATGCCGAGACAATCAGGAAGGCCATTGTCCAGTACTTTGAATTGAATTCGGGCTCTGTTGATAGTCAAGCCACTTTATGGGGAGCATTTAAAGCAACAATCCGAGGGGTGTGTATAAGCACCTCAGTGGGTATTCTACGCCACCTCAGGGGACAGCTGACGCGGATGGAAGACCAACTGAGAGTGGCTAACTGACTATGGGACAGAGTAGATAATCCTCCGATCGATCATATAGTTGATGACGCTGGTGAAGATCACTACTCTCAAAGAGGTATTGTGGAGCAATTTCGCTCCTTTTATGAGACTATATACACTTCCAAGGGAGGCATGCCTGAGGCGGCAATGAATGACTATCTTGATTACACGGCCTGTGCTTGGCTGTCGGACGTACATAGGGAATATCTTAGTCTTCCTATAGAGGTCGAAGATATGAAGGTGGTCATTCTTTGATTGCCCAATAAGAAGACTCCTGAGCCGGATGGCCTGACAGCGGAGCTTTATAAAGAGTACGCCGATCTCCTCGGCCACACATTTTGGAGATGTGCGCAGAGGCTCACGACTTAGGTTATCTTCCGCCGTCCCTGAGACAAGCCTTGATCATTACCCTGTTAAAAAAAGATAAGCCTCCGGCATGTTGCAAGTCCTATTGCCCACATTCCCTGATTAATCTTGATGCAAAGATCTTGGCGATGATATTGGCCACTAAGCTACAACCTCTGATGCCGCTTCTAGTACTGCCGGATCAATCCGGCTTTATTCCGGATCGCTCTACCTCCCTGAATTTGCGCACGATATTTGCTATGTTCCACGTGCTTAATCCCGAACTGACCGCTGTGGCCATGCTTCTGGACGCGGCCAAGGCGTTTGTTTCTATTGAGTGGAAGTACATGTTGTACATCCTCCATAGGATGGGCTTCCCTCCTGTTTTTATTCGATGGATTCAGGTCCTTCACACTGACACTTCTGCCAGAGTCAGGGTGGGCGGACTTACTTCAGATTCGTTCGTCATTGAGCGTGGAACTAGACCAATCGGCCAGTTGGCATTTCTCTTTATGTGGACGACATGGTCCTGTACGTTCGGGAACCGCAGACCTATTTATCTCCGGTCATCCGAGAATTCATTAGGTTTGAGTTGTTTTCGGGCTTGCAAATCAATTGGGCAAAATCTGTTCTAATACCCCTTACTTCTGCTACAGTATTGCCCCAGGTGGAGAATCCATTGGTGTGGGCAGAAGATCTGGTCAAATACTTGAGGGTGTGGATACACGGGGACCCGGAAGTTGTGGTCAGAGAAAATTATGGCCGGGCATACACTGCGTTAGTGCAAAGGGTGGACCGCTGGGTTAGCTTGCCGCTTTCACCCGCGGACCGAATTGCGGTGATAAAAATGGTCATGCTCCCTCAGTTTCTATATTTTTTTAGTAATATCCCTGTCCCCCAGACTAAGCAATTTTTTAAGACTGTGCAGTCCCAGTTGTTGCACCTGGTTTGGGGTGCAAAGCCCCAGAGGATCGGCTGGTCTACATTGATGCTGCCTTTTGCGAGGGGAGGGGTTAATGCACCGGATTTTTACGTCTACTACTTGTGTGTCCAAGCTCAAAATGCATACTTCTGGTTTAAACTTCATGCTTTCATTCCACACGTGGCTGTGGAGGAGGGGGAACGCCTATCCTGTACTCTTAAAAAGAATTATCACCCACACTAATAGGCGGACCCCTAGGTCGGAAATCAACACGATTGACACCACTGTCTCGGCGTGGCAGAAAATTGGGAGGCGAGCTCATAAGCTCCCTCTTTAAGCTCCTGCACTGGCTATTGAAGGGAATGCTGCACTGTCGGTGGCTGGGGAGCGAGGCCCGATTGCAGCTCTTAGGGAGGTAGGGATAACACATTTAAGTGACCTGCACATAGCTGGGAAATATATTACGAATACAGATCTAGACTGCATACAAAATCCTACACTACTTTTTAAATACTGCTGCTATAGACTCCGCAGGGCTATATGCGATCACTACACTAGATTCCCAGAGGAACCGGCGACGTTGGAGTCCTTGCAGGTAGCTATAGTTGCTACATCTAGGAAAAAATTGTTGACTAGGTTGTATAAGACCGTACAGGAGGAGATGATACATCTGGAACAATGGAATACTGTCCTTGACCCCCCGATTACGGAGGAAATGTGGGTGCAGATATGTATGTTGACAGGGAGATTGACATTGAATAGCAACCTACGTATAATCCATGTGAAGTTTCTACATCCGGTTTACCACACACCCAAGAAGTTGCACAGGATGGGGCTCAGGGAGTCAGATGGTTGTAAACGCTGAGGGCAGAGTGGGGCCGACTTCCTACACCTTGCTTGGCAGTGTTGGCTGGTGTGCCAGTATTGGGAGGAGACGTTTTCGCTTCTACATACAATGACTGGCAGGGCAATTGACTGTACGCTCCTTGTATGTCTCCTGGGTTACGTGCCTACCTTGAAGGCGACTGTGGGGAGATTTGTCTGGGTTGCATTGTTTCTGGCGAGGAGGAGAGTTTTGTTCACTTGGGATAGTCGTCAATGCCCGATTTCTGCCAAATGGATACAAGATATGGTCTACTGTCGGGAGCAGCTTGTACTATATGCAGTGGAATTACCAACGACATCACGGCCTACAGACATTTGAGCTCCATTGAGGGGATATTTATTGTCGCAGAGTGAACGGGGGAGGGATAGACTGCTGATGACAGGGTGTACATCGGCTTCGTCTCTTTTCTGAAATCTGTAAGCAATGGGTGAGTGAAAGTATAGAGGCAAATCTTAATTGTAGCTGTATTCATACAGATGTACCATTTCATTATTGTCTTTTTTTCTATACACGAAGAGCTTCTGTTGGGGATTGTTTTATTTCATGCAATGTCATTACAATGACTCATTTGTGTTGTGTGTATTTTGCAATATCGAAATGCTGAATAACAAAAAAAAAAAGTCCTCCAATTAGGGCTCAAGTCAGCCCCCCGCACGTTCTCAAAATGCATTACAGTAGTAGCGGCTTTTCTTCACCACTAAAAGATCTTCGTCTATCTGTACCTGGACGACTGGTTACTGAAAAGCTCTTCACCCGCTCTGCTTCAGAGTCATCTCTGCTACTGCATATGAATGCTCAGCAATCTGGGCCTACAAGTCAATCACAAAAAGTTGATCTTCAATCCAACTCAAAAGATCCACTACCTGGCACATCACTGGATGCTGTATGTGCAAGCGTGTTTCCTTTGGTGGAGAGGTTATCCTAAATACACAACAAGTGCTGCAATCTTCTCCTTTCTCACCGTCCACGGGTCAGGCAAGTCTCCTCACTTCTGGCATCAATGGCATTCTGCATCATCATCGTGCCACATGCCAGACTACAAATGCGTCCTCTGCAACAATCTCTGGAGGACCAGTGGTCACAAGTATCAGGTCACTGGGAAGACTTGGTGATTCTCCGTCAGTCAGCCAAGGATACAATCAGATGGTAGATGAAGCGATCACATCTGCTCAAAGGAGTTCCTTTTCACCAGGACCTTCCCAGTCAAACAATTATCACAGGTTGGGGGGCTAATATGGGGCCTCTTCAGATACAAGGACTCTGGTCAGAGACTGAGAAGGGATACCACTTCAACCTACTAGAACTGAGAGCGGTACATCTTGCACTCTAGTCTCTGCTCCCCTCTTTCTGCACACATTCCCTGTTGATTCAGACTGACAACACCACACCCATGTATTATATGAACAAATAGGGGGGATCCAGGTCGAGACCCTTCTCACAGGAGGCTCAGACCATCTGGAGATGGCTTCTTGCAACAAATCTAACCATTTGGCCAATTCATCTCCCAGTCACTTTCAACGTCCAGGCAGACTCTCGTCGGGACTAAGTAGAGGCTCACTACTGGGTGCTTAACAACGATGTTGCACAGGACATCTGCCCCTGATGGGGAGTTCCAGATATCGACCTGTTTGCAGACGCAACAAATGTGAAATGCCCCATCTTCGCATCCAGGCTTCACTAACCAGGTTCCAGAGGGAATGCGCTTTTGATAAAAGGGTCGCTGACATTACTTTACGCTTTTCCTCCAATTCCGCCCATTCCTCTGGTGATCAACAAGTTCTACACGGCCAAGACCAGAATGATACTGATCGCACCAGAGTGGCCTCGCCAGTGGTCGTACCCGGATCTGCTTCAACTATCGGAACTCCTGCACAGGAGGTTACCATGCAACCGGATTTGCTATCCAAGAATCGGGGGAAGGTATTCCACCCCAACCTCCCATCTCTATGGTTGACAGCATGGCTCCTAAGATCCTCCAGTACGGACATTTAGATTTGTTCACAGACTGTATGAACATACTTAAGGAAGCGAGGAGACCTTCCACCAGACAATCGTATGCATTCAAGTAGAAGCATTTTTACTTGTGGTGCTCTAATAATGACCATGATCATTGAGGGTCAGGAGCAGGTGATTTTTCCATACCTATTGTACCTGGCCAAGTCAGGCCTTCAGTTTCTTCTATAAGGGTCCATCTGGCTTCAGAAAAGCAGATCCCCGTCCCCTCCATGAGAATTAAATATTGTTCTTGCCAGGTTGATGGGGTTCCCTTTTGAACCGATCCACAAAGCCTCTCTGCAGCACCTGTCATGGAAGGCCGCTTTCTTAGTGGCCATAACGTCAGCTCACAGACTAAGTGAGATACAAGCTTTGTACCTTATCTCATCTTTCATGCAAACAGGGTGGTCCTTAAAACTCATCCGAGTTTTCTACCTAAAGTGGTCTCAGATTTTCATATTAACCAGCCTATTACTCTCCCAACCTTTTTTCCCAATCCTTCAACTCCTCCAGAAAGGGCCTTGCATTAGCTAGACCTTAAGAGGGTTCTGAAGTTCTACCTAAATAAGACCAAGGTGTTAAGAAAATCAGACCACCTGTGTGTAAACTATGGTTCCATTAATACTGGGTGTGCAACTTCCAAACAATCCATTTCTAGATGGATTGTCTCATGCATTATATTGTCTTACCAGTTGTCCAATAAAACTCTCCCGGGCAAACCAAAGGCTCACTCTACAAGAGGAAAGGCCTCTACTACGGTACTTCTTTAAAAATGCTCCTATTGCAGAGATTTGTAGAGCTGCCACATGACGATTAACCCTGGGCGTAGTAGGCGTAATGGGGCTACGCGAAGTGGGCAAGAAACTACGTCCACCTACGCACTTCGCGTAGCCCCACTAAACACCACCCGCCTCCCTCTCGCCCTCCCTAAATACTACCCGCCTCCCTCCCGCCCTCCCTAAATACTTAAATAACCTTCTTATAAAGAATAAAAACCACTTACCTTGTCCGCTGCGTCTCCGGGGCTCCCTCTTGTAAGCGCGCCACCATCTTGGATACTAATGCGCATGCGCGGCCGCCCGCGCATGCGCATTTCTCGTGAGAAATGCGCATGCGCAGGCGGCCGCGCATGCGCATTAGTGTCCGAGACAGCGGCGCAAATATGAGAGGGAGCCCCGGGACGTAGCCGACAGGGTAAGTGGTTTTTATTCTTTTTAAAAGTGTTATTTAAGTATTTAGGGAGGGCGGGAGGGAGGCGGGTGGCGGGCAACTTCGCTACGCCCACGGAGTGGGCGTAGTGTTGCCTGCTACGCCTACTTTGCAAATGGCGAAGTAGGCAACACTACGCCCACTCCGTGGGCGTAGAGAAGTACTACGCCCAGGGTTAATGACGATCAGTAGATACAATTACCCGTCATTACTGTTTACATTCTGACACTCAGGCGAATGCTCAGTTTGGGCAAGCCTCTTTAGGAGATCTATTTAAATGATTTATCCTTGAAGTCTTCGCTGTGCTGTTACTATACTGATATTCGTCCGCTGGATAGAGGGTATGGACTTGCTACTCTTTTCAGTGCTTATGACTATTGATGAGTATCCCCTGGAAGAGAGGGATAAGTTACTTTCCTGTAATCCTAGTTCTCTTCCAGGGGTATACTCATCAAAGTCATAAGCAACTCGCCCTCCTCCCCGGGCGAATATACTTGGTATAGTAGTTTTTTTCCTGTCTTGCTTCATGATTCCTACATGTTAGTACACTGTAAAAAAGATCTGACCTAACTGTCACCTGTGGGGCATGATGGGAGCAGGGAGCTCCTGGAGGTCTTAAAGGCATGTTGCCAGTTTGTTACTAAGGTGGTTTTCTCTATGCAGCCTGTGAGCTAATTGCCTGCTACTACTTGCCTTTTTGTTTGAAAATAAAAGGCTGTGTTGGAACACTAGAGGAGTGCAGTTCTTTGTTACAGAAATGTTATATAAGGTTATTTTATTTTAAATGAAAAATCCAATGTAATGTTGGCATCTTAGCCTGTTTAAATGATGTATATATGTATGTTAGAAGGTACTGTGTACATGTTTATTTGGCTGAACATACATATATATATTTATTTTTTGTATATGCATCGGGGTCCCCGCACGTGGGCAGGACTATTCAGTGCTTATGACTTTGATGAGTATACCCCTGGAAGAGAACTAGGATTGAAGGTAAGTAACTTATCCTTACCCAACTGACCCCGTGGTGTTTCTCAGGTAGCCTGGGATGAAGAGAGCAGTTCCAATTTCCTTCACAGAGAACAGGGCAGGCCTCAAGCAGCAGGGCTATCCTATGGGGCACCAGGCTATCATCTAGCAGCAGGGCAGTCCTCTGGAAAACAAGACATGCCTCAAGCAGCAGAGCTCTCCTCTGTGGAGCAAGGCAGTATCTACTCTGTAATGTCCGCAGGTCCAGGAGTGTACTGAAGAATTGTTCGGAGGGTCTAATATTTATACTGAGTGGCAGCCTTTGATTTGGGGGAATATTCTAGGCTACTCCCACATCTGGTTCATGAAAGTCCCTTTCTTCCCCTGCCAAGGCTCCAAGACACCTAGGGGCACAAAAAACTAGTGTTAGGTTGTTTTGTGTGTGCTGGTGGCAAACCCTTTTTAAAGTAAGTGATGCAGGGAAAAGCTACGCTCCCAACACTTATGTTCTATTGTTCACTGTCTTGGCCCAATTCGCATTGTTAATAACGGAACCATTAAATGCCAACTTTCTAGAAATTAAAATTTCAAAATTGTGATCTAAAATGCGACGTTACCATTGAAGATGATTTCAAATTACAATTCATTTGAGTCCAATCGTTACATTTCTGCCCGTTGCCAACCAAGTGTTAGCATTTATTAAATGTAATAAGGTAAGCCAATGATATCCAATGGGAGAGGTAGACTTTAGAATAGTAGAAAAATAATTTAGGAGTTTTTCACAAACAGGACTTCTAAAAAATAAAAACACATGTCCTACTGTATTAAATACTATGTACCCAACTTATTATCTAGGTACTACCTTAGGGGTGACTTAAAAAGAAGGTTTAGGCCTTGTGATATATATATTTTTTATTTTGATAAACCAGTTTTTATTGAGTTTTTCAGTTTAAAACACCAACTCTGTGGTATAACATTTGAGTAAAACACACATACCATAGAGCAACATAAAATATGACTTGGCAGTTTAAAGCTGCATTACAGCCTGTAGTGGCAGGCATTAAACATGTTTTAAAGTGGGTGGCGGTGCTGCAAGCCCACTAGCTGCATTTCATTTATTGGCCCTGGTTACATGAAATACCATATGCCCTATATTTGGGACTTGTACCTAATTTAAATGTGCCAATCAGGTGTAGGTCAATTTTGCCATGTTTTAGGGATAAAGACAAGCATGTCCTAATACCAACAAAACAAAATCAGAAAATAAGAGAGGTGAAGTCAAAAGGTATGAGGTGAGCCTGCTCAGAGGGCGAAATCCAACAGTCTTCCTGTTGATTTTAAACATCATGATGTTGAAAACCTTCAAATATAAGTGATAATATATGACAACGGACAAGGAGACTTTTAATTTCTCTTTTGTCTCTTATGGCATGCATAAATTGACGGTTAATACATAAATGAATAAGATTCGGAGCCAGTTAATACAGCTGCTAAGCTAAAAGATTGAATATATAGTATAAAGCTTTTACATATGCCCAATTTGGTCTCCTCACTCAGCAGAATTGGTTTGCATCATAAGTGGTGCAATTTCATTTCAGTAACAATATTGTTTTGTACAGTTCAGAACTCCTGTGGCTGTGGTACTCTATGGAAAAATGACACCAGGTTCACATTGTTATTAATTCCTGTAACATGTCGAATTGTGTTATGATCAAATGTTGGAGTCAAAGACTAATGGATGTGGAGCCCCGGCTGACGTTTTTTTTAAAGACTGGGGTGCTGTGGGGATCTTAAAAGAACATGGACGGAAGGGTTATTAGTGTTTGATTTGTTGCTACTACTTAACTTCCAATGTGGAAGCAGCACATTGCCTCTTAAAAAGAAAACTTTCTTTTAGGTTTCAATACTGCTTCATTGGGGAGTTAGCATGTGTGCAGCCACTATATTTCCGCCAGGAGAATTATAAGGAAACAAAATCAATACAGGAACTAGAAGGAGCTGCTAATGTCTTCTCCCTACCAGATTCAAAAGTGTGGGGTGTAGAGGAGAGGAGAGCTCACATAGGCACTAATAGCTAGCCACATAGCAAATCCCACCGCCCGAACTTCTCTTAGCTACAAGATATGGGTGAATCATCATGCAGTATTAGCATCAAGTCTTGCTGGAAAGTCAGATCCACCAATTTACGCTATATGTTGTTCTCTTGCTATTGACCTCTCTGTCTGGCCTCTAGAAGGTCCTCTGCCATCTCTGGGTGAAGATGTGATAATGTCCCCCAAAGGCAACCCTTAGTTTGCTGGATGCAACCATGAAGCATCAAGAACTAGTTAAATTAACTCCCTGATAGTCTGAAGCCTCTGGTGCCTCCTCTAGGTACCCTAGATATAATCTACAAATATCAGGATACCTGTAGGTTCACCAAATGCCTGTTGTTGGCCACCACCGTTCCTGTAGTTCAGGTGTCTCCAACCGATCAATCGCGAGCTACTGGTAACTCGTAGACACCTTCAGTGTAGCTCACACCCCTGAGTTCATTTTAAAATAAACATGTTCCTTTTAAAGTTAAGGGAAAGCTGTGTTTGTTTTACATTATTATCTTCAGGCTGCAGATAGGAAGGCCTGATAATGAGCTGTGCTGGAGTCAAATTTCTGACCCCAGGTGGAGCTCAGAGGTGAGTAACTGAAGCATCAAAGTATTTAACACTTAAAAGGAAGTCCTTCTTAACTGAATATAGGAGGATGAGAGCAAAATGATGTTTCTGAATGCTTTTACCTGGAAGAACATTGAAATGAAAAGTTGACTTAATGATTAAGTTAACTCTTATTTTAATTCTCTCCAATTTCAAAATTATGAATTTACAACAGCAGACCTCTTGCTCCCAGTGGCCAGTAGGCACTGTGCCATGTTTATAACTGAAAAATAGACATTTTATTTAAGAGAAATGTAAAGTGAAGAAAACTATTTCTATGAAACATTGTTTTAACGTTTTTCTCCATTGTCAGTTTTGCCATTATATAATATATTTTATGAAGCATGTTTCTTCACTTTAGATATCTCCCATTTAAAAAATGGCTGTATTTTTCTGTTACAAACATGGTACTGTGTCTACACTCAACTGGGTGAAAACTGCCTACTGTTTGTAAATGCAACACTTTGGAATGGGAATACATTTAAATGATTAGTTTTATGAAATCCATTTAAACTTCACTTTATTTTCTCCCCAACTCAAAGTGTCACATTTACATGCCCACAATAAACAAATGTCCAACTCACACAGAAACGGTGTTTCAAACGTTTTAAAAGTAGAGGAAAGAAGACTCTACTGTTTATTCTAAATAAAATTCCTCTTCATGGTACAATATACAAATATGCAATTTAGGAAAACAGGGTGTTACCAAAGGGTAGGGTGCATAGAGTGGGAAATTGGTGCTCGTGTAAGATAGAAAGGGACCAAGATGGTCAGGGGATGGTAAATTCCAAATGTTTCTTGAGTCCAAGGTTGAATAATCCTTGGCAAGATTCTGGAGGAGCCTGCCCTCAATCTTTATAACGCAAAAAATGTCAATCTTTCTTGCTGTCTTACGGCGAACAGTTCATCCGTTGCTTCGTATTTTCCAAGGGGGTGAGGGGGCAGGGGCACGAAAGATGCAGGCTCAAGGTAGGGGGAAGGTTGTCGACGTTTCGACCAAAGGATAAGAAGAGCAATTGATATCCTCATGAACGGGTCTTCATCAGGACGGGATGGTGAAGGGAGGGAGCTAAGTTACATTGAATTCATGTAACCCCAGTGGTGTGGGCGGACACCTGTAACAACAAATGTAAGGGCTAAGTATTTCAAACCAACAACGTGAAGGTCAGAACTGAATACCAGTACTCCCAAGGCACTCACCCTTTAATGGTGTGCCATGTGCGAAAAATCAAATGTTTTTTTTTTAAAGCCGTCCAAACGTGCTCTTGAGTACTGGAGAGAAAAGGAGAACACATTGCCATCAGTGCTGTTTTTCCAAGGTTACAAATAGACATGAAAAACATTGACTGGACCAAGACGTTACTACACAAAGTGACATTACATGAAAAGCGCTTGGAAACGCCTGTTACACTCACCCTCGCTGTCAATGGCGATGGATGGGTATTGATTGGTTTGTCGAACAGTTAACACGCTGCGTCTGTGGGCAAGAGTGTATTGTTAGCTAACTAGATTATGAGTCCAAACCAGAGGATTAGTATGAAGGTAACGGGAGCGTGTTTCCATAACATACCTCCTATGTCGGACTGCGCGGCCTGTCAGTGGGGCTCTGTCTGCTGGCGACTGCTGAGGGATGCTCAGTCGGCGCCGATTAAATAGTAGACGTGACGGCAACGTGCACGCCTCTAAGGCTAACGCTAGAGCCGGGGTTGTTGCCTAGCAACGTGAATTGTTTGGAGTGAAGACAGACTCCAGGCGGATCAAGAAGTTTAGAGAAACAGAGTAAACATAGATTAAAAAGCTGTATGCAGTTAGTTTTTACAAGGTACATATTATATATTACATCAATACAGGATGTGAAGTGAAATATATACATGCCTGTCAAATAGCTACATACAGTTTTGCATGAGTGTCGACTGATCACATGCCCCGCATCATAGACTGGAAATGAAAGGAGTGTTAGAGTCAACCATTGTACAGGGTAGCCATTTGCCTTGTTGTTTCCTCATATTCATTTAGGCCCCGGTTAACTGTGTCGAATATATGCATCCATTTGCATTCTCTGATGTTTAGGGTGCTGGCAAAATTCCCACCCCTTACATTCACTTGAACTTTCTCCAAGACCCACCATCTAATGCTCTCTGGTGGGTGATCAAAAGTCAAAAAACGTTCCACCAGGGGGGCGCCCTGTACCTTACAGCGTATCCTACTTACGTGCTGCAAAATACGAGTTTTTAATTTCTGTATGGTCTGACCTACATACAGGATCCCACATGGACATATAATCGCATAGATAACACCAGCGGAGTTGCAGTTGGTGTGTTGCCGCATGGTGTGGGTGTAGTTATTATGCGTACACTGCTTGATTTCTAGAGTCATGGGGCAGGCTTTACATGTGCCACACTTGTAGTGACCGACCACTGGTGGGGTGTTCCAGAGAGTCGTTTGTGTATTGATGGATTTACTGGGAAGTAATGATTGGACTACATAGTCCCTCACGCTCCTCCCTTTCCTGAACGCATGCATGGGTGGGTCAGGGATCCCTATTTCATCTGCCACTAGGTGCCAGTGACTATTTATGATTCTCTTAATGTCACTGCTCCTGGTATTAAAGGTAGTGACACAGGTCATTCTATTGTTGTTGTCCTTCTCTTTGGATTTAGGTTCGAGGAGGAATTCCCTGTGACAGAACCATGCTTTTTACGAGCCTTTTTGAGCAATCTACGTGGATAGCCCCTGTCAGCCCAGCGCTCAATCAGTAGCGACGATTCGTTGAAAAAATCAACCTTACGGCTGCAATTCCGGCGCAACCTCAGAAATTGCCCGTAGGGTAGGTTGTCCCTGAGGTTGCGGGGATGATGGCTCGAGTAGCGAAGCAGGCTGTTTCTCTCAATAGGTTTTCTGTAAAGCGTGGTCCGTAGGTGTCCCTCATCTTCTACTATGCTAATGTCAAGGAAGTTAATCTTCTTATCGCTAAAGTCCAGTGAGAATTGGATGTCGTTGGACTTGCTGTTGAGCCAGATGTGAAAGTTTCTTAGAAGTTCCTCACTACCTTGCCATATCATCAACACATCGTCTATGTAACAACGCCATAGCACGATGTTTTCATGGTAAGGGTTGGTCTCATTTAGCACAAAATTGTGCTCATATGAGTTCATGAAGATTATAGCCAGATTGGGGGCAAAACTTGCCCCCATGGCTACAAACGTGGTTTGAACATAGTGGTCGCCATCAAAGTAGAAGAAGTTCTTCTTCATAGCAATTTCGAGGATGTCCAGAATAAAGGTCGTCGGGACCTGGCAAGGTCTCGGCCTTTCCTCCAAAACCCCTTTAATGACTTCAAGGGCAGCCTCTTGTGGGATATTGGTGTAGAGTGAGGTTACATCCATTGTGACCAGAAGGTTGTTAGTTCGGTCAAATGGGTACTCATCCACCAATTGTATCACCTGCATAGTATCTCTCAGGTAAGCCGTGGTTGCCTCAGCGATCGGTTTTATGAATATATCCACGTACTTGCAGAGGGGTTCTAACACTGATTCACAACCGGAGACGATCGGTCGTCCCGGGGGTTGGTCTAGCCTTTTGTGCACCTTAGGGAGCGTGTAGATCGTGGGTAGTCTGGAAAGGCTGTTGTTCAGGTAATCATACTCATGCTTGGACAGAAAACCATCCTCTAGGGCCTTGCTAGTAATAGATCTAATATCAGCACTTATTTCTTTTGTAGGGTCTGCCTGCAGTTTCCTATAGTTGCCTTCCACCCCAAGCTGTGAAATGATTTCGGATTTGTAGTCATCCCTGCTTTGGATGACAATTGCCCCACCCTTATCGGCTGGTTTTATCACAATATCAGAGTTCTGTTTAAGTGATTGTAGTGCCTGTCTCTCTTGTTTGCTGGTATTGAATTTTGTATAATTCTTTTTGGACAGCACCTGGTTGATATCTCTCATTACCACTTGTTCAAATGCCAGAATCTTACGCGACATCATCTGTGCAGGTGGCGTAAAAAGTTGAGGGTGGCCGCAGACCGGTATTGCTGAATATCGGTTTGAAAGGGATTCTGTTGAAGTGTTGTTTCAATCTAACCTTTCTGAAAAACTGGTGCAATTCAGTTTTTAAATTGAATGTGTTGGGGAGGTTGGTGGGTACAAACGAGAGGCCCTTTTCAAGTATTTTGGACTCCTCTGGTTTTAGGACATAGGTAGACAGATTGATTATCGAGCTGTCTTGTTTGGTTTCAGCTTGAAATGCTACCACCTCTAGTGTTTCTGCCGTGTTCTGATTTACCCATGTGCTTCCTGTCTGAAGTGGACCTGTTTCTTTCCTGCTCCACCCCTTCCTTGATTCCAGTTCGTTTGTCCGCGCCCCCTGGGTCTCCCCCAGGGACGACCCCTGCCTTGGTATCCTCCCCATTGTTCCTCTTCTAAAAAAGTATTTGAGTAATCAGGGTATGTGCTACTGCTGGTGCTCGGTCTTTCCTGTTCGTTTTCTGAATTGCTGGTAGCAGAGGAGTCAGAAAAAGTAGTGTATTTCCTGTATCCGCCTCTTCCCCTAGTTGAAAACCTACCCTGGGACTCCTGTTTATAATAACCCTCTGCCAAATATGGGTAGACTGCTTTTTTTATCGTAAAACTTCAGGTCTTTAGCTAGCTTATCCAATTTGGTTGATTGTGTGAAAGTATCAAAGTCTTTCAGCATTTTCTCAAGGCGTTCCAACGCTTCTTTTGCGTTATTCAAAGCCTTGTCATCTATAATCTCCTTTCTGAGATCTGCAATTTCCTTTATGAGGCGCTCAACCTCTTCAAGAGCAGTCTCCACCCCAAGCACCATCCAGTGCCTAGAGCAATTGTTACTGATAAAGCTGAAGTTACCTTTAAACTTTGGGTTGTCTATGAATATGGCTGGTTCGTTCCTCACCTGCAAGCCAATAGGAATCACATTTGCCTGAAGATACTGGGTTAGTACATGGCCATGTAGCCTGGTACGAATTCGCTTTTTCTCTAGTCTTTCAACTTTATTTATTTTATCATTCAAAGTGAGGTCAATGGGAGTTGTGGTGCGTCCCAGGAAGCTTCCACCCCCCCTGGGCCTGAATGAGTTTGTTAATATATTCCTCACTATAGGTTAGAGTGTCTTTCTCTGCCATATCCTATGTTCTACTTGTGAGTAAATGATCATACGAAACAAAAACACATTAGGTACATTTAACATAAGAACATACAAAACACCCTCGCAGGAATCCCTGCTCAAGAAGTCGTTATAATATACGGGGTGACCCAAAGAAAATCCTAGGACCTGGGTATTGAGTGTTACAGATATGGTGGTCCTAGACGTTAACTCTACACACAATTCTTGATATTATTTCATTAAAACTTAATTCAATTCTTATTCCACATGCAAAATTAATCCTGCAATGAAGAATTGGAAACAAAAAGGAGAAAATAATAGCCCAAAATAAACAAATGTCTAACTCACACAGAAACAGTGTTTCAAACGTTTTAAAAGTAGAGGAAAGAAGACTCTACTGTTTATTCTAAATAAAATTTCTCTTCATGGTACAATATACAAATATGCAATTTAGGAAAACAGGGGGTTACCAAAGGGTAAGGTGCATAGAGTGGGAAATTGGTGCTCGTGTAAGATAGAAAGAAACCAAGATGGTATGGGGATGGTAAATTCCAAACGTTTCTTGAGTCCAAGGTTGAATAATCCTTAGCAAGATTCTGGAGGAGCCTGCCCTCAATGTTTATAACGCAAAAAATGTCAATCTTTCTTGCTGTCTTACGGCGAACAGTTCATCCATTGCTTCAAATTTTCCAAGGGGGTGAGGGGGCAGGGGCACAAAAGATGCAGGCTCCAGGTAGGGGGTAGGTTGTCGACGTTTCGACCCAAGGATAAGAAGGGCAATTGATATCCTCATGAACGGGTCTTCATCAGGACGGGATGGTGAAGGGAGGGAGCTAAGTTACATTGAATTCATGTAACCCCAGTGGTGTGGGCGGACACCTGTAACAACAAATGTAAGGGCTAAGTATTTCAAACCAACAACGTGAAGGTCAGAACTGAATACCAGTACTCCCAAGGCACTCACCCTTTAATGGTGTGCCATGTGCGAAAAATCAAATGGGTTTTTTTGAAAGCCGTCCAAACGTGCTCTCGAGTACTGGAGAGAAAAGGAGAACACATTGCCATCAGTGCTGTGTTTCCAAGGTTACAAATTGACATGAAAAACATTGACTGGACCAAGACGTTACTACACAAAGTGACATTACATGAAAAGCGCTTGGAAACACTAGTTACACTCACCCTCGCTGTTAATGGCGATGGATGGGTATTGATTGGTTTGTCGAACAGTTTACACGCTGCGTCTGTGGGCAAGAGTGTATTGTTAGCTAACTAGATTATTAGTCCAAACCAGAGGATTAGTCTGAAGGTAACAGGAGCGTGTTTCCATAACATACCTCCTATGTCGGACTGCGCGGCCTGTCAGTGGGGCTCTGTCTGCTGGCGACTGCTGAGGGATGCTCAGTCGGCGCCGATTAAATAGTAGACGTGACGGCAACGTGCACGCTTCTAAGGCTCAGCCTTAGAGGCCTGACCAAGATGGTCAGGGGATGGTAAATTCCAAACGTTTCTTGAGTCCAAGGTTGAATAATCCTTGGCAAGATTCTGGAGGAGCCTGCCCTCAATGTTTATAACGCAAAAAATGTCAATCTTTCTTGCTGTCTTACGGCGAACAGTTCATCCGTTGCTTCGTATTTTCCAAGGGGGTGAGGGGGCAGGGGCACAAAAGATGCAGGCTCCAGATAGGGGGAGGGTTGTCGACGTTTCGACCCAAGGATAAGAAGGGCAATTGATATCCTCATGAACGCGTGCACGTTGCCGTCATGTCTACTATTTAATCGGCGCCGACTGAGCATCCCTCAGCAGTCGCCAGCAGACAGAGCCCCACTGACAGGCCGCGCAGTCCGACATAGGAGGTATGTTATGGAAACATGCTCCCGTTACCTTCAGACTAATCCTCTGGTTTGGACTCATAATCTAGTTAGCTAACAATACACTCTTGCCCACAGACGCAGCGTGTAAACTGTTCGACAAACCAATCAATACCCATCGATCGCCATTGACAGCAAGGGTGAGTGTAACTAGCGTTTCCAAGCACTTTTCATGTAATGTCACTTTGTGTAGTAACGTCTTGGTCCAGTCAATGTTTTTCATGTCTATTTGTAACCTTGGAAACACAGTACTGATGGCAATGTGTTCTGCTTTTCTCTCCAGGACTCGAGAGCACGTTTTGACGGCTTTCAAAAAAAACCATTTGATTTTTTGCACATGGCACACCATTAAAGGGTGAGTGCCTTGGAAGTACTGGTATTCAGTTCTGACCTTCACGTTGGTGGTTTGAAATACTTAGCCCTTACATTTGTTGTTACAGGTGTCCGCCCACACCACTGGGGTTACGTGAATTCAATGTAACTTAGCTCCCTCCCTTCACCATCCCGTCCTGATGAAGACCCGTTCATGAGGATATCAATTGCCCTTCTTATCCTTGGGTCAAAACGTCAACAACCTTCCCCCTACTTGGAGCCTGCACCTTTTGTGCCCCTGCCCCCTCACCCCCCTGGAAAATACGAAGCAACGGATGAACTGTTCGCCGTAAGACAGCAAGAAAGATTGACATTTTTTGCGTTATAAACATTGAGGGCAGGCTCCTCCAGAATCTTGCCAAGGATTATTCAACCTTGGACTCAAGAAACGTTTGGAATTTACCATCCCCTGACCATCTTGGTCCTTTTCTATCTTACACGAGCACCAATTTCCCACTCTATGCACCTTACCCTTTGGTAACCCCCTGTTTTCCTAAATTGCATATTTGTATATTGTACCATGAAAAGGAATTTTATTTAGAATAAACAGTAGAGTCTTCTTTCCTCTACTTTTAAAACGTTTGAAACACCGTTTCTGTGTGAGTTGGACATTTGTTTATTTTGGGCTATTGTTTTCTCCTTTTTGTTTCCAATTCTTCATTGCAGGATTAATTTCGCATGTGGAATAAGAATTGAATTAAGTTTTAATTAAATAATATCAAGAATTGTGTGTAGAGTTAACGTCTAGGACCACCATATCTGTAACGCTCAATACCCAGGTCCTAGGATTTTCTTTGGGTCCCCCCGTATATAATAACGACTTCTTGAGCAGGGATTCCTGCAAGGGTGTTTTGTATGTTCTTATGTTAAATGTACCTAATGTGTTTTTGTTTCGTATGATCATTTACTCACAAGTAGTACATAGGATATGGCAGAGAAAGACACTCTAACCTATAGTGAGGAATATATTAACAAACTCATTTAGGCCAAGGGGGGTGGCAGCTTCCTGGGTCGCACCACAACTCCCATTGACCTCACTTTGAATGATAAAATCAATAAAGTTGAAAGACTAGAGAAAAAGCTAATTCGTACCAGGCTACATGGCCATGTACTAACCCAGTATCTTCAGGCAAATGTGATTCCTATTGGCTTGCAGGTGAGGAACGAACCTGCCATATTCATAGACAACCCAAAGTTTAAAGGTAACTTCAGCTTTATCAGTAACAATTGCTCTAGGCACTGGATGGTGCTTGGGGTAGAGACTGCTCTTGAAGAGGTTGAGCGCCTCATAAAGGAAATTGCAGATCTCAGAAAGGAGATTATAGATGACAAGACTTTGAACAACGCAAAAGAAGCGTTGGAAAGCCTTGAGAAAACGCTGAAAGACTTTGATACTTTCACACAATCAACCAAATTGGATAAGCTAGCTAAAGACCTGAAGTTTTACGATAAAAAAGCAGACTACCCATATTTGGCAGAGGGTTATTATAAACAGGAGTCCCAGGGTAGGTTTTCAACTAGGGGAAGAGGCGGATACAGGAAATACACTACTTTTTCTGACTCCTCTGCTACCAGCAATTCAGAAAACGAACAGGAAAGACCAAGCACCAGCAGTAGCACATACCCTGATTACTCAAATACTTTTTTAGAAGAGGAACAATGGGGAGGATACCATGGCAGGGGTCGTCCCTGGGGGAGACCCAGGGGGCGCGGACAAACGAACGGGAATCAAGGAAGGGGTGGAGCAGGAAAGAAACAGGTCCACTTCAGACAGGAAGCACATGGGTAAATCAGAACACGGCAGAAACACTACAGGTGGTAGCATTTCAACCTGAAACCAAACAAGACAGCTCGATAATCAATCTGTCTACCTATGTCCTAAAACCAGAGGAGTCCAAAATACTTGAAAAGGGCCTCTCGTTTGTACCCACCAACCTCCCCAACACATTCAATTTAAAAACTGAATTGCACCACTTTTTCAGAAAGGTTAGATTGAAACAACACTTCAACAGAATCCCTTTCAAACCGATATTCAGCAATACCGGTCTGCGGCCACCCTCAACATTTACGCCACCTGCACAGATGATGTCGCATAAGATTCTGGCATTTGAACAAGTGGTAATGAGAGATATCAACCAGGTGCTGTCCAAAAAGAATTATACAAAATTCAATACCAGCAAACAAGAGAGACAGGCACTACAATCACTTAAACAGAACCCTGATATTGTGATAAAACCAGCCGATAAGGGTGGGGCAAGTGTCATCCAAAGCAGGGATGACTACAAATCCGAAATCATTTCACAGCTTGCGGTGGAAGGCAACTATAGGAAACTGCAGGCAGACCCTACAAAAGAAATAAGTGCTGATATTAGATCTATTACTAGCAAGGCCCTAGAGGATGGTTTTCTGTCCAAGCATGAGTATGATTACCTGAACAACAGCCATCCCAGACTACCCACGATCTACACGCTCCCTAAGGTGCACAAAAGGCTAGACAAACCCCCGGGACGACCGATCGTCTCCGGTTGTGGATCAGTGTTAGAACCCCTCTGCAAGTACGTGGATATATTCATAAAACCGATCGCTGAGGCAACCACGGCTTACCTGAGAGATACTATGCAGGTGATACAATTGGTGGATGAGTACCCATTTGACCGAACTAACAAACTTCTGGTCACAATGGATGTAACCTCACTCTACACCAATATCCCACAAGAGGCTGCCCTTGAAGTCATTAAAGGGGTTTTGGAGGAAAGACCGAGACCTTGCCAGGTCCAGACGACCTTTATTCTGGACCTCCTCGAAATTGCCATGAAGAAGAACTTCTTCTACTTTGATGGCGACCACTATATTCAAACCAAGGGTGTAGCCATGGGGGCAAGTTTTGCCCCCGATCTGGCTATAATCTTCATGAACTCATATGAGCACAATTTTGTGCTAAATGAGACCAACCCTTACCATGAAAACATCGTGCTATGGCGTCGTTACATAGACGATGTGTTGATGATATGGCAAGGTAGTGAGGAACTTCTAAGAAACTTTCACATCTGGCTCAACAGCAAGTCCAACGACATCCAATTCTCACTGGACTTTAGTGATCAGAAGATTAACTTCCTTGACATTAGCATAGTAGAAGATGAGGGACACCTACGGACCACGCTTTACAGAAAACCGAGTGAGAGAAACACCCTGCTTCGCTACTCGAGCCATCATCCCCGCAACCTCAGGGACAACCTCCCCTCGGGCAATTTCTGAGGTTACGCAGGAATTGCAGCCGTAAGGTTGTTTTTTTCAACGTATCATCGCTACTGATTGAGCGCTTGGCTGACAGGGGCTTTCCACGCAGATTGCTCAAAAAGGCTCCTAAAAAAGCATGGTTCTGTCACAGGGAAATCCTCCTCGAACCTAAATCCAAAGAGAAGGACAACAACAATAGAATGACCTGTGTCACTACCTTTAATACCAGGAGCAGTGACATTAAGAGAATCATAAATGGTCACTGGCACCTAGTGGCAGATGAAATAGGGATCCCTGACTCACCAATGCATGCGTTCAGGGAAGGGAGGAGCGTGAGGGACTATGTAGTCCAATCATTACTTCCCAGTAAATCCATCAATACACAAACGACTCTCTGGAACACCCCACCAGTGGTCGGTCACTACAAGTGTGGCACATGTAAAGCCTGCCCCATGACTCTGGAAATCAAGCAGTGTACGCATAATAAGTACACCCACACCATGCGGCAACACACCAACTGCAACTCCGCTGGTTTTATCTATGCGATTATATGTCCATGTTGGTTCCTGTATGTAGATCAGACCATACAGAAAGTAAAAACTCGTATTTTGCAGCACGTAAGTAGGATATGCTGTAAGGTACAGGGCGCCCCCCTGGTGGAACATTTTTTGACTTTTGATCACCCACCAGAGAGCATTAGATGGTAGGTCTTGGAGAAAGTTCAAGTGAATGTAAGGGGTGGGAATTTTGCCAGCACCCTAAACATCAGAGAATGCAAATGGATGCATATATTCGACACAGTTAACCGGGGCCTAAATGAATATGAGGAAACAACAAGGCAAATGGCTACCCTGTACAATGGTTGACTCTAACACTCCTTTCATTTCCAGTCTATGATGCGGGGCATGTGATCAATCGCCACTCATGCAAAACTGTATGTAGCTATTTGACCGGCATGTATATATTTCACTTCACATCCTGTATTGATGTACTATATAATATGTACCTTGTAAAAACTCTAACTGTATACAGCTTTTTAATCTATGTTTACTCTGTTTCTCTAAACTTCTTGATCCGCCTGGAGTCTGTCTTCACTCCAAACAATACACGTTGCTAGGCAAAACCCCGGCTCTAGCGTGAGCCTTAGAGGCGTGCACGTTGCCGTCACGTCTACTATTTAATCGGCGCCGACTGAGAATCCCTCAGCAGTCGCCAGCAGACAGAGCCCCACTGACAGGCCGCGATGTTATGGAAACACGCTCCCGTTACCTTCAGACTAATCCTCTGGTTTGGACTCATAATCTAGTTAGCTAACAATACACTCTTGCCCACAGACGCAGCGTGTAAACTGTTCGACAAACCAATCAATACCCATCCATCGCCATTGACAGCGAGGGTGAGTCTAACTAGCGTTTCCAAGCGCTTTTCATGTAATGTCTCTTTGTGTAGTAACGTCTTGGTCCAGTCAATGTTTTTCATGTCTATTTGTAACCTTGGAAACACAGCACTGATGGCAATGTGTTCTCCTTTTCTCTCCAGTACTCGAGAGCACGTTTGGACGGCTTTCAAAAAAACCCATTTGATTTTTCGCACATGGCACACCATTAAAGGGTGAGTGCCTTGGGAGTACTGGTATTCAGTTCTGACCTTCACGTTGTTCGTTTGAAATACTTAGCCTTACATTTGTTGTTACAGGTGTCCGCCCACACCACTGGGGTTACATGAATTCAATGTAACTTAGCTCCCACCCTTCACCATCCCGTCCTGATGAAGACCCGTTCATGAGGATATCAATTGCCCTTCTTATCCTTTGGTCGAAACGTCGACAACCTTCCCCCTACCTGGAGCCTGCATCTTTTGTGCCCGTGCCCCCTCACCCCCTTGGAAAATACGAAGCAACGGATGAACTGTTCGCCATAAGACAGCAAGAAAGATTGACATTTTTTGCGTTATAAACATTGAGGGCAGGCTCCTCCAGAATCTTGCCAAGGATTATTCAACCTTGGACTCAAGAAACGTTTGGAATTTACCATCCCCTGACCATCTTGGTCCTTTTCTATCTTACACGAGCACCAATTTCTCACTCTATGCACCTTACCCTTTGGTAACCCCCTGTTTTCCTAAATTGCATATTTGTATATTGTACCATGAAGAGGAATTTTATTTAGAATAAACAGTAGAGTCTTCTTTCCTCTACTTTTAAAACGTTTGAAACACCGTTTCTGTGTGAGTTGGACATTTGTTTATTTTGGGCTATTGTTTTCTCCTTTTTGTTTCCAATTCTTCATTGCAGGATTAATTTCGCATGTGGAATAAGAATTGAATTAAGTTTTAATGAAATAATATCAAGAATTGTGTGTAGAGTTAACGTCTAGGACCACCATATCTGTAACGCTCAATACCCAGGTCCTAGGATTTTCTTTGGGTCACCCCGTATATAATAACAAGATTTACATGCAACAGGCATTTTGCTCCCAGGAGCTGGTACATAAAGTGTCATATTTATCATTGAATAAAACAGCCATTTTTTTTAAAAAGGTGAAATTTAATGTGCAGAATATGTTTCATATTAACATTTTTCTGCACTTAAAATTTCTCCCATTTAAAAATAATTGTTGTATGTTTTTGATAGATGTGACTGCCTCATATGGAGAAAGGTATGTCTTGTGCATCAAGTACATGCAACACAGGCTCTCATTCACCCATACACATATATTACATTCAAACGCACACATGTTCATAAATTCACCAAACACCACACACTCACTAACACATGGTAGTCATGTCATAATGTCCCTAGTAAAAGTATTTTGTTCAAACCATAGTTTCTGGCTCTATTGACATTAGGCTTAAAGTCAATTACCAGACACCCATGAGGGTGTCTGGTAACACTATGCGACGGGGTTGGGCCTGAGTAGCTCACTATGATTTTGATTTTCACCTATCAAACATACCTCTCTTGTTACCATCATCCTTTTAGGCAGGTGGAACACCTTTTTCACATGGACTCAAGGACTCATCAGATGGCAGAATCTATGTAACATTTGTAACACTGCAGCCAGATTTATCCTTGACCTCATTTGCTGCAGCCACATCTCTCCTACCTCAGAGGGCTCTACTGTCACCCCATCCAGAAACATTACCTATTCAAGCTTCTCACCTGCATACATTATCCTAGGACATAAGTAAATTAAAAGGCCATATCATTGGAATACAGTATATGTTGCATCACTAATAAAATTTGCATAACAGGTTGTAGAGTGGGGCCGTTTTCAGGTTGGAGTCTAATGAAATGGAAGTAGTTCAGTAAATCTCAATGCAATGATCAATGCTGCGACTGAGCAATAAAGGTAAAAACTGGAGAGTAAAAGTTAGCTAGACTGTCTTTGAAGGAGATGGGCTTCCAGCTCCGATTTAAAGATCACCTTCGAACTACTGGTTGTGCATAGGTTCAGAGGTGGGGAGTTACGTATTCTAGTACCACTTCCTGAAAAGGATGGCGCCACAAGTTGTTCCTTTTTAAGGTTGGTGGTTCTAGCAGTAGTGCTGTGGCATTTTGCAGTAGTCTAGATACGTTTGGGCTAAAGGAGTGATATAATACGTCTTGTAAACTGTATGATAAAGGTGATGGTTTTAATAGTGATATTGGCGATGGTGGTGTTAGAAATTGGGTTTTTAGTTGGCAGAGGCTACAATCCTAGTCAGGGTAAGTCACAACACAACCAACAATAGAGTAACCCTCAAAAGTGTTGGACACTTTCACGTGGGGGTTGTTACGTGCCATACCTCGTCACCACTCCAAATGAAGTGGGAAAAGGAAACAATCCTTTTTTTAAAAAAATAACCCACTCTAATAGTGGCATTCTTTATCATCGGGATCCCCCCTGACCCCTAAAAGTTGGGGTGGGCTTGACCATATTCCAGGAACAACTTTAGAGAATATTGACTAGGAGGCGTCACATTAAGATAAAAATTCCTGATTCATTTTCAAGGTTTCCCTTTATTAGTGGGGTGGATGGGAAAGATTAAATAACAATAAGAATAGGATTGTAGTATATAATGGTCCTATGACCCTTAGTTCACCAACATGTTTCAGCCCTATACTTTTGGCCTGGTTACGTCAGGCTCTTTCATCAGTGTGAGTTCGTTTTAAATCACTCCCCTAGTGACATATTTTTATGTGATAATACATGTGTAGCATGCAAACTGTCTCAAAGCATGCACAGGCAGTGTAATACTTGGTTGCTATTCAAATTAAACCTACCTGATACTGCCACTGCTGTTCCAGACTCTTGCCAGGGGATTCTACCCTTGTTTGGGACCGCGGCCAGCCTGAATCTTGACAACGCTGATCTTTGCCGGTCTCCCCCGCTGCAGCTGCCTCCCGCAATCCAGTGCGCAGCCGCGTGGAGGGAGACTACATTCCCCAGGGTTCCTAGCGCTGATTTTGCGCCAGGTGGCGCACAAAAGGACGCCGGAGTTCCCGTGTCACGGGACGCGCGCGGGCAACGCTGGGCTAGGCCTAGGCAAAGGGCGGGCCGTCCCGGGCCAGAGGAGGCCGGGCTGGGCCACCCTATTCATATTGATATTTACATTTATGGACAGTAAGCACTAAATAACTGTGGACTGCAGCACTTGGTTGCAGGGGACCGACAGTGTGTTAGCATTATTTGATCATATTTATTATAGTCATGAGTAAAAGGAAGGTGGGGGATAGAGTGGTGGGTACTCTTGATGCATTTCTAATAAGAGCTGAATTGGTTCTAATTCATGAGATTGAGGCTACTGAGCGCAGACTCTCGCTCGAACCGATTCTATCAAGGGGGGATCATTGCCTAGTGCTCAGATACCTTCTATTCAGCCCACCCCTGGAGTAGTTTCTACAAATGACCCTTCTTCTCCAAGGTTACCTTGCATGCTGCCCATTAGTCCCGATCTGGCCTCTCCACAGCCCCAGAGTAGTGTTGGGAGCCCGGTTATGGTAACGACAAGAGGGAAGAAGGCCTTGGGTGGCAAAAACATAGAACCTCCAAACAAAAAAGGAAGGGGCGTGTTGCTAAAAAACCGCCAGGTACTTGCGAAGCAAGTGGGGTTTTTGTCTTTGGTAATCCAAGCTCCAATATCCCTGGCACCATCCCCATGGTGTGCTCTAATCCTCTGTTGAATATAAGAGTTTTTCTCACCCTATTAAAGGAACAATTAGCTGTCTTTATTGACCCACTATTGAAAAGACTAGATTCTGTCGATCTCAGACTCACCAAGATTGAAGAAGCTCTGTTACGCCCGCCCAAGTTATCCCTGTACAGCCTAGTTCCTAGGTACCAGGAGGGGTTATCCCTGTAAGAGTGGGGGAAATACACAGGGATCAGGGAGGTACGAAGGCGAATGCACAGATATTAGTGGATGGGTTACAACTAGCGGGGAGGGCTATCAGTGGGGTTAGTAACAACAAGCCCATGCCCCAGCAGCAGCCTGCTAGGGCCGAGGGGATTCGGAGGCAGGTGGAACACAGTAGTGATGGGGGGCCAGATAAGCTCCCCTATCTCCACCTCCCACCTGAAGCAACCCCTTACTCGGTTATTCTAGCAAATGTCCCCCCTCTCACCCGGGTCACGCGAGCACTAGTCGACACTTAAAAACAAGGCCCTTCATTTTTTGAGTAAGAAGACTGGCATTAGGGAGGACTTGTTCCATGAGTTCAAAGTGGTCAGACGTATAAAATGGGTCGGTCACTCTACTAAATCTATGCCAGGTGACTGTGTGGTCTTGAGATTTAGGTCACCTGCTTTGGTCCGTTACACTTTCGAAATGGCTGGTCACACCCAATTCACTACAGATGCTATTAGACTCCTCCCCCTTGGCTTCTTCTACAAACAGCAAATGCTGGCTAGACCCCGGACTTTCAAGCACCACAGGATGTCTACCCCTGGTTTGACCTCCCCATTCAGATCAATAATCGTTTTGAGGTTTTATCCTCACTCAAACAAATTGACTGACTGAGAACTGATGTTCAATTGGGACTAGTTAGTGGAGTTAAGAAGGGGAGGGATGTGGACCTCATGGGGGCAGGTTACCAAACCCATGTTGTTATGGAGACACACACTCTTATTGCTACTCCCGCAACATTACACCCCACAGTACTCAAAGTTTAATTGTGGTGGGTATAGCTGCAGGGTGTGGTGCCCCAGCAACATTGGGGGCACCAATGATTAACTCCTCATGGAATATAGCGGTTTTGATTTGAAAGTAGCATCTGCTGATTGGATATCTTACATAGTAGGCTCAGATATCTGGGCTTTCCAAGAAACGTGGTCCACTGAGGAAGTTTTTCAAGACTGTTAATTAAACTTTTCTAAACCAGCAATAAGGGGTGTTAGGGGGAGACCAGTGGGTGGGTTGACCTGTTGGGTAAGGCAAGCTGAGGGGATAAGTGTGGAGGAGGTAAATTTCGACAGTCCAGACATTTTGCTCATAAGGGTCAGATCATTGAGTGGCCTTGACCTAATTTTGTATGTCTACGCTAGGGGACAGCCGGGTGGGAGGAGTTCACAGGTTTTTATGGCTTTAGAGAGTCATTTGTCCCAAGGAACTCCTAATGCTGACTTCATTATTGCAGGAGATTTTAATACCTGCTTTGAACCATTAGACTCTGAAGACGGCAGGCTCAGTGATGAGATTGGTGCACTTTGGGGGGTGCCGCAGTTGGATCTCCAGCCTATTAAAAAATGGACAGAGGCTGCACTTCAAGTAAAAGGGTTGTGCTTTGAACGGGGCCTAAGTGCAGTTAATGGTAGGACCAAGTCCGATGTTAGGGGTGCGGTGACCTTTGATAATGGTCGATCCAGAAGCCGCATCGATTACATTCTTGTGAATGTGGAGTTATGGTTCCTAGTTCTTGGAAGTCCAATGCCGCCCCGGAAGTGACCACAATCCCTTGGTTCTCAAATTGAACGATAGGACCTTCCGTGGCTTATTGCCAATGGAGGATGACACCTGCCCCAACCCATTAACCATCGCAAATGATTTGAGAAGGGTTCGATGGGCTAAGGTTGCATTAGATGAAAAGACTGTGGCAGAGATTAGGGCGTTAGTATCAGGGTCTTTAACGAAACTTTCTGAATGTGGCTCCCAAATGGTCCTAAATGCTAAACTACCGGGTATCCACAATGATCTCTTTAGTGGGCTGAAAAGGTTTTTTATAAATGCCAAACCAGCTAGGAAGATTGGAAAGTATAAGCCTAACTCGTGGTATAATGACTCGTGCAGGCTAGCCCACAAAGCTCTAGTAATATCTATTAAATCTAGGATCCACGTTAACATCAAACAGTGTAGAGCATACTATAAATCAATTTTAAGAAATGCTAAGAGAGATTGGGACGAGGAGCGATGGGGATGCCTATTATCAGCATGTAAAGGCAGGAATATGACCCAATTTTGGGATCTCATCAAATGGGGGAACGGGCAAAGGTCGATAACCCCTAATAACAACGTTGAACCACAGCAATGGGTAGCCTTCTTTGAAGCCCAATTTCAACTGGCCGAGGAACGAATAGGAGTTGCCCCACACATTAAAATAGATGTTCCCCTGCTGTTGAATACTAAAGAAGTAGAGGCAGTCTTGAAGATCATCCCAAGTGGTAAGGCACCAGGGCCTGATTTTATCCCAGCCAATTTATTTAAGCGGGACCCTGACCTATGGATCCCTTATATCGCAAATGTAATTAATTTGTTAGCTGGGGGAGCATCAATTCCTGTATCTTGGTTCGGAGCGGAAATCATCCCGATTTATAAAAAGGCTGATCGCTCCTCTCCGGCCAACTACAGACCCATCAGCTTAATTGATGCAATCCAAAAGATTGTAGCACGTGGGATATTGGGTAGGATCCAGGGCTGGATGTCTGAAGGTGATATTTTATCTCCCTTACAGGCAGGGTTCCGGTCTCATATGGGGACCCTGGATCAAGCCTTTAGATTTCTCTTGCTTTATTGGAAGGAGGTCCACTTGGGTAGGGGAATGCTTTTTGCTGCCTTCGTGGATTTAAAATCCGCTTTCGATCTCGCCCCAAGAGTCAAACTGTGGGAAGTCTTACTAGGATTGGGGATGCTCAAAGAGTTAGTTTCCTTCATGGTAAGACTCCACAAATCTACTTATGCCCAGGTTCGTTGGGGGAAACCAGACAAGGTTACTGAGAAATTTGAGGTAGGGAAGGGCGTTCGCCAAGGGTGTGTGCTCGCACCTACCCTGTTTTCCTTATTTATTAACGGGGTGGTACAGTATTTTGCCAATCTCCCCACGGATGCGCCTACGCTAGCTGGCCAAAAGGTGCCACTGCTCATGTTCGTGGATGACACCTTGATACTATCCAAGACGAGACAGGGGTTGCAGTTGGCACTGTCTCATTTTGAGGAGTTTTGCCACGAACATGAGCTTGTGGTTAATGTAGGGAAGACGAAGTTTATGGTACTCCATGGGTCCAAGCCTGTTAAAGCACGAGTTTTCATAAGCGAAAAGTCTTGGAGCAGACCGATGTCTTCACCTACTTGGGTGTCACTTTTGGCGATAAGCTGAGCTGGAAACCTCAAGTTAAGATCCTCGCGTTGAAACATATCCAACTAGCGGGAGCATTGATCAAGGAGCATAGGTTATCATTAACCAAGCCTATAGCTCCTTAAAATCTACACAACCAAAATCATCCCCGCTTTTTTTTATGGCGTGGAAATCTGGGGTTTTTGTAATCTAACCTAACTGTCAACAGCCCAGAATAAATTTATGAGAAAGGTTGTGGGTTTGCCTCAATCCTCCCCTCGTATTCCACTTCTTTTTGACCTTGGCTGTCATCTAATCGATGACATTGCCCGGTATAGGCCGTTGGCTTTCTGGAGGCGGCTCTGGATCACCCCAGATCTACACCTATTTGCTAGGGCCATGTCCGAAGTAAGGGGATTGGATGGCTCACACAAGATCCCATGGTGGATTGGCATTAAATCCCTCCTCATAGATATGGGGTTGAGGGATCTCTGGGATAGCCCAGAGTCGGTGGATTTTCCTTCAAAAGAAATGTATAATGCAGCATATTGGGATCTAATTAAAGCCAGGAGGTTCTCCGCCCTGACTGGCTTTTCTCTCTCTAGGGATGTTTTTGAGTTAAAAGATGAACCCTGCATGGAAAGTTATTGGGGTCTTATAACAAAGCCCCGTGATCGCAAGATCTACCACCAGTTTAGAGTTGAGACACTCCTGCTCAGAAAGTTTACATGTAAATGGCAACCAGATTCCAGTGACAAGTGGCCATTTTGCCCGGATCATATAAATGATACTGACCACTTTTTATATGTCCGGTCTACCAACAACCTAGAAGCATGTGGCTTAAACTAGTATGCAAGACCTTTGGAACATGCTCTGCGATGGTTGCTAAAAGTCTACTGAAAGCCGGTTTTAATGATATCGCAGTAACAGGTGCAGCTAAGTTCCTGAGTTGGGTATGGGTATTACGGGAGAAAGATGGGGGGTCCTAATAGCTATGTATTTATTTATTGGGTTCCACTGTATCCCTGAGGAATTGGAAATTTTACGGGTTTTAAGAAAAAAAATTATTACGATGTGTGTGAAGTCTTGTGCGTGAGATATATTTAATCATGTCTTAAAATTGAATCTTAAACTGTAAACATAGGTATTTATTTTTTTAACTTTCTGTGAGACAGTTTTTAAGGTGTATTGAAGGTTGTACCTATTTGTAATTTGTAATTAATAGACTGTCCTGTCTTTTAAGATGAACAATCGCAATAAAGACTTTTTGAAATGAATTGAATTGAATACTTGCCAATCTGGATTATACCCTATAAGTGGGTATGTCTCACCCCAAAGGGGATGGTGGGAGTTGGGCCTGTAGTCAAGCCTTCCTCAAGGGTCCCTATCCTCCTTTTCACCTTCATGGTTCTGCTCCACCTGCCTCGTGGCCACAACCCAACCTAAATTATTCTGTGCACACCCTCTGGCAGTTTGGCACAGAGCACTCAGGCTTAAATTAAGAGGTAATATGTAAAGTATTTGTGCAACACTTCATACAATAACACAGTGAAAACACCACAAAAAGACTCTACACCATGTTAGAAAATTAATGGATATATTTATAAATAAAACAAGACAAAAATGACAAAAATCCAATGTGTAGAAGTCGAGATAGGAATTTCTAAAGAATAAATGTCAAAATAGCTCTTAGAAGCAATAAGCTGGGTTATCTGATCATGCTAGGCTGGGGCAAAGTCCAAAGTTCAGGCAGACCCTGATGGATTGCGGGCTGGGTACTGGAGCCCACTGGAGCCCGCTGAACCAAAGTACTGTGATCCGGAATGCTTTGCTGTTGATGAGAATGTGCGGTGCAGCCGAAGTGATGCGTCTGTGTTGAGCCACGCTGTGATAACATGCGTCGGTTTTCTCCACACAGCTGTGGTGATGTGTTGGTTCCAAGTGCAAGTGGCATTTCCCGATGCGATGCTTGGCGGAGTCTTCCGGAATAGACGTTGCGTTGATTCCGGCTGCGAAGTGCTGGTTCCGAGGATGGTGCACTGGGTCTGCTCCACGGAACAATTAGGAAGCACTGGTTCTGAGTGTCATGTGCCGGGTCAGCTCCCCACAATGACGAGGATGTGCTGGTTTTGACTCATGCAAAGGTGAACATGCAACAGTTCCGATGAGGATGCTTGGGTTCTGGATGAAGAAGCACCTTAGGCCTCACTTCCAAGGATCAAGGACTAGGGTGGCACCACTTGGCAGGGCAGGCTCGCAGTTTTCCGAGTCCAGGTGCTGCTGCATGTGGTTCAAGTCTTTGATATCGCTGGGACTTGGAAACAGGAGCCAAGCCCTTGGACTCGCTCTGGGTTCAAATGATGCAGGTCCAGTGCTTCTCACCGAGGCAGGAGAACAGCAGGCAGCAGGGCAGCTCAGCAAGGCAGAGTTAAGCAAAGCAGCAGTCACGTCAGCAGCACTGACAGATGTGTATTGATTTAGTAGTGCCAGAAGTCCAGTACATGTTCCGAGTGGTACCTATGAAGTGGGGGAGACCTCTAAGAAAGCTTTTAAGTGCACAGAGTTTCTCCCTTCCTGGCTTCAGACACACTAAGGGGGGGGGGGGCTAATCTATCCTTTGTGTGGAGACAGGACACAGCCTTTTCAGGAAGAAGTGTCAGCTCCTCCCTCCCATCCTGCTCAGGATAGCCAATATGCATACAGATAACCACTCAGGCACACCTTAATCTTCCTTTGTGTGTGACCGTTAGAGGGAATGCTGGAAGCCAGCTGTCACCCATCCCAGACATGTATTACAGAGACAGGCAGGAGGCACCAATTTGCTAAAGTAAGTAAATGCTAACTGTCTAAAAGTGACATTTGCTAAACTGGAATTTAAAATCAAACTTCACCATAAGTTGTGATTTTAAATTGTGTGTTTAGTGACTCTAAACTAGAAAAGTCTATCTCTTCATAATCGGGGGTTACACTTAAAAGATGTAATCCTATGGGAGAGAAAAGCCTTGTAGTAGTGAAAAACGAAATTGGGAGTTTTTCACTACCAAAACATAAGGTTTAAAAGTATATGTCCTGAGGTTTAAATACAATGCACCCTGGGCTATACAGGGCATACCTTAGGGGTGACTTGTATATAAAGGGAAGGTTTAGGCCTGGCAAAAGGGTTTATATGTCAAGTCAAAATGGCAGAGTGAAACAGCACACACAGGCTCTGCAGTGGCTGGTCTGAGACATGGTCAAGTGGCTACTTATGTGGGGGGCACAGTCAGTGCTGCAGGTCCACTAATAGCATTTAATTTACAGGCTTTGGGCTCATGTAGTACACCTACTAGGGGCTTATAAGTAAATTAAAGATGCCAATTGGGAGTAATCAAATATTACCATGTTTAGGGGAAAGATCACAAGCACTTTAGCACTGGTTAGCAGTGGTTGGTAAAGTATGCAAAGTCTTAAAGCCAGCGAAACAAGGTCAGGAAAATAGAGGGAGGCTGGCAAAAAGCTGGGGGAGGACCACCCTAGGACTGTCATGTCTAGCAGGTGGTAATAGTGGTATTTGTGTTAGTAGTAATAGTGATTGAATAAGTAGTGGGAATAGGTATGATGATTTAGTAGTAGTGTTGCTAGGGGTGATAGCAGTAGTAGAGAGATTGTACTAGTGGTGGTGTTTGTGGTGAAATATAGTGCTAGTTGTGGTTATAGTGTTGCTCATGGCGGTGGAAGTAATGTTAACAATGAAGTTAAAGCTTCTAGTGCTGGTAAATGCTGGTGGTGATAGAAATGTTAGTGGTAATGGTAGTGCCAGTAATTATAGTTGTGGTGGCAACAGTAGAGATGACGATTGTGCTGCTGCTGGTAATGGTGGTCATAATGATTGTAATGTTTTTCTTGCATTTTTTTTTTTATATAGCGCAAACTCGACCCAAAGTTATCGGAGCTCTTTACATGAGCACTAGTTACATTACACACAGACACATTCATTGTTGGGGAGCACAGGGATATTAAGTGATTTGACCAGAATCATGTTGAGTCGACTCCGAGACTTGAATCTGGTACCCAGTTCCAAAGTCAGCAGCTCTGGCCGTTACGCCACTTCCTCTCCCCTGTGGTTCCATTGGTGAATGGGTTATAATAGCAGCAGCAGTGGCGAGAGTATTTGCATCGGCAGTAATGGTAAAGTTACGGAATAGGACAGGGCAGAGCTGGACCTGGCAGAGCCAGACCTGGAACCCCTGATACGCAGAAAGGAGGAGTACAGGGAAGAGAAGGGGTCAGAACTGTTGCAGTCAGGAGGTGGGCGGGCACAGCAAAAGCTTGGACCACCTTAACCATTATGAAGAGATGAAAAGGAGAGAGAGGCAGAGAAAGATCAGTGATCTCCACGAGCACCTTCCTCCAGCTTTTCACATTCAGTTGGTGGTAGAGAGGATGCCTACACTATTGTTAATCAGTTTAACACAGTCCTCATACTGATTGTGTACTGTTATAATGCGCTAAAGCACTGTTTCACCATGTGAGCTCTTTCCTTTGGCAGCCCCAACTGTTTGAGGTGAGGGGAAACCTCTTCAGAGCCTAGTTTCTCACAATTGAGGTGTTGTAAGAACGATTATTACCAACAGTACAGAGACAAAGCCTTGTTTGTCTGTGCTACATTTTGAAACTTTTTTTTATCATTACGTGAGCTTTGGGAGACAGCTGCACTGTCAAAACAAACTTAACCAAGCATTTGCAATTCAAGCGGTCTTGCCTTTGGGACCATATATGTATTTAGCTTTGCAGCATATTTACCTGGGTGCTGAAACATCTACTGTTCGTTAACATGGAGGAAAAGCAAGCACCAAACTGCGTGACACTCTAGGTATGGGAACACATGGAGAAAAATATTGCCTTTCAGCGGGAAATGGTATAGTCCAAAGCTCTGTTTTTAATGTAAAATCAGGGCCTTCGATGGTCATATAACTGAAAATAAAAGATTTGAAAAAAATATTATTGTCTACTGGTGCTCTTGGAGGACAATTTCTGTGAACTGGAATCTAAAGAAGGCTAAAGTGATTCTGGTAGTTTACAGACCTCTGCTGGTCGTTTTCTATCAAGACAGTTAAATAGTCAGTTGAACAGAAAAAGGTCCCTAAGCAGAAGCAGACACGTCCTAGGGATGATCTCCAGAGCCCACAAGGTACATACAAGATACAAGTATATACTTAAGTATATACAAGATGTCTCAAATACTCGACGTAAAAAGGAGTACCCTTCTTTTTTGGAGTCACCCCAAAAGCTAAGTTCCCAGTTTCAAATCGATATTTCTACCTGCAGATTTATCACCTTTTGAATCTTTCACTCAACCCCCAGGCTCAGACTGGATCTGGACTGCGGTCCCTCCTCCATATGTAGAGGACACAGTGCAATGTAGAACCATTCTACGTGCAGTTAATTCTTTTTTCTACATCTTTAAAGTTGAATACATAGTTCCCACTTTTGTATTTTCCTGATTGTTCGATCTTAAACATTTTCTGGCATTTTACTTTAGGTCTTGCATTATTCTGATGTTGTTGTCTGATTCTCATAATGTCTGCCTCGAGTATGACTCCAGTTGCAGTAGGAAATGTGACCTTATGCATTCAAAGGTGGGATCCTTTCCACTCTAGGTTTCCTTTATCAGTTAAGTAATCGAAGAAGGAGTATTTCAAGGAGAAATTCTCATAAAAATACGGGCATTTCTTTCGTTCCAGGGATAGATCTTGAGTTGCAGGTGCTGCCTTTGTTTGAGGTAAAAGCTATTCAGATCCTCACTGCAAATATGACAACTTTGTGGTTATGTGAACAAGTAGGTCTAGTGGGCTCTGATCCCGTGCCTGGAGGCACTGAAGATGTAGTGCTAGGCTTTTTTCACAATGTTTGAATGTTGTGTACCATCTGACAACCTTTCTCAACATGATGGGCGCACAAGCTGAGCAGGTGTTATCTTGCAGTTCATGCGTGGCGTCTCCATCCTTAGGTGGTGCAGCCCATCTTTGGCCAGTGTGGATTTGTTTGCCATACTTTCGAAGTCTATTTTTTGTCCGTTATATGCTCTGCATTTTCTGCTAAGAGGTGATGCGTTGAGATGAAATGTGATTTCTATTTACACTACCAATCCAGTTCATTTTCCTGATTCCTTGTGCTCCGAGGAAACTGAGAAAAGGCTGTATGCAGGTGATCCTTATAGTTCTGGAGCAGTCGAGGAAGGTGAGGTCTGGACCTTGGAGCTACTGTGCCTCAATAGTGACTCATGGAAAACCTTTTGAACAAGAGAGCACGGTGATCCACCGGAACCATTTCAAGTTACACCCTTTGTAAGTGGAGATTGAGCAGTGCAATTTTTGTTCTTTGAGTCTACCCTTCAAGGTTGTGAACCACTTTTTTTGGTTTAAATTAGTTTTATTGGTTTTAGAGAAGAACAAATACATTGCAATACTGTAGTAAGTCAGTAAGAGTAAGCTATAGGCAAACTGTAATAACCGCATTACGTGAAGCTGAACATAACATACAGGAGCCTTCTGGCACAGCAAATGTCCACGAGAAGTGCCTCTATGACGACTTGTATATCTAGACCTGAAGCTCCAGTGAACACAAGCAAAGAACAGCAAGGCAAACAATTCCCCCCCTACCCCCACCCCCCCCCAAAAAAAACACCACCCCAACCAGTGTGCCGAAATGTGTGATTAGGTAAAGCTCGTGTGTGGAAGACTCACGGTGTTCCTGGCTTGGACTCTGCGTCAGTATGGTCCGCAGTGAACCACTTTTCAAGGTTGTGGCTGCTGATGCCCTTCCACCAAAGCTGGTTATTCCAGCTGATCGTCATGCTTTGTGTTTTGTTGTGCGTGAGAGAAGTTTCATCTGCTCAAGGCACAGTTGCGTGCGTTTTGTGGTTGATGCGCTTGTTGGCACCGCTTTTCTCTGTTTACAGTTAGGGGATGTCAATCAATTTATCAGCTTTTCTGTGTTTACCTTTTTGAGCACCCTCGTTTACATCAACTATTGGGATTGGATTTTTAGGTCTAGATACAGAAAGCTCATTTCGACACCTAACATATAGATGTAGGCTTTGGGGCAGCTCATGTGAGCCACTGGATTGTTTGACTGATCCTTTACACAAAACAGATTCTCAGGAGATTATATTATCTTGTGGTTGTTGGGAGGCAGAGAGTTGTTCTAAATACTATGTGTGCTTGCCATTTAGGAGAGAACCTGTGGTGACTCTAAGCGCAACTTACAACAACATCATAAAGTGATAGCCTAATAATGTGCAACTTCCACCCATTCCCGTGTGAGGTGGTTGTCAGTGGTAACTCCTTTTCGACTTCTAGCCACAACAATGCTCTGTGTGTTGCTCTGTGCTGGGTGATTAGGATGTAGGTTATGTCTGACTCCAATCCTGGTGATGGGCACCTTCTTCCTCCCCTCCTTCATTCCAACCCCTTCCCAAAATCCCAGAGAACCACTTTTGTGTTCTCAGATTGGAGCTGCCTTTACTACCTTCTGTTCCAGTTTCCAGGCAGCGTCACTGAAGGATGACCCATGTACCCTGACATGACTAGTGACCTGGCTGTATACCGGCTCACGGTCTACCTCTCACTGGCATCCAGAGAAACCCACAAATGTATCCCTGCTGAGTTAAACTGGCGCCCCTGTCCAACAAGCACACTGCTCGCAGCCAGCCAGCAGCCACCTCTGCCTTCACTTAGGTTGAGGCATTGTAGGTCACTGAGCTCAACTGCAGACCTGTCCATTTTCCCTGTCACAGTACAAGAGCAAAGCTGTCCCATTACCTCTATGATTTGCTAGGCGCAACTGCCTGTTGCTGATGTTAGTGTCCCCTAGAACTGCAGTCCGCAGAATGTAGAGGCACCTGGCTGCGCAGTTTTTTTTTTTTTGTCAAATGATGGGAGAGCAGGCCCATTATATTTACATGAGATATGCATTCTCGGCTGCGACTGCATGCTTTTCTCTGCTCGGATGTGAAAGAATCATGTGAAAGCGTTTCAAACTATAATTGTAGTTTACAGGTTGGTGGAATTAAAGCTATTCGAATATGGAACAGGGGGCTGTAATCCCATGTAAGCTAGGATCCTAAAGGCTGTTTATGCAGGCCGTGGGGCCCTTTATTCATCTCAGATTTTATATCCCCGCTCCCCCCAATCTATAGATGATGGGTAGGGGGAATGGTGATACAGTGAAGAAAATTAATGTAATTGCAGGCCCAGTGGGGAATGCACAAGAGCAGTAGGGAGACCAGACTGATCCCCTCCCATCGTTAACCCTTCTATTGCATTGCATGTCAAATATTTCTTCTCCGTGCCTCCTCACTATGTTGTTGTATGCCCCTTTCTCGTCACAGCCCCATTACGAGTAGCGCCACCGCTCTCCTGTTACTGTCTATTTCACCACCCAGATATTCAACACTGCCCGGCACTTCTGTACTTGTGTTTCCTGCCCAGATCTTAGTTTTTTCCTCCACTTTCTTTAAATAAGTGTGCACTTCTCAATTAGGACCCGATGATGGTAACCTGACTAAGGGTCTGCCTTTTTAGGGAATGAAACTGGAAGGGCAATTAAAAGAGCCTGGTTGTCTAGGGCTGCCAATAGCCACTCTGTAAATACATGTCCGGCTTCCATGACTGTCTCCCAAGTCTGGCTTAGAAGATTGTAGCAATCCAACCTGAACAGACAGGTCGAGTTTGTGCCATCGCCTCTCGATATTAGACAAAGTTAGGTGTCATCGTTTTCACAGTAGGGGAGAGTTATGTGATAGGGATGACCATCTATATCATCAGCAATGGGGCACCTGCCTTCAGGTACAAGATATTAGAAAAAACGGAATCCAAAGTATGTCCAGCTTTATACGTAGGTGACTTAACCAACTGCACCATTTGAAGAGTAACCAAGTTTTTAATTAAATTGTTTATCTGAGAACTCTAGGTATCAAATAAATTATTATTTAAGATTCTTAACAGAGTGAAGTTTGCAGTTTTAAGGGTTTGTCTGGCAAACGAATCTGATAGGGTATGTACAAAATTCTTCACACTACCTGGCAGTCGGTATACCAACGCCCATTCTAGCAAAAAACATGGATGGACAAATAAGAGAAAAAAAACCATGCCCTCGCAGTCAGTTGAAGATTACACAGTTTAGTGTGGATTTATGTTCGTTTGCAAATCCCCCACCCTTTTTATTACACTATTCCCCCGAAAATGTATTAGCCGTGCGATATAGCTAAAAACATATTGGCAATGAGCTTTAATGCAGCCAAGGTTAAGGACTGACAATTCATAACAAGAAACATTGAGTCAAGATGGCTTCCAACGTTACTGAGGGAGCCTCAGTAACCATAATATATGAACAGTAATTACAGGCAAGGGAGAATCAGTTGAATTTATGGAGTGGATGAAAAGGTCAGTCCCTCTTACCTTATGTTGCAGGAGTTCTGTTACTGGATAGGACATGGGGACACAGAGGGGCTTGCTTTTTCCATGCCTTTGGCGTTCATTCGTGCCGAAGTCCTTATTAAATAGTATAGACCTAGGTGAAATGGAAGACTAGAGCACACCCCAAAATGGTGCCGCTAATTGTGTTGATCAACCTGCCATAGATTCAGACTCCCTCTGACATTTAAACCACGGACCAGAGCCGCAAAGTATGCAAGCAATAAAAATGACACAGTAAATAGCTTGGTACCATGAAATGTGAGAACACGATTTTGTTGAAGTGCTTGGTGCCAGGAAACGTAATGTAAATGCTACATCTAACACAAGTAAAATGTTCAAAGTTGCAAGGCCACCACATAAAAGAAAGATAATCAAGTTCAATCTCAAAAACTGTCTACAGGCCCTTCCGCGCCGCAGCTATCATTAAATAGTTAAGAATGAGGCCAAATTAAAGACTAGAGCTCGACACAAAATGGTGCTTCTAGGAATAAAACATGGCAAAATGCGGTCTCCCTCTGACAATTAGAGCGCGAACCCTGGAGCTACTAGAGAAAGAATATGCATATAAGGAAAGCTGCAAGACCTCACACCTGAGGAGGAAATCAAAAATAAACAGAGTTAAAGATACAGGGCCTCTTCAACTGCACCAGACTTCTCCTGGGGTTGGTCCAGGCTGAGGAAATATTAGAAGCATCACCACCATTGCTCCAGAAACTCTTGTACATCTGGAGAGCACCGGTTGACGTCAAAGCCATCGGCACCGACGTGTTCATCATCGTGAGACTCCACGGTTTCAGCCTTGTTGATGTTGATAGCTCAGAGACCAATCACCACATCGATTGTACTAATACCAACAATGGTGACAATTGCAACACGGGCTACAGGACATGTCACAAATTGTGGGGTCATTCATTTATTAAGGAGTTGTGGCAGATAATCTCTTTCTTAGGCAACTGCTCAACCTCCTACAAAGCACTCCAACACTTCCCGTACTGCAAGATATGGGCCTGTACCCAATATCCTTCACAATCAGGTCCAGACCTCTTTTGTTCTGGCATAGGCTCTGGATGAAACCTGAATTGGAGTCTTACAGGTCCTCCATCTGAGAACTACTAACCTCTCCATAGCATTTGAGAATCCCTTGGTTGTCATACTTAAAGAAGATATTTAATGCTCTTGCCCTGGAATCTTTTTGGTTCAACACTGACGAAGCCGCCCAGACCACGAAGCAGCTAATCAAAAAGAGGTGTAGGGATATTCTTTGGGGTGAGTAGATCCAAAACTGTTCTTCAGGAAGCCTAACTGACAAGTTCTTAAATCATAGGATTATCCCCTTCTATAAAGAGTCCTTAAACACCACCAAAGCTCCTTACCCAGACAGCTTTACCTAAAATGTTGTAATGGAACACTTCCATTGGCTGAATTCACACGTCCAATACTGGTCGCGTTACCCCCAGTCCTCTTTTTTTTTATTTTATCCAAGGGCACCACCAAATAAAGTTATTGGGCCCCTGGGATAGTTTAAACTACTTTTCACCCATTTTTTTGGGTTGCGCACTCTGCCCCTCACCCACTCTACTTCTCAGGGGTATCCCCACCATAAAACACCTTGGCTCTACTCCACCTAATATTTTTTCTGGTGGGGGGTCGTAGCTCACATCTGGGTCCTTGCGGCCCAGATGTCAGGAGGGAGCCCAATGATGAAGCTTGTCACCTTTGCGTGAGTGAGGGCTCTTGTCCCTAAAAAGGATCACTTATTGTTTCCTTTTTCATTCTGCTTCTACAGATGACCCTTGTTCTTAGTGGGACGTATCTTTTGTGAGTTTCATAGTAGACAGGGAGTGATCCCTAGTGTGATTTTGGGAAGGTGAGCACCCTAAATAGTCTAATTCACAGCCAGCAATGCTGGACAAGGACTACAAAAAAGCCGGATTCAAAACACTTAATAGAAAATAATTTTGTTAAATGTGGAGCGTAAATGTGTTTAATAAATACTCTACATCATCAGCTGCAGACCGAACTCCAAGAAAAACACATGCTTCTGTTAAAAGACAATGATAAGGCCTCCAAACCAATTGGTCTAATTAGTGATTAATAACTGAAAGTGCCACTTCATCGATTGAAGTGTGTGTTGTGTGTGTGTGGCATTGTGTATTGGTGAGTGGGTGAATGTAGTAATGAGTCGATGGATGCCTGAAATGAAAAAGGAGACTATGAATGTGCAAAAAGAGTGATGATGAGTGATGATGAGTGAGAGGATGGATGAAAGCATCTGTTTGTTCACCTATTCAAATTATTCCTGCAATCACCAACTTTCCCGTTCACAATAAAACATACTCAAACTCACGAATCAATGATGAGGGACTTTCAGTTATTAGCCAGATCATGTAGTACTGATCAAAGGTACTTCAACCTGAATTGGTAAAAAACGGATTACAGCTTTCAAAGGAAATACGAATATGAATGCTATTGCGTCTTTAACAATAGTGAGACCTTTTGGTTTTGTCAAGACTTTTTTTTAAATAGCTGGTTCATATATTTTCCCCATCTGTCATTTATCATGCCACTATCGGATTTGATTCAAGTCCTTACCTTTTTTTATGGGCGCAACCTGGATCTGATGGATAGCTATTCTATGAGACTTCTTACTTTGAAAACCATCTTCCTGTTTGTCATCACCAGTTCTCGTCAAGCTCTTTTTCCCCAACCTATCTTTCTTTCCAGACAAGTTGGTGATTTGGATGTTGGCCTCTTTCCCGCCTAAATTAGTGTTGTTGTTTCATTCAGGATAAGCCATCACTCTGCTGACATTCTTGTCACCTCTGCATTCTAAGCGCTTTAACCATTGTAAGTGGTGTGGAAAGCACTATGAAAACCATACAACAAAATTCAGTCTGTAAGTATCAGACTGCAGGATACTCAAATTATGCCACGCCCTGACCAAGAAGGAGCTAACTGAAGGCATCAGAGCCTATTCCATGAGGGCAAAAGCAGCTTCCGCTCCATTGTTCATGGGTGTTGGAAGTTCTGGATGTCTGTCAGGCTTCGATGTGTTCTTTGCTGCACACCTTCACAAGGCATGACAGCCTTGACACTCTGCTCCACGGGGAAACTAATTTTTCAATGTCGTTGTCAAAAGATGTTTTGGTGTGACACTATTCTCAGACCCATCACCTTGTGATCATGTTTAGCTGTTGGTTCACTAAGTGGCACCTCTGCATGTTAACACATCCATCAGAAGAATAAGTTCTTCTATATTGGATGATCTTTCATAGATTCACATGCCTGAATCATGCCCGCTCTCATGTTGGGAGTCCCACATTTACCATTAGGATAGCGTTTTCATATTAAACAAATTTCAACCATTGGGGTTCTTCTCATCAGAAAAATGGAGAATGTCCTGTCACATTGTTAGTAGTGTTGTTGTATGAGTTCACTCTTTCCTGTATGAATTCTTTAACTGGAAATCCAGACGTAATGGCAAGCTGAACACCTTCTTTTAAGAATCTGTTGACTGTCTCAACTTGTCCGTTGGATTTAGGAGAATAAAGAGATGTTTTTTCCTGTTTGATACCTTTATGTTCCAAAAATGAAACCATTTTCTCAGGCGAGTTGTTTACCATTATCAGAAACAAAAATGTTAGGTAGTTCTTCTATAGAAAAACACTTTTCCAAAAATTCAATAACCGAAGTGGTGTGTATAGTTGCCACAAATGCAACATATATCCATTTGCTATAGTAATCACTGACTACTATCATATACCTACAGTCATTTTCCAAAATATTGAATGGACCTGCAAAATCTATTGCAATTTTGTTCCAGGATATATCAGGAATAGGTACCAATTGCATTTCATTTACTCTAGGTTTCCAATGCTTATCTGATTTTAAACAAACAAATTAACATTAGAATCCATTCCTGGCCACCAGTAGCACATTTTTACATTTTCTAGGTTAAGGTAGAACCAGGAGGGCTTCTGTGAGCCAACTCGATTGAAGATTTTCTCAATTTGATAGGTGGAATTACCAGATCTCCTCGGACAAGAAAACAATTTACAATACTGAGTTCATCAGCAACTTGGAAATACGTTTTGAGATCAGAAGTAAGATTTCTCACTGGGGGCCAATTTTCCATGATATATTATCTAACTTTAAGGAGAACAGGGTAATTGTTGCATAAATGTAACCATTCTGCTTCACTGCAAACCTATTCAGTATCTTTGCAAAAATCAACAGATGCAACATTACAATTGGTGTCTTCTTCCAACTTTGGCTCTGAACAGAACAATGGTTATCTTGATAAACAATCAGCTCGGACATTATCTTTACCTAATATATGTTTCATTTCAATTGTATTCCTGCTGCCTTGCCAATAATATTCCTAACCTTGCAGAGGCTTTACCATTACCTCTACTACAGCCGTCCATCATGTAGGTCAATGGCTTGTGATCCGTAATTAACTCAAATTTCTTGCCCCAAAGATTCATTTTAAGTTTCTCCACGGCCCACACACAGGCCAATGCTTCCCTCTATGGTGCTGTAATGAAACTCAGAATCATGCAAACACCTGGAAATGAAATCAACAGTATGGACAGACCATCTTACTTTTTCCGTGAAAATAGCACCAATCCCAACAGAGGTGGCATCAACTGTTATGAGGTTAAAACCTTCAGCATCATATGGGTTCAACGTAGGAGCATTATTGATTAGAAGTTTTATCTCAGAAAATGCTGCATCTTGGTCATTGGCCCAGACATATTTTTCACCTTTACGGAACAAAGATCGTAAAGGTTCAACCTTATCTGCATGGTTTTCAATGAAACGTGAATAATATTCACTGAGAACTAAGAAGGACCTCAGAGAATCTTGGTTTTCAGGTCTAGGTGCATCTGCGATTGCTTTAACTAAATCAAGTTTAGGCTTGATTCCTTAACCACTCAAAATGTGACCTAAATACTCTATTTCTTTTAGAAGGAATTTACACTTATCCTTAGCAATAGTTATACCTCTCTCACTTAATTTTCAGAGCACAGTATCCAGAATTACATTATGTTCCTCAACAATACATGCATGTATAAGAATATTATCTTGAAACTTCCCAACACCTTCAACACCCTTGAGAATAAATTCCATCAACTTCTGAAAGACACTAGCTGATGAGGCTAATCCAAATGGAAGTCTGACGAATCAATACGCTCCCAAAGGTGTTATGAACATGGTATAATCTTTTGAATCATTAGAAAATTTAACTTGGTGGTAGGCCAACTTCAGGTCAATTTAAGAAAAATATTTTGAACCAGAGGAAGCTGCTAAAATCTCCTGAATCTGAGGTAATGGATGGCAATCCACCAAAATATTTCTATTCAATGACCTCAAGTCGGCACAAAAATGAATATCGCCATTTTTCTTTTAAGTAATTACAATTCCAGAAACCCACTCAGCAGAATTAGTTTGTTCGATCACCTCTTCTTCAAAAATGTATTGAGTAATTTTTGCAAATCACTCCTCACTCCTGACAGACAGAGCAGAAGTGCCCTTACCTTGTGCTTTACTGGAATGGCATTTTTCTTCAATTTGATTGAATGTTCAAATCCTTTCAAACATCGAATACGATCTTCAAAAATTGAATCATGCTTTTGAAGAACTAAATCTAAACTATTGAGAGGAGAGGAAGAAGCATGGACAGATGCAACAACAATATCACCAAGAACAATTGGATCATCTCATCTGCACCTGGTTTTAAGATAATCCCTAAGCGTGCCAAATTCTTTCAACCTATTATGTTCCTTCCGCGTTCTGCAACATATTTTTGGGTTGAGATGGATCTTCCTTTGATATTCAACATGTCCTGAAAATAACCTAACATGTTTATATCATAATCTCCAAAAGCCTTTGGGTTGACATCTGATGCTAATAAATTTATATGTGACTAGTTTTCTTCATACTTTTTTATCAGAGACAATAGTAATGGGTGACCAGAGTCAGCCATCATTTTCAATTCCACCCTACCTATATATGTCACTCCAAGTGGCCCATTAATTGTAGGACATGGATCATCAATGGTCAACACAATAGTAGAGCACATCTCTTCATCGAAGTCATCAACATTACTAACTTTAATTTTCTGGAAACGAGTCAGTTTAAAATTTTTACACATTTTTGCAAAATACCCTACTTTTTTAACATTTAGTGCATTTCTTACCAAGTGCAGGACATCTGGAATAGTCAACCTTATGAAATTTGGATCCACATCTGAAACAAACAAAGGTTGAGATTCTATAAAACCATTCGGTTTGTTTCTTTTCTCATTTTTCATGACAAATCTCTTTTTATCCTGTACAGAAAAAATATTAGCCTCAGAATTTTTTTCAGCTGAAAGCTCTTTTGAACTTTCTAGTTAGCGTTCTATAACTTTTCCAATGTCTATCACTTCCGGTAATGTCGGATTCCTGCACGCTAACAGTCTCTCCTGTATTTTCTTCCCGTAACTATAGAACACAAATTGCTTACAAATATAAACATCTACCATTTTATTAAATCACGTTTTGTGGCTAAAACCCTTAGGCATGCAATATACTCTTCTACAGTCTGTCTGCATTTGCTTTCGCTTTGCAAAATGGTGTCTACCAATCATAACGTTTGGTTCCTCGCCAAATTGCTTTTCTAATCTTTTGATAGTTTAGGTATAAATTGCCCAGGAGGAACTTTAAATTCAGGTAAAATATCGAAAATCTCTTGTCCAGCAACACCCAGTAACCCAAAAATAATTGCCTTCTTCCTTTCAGGTTCATATTTTTTACCATCTATGGCCACAAGATAGTTTTCAAAAGAACGCAGCCAGTTCTTCCATTTCATAGACGGTTTGCCAGGTTCTGGTAAAAATGCTGTTGGTGCACTTATGTTGGAGTTATTAGACATAGTACTTCCTGTCCTTTTTTTACTGAAAGCAATTTTGAAAGTTTAAAGTGAATCCTTACTCAATTTGATGAACTATACTTGTCACATTGAAGAAAGTTTTTTTGAATGGCTGAATAAAAATACTTTCAATACCTTAAAGTTTCCATTAGGAATTAATTTTTGTGTAATTTATTTTTTTATACACAAAAATCGCATTGAGTAAATAAGCAATTTAATTCGAAAATAAATCTCTCAATTACCTTAGTCTTGAAACTTAACTGAACAGAAATCGATTGGTTAACAGTGTCAGGCAAAATTACTGTAGACTTACATTGAGTTTGCCTGATTCCAAAATGGAGTCACGCACATCACATTACGCGCGTACGTGCTCGGACTCTGACGAGGATGATGTCACCACTTTGACGGTTGCAGCTCAAGAGCCGGTGCAGCCGTTAACTGAAGCTCCCAACTGCCTACGGCATTCCAAGGTGTCTACAACAAAAGAAATTACACAAAGCTCATGCACAAGGTTATACATTTGTTACATACACAATGAAAATAATACATTTAGTAACTCGCCTTATCAACGTAGATCGTAGTCCTGAAACTATCAAATTCGGTTGCTGCTGGCCTTCGGGAACTCCTCAAATCGCTGTTTCCTTCATCGCCAATATGAAGTGTCAGCGTAATAATGAGGATTCATGAATTAAAGTATTCATATTTATTTAAGTAATAAGCAATAAGTAATAAGTACTCAAGAATAGGTATTAAGGCCTACAGGCAGTGGCTAGGAAACACAGCTGACTGGTAGAGCAGCTGGTGAAGGAATGCTTAAACATTCCATGACGTGTACTATATACAGTCACAAGGTTCTATGTTGCGTCAAAATGCCTTAACCAACAAGTGGGAATGTGGTGCAAGCGAACTATACAAACTATGAAACTTTACTGTCCTAGAACATGCACAACACCCTCGCACTCGGGCCACCGCACCAAGTCTCTGAAGCCTAGGGTCAAGCAGGGCGTGGGGTGCTCCTTGGCACAGGGCCCCAGCACTGCTCAGTGGTGGGAGTGGGGAGGCCACACCAGAGAATAGGTCCCCTCCACCGCCCGATCGACGGCTGAATCTCCACCACCCAAGGCAGACACAGCAGTAAGCCAACTTCAGTAAGCAGGTACCCCCACGACGGGCCCACACTAGTTCATATGTCTCCAGGTCTATTGTTTAGGCCCCTGGCAGGATGAGGGACCGCAACAGGCTCCGGCACACGAACGGCGCAGATCTGCCCAGGGGGGACGCTGCCACATATGGCAGTTGAGGTATCCCTTGCACCCCACCGGAGCGCTGGGGGGGTGTCAGTTGTGGGTTGGACCGCCTCGCTACGCCACCAGAGCCCAGGGGCAAGCAGGGCATGGGGTACCCCCGGTACAGGGCCTAAGGTCTTCTCATTGGTGGGGGTGGAGGAGGGGGGTGCCACACCAGTACCCAGGCCGTCCCCGCTGGCCTATCAACGGCCGAATCTCCCCCACCCAACCAGGCAGAGCCGCAGGATAGCCGCAGCAGGCAGGCATCCCCGCTCCTCACCTCCTCAGCGGGCATCACTAGGTCGTGGGCTCCAGGCCTCACAGATAGGCCCCCGGCAGGGTGAGGGCACACACGGGCGCCGGCACTTGCCCAGCGGGCCAGGGGAGGTGGATGGGCGCACAGTCCCTGCTTCCACTGCGCAGACCGCCTCTCCAGTGATTTGCAAGCTCCTGCACCCGGCCGGCACCCAGGGCAGCACTGCAGGATCAGCGCGGTGCAGCCGGTGGATGGGGCCAGTCCTACCACAGGGCGACGACTGACTGGGTAGCCTGCGGACTATCAAGAGACATGGATTTCAGACCCCGGGATCATCTCACAAGTGCTGGACAGGCGGCAGGCCGCCCAGGCGCCAGAGGCAGGCAGATCAGGTCATCGGCAGGTAGGCCTGCTTATGGGGTCAGCCGGGCAGCGCTAAGTACCCACCAGGGCCGACACCTCCAATTTGATCGATCAGGACCACAGGCCAGGCGGGGATCGGGTAAACTCTCTGGCGGCCACCATCTTAGAAACGCTAAGCGGCAGACCTAGAAGTCCAAGGCCGTCCGCATCGCCCAGAGTCGCCACCTATCGCTCCAAGAGGACCCTCAAGGATCCCAGGCAACCAGGCAGTCAGAGCAAGGCTCACATTGTCCCCAATGGCAGTGGATTGCAGAGCGGATGACGGAGGGGTCCGGAGTACTCCTAAGGTGGAACCGCCATCTTGACTCTCTTGACCACGCCCCCTTGAGGCTATTATTAAAAAGACTTCTAAACAGTTTGATTTACTACTATCACCCGAAGATGTAGACTGGCATTTGTAAGACTTCATTTGCATACCAAATAAGTGAGACAGATTAGTTCCTATTATCAATCACATTTGGAATGAAGACCTTAGGTTATGCAGAATTTGGCTGTGGTTTCAGCAGTGGTCCATAGGCTGTAGAAGTACAAAGCACCATATACTACACAAACCTGTTTAATATGTCTCTGTGTTAGTTCAAGCAGTGCAAAGAAGTTTGAGTAATCCTTCTGCCTCTTGCACAGTGCCCTCAAAAGAGAAGATAGACACCTTGAGAATATTGGAAAAAGGGTGTCTTCTAAGACGCAACAGCCATCATAGCTGCAAACGTTCTAGCAATTTGAGATTTCTTTGATAGATTGGAACTGACCTAGCTCAGTTTTTGGAAGACCTGCTGGAGGATAAAAATAATGAGGCTCTAAGCATTCTCAGAAAAGTAGAAGAAATATCATCCATTCTAGTTTGAGCACTAGACCCTGCCACACAAGTGTGGTGGTGTTTTGTATAGGGTTAAGCTGGGTAACACTGGGTGGTATGAATTTTGTGGATTCCTACAGATTCTGGAAGTTCACATTACAGAAATGTAAGGAAAATGTGCGATTTTAGGCAAGTTTTGAGGTTTTTCTATGCATTGTGGGTATGAAAATGCTGTGGTATCCACATGAGGTGCACCACTGCGACTCTCCCAGGTGTCTTATTTTTGGAAATGTCTGGGTTTGGTAGGCATCCTTATGTGACGACCGAGACTGGGTCAATAACCACAGCTACCCACATTGCAACAAAAGGTTGGTTTTGAGTGGAAAATGTTATCTCTCCATGTTATTTTTTGAGCCCTTTCCTGTTGTGGGTGCTTGGGCCACCCACATAAGTGAAATACAATTTTTTATTGGGAGCCTTCACAAACTCAGTGGTGCATAAATAACCACTGTTACCAAACTCAGTATCCTGTGCACAATTCAGAAATAGATAGGCTTCCTTTATACTCATTTGTCTTTCTTTACATTTTAACATATTAATTGCTGTATGCTGGGTACACGATGGAAAATCATTGTAAAGTGCAACTCAGTTTTTGGCTCTGGGTATCACATCTTTTTAGAGGACTACAAACCGTATATACTCGCACAACCAAAAGGCTATTCTATTCTATAGTTTTGGTAGAGCGCGAACAGCTGCCCCAGCAATGAGGCGTCCCGGCGCTAAGAACCAAGAACCTGGCCTAAGCGGAAGAAGGATGAAAAAGGACATTACGGGAGAGGGAATAGATAGGTTTTTACTGCTTCCGGAACACCGGTAGGCTTTCTATGGAGCGGATGTGTTGCGGCAGATCATTCCACAGTTTGGCTCCAAGAAACCTGAAGGAGCGGCAAAGTTTTATGCGCGGGACGCATAGAAGGTTTTGATTAGAAGATCTTAGGTTCCGTGACGGCGCATAGGGGGTAAGAAGTGGTCGAAGCAGAGGGGGGTATCGAGTTTGAGGATTTTGAAGGTCATGATGAGAGTCTTGAATTTGATTCTGGATTCAACGGGTAGCCAGTGTAGTTTTTTGATGGTCGCTCTGGCTGAGCACCTACGGGGGAGGCCGACCAAAGTTCTGGCCGCAGAGTTTTGCACACGTTGGAGTCGTGCAACCTCACTTTTGTTGGCACCAAGAAGGAGTACATTGGCGTAGTCAAGACGCGAGAGGATGGTGGCTTGAATAATAAGTTGGCGAGTTTTGGCGTCGAAAAAGCGAAGTATGTGGCTAAGGCTCCTCAGCAGGCCAATACAGGTGCCAGCCACTTTTTTGGTGTGGGCCTGAAAGTTGAGTGAGGCATCCATCCAAACGCCTAGATTTTTCACTAGGCATTTGGGAGAGGGGATGGTGCCTAGGGAGGACGACCACCAGTGCTCATTCCAGAGGCTGGTGTTTTTGCCAAGGAGTAGCACCTCTGTTTTACCAGCATTGAGTTGTAGACAGTTCATTGTCATCCATTGGGCAACCGCGGAGAGGCCGTTTTTGAAGCTAGAGGAAGAGTTGGAAGGACCTTCTGAAAGAGCGATGGCCAGCTGTGTGTCGTCGGCGTACGACACTAATGTCAGGCCCCACTCTTTGGCCACTGCCGCCAGAGACTGGACATAGAGATTAAAAAGGGATGGGCTCAACGCAGAGCCCTGCGGAACTCCCTGTGCAAAGGGATGGGGTTTGGATAAGAAGGGAGGGGCAGAGACTCGGAAGGATCTGTTTTCGAGAAATGATTGGAACCAGAACAAAAGCATGGCCAGATACTCCAAATGTCTCCAAACGATTGAGAAGAATGTCATGGGATACCGTGTCAAAGGCCGCGCTGAGGTCCAGAAGAATCAGCGCAGCACTTTGACCGGCGTCTAAAATCATTCGGAGGTGCACTGTGGTGGCCAGGAGAGCAGACTCAGTACTATGGCCTGGTCTGAACCCATTTTGAGATGGGTCCAGAATGATGTTATTGACCATGTGCTGGGATAGAGTACTGTTCACATGCGCTTCAGCGAGTTTGGACAGCCATGGGAGCAGGGAGATCGGTCGAAAATTCTCCGGTTTTGATGGGTCTAGGGTGGGTTTCCAGGCAGATGGTACACACGCTGAAGTAAAGGAGAGGTTCAGAATAGAGGTAAGTGCCAGTAGGAAAAAGTTGAGTGACTCTAAGAATTGAGCTGGGCACATGGGATCTGCCGGGGAACCAGATTTGACTTTTTTGCATAGTTTGATGAGGTTATCACCCGAGATTTCCGGGATGGAAGTCAGGGTAGAGTAGTTGGGAGAAGGAGAAGGGCTGCTGGTAGGGCTAGGGGAGTGCTGAGGAAAAGAAGTATAGATTTTCTGTACTTTGTCGACAAAGAACCTAGCAAGATCTTCACATTGTTGCGACTAGGGAGGGGAGATTTGCTGCTCTGAAGTTCTTGCACGAGTTTAAAGACTTCTTTAGCAGGGGTGGAACTAGATTCGATTTTGTCAGCGTAGAAGGCAGTCCGCGCAGCACGGATGGCTTTGTGGTACGTTTTTTGTAGAAGTAAGTAGTTTGATTTTTCTTCCATGTTATAGTCCCTTCGCCAAAGGCGCTCCGCCCTTTTGCACTCTTTGCGTAAGGTTTTAAGGGTGTCGTTGTACCAGGGGTTGGATGGAGAGTTACGTCCTTTTGACCATTTTGCTGGAATGAGGATATCTAACCCTCCAGTGATCCACTCATGAAACGCACTGTAGTTGGCGTTGATGTCCGAGTTAGTGTCATGGTGGAATTCTCCTAGGGTGGTGTGGAGGTCATTACAAGACAATTTGTGCCATGGTCTTTTTAGACGACTGGTCGAGGCGGTATTGTGCCTGCTTTTATTGACAAGTATGGCCAATTTAATGAGGAAGTGATCAGTCCATACCATCGGTAAGGGAATCTCTGAAGTAAGTTTTTCCAAGTTTGAGAAAACTGGGTCTAGGATGTGGCCAGCTAGGTGCGTTGAGGTGGAAATAAAAGAATTAGGTTGCAGTGCGGAGAGATCTGCGAGGAGATTTTTGATCGTAGCGTCGTTTAGCAGGTCAAAGTGAAGATTGAGATCTCCTAGGATCGTGAAGTTAGAATTTTTAGTGATTAAAGAGGTAGTTGTCTCAAGGAGAGCATCAATGAATTTTGAAGCGGGGCCAGGCGGGCGATAGATGTAGAGACCCGACACAGTGAAATTGGGATTTATGGTGATTTTAAAGTGGGCGCTTTCACAGTCTGGTATTTCTTCCTTGGAGAATGAGCAAGAAAACATTTTCTTGTAGATTATAGCGATACCGCCTCCTCTTCTATCTCTATTAATGGTCGACATAAGGTAGTCGTCAGGTAGCGTAAGGTTGGGAATGGTGGAGGTGCCATCCCGTAACCATGTTTCACAGAGGAAGAGGATGTCAGGGTTTTCTTCCAGAATGAGGGTATTGACCTCAAGGTGGTGTTTGGCTAGCGACCTCACGTTGAGGTGAAGGATCGTGATGGAGGTGGTGTTATCAGGTTCTAGTAGTTGTCGAATAGAATGGGGGTTAGCGGTAGTTAAATCGCAGGTTTGACATTGTAGGCAAGTATGACCAGGCCTATCTGTGATGTTAGCGCAGGACCGTCCAGGGTTCCATGCAAGTAGTTGCTCTTTATCGTAGTGGAGGAGTGGTGACGGAGTACGGCCAGGGGGACTGGCGAGAGGCGATGACTTGGCGAGGACGGGCGCAGACGGGCTTGCCCTAGGCGCTCCCGCTGCGCTCGTCCGCTGCGCTTGCGTGGAAAGCACATTTAGGGAGAGGAGGGGTGGGCGTGGCCTGTCAGGTGGGCGTGGCCTCGCGACTGGCGATGGTGGCCGTCAATAACAATTCCATGAAGCAGCGCTAAATCCGCTGAATGTGGGATGCTTGTATGTCAAATAGCCCAGCAAAGAGCTCAGGGTAAGGAATTAAAGTTTTAAAATATGTCCCAAACACAAGATAAACAATTTTAAAAACAGCGAGTAATTCCTCCGGCTTCCGCCTCAGAGGTAATGGTTTCAGTGGGCGCACTCGTAGTCAGCGCTTTTTATAGGCGGGAGGGGTGGGCGTGGCCTCGCGACTGGCGATGGCGGCCGTCAATAACAATTCCACGAAGCAGCGCTAATTCCGCTGAATGTGGGATGCTTGTTTGTCAAATAGCCCAGCAAAGAGCTCAGGGTAAGGAATTAAAGTTTTAAAATATGTCCCAAACACAAGATAAACAATTTTAAAAACAGCGAGTAATTCCTCCGGCTTCCGCCTCAGAGGTAATGGTTTCAGTGGCTATATTGGACGTTACAGTATATAACTTTTGTGAACATGTCATTGTGACAAGAAGGTACCAATAAAAATGTTGTCACATACGGCTGTATTTTCCTACTCATTTTCATTGTTTTTATTTTTTAATAATTTCTTTTGCAAAACTTTGAGGGATCTACACAAACGACCCCTAACTGACTTCAAAATGTTATCTATGATTCAGAAATGTATAGCTATCTGGGATTATCCATGGGTTTCACACCTGTTTCCACCACAAACTGCTACTGAAACTACAAAAATCTGGAGAAAGAAATGGATTTACTTTTAGAAAGTCCCATAACTTGGATACATACTGTTTTCATACACCGCTGCTTGTTCCTGAAAGCTCGGAAGACGGTGATTTTAGCACAGCAAACCTTTTGTTAATGCCAGTTAGAAAAAAAATATGCTTTCTTGCACATCACTTTTTTCCCATTATTTTCTTAAAAACAACATTGAGCTATAGATTGGCTAGAGCCTCGGTTCCCTCTTGGATAATCTGCAGGCTTTTGGTATCTTTGGAATCACCTGAATGTCTGACACACAGAGCTTGCCACAGTGACCAAATGTTTTGCTTTCCTGATTTTGGGCTACTGAAGAATTTGCATTTCCCCTGCTTTTGTCAGAAATCTTGGGAATTCTTTTTATCATTATATTTCTAGAGCAAAATGGTCTTCACAGGGCAGGGAAATGTTTTGCTAGTACTAAACAATCACTCACTACTCCAGCTATTAACAGTCTCTTAAAATTAGTGTGAACCACGAATTTTATCAAATTGCACTAATAAAAACAATCCCTTTCAGATGGCAACATCTGTGACAGTGGGTAAAGTCTACCAGCTTGATTCAAAGTAGACCCCCACTTTCTGCAGTGGTAGAATAAACCACGACCATGAGCTAGGAGTAGCCCTGTTAAGGAGCTTAGGATATTAGACTCGCGTTGCCCAGGTTTTATTTAGGTCTGTGTTTGGTTTGAGTATGAACGTCGGAGGTGCTAGAGTTGGGTGATTTTTACAGTTTTATTTCATCGTAGGTTATGGATTTACAAATTATTTGCTCTATAATGTATGCATATGTAATATTAGTCTAGCGTTTTGTAAGGTGGTATACACTGCTTTTCTCCCCCAAAAATAAAAAATGGAGATCTTTAATTTCCAGTGACAACTCAGAATCTGTAAGACAGCACTTGATATGTCATGAGGGCAGATTTTAATTGAGCATTACCTTTGTGTCCCGCTGTCAGTCAGCCCTTCTCTAGACCTTTGTGAGAATATTGTCTGAATTAGCTCCATGCATCAGTAGAGATGTTTTCCCATCCCATTCTCTCTTAGTGTATGCAGTGACAAAAATACTTGTTTGTAACTGCTCCATGGTGTGCTGAGACAGTAGCGTTTCGTTTGTCACACCTATCCACGGCACTATCTATGTCCCTAGTGAAAGTCCATTTTTAGGTTAAGTCCTGCGCCAGTGCACAAGCGCTGCTCTGGGGTTGATATGGGGTAGTAGAGTATGGGAGAGAAGCTACGCCCACTCCCCTGACCATCTTTTTCATTGGCTTGTGTCTTTGTCCTTTCAAAATGCTGCCTTCTGATTGGTTTATAGGCTTGTTAGTCCCTCCTTATGATGGTCATTTTGTCATTTGTATCCTTCCATGGCTGTTGGCCCCTTTACTTCGATTGTTGCACGGTATGTGTTATTTAGATTGTGAGCCCTATTTTCTTTAATAAGGTCTCCCGCCTAAGTCTGTGCCTTCTCGCAGCTCCCCCACACTCCCGTTGTTTGTGCCTTTCTTCCCCCCCGCCCGACTGCACTCCCGTTTGCAATGCAATAAGTCTTGTATAAATGCGAGTCGTATTGCATTGCAAATGCTTGTTTTTTAAATTTCCCACTTTCATTGTCAAAAACTTTGGAATGTATGTTCCCCTCCGCTGCATGACAATGAGAACCTAACTCAAAGACAGCGAGACAGGACGCATGGGGACCAAGCTGAGCTGATCTTGATTTTCTTTAGGAAGCAAAAATAGCACGTCTCTCTGTCGTGTGCTAGAGTCTGCGTCTCCAGGGTCATTTGCCCTGCATGTATAGGCAACAAAAACTTGTCACGATTATCCACCAGCAGCGCCAGCCTGCTCACCTGCCGCTGTACCACGTTTTCCAAAGTAGCAGGACTATCTCTTCCGGCACCAGCGAAGGAGCTACTTCCGGGCATGCAAGGTTTGTTTGGGGATCTCTTATTCTGGAGCTGCTCATTTTATGTTAACGTTGATTCGAAATCAGATTAGATAAATAACATGTGGGATGTCTGTAGCCAGAAGGCACGAGGTAAAGTTCACAATTGAGACCGTGAACAAGGAGGTTTGGCATGCATGGTGTTGGAGGCTCGGTTTATTGCCTTAGTGTGCTTGGTTCAAAGGGCTGAAAGTAAAAGAAAGTAGGGTGGCCTTGTATCCTTTGCGCTGCAGGGTTTTTATTTGACTATGGTGCCTCTTCATGCTTTGTTGGGATAAGGGCTGAGCAGGTTCGAATGTCCTCATGGACCCTGTAGTTTATGAACAAATTATGGACGCGGTACTGCTACGTTCTATTTACATTGTATTGGTGGCTATATATCTAGAGTCATATTGTCGGTTGACAACATGCCCCAAGGGTTCCTTGCAACCTGGTGTGATTTTTCAGCAATGCTGGGAATTGTAGCCTCTATTTGGTTTAGTGTCGTCAGCTAGAAAAAAGCATCTGAGACAACAAGCCTTTGGAATGCAATAAGTATCGGGTTTGTGAAAGTTGGAGTTATTGGCGTTGTAAATGATGTTTTTTACTTATGTTTTTTTCTTTGTAGTGGAGTGATCACTTTCCCGTTTGTTCAGTAATGTGAGGTTGTTTCCTATGTTCGTTACCACGTGGTCTATACAATATAGAGGTTGTTACATAATCTCACTCCAACCCTAACTTTATTCAAAATCCCTCCCGTAATTTGCCTTTTTTTTTTTTACAGCGATCCTATTCTTGAACCTGACCTTGACAACTCTAAACCTTATACTTCCTCTAACACTGCCCTTACTCTTTGCTTTAGAATCCTAATGTTGAAGGCTAACCTGCGTTTTTCTGGCTTTTTTCCAATGGAACTTTTAAAATCTTTTCATTGACATGGTTTTATGTGAAATGTATAGATATAATCTAATGGATCGTGTTTGACAAATAGTTCTTACCTAATGTATAGACTGCACATACCATGTACTTTCCACGCTTTATGACCAACTATTAATCCTTAAAAAAAATGTCATTTTGGAAATATAATACATGATTGTTAAAGACCCTGTGGGTGATTTGATCATTACGGTGGAGGAGAAAGATTGTGTATGCATAGTTAATGTAAGCAATTTTTGAGTACAGAGCTGGGCAAGAGGCATTTTGTTCTTTGTAGTATTGGGGTAGATGTGATCAGTATTTTAATTGGATGTTGTTGCCCCATGCAACGTTGTGAATGGTTGACTAGGAGCATAGTTGCCTGCAGCAGAGGCTGGACAATGTAAAATGTTTCCCAGTGGGCAGCGTTGATCTCTATAGCAGAGTGAAGTTCTCGGTATCAGCAAAGTGTAGGACAGAACAAAGCTCGTATGTTTTTCTTTAATTATATCTTACTTTTTTTAGCATATGAAGTTGAGGAGTTAAAAACCAGATGAGAGAGAGGAGGAAAGGTATACCACATCCTGCAGCCATACAAACAAATGTCTGGGTTCCTTTTACTACACCTACCCATTAGCCCACATTCTTCCAGTCTCAGCACCCACTCTAGATCTTGTGCTTCTAAGTAAGGTCATCCCTTTTACTGAATAATGCCCCTGTACTACTTCTACTAATAATTACTACATTTATACCACATTTTCTATCATTTGTCTGATCTCTAGATACTGATAACAGGTGTTAAATGTTATCCTACTCATTGGTATTCATCTTATCAATCTCAGAAGGATGAAAGGTTGTAGATTTCAAACATCGTGCCATCAGACTGCATCTACATCTCTATGATGTGTGTATTAGTTGAATTAGCTAGGTTGTAGATTTGCCTACATTGAACACCATGTTCCACCTGACCAATATTCATAGGAACTTCTGATGTCAACACCTTTTAATTTTTGTGTTGCCTATGCATGCTTTTTCTTGCGATGTTTCATATTTAGAAAGCTTGCTATAATTGTACCTTAACATTAGAAGGACAGAGTATCTGACCTGTTGCACTACCTTCCAATTTTCCGTTTTAGGATGCCTTGGGAAGGAAACCATTTGGTCAGCTCTTCTGGACTAAACTGTAATATTGGTTGTCAATGACATGGGCATGTTTTCTAAGCCCATAGAACAAGCTTTTAGGCTCCATATGCTGACTGTGTAGCATGTACACCTGAAGAAGGCATCTTGTGTTTAGCTTTTCTTGAATAAAAGAGTGAAGTGGACAGAGGCAAACTCCTTTCAGCAGTGCTCAGTTTTGAGCATTTACCCATCTCAGGTCTAAATAGTTGCTAGCTGTGCATACCAAAGGTTGAAATTTTAAACGGACTGGACGGTGCAACGACCAAGGATATCTTGCAAAGGTGCAAGGACGCGCTGTACTCACGCACCGTCCGATTTCATATATTTTTTGACAAATTGAGACCCAAACTGAGAGTACTTTTAAGGTATCTCTTTATTGGGTGGTTCCTGAACCCTTTCCTACTCTATTCCGATGATGCCTTCCACTGTCTATAACAAACGCAGCTGATAATATTTTGTAATGAATTCATTTATTGAGGAGTGTTTGTAATCAGTGGAGAGAAAGCTAATATTTTTATATCAGGGAATAGCGAATGTCTAAGCAAAAACAATGTAGCTTGGTCGTAAAACAATTAGATCAAGTTATTTTCTCTTCTTTATTTAATTTAGTGATTTGTTTCTGCACTGGGCCATGACTGAGAGCTTTTAAAATCCAAAAATACTATGGCCTTCACCTCCGTGGGTCTTGGCAGCTTCAGCAAGAACTTTGAGGACTGTGCACTTTGAGCTGAAATGTCTGTATATTGTCACAAACTTTATGACAGGCCCTTTATAGTGCTCATTTGGGGTGTTTGAGTAGCTTACAGCCCTAAATACCATAAGAAATTAGCACATTAATCTATTGCTGTTTATTGCCAGTTCAGCCCACAGTGTACCCCTTATTCAGAGTAAGTGCATAGAGCTAAGATGCACCATTAGTATATTGGATTAGGTAATGAACAGGTCATATGTGGTTGTGTACAGTGACGTGATAAGGGGTTTCTTAGGAAGGAACAAAGCTGCGATTTTTCTCTTGAATGATTTGTATCAAGAGTATTTCATTGTTGGGGTGGGTGGGTAAAATTACCCTAGCAACCCTGCTCTGGGCTTCGGAACAGCTCGGCTCTCTCAGAGGAACCAAAGGGTTTAGAAACTGGGACCTGATCGGGATATCGCAAGTCAGAGACCTATGGGGCCCGACTGGGATGGTATCATTTGACACACTACAACAAACATATGACTTGGCCCAGACGGAACACTTCCGTTACATGCAGGTCCGACATGCACTCCAAACTAACATCCCCCCAGGGACACAACTCCCAGAGTCCTCACCACTGGAGGATGGGTTGTTGGATGGCCACCTCCCGGAGAGGGCCATCTCACTAACATACAAGAAATTCATAAACCACACCCCAGACCCGCTGACGGCCCTTAAGGGGAAATGGGTAGCAGATGGACTCAAACTAGATGACGAGGAATGGCGAGAGGCACTAGCATCCCCTAAGGAGGTAGCCATCTCTGCGAAATTGTGCCTCTTCCAACTGAAAATCCTGCATCAAATCTATCTGTCTGGCACTAGGATGGTTCTTATGGGTTGCAGTGAGAATGGACTCTGCCATAGGGGGTGTGGGGAGGTGATCACTTTCTTGCACATCTTATGGGAGTGCCGGGAGATAAAGGCCTACTGGTCCCGGTTGCTACATTGCATGTATGAGGTGTGGGGAGTGGAGTTGCGACTTGAGGCAAAGAGGTGCCTCCTTAACGTATGGGAGCCCTCTGACCTTTCGTCTAGGGGTAAACTGTGGATCACACTAGGTCTAGCGATTGTGAAGATAAATATTGCGAGACTGTGGGGGGCGGCAGCACCACCTACTCTTAGCTCCTGGAAAAAAGACATGGACTGAAGCATGATTCAGGAGAAGACAGTATATGTGGCTTGGGGAGGCCCGCGGAAGAGGGGGGCAATATGGTCTAACTGGAATGAGTATAGGGGACATATTTGTGAACCTCCATGTACTGCTCATGACAAAGAGCTTTTATTAGAAGAGCTGACCACAATCTGATTATAGAGAATTAGCACTCATCCTGAACTTGATTGTGATTTGGCTGCAATGTGATCCCTGTGATACTAAAGTGTACTGATGTTCTGACTGTAAACCTCGGTTGTGACAACCTGTGTTCGTTTTTACTTTTGCAAATAAAAAGTTAAAAAAAAAAAAGAGTATTTCATTGTTAGGTCTATCCATTTTTGAAGTTTGTTTCCCAATAGGTTTTGCGAGTTAGTTATGCTCTTAGGGTATATTATAAGCAAGTCCCGGCGCCTCACATACTTCACCGGTACAAAAGGGGGTGGTGATGGACGGAGTATCTGAATCAATCAAACACTCACACCCAGTCAAAAGATCTGGGTTTAATCCATCACCGTTCTTTAGCCCACTCTGCCACCCCAGTTCAGACATGGCTATATGTATATCAGTCTGACCCTGTGCCTCATGGGAACAGTCCAGCCCGAACTGCCAAGCCATGTCTTCCCTGGACCGGAAACAAGCTTCAGAGGACCGGTTTCTGGCATTCCAGCCGTCTTCAGCCCGGCTTGCTTGAATCCAGTGGCAAAGTGAGCAAGGGACTCGCGTCTGAGCATACCCTGCCACACTTATGGCGGCCAAAAGCAGTAGAAAAGGGGGTGGTGATGGACGGAGCATCTGAATCAATCAAACACTCACACCCAGTCAAAAGATCTGGGTTTAATCCATCACTGTTCTTTAGCCCACTCTGCCACCCCAGTTCAGACATGGCTATATGCAAATCAGTCTGACCCTGTGCCTCATGGGAACAGTCCAGCCCGAACTGCCAAGCCATGTCTTCCCTGGACCGGAAACAAGCTTCAGAGGACCGGTTTCTGGCATTCCAGCCGTCTTCAGCCCGGCTTGCTTGAATCCAGTGGCAAAGTGAGCAAGGGACTCGCGTCTGAGCATACCCTGCCACACTTATGGCGGCCAAAAGTGGTACAAAAAGGGGTGGTGATGGACGGAGCATCTGAATCAATCAAACACGCACACCCAGTCAAAAGATCTGGGTTTAATCCATCACTGTTCTTTAGCCCACTCTGCCACCCTAGTTCAGACATGGCTATATACAAATCAGTCTGACCCTGTGCCTCATGGGAACAGTCCAGCTCGAACTGCCAAGCCATGTCTTCCCTGGACCGGAAACAAGCTTCTGAGGACCGGTTTCTGGCATTCCAGCCGTCTTCAGCCCGGCTTGCTTGAATCCAGTGGCAAAGTGAGTAAGGGACTCACGTCTGAGCATACCCTGCCACACTTATGGCGGCCAAAAGCGGTACAAAAGGGGGTGGTGGTGGACGGAGCATCTGAATCAATCAAACACTCACACCCAGTCAAAAGATCTGGGTTTAATCCATCACTGTTCTTTAGCCCACTATGCCACCCCAGTTCAGACAACGCTATATGCAAATCAGTCTGACCCTGTGCCTCATGGGAACAGTCCAGCCCGAACTGCCAAGCCATGTCTTCCCTGGACTGGAAACAAGCTTCCGAGGACCGGTTTCTGGCATTCCAGCCGTCTTCAGCCCGGCTTGCTTGAATCCGGTGGCAAAGTAAGCAAGGGACTTACGTCTGAGCATACCCTGCCACACCTATGGCGGCCAAAAGCGGTACAAAAGGGGGTGGTGATGGTCGGAGCATCTGAATCAAACACTCTCACCCAGTCAAAACTTCTGGTTTTAATCCATCACCGTTCTTTAGCCCACTCTGCCACCCCAGTTCAGACATGGCTATATGCAAATCAGTCTTACCCTGTGCCTCATGGGAGCAGTCCAGCCCAAACTGCCAAGCCATGTCTTCCCTGGACCGGAACAAGCTTCCGAGGACCGGTTTCTGGCATTCCAGCCGTCTTCAGCCGGCTTGCTTGAATCCGGTGGCAAAGTGAGCAAGGGACTCGCGTCTGAGCATACCCTGCCACACTTATGGCGGCCAAAAGCATTGCAAAAGGGGGTGGTGATGAACGGAGCATCTGAATCAATCAAACACTCACACCCAGTCAAAAGTTCTGGTTTAAATCCATCACAGTTCTTTAGCCCACTGCCACCCCAGTTCAGACATGGCTATATGCAAATCAGTCTGACCCTGTGCCTCATAGGAACAGTCCAGGTCGACCTGCCAAACCATGTCTTCCCTGGACCGGATACAAGCTTCCGAGGAACGGTTTCTGGCATTCCAGCCGTCTTCAGCCCGGCTTGCTTGAATCCAGTGGCAAAGTGAGCAAGGGACTCACGTCCGAGCATACCCTGCCACACTTATGGCGGCCAAAAGTGGTACAAAAGGGGGTGGTGATGGATGGAGCATCTGAATCAAGCAAACACTCACACCCAGTATAAAGATCTGGGTTTAATCCATCACCGTTCTTTAGCCCACTCTGCCACCCCAGTTCAGACATGGCTATATGCAAATCAGTCTGACTCTGTGCCTCATGGGAACAGTCCAGCCCGAACTGCCAAGCCATGTCTTCCCTGGACCGGAAACAAGCTTCTGAGGACCGGTTTCCGGCATTCAAGCCATCTTCATCCCGGCTTGCTTGAATCCAGTGGCAAAGTGAGCAAGGGACTCACGTCCGAGCATACCCTGCCACACTTATGGCGGCCAAAAGTGGTACAAAAGGGGGTGGTGATGGACGGAGCATCTGAATCAAGCAAACACTCACACCCAGTATAAAGATCTGGGTTTAATCCATCACCGTTCTTTAGCCCACTCTGCCACCCCAGTTCAGACATGGCTATATGCAAATCAGTCTGACCTTGTGCCTCATGGGAACAGTCCAGCCCGAACTGCCAAGCCATGTCTTCCCTGGACCGGAAACAAGCTTCTGAGGACCGGTTTCTGGCATTCCAGCCGTCTTCAGGCCGGCTTGCTTGAATCCAGTGGCAAAGTGAGCAAGGGACTCACTTCTGAGCATACCCTGCCACACTTATGGCGGCCAAAAGCGGTACAAAAGGGGGTGGTGATGGAGGGAGCATCCAAATCAATTAAACACTCACACCCAGTCAAAAGATCTGGGTTTAATCCATCACGGTTCTTTAGCCCACTCTCCCACCCCAGTTCAGACATGGCTATATGCAAATCAGTCTAACCCTGTGCCTCATGGGAACAGTCCAGCCCGAACTGCCAAGCCATGTCTTCCCTGGACCGGAAACAAGCTTCAGAGGACCGGTTTCTGGCATTCCAGCCGTCTTCAGCCCGGCTTGCTTGAATCCAGTGGCAAAGTGAGCAAGGGACTCGCGTCTGACCATACCCTGCCACACTTATGGTGGCCAAAAGCAGTACAAAAGGGGGTGGTGATGGACGGAGCATCTGAATCAATCAAACACTCACACCCAGTCAAAAGATCTGGGTTTAATCCATCACCGTTCTTTAGCCCACTCTGCCACCCCAGTTCAGACATGGCTATATGCAAATCAGTCTGACCCTGTACCTCACGGGAACAGTCTAGCCCGAACTGCCAAGCCATGTCTTCCCTGGACCGGAAACAAGCTTCCGAGGACCGGTTTCCGGCATTCCAGCCATCTTCAGCCCGGCTTGCTTGAATCCAGTGGCAAAGTGAGCAAGGGACTCACGTCCGAGCATACCCTGCCACACTTATGGCGGCCAAAAGTGGTACAAAAGTGGGTGGTGATGGACGGAGCATCTAAATCAAGCAAACAATCACACCCAGTCAAAAGATCTGGGTTTAATCCATCACCGTTCTTTAGCCCACTCTGCCACCCCAGTTCAGACATGGCTATATGCAAATCAGTCTGACCCTGTGCCTCATGGGAACAGTCCAGCCCGAACTGCCAAGCCATGTCTTCCCTGGACCGGAAACAAGCTTCAGAGGACCGGTTTCTGGCATTCCAGCCGTCTTCAGCCCGGCTTGCTTGAATCCAGTGGCAAAGTGAGCAAGGGACTCGCGTCTGAGCATACCCTGCCACACTTATGGCGGCCAAAAGTGGTACAAAAAGGGGTGGTGATGGACGGAGCATCTGAATCAATCAAACACGCACACCCAGTCAAAAGATCTGGGTTTAATCCATCACTGTTCTTTAGCCCACTCTGCCACCCTAGTTCAGACATGGCTATATACAAATCAGTCTGACCCTGTGCCTCATGGGAACAGTCCAGCTCGAACTGCCAAGCCATGTCTTCCCTGGACCGGAAACAAGCTTCTGAGGACCGGTTTCTGGCATTCCAGCCGTCTTCAGCCCGGCTTGCTTGAATCCAGTGGCAAAGTGATTAAGGGACTCACGTCTGAGCATACCCTGCCACACTTATGGCGGCCAAAAGCGGTACAAAAGGGGGTGGTGGTGGACGGAGCATCTGAATCAATCAAACACTCACACCCAGTCAAAAGTTCTGGGTTTAATCCATCACTGTTCTTTAGCCCACTATGCCACCCCAGTTCAGACAACGCTATATGCAAATCAGTCTGACCCTGTGCCTCATGGGAACAGTCCAGCCCGAACTGCCAAGCCATGTCTTCCCTGGACTGGAAACAAGCTTCCGAGGACCGGTTTCTGGCATTCCAGCCGTCTTCAGCCCGGCTTGCTTGAATCCGGTGGCAAAGTAAGCAAGGGACTCACGTCTGAGCATACCCTGCCACACCTATGGCGGCCAAAAGCGGTACAGAAGGGGGTGGTGATGGTCGGAGCATCTGAATCAAACACTCTCACCCAGTCAAAACTTCTGGTTTTAATCCATCACCGTTCTTTAGCCCACTCTGCCACCCCAGTTCAGACATGGCTATATGCAAATCAGTCTTACCCTGTGCCTCATGGGAGCAGTCCAGCCCAAACTGCCAAGCCATGTCTTCCCTGGACCGGAACAAGCTTCCGAGGACCGGTTTCTGGCATTCCAGCCGTCTTCAGCCGGCTTGCTTGAATCCGGTGGCAAAGTGAGCAAGGGACTCGCGTCTGAGCATACCCTGCCACACTTATGGCGGCCAAAAGCATTGCAAAAGGGGGTGGTGATGAACGGAGCATCTGAATCAATCAAACACTCACACCCAGTCAAAAGTTCTGGTTTAAATCCATCACAGTTCTTTAGCCCACTGCCACCCCAGTTCAGACATGGCTATATGCAAATCAGTCTGACCCTGTGCCTCATAGGAACAGTCCAGGTCGACCTGCCAAACCATGTCTTCCCTGGACCGGATACAAGCTTCCGAGGAACGGTTTCTGGCATTCCAGCCGTCTTCAGCCCGGCTTGCTTGAATCCAGTGGCAAAGTGAGCAAGGGACTCACGTCCGAGCATACCCTGCCACACTTATGGCGGCCAAAAGTGGTACAAAAGGGGGTGGTGATGGATGGAGCATCTGAATCAAGCAAACACTCACACCCAGTATAAAGATCTGGGTTTAATCCATCACCGTTCTTTAGCCCACTCTGCCACCCCAGTTCAGACATGGCTATATGCAAATCAGTCTGACCCTGTGCCTCATGGGAACAGTCCAGCCCGAACTGCCAAGCCATGTCTTCCCTGGACCGGAAACAAGCTTCTGAGGACCGGTTTCCGGCATTCAAGCCATCTTCATCCCGGCTTGCTTGAATCCAGTGGCAAAGTGAGCAAGGGACTCACGTCCGAGCATACCCTGCCACACTTATGGCGGCCAAAAGTGGTACAAAAGGGGGTGGTGATGGACGGAGCATCTGAATCAAGCAAACACTCACACCCAGTATAAAGATCTGGGTTTAATCCATCACCGTTCTTTAGCCCACTCTGCCACCCCAGTTCAGACATGGCTATATGCAAATCAGTCTGACCTTGTGCCTCATGGGAACAGTCCAGCCCGAACTGCCAAGCCATGTCTTCCCTGGACCGGAAACAAGCTTCTGAGGACCGGTTTCTGGCATTCCAGCCGTCTTCAGGCCGGCTTGCTTGAATCCAGTGGCAAAGTGAGCAAGGGACTCACTTCTGAGCATACCCTGCCACACTTATGGCGGCCAAAAGCGGTACAAAAGGGGGTGGTGATGGAGGGAGCATCCAAATCAATTAAACACTCACACCCAGTCAAAAGATCTGGGTTTAATCCATCACGGTTCTTTAGCCCACTCTCCCACCCCAGTTCAGACATGGCTATATGCAAATCAGTCTAACCCTGTGCCTCATGGGAACAGTCCAGCCCGAACTGCCAAGCCATGTCTTCCCTGGACCGGAAACAAGCTTCAGAGGACCGGTTTCTGGCATTCCAGCCGTCTTCAGCCCGGCTTGCTTGAATCCAGTGGCAAAGTGAGCAAGGGACTCGCGTCTGACCATACCCTGCCACACTTATGGTGGCCAAAAGCAGTACAAAAGGGGGTGGTGATGGACGGAGCATCTGAATCAATCAAACACTCACACCCAGTCAAAAGATCTGGGTTTAATCCATCACCGTTCTTTAGCCCACTCTGCCACCCCAGTTCAGACATGGCTATATGCAAATCAGTCTGACCCTGTACCTCACGGGAACAGTCTAGCCCGAACTGCCAAGCCATGTCTTCCCTGGACCGGAAACAAGCTTCCGAGGACCGGTTTCCGGCATTCCAGCCATCTTCAGCTCGGCTTGCTTGAGTCCAGTGGCAAAGTGAGCAAGAGACTCACGTCCGAGCATACCCTGCCACACTTATGGCGGCCAAAAGTGGTACAAAAGGGTGTGGTGATGGACGGAGCATCTGAATCAAGCAAACACTCACACCCAGTCAAAAGATCTGGGTTTAATCATCACCGTTCTTTAGCCCACTCTGCCACCCCAGTTCAGACATGTCTATATGCAAATCAGTCTGACCCTGTGCCTCATGGGAACAGTCCAGCCTGAACTGCCAAGCCATGTCTTCCCTGGACTGGAAACAAGCTTCCGAGGACCGGTTTCTGGCATTCCAGCCGTCTTCAGCCTGGCTCGCTTGAATCCAGTGGCAAAGTGAGCAAGGGACTTACGTCGGGATGGACGGTTCCCATGAGGCACAGGGTCAGACTGATTTGCATATAGCCATGTCTGAACTGGGGTGGCAGAGTGGGCTAAAATTCAGATGCTCCTCCCATCACCACCCACTTTTGTACCGCTTTCAGCCGCCATAGGTTTGGCAGGGTATGCTCAGACGTGAGTCCCTTGCTCACTTTGCCACTGGATTCAAGCAAGCTGGGCAGAAGATGGCCTGAATGCCAGAAACCTGTCATAGGAAGCTTGTTTCCGGTCCATGGAAGACATGGCTTGGCAGTTCGGGCTGGACTGTTCCCATGAGGCACAGGGTCAGACTGATTTGCATATAGCCATGTCTGAACTGGGGTGGCAGAGTGGGCTAAAGAACGGTGATGGATTAAACCCAGATCTTTTGACTGGGTGTGAGTGTTTGATTGATTCAGATGCTCCGTCCATCACCACCCCCTTTTGTACCCATTTTGGCCGCCATAAGTGTGGCAGGGTATGCTCAGACGTGAGTCCCTTGCTCACTTTGCCACTGGATTCAAGCAAGCCGGGCTGAAGACGGCTGGAATGCCAGAAACCGGTCCTCAGAAGCTTGTTTTCGCTCCAGGGAAGACATGGCTTGGCAGTTCGGGCTGGACTGTTCCCATGAGGCACAGGGTCAGACTGATTTGCATATAGCCATGTCTGGACTTGGGTGGCAGAGTGGGCTAAAGAATGGTGATGGATTAAACCCAGATCTTTTGACTGGGTGTGAGTGTTTGATTGATTCAGATGCTCCGTCCATCACCACCCCCTTTTGTATCACATACTTCACCAGCGCCACAGCTCAATGACCGGCGAGATTCACTTCCCTCCTCCACAGCAGGGAACTCTAGTGCCGCTGATGTCGTCTGATGAAGGGGGCCGACGCGGCTCTATGTAGCCAACAGATATTTTCGCGCCGTCACGCTATGCTGTTGTCTGGCCACGGGGAGGCCCAGCCCACAGTCTTGCACCGGCCGCTTGCGTGGCACAGCAGCCCGGCTCTCCACACAGCCCGATCGCACCTCTAGCGCAGCTGTCAGCACCACTTCCCTGATCAGCCTCACCGGTTCTGCGTCCTATCTCCAGTGCGTGTGTTCACGACCAGCCTTTTAATCCGCCGCTCGCAGCCCCGCAATCTCAGTTCAGGAAGCTGAAGGGTACAGAAAGAGGAGCTTCCTCGCACACTTCCCCTCTGTTACCACGAGGGCAGAGGGCCTGTGCTCCCGTTGATCTCAACACGTGGGGCACATCCAGCGCCCTGAAGCACAGCAAAGTGAGCAGCTCCCCTATACGAGTCCAATTACACTGGGTAGACCATCAGATGGCTCGAGTGAGGCAGGATATCTGAAGGATTCTATTTGGTGGCCGGCAGAGCTACACTACAGTGCGGCCATCTTGCTGAGCACCAAGCCACACCCCCCGAGAAAGGACATAGTTATACTAGATTTGTTTGTATGGCAGAAATTCACGGCCTTGCAGGGGTTCCATCTGTAGTCACACTCTAAGAGTGAGGAAAAGTAAGGGACACCGTTAGAAACTTGCAATGCAAAGCAATAGGCCAAGTTAGAGAAAAAGGCAGCAAAGGGGGGGAATAAAACCCTATGTCACCTTAGGAATAGCAATAAAAACAGAAAAACCTTACTTCGTCAAGACGGAGATCCCACTGAGACCAATTTCGGTCTCCCATGGTCCTGGCTGCGTGATGCTCGTGGTCAGGGGGGAGTGGACCTGTCATGCTGTGAACAGAGCAGCGCAAGCGTGGGTGCCATAATGGAGATGAAGAAATGCCAAATCCCTGGAGCTAAGAGCATGTCAAAGCGGTGTAAGTATGGGTGCCATATTGGAAATGACAGAATGCCTAGAGCTGCTGAAGTGGCAGTGAATCTTGGACGGAAACACCATAGTGACCTGATGGGATGGTATAAGGGGGTCTCAGGTGAAAGGGAACTGGCTACTCTCAGTCCTTTGGCAAAGGGAGCAGGAAAGCGTCCGCATGCTACTTAAACCTCAGAAGACTGAGCAAACTAGGCACACCAGTGGGAAAACCATAGGCAAAGCTAGAGTATATGGCAAGTCTTGTGACTATTCTCAGTACTTATTAGAGGTTGTGATAGGTAAGTTAGTTACATACAATGCGGCTATGGGTGACTGTCAGTGCCACTATACTGGGTAATATACAAGGAAGTGTCAAAAGGTATATTACGAGGGCTGGTCCAGTGGATACAGAGTGGTGTCAGGGTGGTTTGTTCAGGGAATTCCACGGGATTTTGTCATTAAGGCTCGTTAGGTGGCTGGACAGACAGTAAATCCACTGTTTTCCTTCTCCAGGACGCAGCTCTGTAAGTTAGGAATTTTTAGGTCAAGTGTTTCTATCAAGACCCAGCTTTCATCGTTGGTAGTGTGGCCTGCATCCAAGAAGTGGTTGATCATCCACGTAGTGTTTTTCGTGCATCGGATGGTGCTGCGAGGCTTGCATATGCAGGTTTTGATTTTGCTGCTAGTCATGCGGATGTATGTGAGGCCGCAGGGGCTGACAATGTGGTAGATGGCATGTGCAGTTTTACAGTTGTTATGCTGTCTTGCCTGTTTCCAATTGCAGGCTTTTTGTAATTTCAGTGATGTGACAAACACTACAATTCCCGCATGGGAAGTGACCTACAATGTTTGGGAGGCCCCATGCATTGAGAGCTGTGTTAGATTGTTTAGAGGGTTGGGCAGGGCGTGTGGATACCAAGGTATCTTTAATGGATCCAGCCCTCCTGTTTGAGAGTAAAGGTTTTTCCCACTGGAGTTTACCAGTGTGCAATATCTTCCTGTTTTTCTTGATAATATAGGAAATTATATTAGAAACTGAGTTGAAGGTAGTGACAAAGAAGAGGGGAATGGGCGTGGCTGTATCAGCCCTTCCCTGTTCTGGTTACGTGCACGTTTCCTTGCCTTCTCTGTTATCCTTTTGGGGTAGCCACATCGCTGTGATTTTGTGCTCAGGTCATTGGCCTGATCCTTTAAGTCTTAGACTTTGCTGCAATTTCTATGCAGCTGAATAAATTGCCCGCAGGGGAGGTTTTCTCGTAGTCTTTTAGGATGAAAACTGGTGTGGTGTAATAAAGATTTACGAGCTGTAGGCATAAAGTGTGTTTTGGTTTTCAGTCTTCCCTCTGTTGCTTGGATCTCCAGGTCCAGGAAGATCATGTTGTGCCTGTGGATATTGTGTGAGCACTTAAGGTTCAGGTTACAGCCGTTTATCCATTGACAGAAGGCTTGTAGGGACTGATTGTCCCCTTCCCAGATCAGTAAGATGTCTTCCTTGTAACGCTTGTAAAATTTGATCTGGGGATCTTGTGACATGTTATGGTGGAACAAGTAGGTCATCTCGAACTTGTAGACATAAAGTCCCACCACACTTTGGGGCAAAAACGCTTCCCATGGAAGTTCCATACTTTTGGAGGTGGATCTCTCCTTCAAACTCAAAGTAGTTGTCTTTGAGTGCCAGCGTGGCGCATTCCAGTATGAATGATTTTGGTGTCTGGTAATTCCAAGTGGTGTTGTCCAATGCCAGTTGGAATACGGTTAGTGTGTCGTCTTGTGGTGGGCTGGTGTAAAGGCTTTCAACGTCAAGACTGACTAGAAATGAGGTCTCATGATTGTAAGCCAGGGTTTTAATAAGTCCTAAAAGGTCCTTGGTATCCTTTAAGTAGGTACTAGTGGACTGCACCATAGGTTGTTAGAAAACAGTAATGTGAGAAGGGCTCCAGCAGTGACCCTATGCCCGATACAATGGGGCGTCCGGGTGGTGGTATCTTGTTCTTGTGAATTTTGGGAACTGTATAAAAATATGGGATGTTCCCTTGGGTGGTGGTAAAGAACTGTGCTTCTTGTTTGGTGATTTGTCCAGTACTTTCAGCTTCCTCGACTAGGTTGTGAATTCTGATTTTAAGAGATTTACTTGGATTCTGTGTTAATCTTTGGTAATTCTTAGTATCACTCAGAAGACGTTTACATTCTGTGCGGTAATCCTCCTTGTTCAAGATGATGATGCCACCGCCTTTGTTGGCTGGCTTGTTGTTTATTGTTCCATTTGCTTTGAGTGATTTCAAGGTTTCTCGCTTCCTGTTGCTAGTACTTTGGAATACGTGATCTTGCTTCATGGATTCTATCTAGAACAAGTTGTGTGCGCATAAGAAATGCGTGTACATCCCTGGGAGAGGCACTCCGGGGTGGATCAAAGTAACTGATTCCAGTGTTCTTAGGAAAAATACTTTTATTCATTGATTATTATCATAGCTAATTTCTTCGTGATATTGTCGTCATATCAACAAAATTAACAGGTTAGATCAACATTTTTGCTGTTAGATGAGAACTCCGATGCATTTCGGGCGGAGAGCCCTTTGTCAAGGAGAGCTGGAAGATGGGGGGACGAGCCGAAATCAGAATGCGAGAAGTACAACAAGTGAAGCTAATATACACCATATTAGTGCAGGGGTGTGAGAAAACCGGGAAAAGATAGTGCCTAAAAATCAAATGTGGACTGAGAAAGGTAGATCGAGAAAGGTGGATCGCATGGTGAACTAAGGAGATGGACACAGCTGGGAGGAAAGTTACAGGGTCCTGGGGTAGTGCGGGAGCGTGATTGGGAAGTTTACCGAGTGTGAAAGACGTGACGAAATTTAATAGCGTGAATAAGGGTAACAACCGTGCAGGCGGTGTGAAGTTAGCAACCTACTCAATAAAAGAGTGACTTACTTCAGGGTTAAAATGCCGAGTTGCGCTGGGTCGGTCGACAAGTAGTTCTGTTCCGAGTGAGGAAACCCGGAAGGGAGCGTGATGGTAAATACGTGAGCATAGAGGTAAAAGACGGACTCGCGTGGAGTGTGTGAGATGAACATAGAAAAGGGGTGAGATGCAAAAGGTCGAAGAGGGTGATAGAGTGTGAAAAACCATAAATGGAAAGCATGAAACGTAAATGCATAAAAACATAAAGAGCAATGCAGAATGTCTGTCAGTAGGTATATAATACAATGTCAGCTTTATAGATAATAACTAAATTCAACACGATCGTTGAGTCCGTGTGGCTTCAGTGTCTGTAAACGATACATCCATTCAAGTTCCCTTTTGAGGAGGAATTTGCGATTGTCAGTGCCTTCAATTTTTGTGATAATTTCCAGTACTATAAATCGAAGTTGAGCAATGGTGTGATGAAGTTCGTTGAAATGGGTAGCGACGTTGGATTTCTCGTGCCTTGTTCGAATGTTAGATTTGTGCTCATTAATGCGCACTTTGATTTTTCTTTCAGTCTTGCCCACGTATAATTTACCGCAGGGGCATTTGATGACATAGATCAGGTCATAGAGTCGCAAGTGGCGTTAACGTGTAATTTGATGGGATGGCCTTTCATAGGGTGTCTGATGGTGTTTACTGTGATTATGCAATTGCAGTTGTTGCAATTCATGCACGGCAAGGTTCCTTTGTGGTCTTTAGGAGTGGGTTTTTTTTGGTAAGGATTTCCTTGATGTTGTGGTTGCGGGTATATGCGAACAATGGAGGAGTTTGGAAGATGTCCCTGAAATCAGGTTCCATTTGTAAAGTGGGCCAGTGATTGAGGATAATTCTCTTAAATGTTGTGCTTGCCTTGGAGAATTTAGACACCAGTACCATACGTTGTTCAGTTTGTTTGACTTTTTTAGTGAGGTTTTCTTGCCTACTGATGTTTGCGACTCGAGTTTTGGCTTCCTCTAGGATGCTTTCAGGGTAGCCTCTGTCTTTAAAACGATCATGCATTTCTTTGATCCTGATGTCGAGAAAGTTTTCGTCGGAGACGATGCGTTTAACACGTAACATTTGAGAGTATGGGAGGTGCTTCTTGAGTGATCCCTGGTGGAATCTCGTGTAATGTAACGTATTGTTACGATCTGTTGTTTTCCGATGTAGGTCAGTGATCAATCCTTTGTCAGTGATCTTGATGTTGACATCTAGGAAGGAAATCTCAGTGTCACTGATATTCCAAGTGAGTTTAATGCGTTCTTCTTTTGTATTCAGTTCGATCAGTGCTTTATTGAGGGAATCCTTGGTGTCCGTCCACATGATGAAAAGGTTGTCTATATAATTGAGGTACATCTTGATTTTGTCATTGAAGGTTGTGTTGGCGTATATGTGTAAATTTTCGAAGTTTTGCATGTAAATGTTGGCGTACGTCGGAGCCGCACAGTTGCCCATCGCCATTCCAGATAGTTGCAGGTACCACCTTTTGTCTTCTTGGAAATAGCTATGGTATAGTGTGTAAACCATAAGTTCCATTAGGAATGGTTGCATTGGCATATCAATGTCACTATGGAGGAGAGCCTGTTCGATGGCTTTAATGCCACCTTATTGAGGTATGGAGGTGTACAAGGAGCGAACATCCGCTGTACAGAGTATTATTGAATCGCTAGTGTTAATGTTGATTTGTGCCAGTTTTTGTAGAAATTCGGTGGTGTCTTTGATGTGGCTTGTCATTTTGATAACCAAAGGTTGAAGGTATTTATCGATAAACTTGCCCACTGGTTCATGTATGGATCCTTTGGTTGAGACGATGGGCCTGAAAGGTGGGTCATGGAGGTTTTTGTGGATCGTTGGAGACATGTTTATTGAAGGACTTTTTGGATGTTCTTGCAGAAGGTACTTTTTGATGCGGTCTTCAATGATCCCAGCTTCATGTGCTTTCAATACTATGTTTTGCAAAATAGTCTGAAATTCCCTGGTTGGATTGTTGTCAAGTTGCCTGTAAATATTTGTGTCCTGGATATGTTCGAGTAGGCGTTGGGTGTACATGCTGGTGTTGAGAATCACAAGGGCACCTCCCTTATCTGCTTTAACACATTTAATGTGTGGATTATTCACCAAGTTTTTTAAGGTGTCTCAATCCTTTTGTGTGATGTTTTTAAATTTCAAAATTTTCTTGAAGTTTATCTTAGACAAGTCATTGCGAACCAAATTTTCGAATAAGTCAATGCACTTATGGCTGCTTGGAGCCTGATAGGTGCTTTAACCCTGAAGTAAGTCACTCTTTTATCAAGTAGGTTGCTAACTTCGCACCGCCTGCACGGTTGTTACCCTTATTCACGCTATTAAATTTCGTCACGTCTTTCACACTCGGTAAATTTCCCAATCACGCTCCCGCACTACCCCAGGACCCTGTAACTTTCCTCCCACCCGTGTCCATCTCCTTAGTTCACCATGCGATCCACCTTTCTCGGTCCACATTTGATTTTTAGGCACTATCTTTTCCCGGTTTTTACACACCCCTGCACTAATATGGTGTATATTAGCTTCACTTTTTGTTCTTCCCGCATTCTGATTTCGGCTCGCCTCCCCTTCTTTCAGCTCCCCTTGACAAAGGGCTCTCCGCCCGAAATGCATCGTAGTTCTCATCCAACAGCAAAAATGTTGATCTAACCTGTTAATTTTGTTGATATGACGACAATATCACGAAGAAATTACCTATGATAATAATCAATGAAAAAAAGTATTTTTCCTAAGAACACTGGAATCAGTTACTATGATCCACCCCGGAGTACCTCTCCCAGGGATGTACACGCATTTCTTATGGGCACACAACTTGTTCTAGATATTTATAGGCGTTAGACGGAAACGCCACCTGAGAGTGCACCCATCCCTTCAAACTTTCTTTAAAAACTTTAATGATTCCATACAATCTAGCAGTGCACCCCCATCCTTCTTGTGTTGTCATTTTCATGGATTCTATCTCATTAAAGACAGCTTGCTCATACCCTAGGATTTCCGGTGGTATGGCACTTGGTGGTGGAATGAATGTGGACTTGATTTTGAAAGGGGTATCGCCCTGTGTTTCCGAATTTGGTTGATCAGGGTAATTTTCATAGAATGCTTTAAGTTTGAGCTTGGGGAAAAATTCAGCAAGCTCACAGTGAAGTTAGAATTTATCCAGCTTGGCTGTTGGGGCATATCCTAGTCCCTTATTAAGGACTGTCTTTTTTGATGGTGTAAGCACATGCGTGGAGAGATTGGTGACAAGGCTTTGCTCGAATCATTATGGCGCCCACGCATGCGCCGCCCTGTTCACAGCATGCCGGCTCCAGTCCTCTCTGACTTCCCGCGTTGATGCCCTTACCTCATTGACTGGGACCATCAATTTATTCCTCCTGTAAACAGGGACATGCCAGCATCCAGGACCAGGGGAGACCAAAAAAGGTCTCAGTGGGATCTCCGTCTTGACGAAGTAAGGTTTTCTGAGTTTATTGCTATTCCTAAAGTGACATAGGGTTTAATTTTTCCCCCTTTGCCGCCTTTTTCTCTATCTTGGCCTATTGATTTGCTTTGCAAGTTGCTAACAGCATCCCTTACTTCTCCTCACTTTTAGAGTGCGACTACAGATGGAACCACTCCCGGGCCCTGAATTTCTGCCATACACACAAATCTATTATAAGTATGTGCTTTCTCTTTATGATTCTCCGCACACAATCTATTGTATACTACAATGGCCGCACCGTTTCACAACACACGTCGGTACTTGCGGCCACATTTGCGATCACCTGGCACACTTGTAACCAACTCATGATTACATGTACCTTGGGTACTCACAGGGTTATTTTTCAGCCATTTTTTTAGTACTTTGTCAGCATGCCTCACGCCTGTCTATTATGATATTGCAATATAGACACACCTTTTGTAACATCAGCATGCTATGTAATAGTCACAGTTGAATACCTACTATCAGCAATATAGCACAAAGTGCCGGAATAGCATGCATTTCCACCCGGCTAAGACGAAATGATCGACTCACTGTTGTGCCTATTTATCTTAGAGTCGCTTAGAGGCACTAATGACCGCTTAAAAGATTGCATTTTATGTTGCATTTCTGCATTGTGCATCTTGTCTTGTTGTTTTATTCATACCTACACCACCTAGCACTACAACACACCTTAGCGCGTGTGTTGGACATTCACTTTCAAGTGGAATCATTTTTACCACTCACACACTTTACACCTGGTCCTGGCGATAGCTCACTAATTTTTTCCTTGGGCTGAAACATGCAGACCATTTTTTGACAACTAGGAGTAAACCTCACCATTAGTTGTGCTTTCTGGTTTTAACTATATCCTGGGCCACCAACAAGTAAACACATTTGGTAAGGATTCCTAGAGATATTTTTAATTTGCTCTATACTACTTCACAAAATTGCACCACATTAGCTCCGCTGTAATCAGGCGTTGTAGCACAACCGGGGGTCACTCGGCCGCCCTATTGGGACCCCAATGATGAAACATGACACCAACCAGGTTGGTGTGTGATGTTTTTTTTTAAGAGAACCTAATGGTTCCTTGGCACTGCTCATTACATAAGTGAGTCTAGATAACCTTCTTTTCAGTGGGTTAGTCCACATTGTTTGCTTATACCTGAATTTGGGCGAGGGATGTACCCCTTAATTTCCTCGCTCTCTCCCTGGTTTACACTATATGAATATCTCTGCAGCAGGCGCATAATCGGTTCAGCTATCTTACTACTTCTCAAACAAGTGATCTGTAGATTTTTTACACTGTCATCAGTATTATCATAATGTATAATTTCATGCTTGTGTTTCATTTACTGAATATTTTGCCCTTTTTACATTTAAATCAAAGTATATATCCAATTAGTGCGGCAAACTTTCCATGATATCTTTAATGGACACTTAGGGCAACAGTTTGCATTCAAGACACATCAGAACAGGGGAATTACACATTCTGAAACAATATTTTAGAATTTAATTCCATAACACCCTTTTAAAATCAAGCCCCTTTAAAAAATATCTCTTGGCCTGATATTTAACTCATCAAGTTTAATTAGTGAGTATCATTTTCCACATAATTGCTATCACATACATCCCCTTCACTCAAAAACACATAAGTTAAAAACGTTTAAATTACGATGCCAATAGCTCTAACTCTAACAAAAAAAGGTGAGACCTATTGCATTGCAAATGCTTGTTTACAAGGGAATCTTCAACTAATATGAATTCTCCATGTTGATCCTTTTGTTGTGGACCTTTATATTCAGGGGTCCACCAGGTCTCTTTGCAGTAGCACTATGATTTGCATTATGTGAAGTCTTGAGATACAAAGGTGTATGCTGCAATTTGGGTTGTGTCGTCTGTTTTTTTTATATCTCTATAAATCAGCTTTTGCCGACAGCCCCCTGCGCCGGGACACCTCTCCGGAGGTAGCTGTTTGCTTTACAAATGCTGGTATTTTATTTCATTTCATTGTGTTGTTGTTACTGACTGTTGTTGACTAGTACTGCTTTGATGCGCTCCAGGTAAGTAAACAGTGTTGTATTGTAATCCCAAATATCTGTATATCTGCTACCGTTAAAAATGATTTTCAAATGAGTATGCTGTTTTATGATGCAGAAATTAAATGTCTGAATTGGTTCACTTTTGTTCTCTTTTAGGTAGAAAAATCATGTGAACGTGTTCATGCTGAATCCCAAACAGGTACCAGGCTAATTACATTTTTTGCTCATGTCATGCATGCTCTACTAAAGTGGCATAGATAATAGCAGAATGTTTACATCGTTAGTCGACTATCCTTACTATAAATACATATCACACGTTATCCTGATTTGATCTTTATTGCATGTGCACTGTTTGTTCTGGCGAATGAATATTCATATAATCTTGTTGTAGACATTTGATTATCCGGAGTTGTACTTTGATCGCGCAGACCTAGCTGGGAAGCAATTGAGCTTGAGAAGATTTTGCTTTGTTGCTTCCTCAGAATCACTGCAAGGGAATGTGGTCACATCGATCTGCTGGATACTTAAGAGCAAAACAATGAGATGCCAAAGAATTTGCTTTATAGATCGTTATGGTTATAATGTACTGATGTGTATTCCCTTGTACCTAGCTAGGTATGTGTTTGTGTGAGTGAATTCTAAACCTCAGTTTCCCAAGTCATGACATGTTTTTATCTCATTTATGAAACTTCGAGTGCCACTATGTGAATAGCTAAAAGAAAGCTGATAACAGGATCAGATGCGCTATTCGCACCCAATAGTAGATAGATCTTAGACGTTGCCCTATGTCAGGCCCCTCTACCTGCTTCCATGGGCCTGCCCACTAGGTGGAATAAATGCATCACTGGCAGGGATCAGTGTTTGACCCCTTGAGCCTTCTATTCTCGCAAGGTCAATAAAATAAATCGAGTTGGGTGTAACATTAAACATCTGTCATAATGTGCAAAGAACCCCCTCAGGGTAAACGTACTCTTTACATTACATGCTGTGTTTTCATTGTGGATTAGGTCAGAACTGAATCTGAAGAGTGATTTATTCATTTACAAAATCAGTGGCATCCCAAGAATTAACATTACGTGGCAAGATGTAACATTATTTAAAAAATAAAAAACCTAGCTGAAACAGTTACATTACCAACAAGCATGGGCAAAGAAATAGGTTTTGCCTATGAGTGCTATTGGCTTTAGCAATGTTTGTTAGCCATGCTGTGCAGCAGCATGGATGCCAGATTTGCAGTGTCGCTCAAACTAATTTGAATAAATCAAAAGTGCCATGACATAGCCAGGGTTAATGCTCCTTTTTTTATCGAGTATTAGTGCTTGATGCAAATTAGTCCTTTTTAGGTCTGTCTTGCCCTCCTCTTGTTTCCCCCCCCCAAAAATCATACCAAAAATACATACATATATAGGGGATACCAATCACCACATGACGCAAATTATACTCCTACTCTACCAGGAGGTATTGATCAAGAGACCAGCTCACTCCAGCCAATGGATGCCTTCATTTGTGTAACTATATTTTGTCCATGCACATGTACACATATACTTGAAAAATAATTTCGCACTTGCCCTAACCAATGACTGATAGCCCCTCGATATAGTAGGTTTACAAAAACTATTTTCATAAATCCCAAGATATTTATTGTAAATTCGAATGTTCATTCCTCACAATAAACCAGCTTTGGTATATTTATTTTTTCTACAGAAAATGAGCACTTCATTAGAGTAGCTACATTGTATGTGCAACTGTTTGTTTGTCAGTCGCTCCTGTCCTGAGCTTGATCGCTATTAACAAAAAGTGGAAATGCAGCTTCATGAAAATATTTCAATGATTTTGCAGCTGACTGAGGAGGGGCACCAAGTAAGGACTATTCGAACTGCAGCTTCATATATGAATTTCTGTGCTTTTGCATCTAGCTAACTAGGAACACCTTGTAATAACTTGTGAAACTACAGTGTTATGAAAGATTTTCAATGCGTTTGCATTATCCTTTTGAGGGACACCTAGTGAAGACTAGTGGAACTGCTGCTTCATTTAAGAATTTCAATGCTTTTGCATTTCACTTAAGAGACACCTAGTAGCGACTAGTGGAACTGCAGCTTTTTGAAAAAAATGTGTATTCTTTTGCAATCAGCTTTTGAAGGGCACCTAGTAATTAGTGGAACTTCGGGGTTATGTAAGAAAGGTCCCTTACGCTCCCAGCAGAATCCTTCGCTCCTCCAACAAGAATCTTTTGTCTGTCCCCCGGGTATGTAAAGCCAGGTGGGGAGGGCTTTTTCTTCTTTTGCCCCGAAGTTGTGGAACACCCTCCCCCTGGAACTAATAGTACAACCATCTGTTATGCTCTTCCGGAAAGCATTAAAAACATGGTTTTTCTCAGAGGCCTATCTGTAATCTGTTATTCGGCTCACATTACATTTGACATCATTTGTTGGGCGCCTCGATGCCTTTTGGGCTAAGTTGCACAATATAAGATTGCCTTCATTCATTCATTCAAATATACTTTTACATTTGACTTGTGAGGGACACCTATTAACAACTTGTGGAACTGCACCTTCATAAAAGAATATACATGTTTTTTTTTCTTTTTACTCGTGAGGGTTACCTAGTAAGTAATAGGGCAACTGCAACTTCATGAAAGGGTTTCCATTTTTTTGAATTTCACTCGAGTGAGCTCTAGTGCTTGGGGATCTAGAGCTCTGGGAAAGTATATTTATATATGCTCAAAATATACATTTATATATATATATGTGTGTGTGTGTGTGGATATGTGTATCAAAAAACTGTTTCAGCCCTGCAGTATACGGTCAGGGTGGGATTATCTGGCAAGGACCACTTGGTGAGCATCCACAAAGATCAAATCAGGAACACGAAGCATTCAAGTGCAAGTGCATATTTATTCAGCAATAAAATCCAGGAATTGCTTGGACGTAGTGCCCGGCATTGACACGTTTCGCATATGTGTATATGTATATATGTGTATATGTGTATATAAATATATATATTTTTTGCACATAACTCCAACAAGGCTCATTTTAGCACAGGTACGAGCCTTACCCACTAGGGTGTGATTTCTAATTTGTTAGCGTTTATTATGCGCATAAAATTGAGAATAGGCTTGTACTCTTGAGTTGCTAGCCTTAAGGCTCTTCGCTATCTCAACAGGCCCGTTCCATCTCCATGCTCCCAAATACTAAAGGGAGACTCTCGCCTCACTCACTGTCCACATTGCTCCTTTAAATACACCCCCTCTATCATCAACGTCCCCACCCAGACGACTATAAACATGGCAATGATCAATTGCAGATCATTACCCAAACACCCCCTTGAAATAAATATGCTTATTGAAGACCTTAGTCTTGATATACTGTTTCTTACAGAAACGTGGTTGACACTAAGCATGAGCGAATTTTGCGGATCTCGCGTTCGCGAATTTTGCGGATTTGCGGATTCGCAATCCGCAAAATCCGCGAATTCCCGCGAATTTGCGGATTTTTTTTTTTTTGTGTTCGCCCGTGTTTCTGCCAGTTCGCGAGGGTTTTGTACACTTTCGCAAATTGCGAACTTACCTGTCGGGTCGCAAGTTTCGCGAACTTGTTGTTTCTACGAGTCCAGTCTGTTTGGGACACTCTTCTTCATCACTGCCACTCTCTGTCACCACTGCCACTCTCTGACTACTCATGCCACCCTCTGGCCCACCCATGCCACCCTCTGTTTCATCACCACACCCTCTGGTTGTCCAGTGTACATTATTTTCGGCAAAGCAAAGCACACCTTCCCTGCCTCAAGTGACCTGAATTAATTTGGGGCCGATTAATGTGTCACAGAATATTTTTTTAGCTGGCACCTGCTTCCTTAGTGCGCCCTGATTAGTGATCTTTTGCACTTGCTAAGTGCTTTCATTGTTGCAAAATTAGTTACAACACCTGCCCTGCCCCAACTGACAATAATGAATTAGGGGCTGATTAATGGATTTTAACTTCCAGCCTGGCTCCTGCTTGTCTCCCTTAGCTGTAATCCAGGACCTTTGTGGCATATGTGTAACTATTCTGAGGTTCAGAGCAGGGTCACATAATAGTTTCAACTGGCAACTGAACTCTGGAGGGGCCCCTCAGGAAGCACTACAGGAAATGGCTACTAATGATGAGCCTGAACTTTTGAACCTGGTAAGTAGTTACTTTCAGTTTTGCTAAAATCGTATTTCTGCAATTTTGCACTTATTCGCGGGGCGCGAACTCACGCGAACTCACGCGAACAGTGCGAGCACTGCGAGCAAAATCCGCTGCTCGCGGATTTGCGGATTTTGCGGGAGATTCGCAAATCTCGCGGATTTCCCGAAAATCCGCAAAATCCGCGAGCGGAACGGATTTTCCGCCCATGCCTAGTTGACACCCAACTCAGACGCCGACATAGTCCTAGCACTTCCCCCAGGATTCAGCATCCAACATCTTGACTGGCCCAAAGGTAGAGGTGGTGGCATTGCTGTCATCTCCAAGGACTCAATACCATGCCGTTTCCTTGATAGTCCTCTGGTAGACCGTGAAAACGTCCACTTCACCTTGCAGATCTCCCCTTGCTCCTCTCTTTCCGGACTCCTTATTTTGCCGTCCCCCCGGCTCTATGGGAAAATTCCTTAACTCCCTCCTAGAATGCTCCTTGGCCAGATCTAGCACTCGGACCAACTTCCTCATTCTAGGGGACTTTAATGTCCATTTTGAAGACAGCAAAGACAATACGGCCTCAGAACTGATCCAAGACTTGGCTACTCACCAATTGCACTTACAGAATTCCCTCCCTACTCATAATCGGGGACATTTGCTCGACCCCATATTCTGTAATTTCCAGGACCTTGTGACCAGGCCCCCCACTCCCGTGCCATGGTCCGACCACCTTCTTATTCCTTTCAGTTGGCACACCTACCCCAAACCACCGCAAACCCAAGCCCCCGGCAGACCATCCAGACCCTGGGCGAAATTAGACTTTGCTACATGGAAACAAGCCCTCGAGGATACAGTCCCCACCCTTAGCTCAACCATCGACCTCGCAGATAAGGAATTTTCATCCTGGATTACCAATTCTCTAGACTTAGCCCTCCCAAAAAAACCTCATCGTAAACCAAGGACAAAAGCTACTTCTCCATGGTTTACCCAAGAAATACGCCTTCTAAAGAAAACCTGCAAGAGAGCAGAAAGAGTCTGGAGAAAAGACTTTAATCCCATCAGCAAAAACATGTACAGACTGATGATTCTCAATTATAAAAAAGCTCTGAAAGACGCACAAATCTCCTTTTACAGCGAGAAAATCAGCAAAGTAGCAAACTCGTCGAGGGAGACGTTTCTCACTTTGAAAAAGCTTCTAAAACCCCCCACTCCCCCAGCTGCGCGAGACCCTACAACTGAACACTGTAATGAGTTAGCCAACTTCTTTGACTCTAAAATTCAAACTATACTCAAACAACTTCCGCCTCTCTCCCCCTTAGACCCCTCCCCCCTTCCCACCTCCCAACATCAGAGCAAAGGCATTGAGCTAAGCAAATTCCAACCCATCAACGCGGAAACTCTTGGTTCTATATTACAAGCCCTCAAAAGCGGATCGCCCCACGACCCAGCTCCGATGAGACATTTTAAACAGGTGGCCCGAGCATCCTACCTCTTATGACCAACTTACTAAATACCTCCTTCGAATCTGGAACAGTGCCCACAAGCTGGAAAAAAGCGGTGGTAAGCATTCCGCAAATCCCTGAAGACATGGCTGTTCCCTTGATCCCTTGCTTCCCCTCCGGCCCCTTCCCTTGGAGATCATAGTGGATTTCTGTCAGCGCTGGGACGCTCTCGGGCAGCCATGCGCTCTATAAATCTCCAAAATAAATAAATAAAAATAAAAGGACGGGCACTTCATGATACTATGGTCCCACTCTGTGGCATAGTTTACAGATGCATCAGTAAATGTACATTTAGGTTTGTGGTTTTAAATCCATGGGGGTGGAATATTATCAATTTTAATCTAACTATACATTGTTATTTTGATTGTTGATTTCTAGTATTGTGCTGCTATATTTATATCTGTTTTTATAACTTTTTTCAATATATATATATATATTTATTTATGTATTTATATCATGGACAGATATATTTCCATCCTAATGTACAATTTTATGAGCCTCTAATTTGCATTAAGAGTGGCGCATATTGTGAATTATGTGCAATCCTGCATTCATGCAGTAATTGGCGAGGCAAAATGTCTTCTGTTTCTATGAAAGCAATACTTGTTTTTGGCACTAGCACTTTAAAAGGAGCACATACACCCCTGTACGTTGTTATGTGATAAAGGGCTTGTTTACCCGAAACGCGTAATGGTGGTATGGTGGAGAGCTAAATAAATAATCAGCACCAATACCTGGGTTCGTCTCGTCTGTAAAACCTGCGTGACTGCTGGAGATGTTTGTATGCCGAATATATATATATATATGTATGTATGTATATACGTATATATATTCACTGAAAAAAACATAGGTTTGAGGCACGTTCTAGTTATGAATTAGCATTTAAAAAACCTTAGAAATTCACAGAAAAAAACAGGTTTCAGGGGCGTTATAGTTAGCTGGACATTTCACTCGTACAAAACATTTCACTCGTACAAAACCATTGAAATTCCCCTGTTATAGTTAGTTCAGCTAACTATAACTCGCGCGCCCGCAATGCACTGCTGATGACGTCACATATTACATCACTCATGACATGGTCAGTGACATCACTGATGACATCAACCTCTGCGAGGTTAACAAGGCAGGTAAGCTCCTAGCCTCCTACCTTAAACACAAACAAAGGCAACACACCATATCAGCAATCACCAACCCAAAAAAGATTACACACACAAGACACAAAGATAGCCTAAGAACTTTCCAAGAGTTCGTCCAGGACCTGTACAAAAAGTCCTTAGACCAAGAAGGAAGCGAAAACTACCTAAACAGATTAGACCTCCCAAAGATAACAGAAAAAGATGCAGAGAAGCTAGGCTGGGAAATAAGCGAACTAGAGATAGAAAGGCCGCAAGACTGAACACACTATTACCTGATCTAATAACCAACTCACAGATAGGGTTCCTAAAGACACGCATGTCACATGATAACACCAGACTTCTGTGTCACATACTGGAACGTGCCTCAAAATAGATGAACCGGCGGTGGCCATTACGCTTGGAAGCGTTTGTAAAAAAAAAAAAATCCATTAAGACACTTATTTAAACATTTATTCTTCCATCGACCTTTACATATATAAAACATATTTATTTTTCAGAAAGACACACATTCACTGGATGGTGTCATCAGTGATGTCATGAGTGATGTCACTGACCATGTCATGAGTGTTGTAATATGTGACGTCATCAGCAGTGCATTGCAGGCGCGCAAGTTATAGTGAGTCCAACTAACTATAACGTGGGAATTTCAATGGTTTTATGTCAGTAAAATTTCCAGCTAACTATAACTGGTGTCAAACCTATGTTTTTTTCAGTGAATTTAATAGGTTTTTTAAATGCTAATTCCTAACTATAACTGGTGTGAAACCTATGGTTTTTTCAGTGAATTTCATAGGTTTTGTAAATGCTAATTCCTAACTATATGTAGGGCCTCAAACCTATGTTTTTTTCAGTGAATTTCAAAGTTTTTTTAATAGCAAATTTCTATTGCTATCAAATATATTATTTTTTATAATGAATCCTATCTTGTATATTTATGTAATACTATTTTTTTATATGTATATTTATTTTATTTATTTTTTGCCTTTGAGCGCTCCCGGTGCGCGTACCTGTGAGCGCACCGGTAAGCGCAGTCTTGCGGCTCCTCCCGGTGCGCGTACCGGTGAGCGTCCCGTTAGCGCTATTGCTGCGAACGAAAACATCATCGTGATGTATCCCGTAGCTGCGTCCGCGTGATACGCACGGCGTGAGCGCACCCGGAAGAACCTGAGTGCATACGATCGCTCTACGTATGCGCCCCGGGGCGCGTAGTGTAAGCGTGTCGGGTCATGTGACCTAAAAATAACACTTTTTATTGGTTCAGGACAGTTTTGGTTTCCAAATGATGAAAGCCCTGGTCATGTGACCTGAAAATAACACTTTTCATTGGTTCAGGCCAGTTTTGTTTTCCTAGTGATGAAAGCCCCCACCTTTTTTCCTCATTCTCACTTTGTACTTTGAGTGAGGAAGACCTGTTTCCAGACCTATTTGTACCCATTTGTACTGAGAAATGGCTACAGTAGCAGCAGCAGCAGGAGCATCTCAGCCACCACCACCACCACCACCACAAGGAACACCACAACACCACAGTGCTGGAGATGAAGAAGAGGAGGAGGAGGAGGAGAGGCGCTACCTGCCAGAAGATACTACCCCCTACAAGCCAAAGGAGCACATTGTGTGGGATTTTTTTTAAATCCCAAGGGGCGTCAAGAAAGTAAATGCGCCAAAGGTTACTTGTTTGATCTGTGGCACTGTACTTTCTAGGGGGAACCCTGCCAAAAAATATTCTTTTGGCAACAACACCATGATTCGCCACATGCAACGCCGGCACCCTAACAACTATAGTGCGGCAGAGGTCAGAGAACTGACCAGGAACCCTCCCCAATCTTCTCCCAGCACCTCCCAAAGTACCCAACCCACTCCATCGGGACCAGAGACAAGGGAGATGGTCCCAAACATCCAAACCCAGTTTGGAAATTTCAAAATAGTTTGCATATTTTGTGGGCGTACAATTTGCTATGGTGAGCAAAGTGTTAAACTCATCAACCGTGCTGGTGACAACCACAAGTGCCCAAAGAAACCTTAATTTTTTCCTGATTTTTTTGCTCCAGTTGAGCAGTTTACAATTCCCTGTTTTTTGTTTGCCCCCATAAAAATTCCAAAATAATATAAAATTATTCATAAAAGCCAAAAAAAGTATAAAATGTTCAAAAAAACAATAAAAAAATATAAAACAAAAAGAATTAAAAAAAACAGTTCTTTTTAGAACTACCTCCAATTTATAAAAAAATGCTACATTTTAAAAAAAAATCTGTCATTCTTTTTTCCCCATGGTACGCTCCCCGGTGCGCGTACCGGGCGCTTAAGCCCGCCACCCCTCCTCCCCCCCCCCCCCCGCGCAAATCAAACAAATTTTTTTTATTTTCTTTGCTCCACGGGGCCCTTTTATGGTCCCCACATCAAACCTAGGGGGTCAGGGGGGTCTACCCTGCCCCCTTTTGGTCATTTCCCCCTTTGTTTTTGCCACCTCTTGTGTCTCGATCCTACAGAGACACAAGATGGCGGATGCTCCGGACTGTTTGGAATGTTGACAGACACCCGAGAGCCAATCAGCTTTCCGCTTGCGAACTCGCGTAGCGTGCTGGAGCGCGTCCCAGTGCGCCTACCAGGGCGCGCTTATAGATATATACGTTATTCCCAATAGAATGTTGCGGATTCCCTATGGAAAACAATCCTAACTATAACTACCTACTGGCGGTCGCCAGTAGATATATATAGTTAGGACCTAGTTTCCATAGGAAATCTGCAACATTCTTTCGGGAATAACTTTGGCGCCGGTTGTTGAATCTACGCAAATTTCTCAAAGAAGATGGCCCGTTCCGCTCCGCTTCTTCTCTGAAAGTCTCGGCTAGATTCGTCAAGCGGGGGTCGAGAAAAAAGGGGGGGTCCCAAATGTGTTTTCCCCATGTTCATTTCCATAGGACCTTTAGACACGGCTACAGCCCGAACCGCTGAACGGAATTACACCAAATTTGGCAAAATGGTAGTCTGATTCGCAGATCACCCTTTTGCGTAAATGGTGTAAATCCCTCCAGTAGTTCCTGAGAAAATCAAAAGAGAAAAAAAAATATATCTATAAGCGCGCACTGTGCGCGCACCTTCCCGTGCACGAGCTGCATGCTGATTGGCTGCTACTGTCTGTCAACACTCCCAAACCGAAATTGATGGCAGCCATCTTGTGTCTCGGTAGACTGAGGCACAAGAAAGCAGAAAAACAAACGTGTAGAACTCAAAAAGGGGGAAGGGTAGAAGCACCCTGACCCCCTAGGCCTGCTCAGGGGGTCCCACAGGGCTCCCCAAGGCAAAACAAAATCGTGGGGTACGCGCACCCCGCGATTCCCCCTCCCAAAATTTTTTGGGGGGGATCTTATGGGACTCCCTGAGCAGGCCTAGTGGGTCAGGGTGCTTCTACCCTGCCCCCTTTTTGAGATCTAAAACTTTCCGAGCAGGAGCTGCATGCTCATTGGCTTTCAACACTTCAAACCAGGAAGTGTTGGCAGCCATCTTGTGCTCGGTAGACCGAGGCACAAGAAAGCAGAAAAACAAACATGTAGAACATAAAAAGGGGGCAGGGTAGAAACACCCTGACCCCCTAGGCCTGCCCAGGTGCTCCCAAAAAGACCTCCAAGGCCAATTTCTTTTTCTTTAACCCGTTTTTTTTTTCAAATTACCCCCCCGGGGGACAAAATCACGGGGGCATAGTGAAAAAGAAGTGCGGAAGGCCAATCCCCCCCTAAACTGCCCCGGGGACCGCTGTCCCCCGGGGAAAAGCAATGCAGCCCCCTGGCCCATAATGGAGGCTCATCGTGGGATAGTTGGCCCCCAGGAACCCCCAGTATGCAAGGGAACTTAATCCCCCAATTTAGAACACTCTACAGGGCGCGTTTGCACAGTTTAAGTTGGGGAATTAATTCCTGTTCAATCCAGAGGTCCCCTAGAGGGAACTAGTCCAACAGGTATCTTCAGTAAGCACCATGGAGCATTAATTGTCATTTAAAAAACCTTCGAAATTCATTGTAAAAGCCATAGGTCTCAGGCCTGATATAGTTATGAATTAGCATTTAAAAAACCATTGAAATTCACTGAAAAAAACATAGGTTTCAGGCCTTATATAGTTAGGAATTGAAAAATTGTAAAAATAAAATATAAATTGATACTTGTATAGCGCACTACTCACCCGCAAGGGTCTCAAGGCGCTTGTACGAATACCACTGTGGAACCCATCCTGGCTTTCCCTTTGAGGCGTCCACTCCTGGGCACCCCCAAGGTGGAGGCCAGGCATCCTTTAGCATTGTGGGGGCCGTTGTGGAGAATAAGCAAGCTATTGCCCAGAGTTGCTGAGTGGGACTCCATGATTGGAATAGGCACCGAGGCGAGAATTATCAGGTCAGTGGAATTTTTGAGCCCAAGACCCGTCGAGGCGGGGAATTGAACCCTGGTCCCAGGCTAGACCTCTCCATCAGGGTCTGCCGCTCTAACCATTGAGCCACACTTCTCCACCAGGAATTAGCATTAAAAAAACCTTTGAAATTCACTGAAAAAAAACCATAGGTTTCAGGCCTTATATAGTTAGGAATTAGCATTTAAAAAACCTTGCAAATTCACTGAAAAAACCATAGGTTTCAGGCCTTATATAGTTAGGAATTAGCATTTAAAAAACCTTTGAAATTCACTGAAATAAGCATAGGTTTCAGGCCTTATATAGTTAGGAATTAGCATTTAAAAAACCTTTGAAATTCACTCAAAAAACTATAAGTTTTAGGGGTGTTATAGTTAGCTGGACATTTCACTCATACAAAACTATTGAAATTGCTCCTATATAGTTAGTTGTACTAACTATATTTCGCGCACCCGCAATCCACTGCTGATGAGGTCACATATTACATCATTCATGACATGGTCAGTGACATCACTGATGACATCACACTAACCTTTACCTTGCAATCAACTTGAGAAAGCTAAAGTCAGAGCCTGGAGGTGAGTTTCCACTTATTTTTAGGGCTGCGCTATCTTTGCAATTAGTTCAGGTCACCGTAGGGGAGAGAACTCCCAAAGTGTGTCAGCTAGCTGCAGTGGGCACTAGTTTGGTCAAGGATTATTCATTATTATTTTTAGCCATGCTGCACAGCAGTCACACTGCTATACAGCATTTCTACAAATCCTCGCCAAAGTCTGCACTATCCATGCTGTACAGCAGGAATAAAAGGCAATAGCAGAGCCTCAAAGGCGAAACCTATTGGCTATGTCATTGCTTGTTTGGTCTCGACACAACACCCCTGTGATTCTGAGTAAATCAGTTAATCTCTCCATCGTGAAAAAAAGACTATGCCTGTGGCATAGTAAAACATAGCTACAAATGGCAATGGGTTCAACAAGAAAAACAGGGAAGAAGAAAAATGTAAGTAGTACATCAATCACAGCTCAATCGATGGAAGGACGGCAATGAAGCTGAAGCAGTCCTTACACTCACTCACACTCATCGTAATCAGGAACATGCTCCATAAAACACACCTTAAAAGAATATACAACAATAATGTAAAACTCAAAAACAGCAGAGTATTAATATGAGTAATATGGTCAATAAAACAGAGTAAAATCAATTGACCGTGCTAATAATGAATGACTTCTAGATCCAGGCCTACACCTTTCCTCTAAATCCACACATAACATAAAGATTTACTCAAGCAGCACTCTAAAATCCAAAGAGCTGCATAATGGGAGTATCCATCCCTTCTGATGGATACATCTGCCTGTGGATTCCTCACCTTATCTTATCTTTATACCCTGCGCTCTTTTTTTCCTAGCTCTTCACGCTGATGAGGATGTCACAATGCCACGGCTCTGCTCGCGACTCCGCATGACGTCACCGGACCCATAAGAGAGTCTCTTTGCCGTGATAACGTCAGTTCCCTTTTTTCCGTGCCGTTAACTTGTAACAGCTTACTAGCACTCTCCATATTTGTCGTGTTGCTTTGTTGTTCCTTCATCTTTAACTGTTACTGTTGAGATGTCCTCGAGGAAGTCCAGTTTAAGCCCTGTAGGGAGTGTGGGGGTCACATGTCCATCACTGACACCCATGAAGATTGCTTATGGTGTTTGTCGTCGGATCACGACGAAGAGGACTGTTCCAGTTGCAGAAAGATGAACCCAAAGGCTCTTAAAGAGTGGGAATCCAATCTGTTTATGGCTAAGGCAAAGAAGGAAGAGGACTTAAAAGAGCCAGAGAAGTCCAGGAAACACAAGAAGAGGAGGAGGCATGGGTCTCAGTGCCTTTTGTTGAAGGGTAATGCTTTGAGGTCGCCTTCGCCGCTCCCTCGACGTCATCAGAAAGACTTGGTGTCTCCTTCGCCATCTCCTCAAGTGACTTTGGAGAGATCTCCTTCTCCAAAAGGCACTCCGGCGCAGTCTCCGGCGCCGAGGAGTTTGCTGGATTCGGAGGGCTTGCCAGTTCAGGATGATCCTTCTCCTTCTTCTCCTGTGCACGTGATTGAACCTGTGGCTCCACCAGTGTATCCAGCTGTTCCGACATCGGATGCTCCTCGTGTGGATACTGGCTCAAATCCATATCCACAGTTTACAACTCCAGGTTCTGATCCAACGCATTTTTTAAATGCAATGTATGGAGTATTTACTAAGGTAGCCTTCCCCTCCGGCACACCTTCGGGTCCCGTGGGTCCACGGGCCTTCAACTTGGGCGTGCATCAGCACTATGCCCAGGCACCCTTTGTGCCTTTCATTCCGACAGTGCCGTCATGCCAGTTTCCGGCGCCGAGGGTATCAACGCCGTTTATGGAGTCCCCGGCGGGTGGGCCTTCCTCTCTGCCTCGTTTGACGCTGATTCCACCATCTACGCCGGCTCTGGATCTGTCGGCGCCGCGTGTGGCACCACCGACGCAGCAACCATGGTTTCGTTCGAGGAGAGAGGCACAGAGACTGTTGGAGGAGGAGCAGTGTCAGAGACAGGAGGTTGAAGAGGGTGAGAAAGATAAATTCTTGGATAAATTTGAAGGAATTCTGGAGGCAAGTGGACTGGACACCTCTCAAGAGTGGGATCTTTCTTTGTCAAGGGCTTCTCCACCTCAAGAGGTAGCTCCTTATCATACTGTCATAAGAAAGGCTGTGGAGCTTATGGACTTACAGTTACCTACTGCTGAGTAAAGGCCAAATTTGCACACTGAAGTTTTACATTCGCCTTCTTCAATAGTTGCGCCATTGTTGCCCTTTAATGACGCCTTAACGGAGTCTATCCTCGAGGTGTGACGTAAACCACTGTCTTCTGCAGTTCTAAATCTGTGGCTAGAAGATATAGAACTGCTCCAGGAGATCCACTTTTCTTTTTTCTCATCCATCTCCAGAAAGTTTGGTGGTACAGGCGTCTTGCTCTAAACAAATCTTCAGGTGCTTTTCCTCAGGCTCCGGCTGACAGGGACTCTAAGACGCTGGAGCAGTTGACTAAAAAGGTCTTTTCTTCATCTAGCATGGCACTAAAATCTACCAATGCTACCTGTTTGTAGGGCCGTTAGATACATGCTTTAATGGATTTGGCGAAGCAATTGGCACCCAAGTTGCCTGATGAGGAGAGGGGAAATTTTATGGAGGTTCTGTCAGATGCTCAGTCTGTAGCTAGACAGGTTATTCAATCCGGCCTGGATACGGCTGCTTCAGTAGCCAGAATTATGGGTTCCTCCATAAATACCAGGAGACAAGCTTGGCTCCCTTCCCTGGACGTTCAGGCTACCCTTCTTGATTTGCCCTTTGATGGTTCAAAGCTTTTCAGAGAGAAGGCTGATTCTGCACTTCAAAGGGTTAAAGACAGCAGAGCCGAGGCAAAATCCTTGTTATTGCAAACCCAGTTAAGGGAGTTTGGATATAAAAAGTATTGTGGATTTGGAAGGTCTTCCTTTCGCGGGTTGCGACAACATCAGCAGCAGCAGCAAAATCCACTCTAGAAAGTCATGTAGAGGGAAAACCAGAGGTCGCCATCGTGGTTCTGCCTCCAATCTCTCCTCCTCCACTTCTACCTCCCTTGCAACACAGGAAAGCAGCCCTGTTTCCCCCATCCTGGATCATGTGGGTCCTGTAGGGGCTCGGTTGTCTCACTTTCTACAGGGTTGGAAATCGGTCACGTTAGACCTTTGGGTTTTAAACCTTGTTGAGAATGGGTATGCCCTTCCCTTTCTGGAATTTCCTCCTCCTTACCCTCCTTGCCAAGGATTTTGTTTGGAAGACCATTTGCTTCTTCTACTGAAGGAGGTCCTTGCCTTACTACAAAAAGGTGCGATAAAGGTGGTTCCCGAGCAGGAAAGGGGCCAGGGATGCTACTCCCGGTATTTTCTGATCCCCAAAAGGATGGCAGGTTGTGTCTGATTCTGGACCTCAAGTTCTTAAATTTTTACCTGATACAGGAGAAGTTCAATGAAGATGCTGACCCTTGTTCAGGTTCTTCTAGCATGGCAGCAAGAAGACTGGATGGTGTCGATCGATTTACAGGCTATTTTCATATTCCCATCCTGAAGTCGCACAGGAAGTATCAGCGTTTTACAGTAGGGTCGCAGCACTACCAGTTTGCGGTCCTACCGGTTGGTCTTACTACTGCACCTTGAGTCTTCACAAAGGTGATGGCAGTGGTGGCAGCCCATCTCAGGAGGTCGTGATTCCAGTTCCCTTATCTGGACGATTGGCGCTCAAACCGGAGTCGCCAGAGATGGTGCTTCATCATCTGCGAGTAACAACTCAGCTGTTGTTCAACTTGGGCTTTTCAATAAATGTGCCCAAATCTCACCTGGTGCCTTCTCAGCACAACCTGTTCATTGGGGTGGTACTGGAAACTACTGTGTGTCAAGCTTTTCCTCCTCCACAAAGAATTCTCGACATTCAGGAGATGATTCCTTTGTTGCGGTTGTTACAGTCTTGAAGGTCCTTTGTCTGCTCGGTCTGTTCGCTTACTGCATTATGCAGCCCAACAGCAGCCGCCTAGTAGGGGAGAGCGAGAGGGCAGAAAAACGACATTTCCCAGCTGCCCTTGCCCCTGGACAGGAAGTCGCATCACGAAGAAGCGTGCCAGGCGGCGCATTAAATCAAGACTCCACACCCGCGTCGCGGGAGCGCCGGGCGAAGCCCGGGCAAAGGGCGGGCCCTCTACGGCCCTGAGATGCCAGAGAAGGCTGGGCTGGGCCACCATTCCCCCCCAACCACTGGCCAACGGACAGCTGTGAGGACAACTCCCTTATTGAAAGGTATTATTTAGTACGCCTTTAACACTGTGCCACGATAACTTTTCAGCCAGAAAGATACATTTTTGTTATCTTTTTTTTTGGTGGTGCAAATATCCCTCAAACCGGTCAAGCACCGTCTACATAATAATGAGGAAGGTGACTAAAATCACCAGGATGCCTACGCTACGATCTAACACCAGAAAGAAGGCTGATCCACCACAGCCTCTCCCAACACTGACAGCAATAGACAAAATGGGGCAGTAGCTACGGCAATAGTTAATAGTTAATACTGAAAGGAGGCTCTCATTACCACGAACTATAACCATCCAAGATTTAGGAGATGATCTTTCAGTGGCTGCAACAGATGTTCCGGACGTATGCTTTTGCGTCACGTCCTCCTATGCGGAGCTTCCCTGCGCACAGGCACCCACAGAGACTCCCAGAGTTGCTAAGGACATTCTGATAGATTCAAATGCCCCCCTCGCTCTAGAAAAGGCGAGACGAAGCAACACAGGCACGAGAAGTACCAAAGATACCATAGTAAACAACAAAAGAGAAGGGAAAAATCAGACGGCAAATCACAACCTAGTGACACCAGTTTCCAATACTACACCAGGCATACCCTGTTGGGTGGCAAACATGGTAGCCGATTTAAAGGCAGGATTGGAAGAAACTATTATTACTCATATAAAACCTCTGATGTCCAAGATTGACAGACTAACCTCTATAATAAACAACAGGGGTGTAGGCACTTCAAAGCTGGTTGCTCCACCGGTATCTTTAGTCCCGGCTGGCCAGGAAGGGGCAATATCAAACAACACACATAAGGATAAGGTAGTACCTGCCGCCAATCCCCTAACAAAAAATATTAAGATGGGAACACAAACTACCACCTCAAAAAACATCAGAGCTCCCATACCAGCTGGCCCCACCACCACTACCCCCCAGACACAGACTAACCAGGGAAAGGGAAACCTTAGAGCTGCAAATGGAAATATAGATAATAATCCGAAGGAGCCAAATAACTCGACCAAAAATACCCTGCCCAAAAGCGTACCGGAGAAAACAGGTTCAGCTCGCTTCCATACAATTAATCTTCCCCCTGAAGCTCTACCCTTCGTTGTAGAATTAACAGGGGTTCCTCCTCTGAAAGAAGGGAAAAGAGAAAATCACTTCGAGTTAAAAAACAAATGTGTTCAATGGTTAAGGGCGAACAGACCGTTACCTCCAAATAGTTCTGGGGAAATACTGGCCGTCAGAAGAGGGGAGTGGATTGGGAAAGGAGTAAAAACGATAGCAGGAGATATCATAACTATACATTTTAGGGATACCTCTGCAGTAAACTATATATGTAATGCCCAGACAAGTAATACAAATACTCAAATGCATCTGGTGCATCTATCTTATTTCTACCCCATCACACCCCAGAGACCACTACACACAAACAGGGCTCATGCGAGTAGGGCTTACCACTATGATCCCCAGAATAGAGCGCAACAGTGGCAGGCTCCTTGGCTCGGCACACCCCTATATGATCCGGTTATTCCACTGTATGCCCACTGGAATATGTTCTGTGTATTGGATGAGGTGGACTGACTCATCTCCGATATAAATTGTAAACCACAACCTGATGGGGGATCATTTGGGGAAGGGCCCTCACGGACGCAAAATATTACATCCACCACCCCAGAAGAAAGTAGCAGCAGGGGGGCCAGTAAGAAGAATGTCACAGAGCAACAAAGCCCAAATGCAGAAGATACAGTTGCACTAACTGACAATATAATAGCTGGGAAGGATGGGAAAACATGTTCATTAGGGGATGGAGCAAATATGTCAGTCACTCAGGATCATCTCAGAATTACATCCTGGAATATAGCAGGTTTAGCGGCCAAATATAATTGTCAGGAGTGGAGACAGTATATTACTGGCTTCCAAATTATATGTCTGCAGGAGTCCTGGGTGGTTGATCCCAATCAGTATGCCTTAGAGGGGTTTAAATGTTTCTCAGTCCCTGCTGTAAGATCGTTATCAGGGAGATCGACCGGAGGACTACTAATATATGTAGACCTCCGCACACAAGGGGTATGGTCTAATTACAACTGGGACTCAAAAAATATGCAGGAGATAGGTTCTCACACTAAAGGGACCAACATCACAGTGGTAAATTGGTATAATGCGGTGGGCACAAATAGCAGAGGAAGCGTAATAAAAGAACTGGTTTACCGCTTAGACGCGCACTTAACATTAAACAAGGTAACAGGTTCCTCGCGCGTCATCCTTACAGGGAATTTTAATTGTCACCTATGTGAGAATTTGAGACCATTAAATAAGGACTGGTCACGATGCACTGTGGCAAAAGGACCACATTTTGTACACTCTGCAGAGGGGCGGGAAATGGATAAAGTTACAAAAAGGCAAAATCTGGTGCACACAATGGACCTGATAGAGTTGGGCATTAGTGGGGAACCCAACTTTTAACGGCAGAGGCTGCCATTCATATATAGATTTTATCATGGCAGAGGCTGCCATTCATATATAGATTTAAGTGTGGTGTCTCCTACACTTAGAATTGGATTAGTAGCATGGCAATCAAGATCAGTATCTTTAGTGATCATAACCCTTTGGTTATGAAACTAAAATGCCTAAACTGCAAGAAATCATCAAGTAGAGCAGATGTAATAGGAAAGGCGGTATACCAGGGGAGGAGGCTTAGGTGGGCCAAGATAGACGATGATAAATTCTATAGGAGCCTCGTAACAGCAGGGCGAAATGCCATAAATGTATGCCTTGATCAAAGTAATGAGGGAGTGGTGGTGGTCAGTGCATTTGAAGAAATAGCACGTCTTGTAGATGGCCTATTGAAGACCCCTAGAAGAAGCAAAATTGACTCCACATCCTGCTTGTTTGACCAAGACTGTATCAAGGCACATAAAGACCTTAAATATAGCATTAAACAGCGCCCTAGGAATAACTCTAGAATAGCTCATTATAGACTGAAATATAAAAAGGCCTTGAAATCCCGTAAAGAAAGCCTTCAAACACAAGCCTTGTAGGACTTAAGGGAGGCGGCAGAAAGAGGAGATATGTCTGGGTTCTGGAAAGTCATAAATAAACCATGCTTTCAGGACCCCAGTGGACCACAAATACTGAACACCATCTTACCAGAACAATGGCATAACCATTTCCAGAGTCTGTATAACCATACAGGGAAAATAACTCATGATGAAGGGCAGAGGACAAAACTGACTGCACGACTAGAGTTTTCCCTGGCAGAAGTGAAACTGGCTATCCTAGGGCTAACTAAAAATAAAGCACCAGGACCTGACGGTATACCCCCTGATATTTTATCTGAGTAATATAGCTTTGTGGGCTCCCATTCTCACAAGGGTCTTGAACGAGGCAGCTGTGGCAGGGCTGCCTCGCTCTTGATCCTCAGCGACAATTGTACCAATCTATAAAAAAGGGAATCGGGATGACCCCCAATGTTATCGCCCCATATCTCTAATTGACGTGACGGCGAAGGTGTTGGGTCGTGCCATCTTAAACCGCCTTCAAGATTGGGCAGAGGATAACCAAATACTTACAGATATACAATATGGGTTCAGGGAGGGCAGATCAACTACCGATCAGTGTCTGAACTTATACCTTTTGACAGCTAAGTACACCATTGCCAGTAAGGGGGCAATTCATCTAGGGTTTATGGACCTCTTAGCGGCCTTCGACCGCATAAATAGGGAAAAATTATGGTCATTGATGATAAGCTTGTGGGTGGAACAAGAGCTAGTCGACACCCTGAAGGCTCTACACTGGAACACATCAGCAACGGTCCGATATAACCAAGATGGAAGTAAGACAGAACCATTCCTATGTACAAGTGGAGTGCGGCAAGGCTGCATTTTAGCGCCTTTTTTATTCTCTTTGTATATCAATAATTTGGACAAAGAGCTATCCAAACTGAGTGTGGATTCTCCCCAAATAGGTAATCATCCAGTGCCTGTTCTGCTTTACGCGGACGAAGCGGTGTTGTTAGCTAGAACACCGTTGGGGCTCCAGAAGCTGATTGATGGATTTATCAACTTTATGGCCACACTTGACTTGTCAGCCAATCTGGAAAAATCCTACGTTATGACAGTTGGAGTAAGTGCAAATAAGACATTTGTATATAAGATAGGGTCTCATAAAATAGGCCAGGTCCAGTCTTTTTCGTATTTAGGCGTCCTATTTGATGAACAACTAGACTTCAGATCCCTGCTGGAAAAACATGCAGCAAAATTGGTGGCGTCATCAGGGGCCATAATGGGCTATGGAAGAAGACTGGGCAGATATTCGCTGGAGCAAGTACTCAATCTGTATAGGTCTATATAATGCGCTAAAGCAGCCTACGGGTCAGAAGTGTGGGGTTTTAAAACAAGCATTTGCACCAGATTCATGTGGAGGAAAATACGTTTTTTAAAAGGTTATAAAAGTGCCACAGAGTACTCCATCATATATTACACATGAAGAACTGGGAGAGCCCTATATTGGAGACCGAATAAAGATCAGGCCGCTCCTAGCTTGGATCAAAATCTGGACCAACCCAGAGGCTGGCCTCAGCAGACAAATTATTAAAGACTGTCTGAACCGGGACAGAGGGGGCCATATCCCCTGGATAAAGTACGTAAAAGATTCCCTGGAGGAAATCGGTTGCAAAAACTTTTTCACCCCGCCGGAAACCCTAAATGCTCAGAACAAGACGCTGGTTAAAAAACTATATGGTGAATGGAGATCCACGAATAGGGATGTCACAGAAAAACATAAAACTACAGTTTATGCGTACAGCCTGCAGAAAAAGACTTATGGAATGGAATGGAACTGTACCTTGCCGTGATGTACAATGCACAGGACAGATTTTATATGACCCGTTTTAGACTTAATATGCTACATCACCTACTCTCTGTCCCCTCTGGATTTACTCTATTAGTCGAGCTGAAGGGTACCTGCGGCTGCGACAGTAGGTCTCCGCAGGATACCCTTCACTTTGTATTGTTATGTTCTTTTTATTTAGCCACCATACGAAAATTTCTAGTAGGGATCCTCAAAAGAGCCAAAATTAGACAGGCGAAAGCAGCTTTACTGTTTCTGCAAGAAGCCCCGGATCCATATACACTGTTTTGCATGATAAGTTTTATTAAGGTGGCGATGAGGCTAAGGAACACAAGAGAAGCAAATGACTGTAATGCCCCGTAACCAGAAACTATTATTAGAAATTTCCCGATATGAATGTAATGTCCTTTACCTCTCTTTTTTAAATCATTTTAAGGTGTTTTTTAAATGTTTTTTAAAGGAAATTTTATATGTACTTTTATGGTATCTTTTTAAGTGCCGAACAAAGATATTTGAACACAGTCAGGATCTCCAAGATGCTGCAGCGCATCTGACTTGGTGGAGTGTGCAGTGCAACCTGTCTCAAGACAAGCCCTTTCAACCTCCTCCTCCGCCGGTGGCGGCGGTGATTACGGATGCCTTACGGAGACGGAGAGAGAAGACGCGGGACCCGTTAAAGAGGCAGGAGCCCCCGAAGACTACGCGGACCCGGTGCAGGAAGACACGGGACCCGTTGAAGAGTTCCAGACAGCCCACGAACCGGATGTCGACGAAGACAGCTGATGTGAGGACTGGTGGTGTCCGGTGGATGCTGGAGAGCGGCCGTGACTCTAGGAAGAGTTACGGCAGGGTCGGTGAGTGACATTGGCTCTAGGGAAACTAAGCGGGTAGCGGGTGGGAACGGTACGGGGAGGGATTGTTTAAAGTGGGTGTATTTTGCTTTGTTCTGGGTTTCTCAGTGCTAGCGCGTGATATATGTAGTGAGATACACTCGGACCAAGTCTGCGCAGCGCACTGTTCTTTGTAATGGGCAATAGGTGAACACCCGTATTACCTCCTCTTAAGCACATTCTGAGCACTCTGATTGTTCGACCCCAGGCACCATAAAAACGTTTGTCCCTAGCCCTACTTTAAAACTTCTCTATTACGTGCATGCTCCATCACCCTTCTATGACTGATAGTGACACAAAGGTGTGGTGAAGGGAAACAACGTCTCTCCGAATTCATTATAGTTATTCTCACGGACCCCTCATTTATTCCTTCCTTCTCTTATGAGCCACCGGGGAGACCTACCACGTCCAGAAGATAAGAAGAAGACCACACGGGACCATTCATCACCTGACACTTCCCCAGACACCTCAGAAGAAGAAGACCACTTCGAAGAAACCTTACAAGTTCCTATCACACCATTCTTTTCTTTAAATAAACCTTCTACCTTTAAACCACCACTACCGCCTCCACGCCTGTTTATCAGACCCGCCCTCTTACAATGTATTACTTGTTTCCTTCTCTCTCATAGCTTGTCACATTCCCTCCTCCTCACTGACTTAGCCATCTACAGAGTGCCTGTTGTAGCACACTCACTTCAGACCATCCGACACCCAATTGCTATCAGTTGGAGATTCTGTAATCTTTTACAATCATGCCCAATAATGTTTGAGAATCCTGATGGAGACATTACGCCCCCAGCGAGCCACGGGGCAGGCAAGGGATAACGGGCAAGAGCCTTATGGGCTGAAGTACAATGCATTGTCAGCACTAAACACCTTAATCATGGTCGGCCCATTTTTGGAACAAGCACCTCACAATAGAGTTGTGAATTATGCACCAATGAGCCAGAGCATTGGTTCACTACACATATATGTGCAACCTATCATCGTGCATCATGCAGTTGAATATTAAAATATGTTATTACTTAGGTCGAAGTGATTAGCTAATAACAATTTAAATTCACTAAAATAACCATGTACTTGTCCTCTTTCACCTTTTTAATATCTACATTGAACCCCTTGCATGTAAATTAAGAGCCTGCCAGAACATTATCCCCTTCAGATGCAATAGTTGGGAGAAAGAAATTGGTCTGTATGAGGACGACCTCATCATTCATACTGGCAACTTGGAAAGATCGTTCTCAGAGATATGGTCAGAGGTAGAGAGTTTTGGAAAAGTTTCTGGATACCTTGTTAATCAACAAAAACAGAATTAATGAAATGGAATACTAATTTTAGGATTCCAGTACACAAAAAAAGGATACGAGATATCTTGGAATCCAGATAGTCCAAAATATTGAAAAAATAGCCCAGGTTAACTTTGAAAAAGCAACAAAGAAAGTTAGCTCACAATTACAATCATGGGGAGCACTTTCACTCTCCTTTCTGGGCAAATCGAGTCTATTAAAAATGTCAATAATTCCAAAATACACGTTTTTGTTTAATACCATCCCTTTAGATTTCCCAAAAATCTAGTTTAAGAAGGTGCAAGGGCTCTTTTCAAGCTTTATGTGGGGAAACAAAAACCTAAGAATAGCTCTGAAGAAACTCAGAAAGAAAAAAGAATATGGAGGCATAGCAACCCCTAAATTATATCTGTATTTTTGTGCCTTTCATGAAAAAAAATTCGGCAATTAATGATGGAGAGTTCAACCTTTTCACCACTTTACAGAGCCCTTACAACCAACTACATTCAACAAGCAGGGTGCTTCTTTTTAACATTTGGCCACCCAACATTTTTCAAAAAGGTAAAATTGAAGATTTTGTCATCCGCTATAAAGCTCTGGTCTCAGGTGAGACACCTTCTAAAAATCCTGTATTACAATGACATCCCACCAGTCTGGGATTCCCCAGGTACATCGCTGTGTTTGGAAGATGCTCTGGCGGTTCCCTTTCGTGTCTGTGGTATTAGCACATGGGGGCAACAGCTTTTTGACGCAGAACTTGTCTCTTGGCCTTACCTTTCGGCGATTTGTGGGAACTCAGTCTCAAAGTTCAAATATTATCAATTGTTGGACAAAATCTATAGGTAAAGAGCTAAAAGGGAACTCAGACTTGGCATTAAAGATATACTCCCGTCAAACAAAAATGAAAGAAGTGGCAGAGTGGTATTGGCTACTTGTCCAGTACGGAGAAGAGATGCAAGCTTTGTTTACTGAGATATGGATGAAGGACCTGCCGGACAAAAATCTCGAAAATATAGGGCAAGTATCTATGTCTTCTTTATGGTCAAATGTAAATGCTACACCTTTAAAGAAGAACCACCTTTTTAAAGTACACAAAGCCTACTGGACACCTCAGAAAATATCGAAAAATGGGAATCAGGAGATTTAGAAGTGCCCAAAATGTGGAGAAGTTAAAGCAAACGGGGTCCGTATGTTCTGGAGCTGCCCGGTAATACACTCTTATTGGAAGAAAGTGGGTATTATGGAACGTGAAATAAAATTAACTTCCTTGTTTATCATTTTTGGAATACTACCAAGGGATTTAGACGGCCGTCTCCCAACAAAAAGACATAATGATCTCTTATTCACCCTGATATTGTTAACTCGTAGGGAGCTTTATATTAAATAGATTTTGCCATGTTCTCCTATGAAAGAAGAATGGATTCATTCCATTCAGAGGGTATCTTATTTGGATCAATCTGGTAAACATAAAAAAAAAAAAAAATACCGGGAAATCTGGGATAAGTGGGTGGAGGCAGGCTCTCCTTAATATATAAAGTTTTAGGCATTGGTTTTGACAGGCCTATTGGTTCTATCTTGTATATGTTTATAGTATTTTTTTTTGTTTCCCACTTTCTGACTATTGATCCCTTGGTCCAATAATTAAGAATATGCTCTAGATAGAGCCCCTTTGACAGGGCTGACTCTATCTTTGAAAAGAAGGAATGTAACGGTCTAACAGATTAATCAAGATCAGGGGTTGGAAGCCATACAAGAAACCGAAGGTGTTGTCCCGGAGACACGTGGTATCCTCTCCCTTGTGGAGTGACCGGGCCTGTAAAAACTCCCTTTGGATACTTGAGGTGGTCAGAGAACCCCCTTCTTGAACTTAGACCATATTGTGGCTAAATGAGGACTAAAAATGTTTTTCAAAAAAATAATAAATAACCACGTTCTTTGTACTTATAAACTAATATTTTAAATACTTTAGTAGAAATACATCTGCTGCTCTTTCCCTTATACATGTCTTTTTGATGCATCAAGGAAACGTATCCCTTTAAAAAAACGGTATTCTAGCTGACCGTTTTCATTGTGTCCTGTAGTCTTGGGATCTTCCCGACTGGCCCTTTTTGGTGTGGGTAGAGGCTAACTCCTCTTTGCCATGGACACAGAGTTTTGTTTGAACTACGCGTTTCTAACAAAGAGCGGAGATGACATGACTCTGCAAACACTACTGGCGGAGAGGAGTTCGCCTCCCGGGCATAATTTAAACATAACCGATATGTAACATGCAATAGATGGGCCCTGCAGTTATCCATGTAATTAAGAGCAAATGCAGACACACTGATTGGCCGCAGTGCCACAGTGAGGAGGCCAATCGGTTGGTGGCTTGCCCATCATGCATAAAGTCAACAAGTATGAGGCAAGGAAACTGGGATGTGGATAGTTAATGCATTGTGATGTAGTGTTCTTTAAAGAGGGAGTCTCCAACTCTTTCCTTAATTGGAGCTGTGTGTGTGTATGTGGGGGGGGGAGCAGGGACCTCATGGAGTCTGGCATAGATGTTGTTTCAGATTCTGGGTGCGTAGGCAGAAAAGGCTTGCTGTCTTGTTTTTTCATTTTTACACTTTTTAGTCTGCAATCTGATGGTGTCCTTAATGGTGAAACTGAAGAGGAATAGGACAGACACGAGAGAGATA